>NC_142084.1:42978912-44178912 GCF_054644295.1 Miniopterus natalensis
AGACTACAGTATGGTGGTTACCAGAGGGGAAGGAGGGTGAAGGGATGAAAAGGGTAAAGGGGGTCAAATATAAGGTGACAGAAGGAGACTAGACTTTGGAAGATAATACACAATGAAATATACAAATGATGTATTATATAAAATTGTACACCTAAAACTTATATATTATTAACCAATGTTACCCCAATAAATTTAATTTTTAAAAAAACCACACATAACAAATAGCTTTCAACTCAAATAGTTTCCACTTTAAAAAATTTAAATGATTTTCTACTCACTGGAAAATTTCTAAAGCTAGACTCATAAATTGCTTAAAATACAAGTGAAAACCAATTACATCTATATAATATATAAACAATTGACTGTTTTCATTTTTTGTTATCTTCTAACAAAAATTATACAGAAATGAGGAATTTAAAAATATCTCTAATGGCAAATTATAGAGCATTTTCATTAACATTACTTAAATGAGTCAAAGCATATTTCTAAGATTTGTAGCATAAAATGTTTCAATGAGACTAAGTTTTACAATTTGTCTTTTAATTTCCTTAGTCCGAGAAAGTAATCTAAATATTTTGTTTCTAGAGGTCAGAATAAAAAATAATGTGCAATCTGGTAATCTTAAAAGGAAGTCGATAGAATGAATAAAATTTTAAAGAGGGCATTTAACCATTTTTATCATCGTATTCTTACAATTTGCAATGCAATTCAAGAAAACAACACATACTATGTTTTCAAATTTACGTGTTAAAAGTTCAAAAATGTAAAAGAGGAAAGAGTTTCTTAAAACAAAATATTGTTAGTTATATATATTCAAATATACATGTAGCTACTTTCCTTAACAGTCCACTTCAAAATGAATAAATATGTGAGTAAGTAGTGCCCTGGCCAGTGCGCTCAGTGGTTAGAGCATCAGCCCATGCACAGAAGGGTCATGGGTTTGATTTCCAGTCAAGGGCACATACCTAGGTTGCAGGTTCCATTCCTGGCCCTGGTCAGGGTGCATACGGTAGGCAACCAACTGATGTGTCTCTCACACATCTCTCTCTCTCACTCTCTCTTCTCCCCTTGCCCCCTCCCTCCCTTCCTTCCTTCCACTCTCTGAAAATCAATGGAAAAATCTCCTCAGGTGAGGATTAACACAAAACAACAACAAAAACAACACAGTTCACTTCAAAATGAATAAATATATGAGTAAATATTTTTTAAAAGTAGTTGAGGGAAATGAAATATCTACAAAGATCTATAGCTACACCCATACCGGTTTTCTCCTTCCCCTTTGCTTCAAATTCATAGATGATAAAATACAAAATTAAATTACTCTGGTCTTCATCTGGCCTTGATCATATCCCAAGCCATTTATCTAAATCTCGGCCTTCTACAGAGTATCAGTGGCCAAATCCTAAAGGTATCACTTTACCTCACTGCAGAATTTCCCCAGGCTCCATGCTTGTCTGTGAGAATGTTGATAATTTTCTGGATTAGTTGAATTGCTGTCACATGGTCTCGATATTTGGCTGCTCTTATCAAATGATCACACATCTTCTCATCTTCTCGCTTGTCTGCAGAATACTGGGCACAGAGTGACTTGAATAGAAAAAAAAAAATCTATTAATCCTATGAAAATATGGAAAAAAACTTTAAAATGCATCATGAAATAATTTCCAATACAAATTGAAACAACCAACATTTAAAGTTACCCTTATATCCCTCACTAACTGAATTAACCAAGATTTAAGTGATATATTTTCAGTACAATAATCTCCCAAGAATTTATTCTCTGAATTCATTCATAAAATATATTGAGAAGTGGTTAATATTTTAGCAGAGACCTGAATAATTAGAAGAAGCTAGTCAGGAAAAGATGCAAGGGCCCACATTACAAGTGGCATGAAGGGGGGTTGCAAAGCATTCCAGGCAAAGTGAACAAGAGAAAGAACGACATAAGCTTGGAGGGAGGCAGCTGCGTCATTTAGCACTGTGTAACTGTGCTAAGGGGTTTAGATTTTATTCTAATGCAATGGGATACTAGTAGAAGGTTTTAAGCAATGAAGTGTTGCAACTGATTTATATATTAAAATGATCACTGCAGACGCCATTTAGAGAATGGAATGTCGTGGGATAAAAGAGGTAGACACACAAGGTATAAGGCCACAGCAGAGGTCCAGAAAGGGGACTATGGTGTTTTGAAATAGTAAACAGCTAGTTCTCAACACCTTTAGAAAATGACAAAAACAGTATGGGCTTTTAAACCTTAGCTATCACAATCGACCAGCAGCACTGGAATCACCTAGAATCTTAGAGAGAATGAAGAATTATGGGTCCCACTCCACTCCTACTAAACTAGAATCTGGGTTTTAGTAAGATCCCCAGGTGATCTTAGATATCATCAGTTTTGCCAAAAAAATTTAGGATTCTTCAGCAATAATCAAATACAATACAATCACCAGTTTTCAAGATGTTTTTCTTCTTCTGGAATTCAGATACTCATCGTATCATGTTTATGCTATAATACCTAGTTAACTGCTTAAAATAGGAAAGCAAAGATTAATATATACTTGATTCTTGATTCTGTTCATATGGTCTATTGGGCTCCACCCCTCCAAATGCAAACTCATGTACACATACATATGTATACACAACCTATGACAGGTAACAAAAATATAATGTTGAAACAAATATTACTAGCTTACGTATGTGATATCCATTATGACTGCCTGCCTTTCCTGTGGTATACCAGTCAGACCTCCACAGCAACAAGAGAGAACCCTAATTTTCCTAAACCAATGTGAGTTAAATCACGCCCACAATGACAAATTGGTTCAGGGGAGAGGACTTGATCTGATTTGGTGCATTAAAAGAAAAGGTCAGGATTTTTGTTGGTATTTCCTTCCTGTTTCTTAGGGTGTAAAAGGGGAAGCCCATAATTCCAGAAGTTTTGAAAGTTCTCTCTGTACTAAGAGGGAAGCTAGCCTGGGTATGAAGCTAAAACCCAAAGAGATCAGAGCCAGGAGAATTATAGGAATACAGAGCTTATTCCAAATGGAATCATGAACTTCTGGATCAAAGACCAGCCTACCTTCAGCCATTCTATGATGCTTTTTTTAGACTTTTTATAAGAACCTATAAGCTCCCATTCATTCTTTGTAACCAGTATGAATTAGGTTTTGTGTTCCTAACACAAAAAGCAACCCAACAGATATGGTGTTTTATGAACATGCATAAAAATCAACTATCTTTTAGTCTGTGCAAAACACTTGGCTATAGAGATCAAAGGTTGAATTATCTTGACAGCCTTTGCCCTGGAGAATCCCCATTCCATCTAGATTGGGAGGAGGGAAGTGGTAATAAAGGTATATCATTGACATTAAATCACTGAAGCTAAAAATGGTTTTTAATAGGAAGGTTTACAAAAAGTAATAAAAGGAATACACAAAACGCTATAAAGAAAGACAAAATAATGGAAGATTGTGAGAAGTCACCCTTGGATGAGAATAAAGAGAACCTTAAAGCAAAGGCAAGGCAGAAAAACACGGGACAATTTCAGGAGGGGAGAAGCAGTACAGTTTGACCCAAGTTCAAAGGACAAGTAAAAAAGTAGAAGAAATTCTGAAATGCATGAGGACTGAAAACTGCCACTAAAAATACTACTCTCTCTCTCTCTCTCTCTCTCTCTATATATATATATATGAATATGTATTATATATATGTACATACACACACACACACACACACACACAAATATGTGAATAAACACGAGATTAGGAAGCAAAATAAAACCATATTAAAGTACCATCCTTGGCAGTATCTCCCGTCAGATTTGGGCAACTAACTCACTTTAGATCTTTTGTCTAACTGTCCTCATCTGTAAAATGAGAGGATTATAATGGCTCTAAAATCTGGACAATCAAAAGATTTGGGGAAACCTCTGAGAGCTTAGTTTTTGTACACTGGTAAATGAAAATTAGTTCTTTCATCTAAACCTTCATGTGGAGAAAATAAATCATGTTAGGAACTAAATTAATTTATAAGAAATTAAAGGCAATTGTCACATGCTATATTCAAGACTGAGCCAAACAAAACACAGGATAATGCAGCTTGTCAAAAATATGATTTGAACAAATAAAGAAAATGATTAAGAAACACTTAAGGGGGAAGGGACAATTAAAGAGACAGTAGTTTAAGTGAAGACAGTGAATTACTCCATGGAACAAAAATGTCAACTGCCGTGTGATATTTTCAGAGACTTACTCAAGAACCAGGCAGCACTTTAGAGGTTACATCATATCTAACCCAACCATATACTGAAACATACAGGACAAAAGGGTAGACATGTACAGAATTTTTATACCTACAACATTCCCTACTGTACCCATAATCTGCCTTTGTCTAACATCATAAGAGGAAATTAAAATTATTGGTGGAAATTAGAAAATCACTGGCTTCTATACTCCCCTGAAACACCATATGCCTTCATATTAAACAGTACTAAAATTATCAAAAAATGCATTATTTAATAGCCTATTATTTCTATCTTTTATTAATGTTAAATAATTTAACTTTATCAAGTTATATTTTATAAACATTTGGTAAGCTGTTCAAGTTTTCTTGAAAGGGCATAATCCTAAAATGAGTCCAAGGTAAGCTAAATAGTAAAATGGTTTAAAGTGTTCTTTAATGGATCCTCCTTTACAATTTAAACAGCAACTTTTCATATCTGACATAAAATCTATAGATATAAATCACATTAAAGGGCTATTCTTTCTCGATTATCAATCTCTGTCTCATTGTGGAACATTAGAGTCACATCTGACCTTAAAACATGATAAAAGGAAACCAAACAAGAATGTTTTGTAAAGAAATAATGAACTTGTATCTATTTTTTAAAATATCTTTAAAATGCAATTTGAACACATTCTTATTAAAAACCAATAATACATTCTATGTGTGACATATCAAAGTCCAGTACAAATCAGGAATATCTGCTTCAAGATCAAATCCACGTTACTTACTGGTAGGGTTATATATTTGTGTGTGTGCTTGTGTTTAAAGGTTGAATGGAGGTATTCCAAGAAACTGCACCAAAATGTACCATTTATCAATAAAACCAAGGGCCAGGTCTAATACTTTCAATCAGTTTTACTTTATATCAACTTTTCTGTTTTAAGAAACACATAAACTGGGTAATATGAAATCACAACAATGACCACAAAAACATCCGAACCTAAGACGAAATAAAATAAGCACCTTGACAACTAACAATTCAAATGTATTTGATTATTGCTAAAGAAATCTAAGATTTATTACCAAAGCATTAATAAATTTAAAATAACATAAATAAACCTACTTCTTAAAAGAACTTCACTTACTTGCAGAGAAAATAAAGAAATAACCAAGGGGAGAAAAAATTTAGACTGGCCATTTATAACTCAAGTGACTATTCTGGCTTTTTAAATGTAAATAAAGAAATAACAGTAGTATCACATTGGGTCATTCCTTCCAGATGCTATGTCTCTCCCTAACTTTACCACCTGTCCTTTGCATTCTCAGACAGAAATGAACTTCAGATTGGGCCAATTCCTCCCATCACCTCTCTCATCACCCTTCTTGGTGGCCAGACCTTTTCCCGTCTTCCCTACAGATGCTGGCACTTCTCACGCTCTGTGAGACTCACTGTGGCGATATCATCCACTCCCGTTATCATCTACTCTCCCCGACCTGAACCCTGGCTGAGGGGCTCGGCTGGCTGGAGCGTCCTCCCAGGCGCCTGCAGGCTGCGGGCTCCATTCCCCATCAGGGACCATACCTGGGCTGCAGCTCCATCCCAGGCGGGGCATTCAGGAAGCAACTAATTGCCATTTCTCTCTCACATCAATGTCTCTCTCTCTCTCTCAAAATCAATAAAAACATATCCTTGGGTGAGGATTAAAAATTTTTTTATTCAAAGAACAAACTACTAGAGGAGAGGAAGTTACAAAAAGAGATCTATAAATCTAGAAGCTGTTTTCTTTTTCATATCCTCACCCAAGGATAGGTCTGCTTGGTTCTTTTTTTAATTGATTTTTAGAGAGAGGAAGGGAGAGAGAGAGAGAGAGAGAGAAACATCAATGTGAGAGATAAACATTGACTGGTTGCTTCCTGTATGCACCCAAACCAGAGTTGGAACCTGCCCTGCCACCTAGGTGTGCATGTGCCCTGACCTGGAACTGCACCCGAAGCCTCTTGATGTCGGGGAAGACACATCAACCAGCGAGCAACCCCCGGCCAGGGCAAGGTCCCTTCTGATTCTTTATCTGAAGACATAGTATGAAAAAATAGTATCTGAAAAGTTCCAAAATAACTGGAAATTAAATAATACATACTGAAATAACTTACGGATCAAAGATAAAAATCACAAAGAAAATTAGAAATATTTGTGGAAATTGGCTAAAGCAGTATTTAAAGAAAAATTTGTAGCTTTAAATGCTATATTAGAAAATATTAAATATTTAAGGAAAAAAATAATAAAAATCTTAAACTCATTCAGATAATAAAGGGTATGATGTACACTGCAATTAATTTTACAGTAGAGGAATAGAAAACTAAACACAAATATAATTTGTGTAACTAAACAAAAAGCTCCTAATACTCACATTTAACTATGTAAAAAATGAAATATACATCATGATAAAGTGGAGTTTTTCCATGAAATGCAAGGTTAATTTACTATTTGAATATCAATCATCATAATTCACCACATAATAGAAAAAAAAGGAGAAAAATATCATCTCAAGATATTTTTTAAAGTATTTTACATTCAAAACTCTTTTATGATTGGAGGGGAAACCATTCTACAAACTAAGAATAGAAAGAGACTTCCTAAACCTTAGGAAGATCATAAGAAGAGATCAACAGAAGAGATTATGAAAAACTAATGGTCTGCTTGTGTGATGGAAAACTATACAGCACTGAAAATAAAACAGGAAAATGTAACAAACTGAATGAATTTCATGAACATAATACTGAATTAAAAATAAATACCATGTAAAAACACACACTTTATGATTTCATTTATATAAAGTTTAAAATTTGGTTTAAAAAATTACAATGCTTTGCCCAGCCAGGCGTGGCTCAGTGGTTAAGTGTCGACCTAGGATCCAGGCGACCAGGGTTCGATTCCCGGTCAGGGCACATGCCCAGGTTGCGGGCTGCAGCCGATCAATGACTCTCTCATCATTGATGTTTCTATCTCTCTCTCTCCCTCTCCTTTCCTCCCTCTGAAATCAATAAAGATATATTTTTTAAAAAAAGAAAAAAATAAACACAAAATAAATAAATAAATAAATAATTACAATGCTTTAAAAGAAACAAACTTAAATATTTAAAAAAAATAAGTAAGTCATTCCATAAAATCAGAACAGTACTTAGCTTAATAGAGGAAAAAGGGGTTTTGATTAGATAGAAATTCTTAGAGGACTTCTCACAACCATTTTATTTACTTATCAATAATTTAATTTAACATTAAATTATTAATGCTAAATGTACATTGTTTCTAGAATTAAGTTTTGGTCTATTTTATGAGAAACAGATTATTAAGCAATTTTTCATTAAGTCTGCACATTACTGTGAACTAAAAATGAATTCCAGTTAAACATTTCAAAGCTAAAATCTTAAAAATATAAGTCCTTCTCCTAATTTAGTAACACTTAATTTAACTAAGCAACTGAAGTATATTGCTTTTATAAATTTTTTGTTTAAAATTTTTTTTAAATATATACTCGTTTTTAAAAGCAAATCAGAAACTAATTACATATATATATATATGTGTGTGTGTATATATATATGTGTGTGTGTGTGTATATATATATATATATAAAAGAAAGTTCTCTCTTCTACCTTCTCTCTGTTTGGCCAGTTTTCTACAGGGGTGGGGGTGGGGAGTCCACTGTTAACAGTAAAACACAGTTCCAGTGCACAGTAAATGGAATCAAACCACACATCATTCCATGTCAGGACATGTAGTTTGACCTTTTCTTTTTCATGGCTACAGAGTACTACATTTTTAGTTAACTAAACATACTTTATGATAAACACTTAAGTGTACTACCTTACTTCCCAATTTGTCTCAAAGTCACTATAGATTACTTGTCTCATTGGAAATCATTTAAGAGGGAAATCATCTAAGGGACAGAAAATTAAGCAACTTTTCAGTATTTCAGTTTTAGAGGTCTTTGCACTTGATCTCTTTAACTCATATTTAAAGTCTAATCAGAAAAAAAAATGTTATCCACAGAAATCTTACAAAGACTCCTGAAAAAACAGACTTAGAAAAATGAAAGCTTAAAAACCTCTATAGCAAACGAAAGTCAACCAATGACAATGTGTGACAGCCACCTTTAATTCTGAAGTGATTCCTCTGTCATCCAACGACTGAAAGTATTGATTTCTCTCAGCATGAAAAAGCCGAAGCCAATGAAACAGATATAGCATCATCCCTCCTGATAATAGCATTCAAGGTTAAAACAGGCAGAACACTTATCAAAGTATCTCTCCCATTTCTTATTGTTTTAATGGACTGGATACAATGTGTTGTGTTCTTATCTCTGCAAACTGTAGTCTTCAAACTATTTTTAAATAATTTTAAGAATAACATAGGTTCTAATTTTTTACTGAAGGCTTTTGATAATAAAAAAATGTTTATAGATATTTATAAAAGCAAAACAACATTAAGAAAGCTACAGTTTCTATTTGTGTGTCAAAACCACTCATAGTATTATGTTTTTATTATTTCATTAGAGTTACTTACTAACAATAAATACATCACAAAATTCTTAGGTAAATACTAAAGCTGATTTCTTCAACAATGCCTGCATATATCATATATCAGTTTGGTAAAATGTGCTTAGCATCTGTGATCAATAAAATTAATCTGAAATTTAAACAGATAGGGTCAAACCCAAATAATTATGTTTTTAAAAATTATAATATAAGACAGTAATATATCTTCACAGAACATTAGTTATATACACATGCAGAGAGAGAGAAATCAAGAAGCTTTACTTTCTCAAGCTTTACTTTCTGCTAATCTGCACAAGAGCTGGATGACCTTAAGCAAATCCTATCATCTTTTAACTCAAGAAAGCTACTTAACCAATATAATTTTTTAGCATACAAAACTGGGGTCTCTTACTTGTTTTAGGCTAATATGACTAAATATATATACTACTTAAAAATAGGTAAGCCTCATGCTTAAATTTCAAATAAAAAGAGTTCGAGAACAATCAAGAAAAGCAGAAAGACAAAAAAATAATTACTTTATTCTTATTAAAGCCCTAATTCACACTGTGGTTAAGAGCACAGACTCAGAACCAGTCGACCAGAGTTTAAATCTTGGCCCTGACACATTCATGCTTGTGCAAGCTATTTAAACTCCCTATGCCTCAGTATCCTCACACAAAAAGAGATATAATGTGATATGCTTTTCAGAAGTATCACATAAGAATAGACATTAAACAATTAAAACATTGCCAGGCATACTGTAACACCTAACATTTATCCTAGGCATAGCCAAGAAGTTAAACTGCACAGCAAACAGTCCCTTTCTCCAACCATGCCACACCGACAGAGGGGAATAAAAATAATTACAACATGAGATGCTGCTAAAAGAAATATATATTGTGTATGTGGGAGAAGTGAGAAAGAGCCATTTAGAATTTGGAAGAGTTACACAGTTAAAGACTAACTGTTCACCAAGTACAAATGGCTCATTTAAGATTCAGAAAAGTAAATATAGCACAATGAAAATGCAAAAAAAAAAAAAAAAAATTCCAACAACAACAACAACAAACACCAAAAACCTAAGAGAACAAGCTCAAATAAAAACCTTTTTAAAGCCCAGCTGGGCATGGTTCAGCAGTTGAGCATCGACCTTAGAGATCCAGATCACAGTTCGATTCCTGGTCAGGGCACATGCCCAGGTTGCGGGCTCCATCCCCAGTCAGGGGCCTGCAGGAGGCAGCCGATCAATGACTCTCATCATTGATGTTTCTCTCTCTCTCCCTCTCTGAAATCAATAAAGACATATTTTTTTAAAAAAACTTTTTTAAAAGCAAAGATAAGAATAACAGAATAAGACTTTTCTTATTCTTTTGTTATTTTATTAATATTAGTAACAGAATAAGGCATTCCTGTTAATAATATTAATGACAACAGAGTAATACCTTTCTGTTTAAATATCCTGATATATGCTTGTTTATATTTTCTTTGGGTGCCTAATATATTTTACCCATTTCCTTCATAAGAAATTATTTTTCAAAGGTTTATATGAAACATTTAATAGAAATAGTTGACTATATTTATATTGTTTAGCTGATTATTGTTACATTTTGTAACTGCTTTGTTATTCAAATGTACTAACAGACTAATTCAAAATAATACATCTGATTATCAACTGGCTTTTAGGTGCTGCTTCTCAAAATATCTGCAATGAAGAATGAGCTTTTGGGTTACTTTTTAAAATACACTGAAAACATATTAAGTAATCTGACATTGCCAGGCATTCAAGCTATAAAAGATTCTAAATATGTATTCAGTTTCTGTAGTTCTCTCTTTGTGGACTAGTAACAAGCAGCTTGGTCAACAGACGACACTTAAGTAGCACTAGTATAATATAATAGGTAAAGAGAAGGAAACTATTTTTATCAACTCAAGTACTACCATCTTGCTTTCTATGATAAAACACCTGATCTTATATTCAGAGCTTTACTAATAAATAATAAGAGAAGCAATATTCTAATTTCTTAAGAGCAAATTCCAAGTGATACATAAGTATTGTATGAAATACACTGTGAAGATTTTAAATTTCCTTAGTTTCTTTCTTATCTTTATTTTAAAATTCATTAAGAAAAGGCAATTTTTACACTAACACATGATTTGATCAACTGTTAAGATGACTATAACATATCACAAATGGAAATCTTTGAGGAGTATATTCAGACCTTTTCTTGGAAGAGATTTTTTTTTTTTTTAAGCATCAGGAGAACCAGTGTCCACCCTGCCCAGACTGGCTCAATGGTTAGAGTGTTGGCCTGCGGAGCGAAGGGTTGCAGGTTCCATTCCCGGTCAAAGGCATGTACCTGGGCTGCAGGTTCTTTACCCAGCCAGGGTCGGAATGCATGGGCAGGCGACCAGTTAATGTGTCTCTCTCACACAGATGTTTCTCTCTCTCCCTCTCTCCCCAACCCCCACCTTCCATTCTCTAACAAATCAATGGGGGGAAAAGAGGTCCAGGTTCCTATCAAAAATATATTTTATGCTATTATCTAGTATAAAAGAAGCCAGGATAGCACATAGATAGAGAGACGAGAGCAGATTTTTGGAAATGTGAAAGCCAAGGTAAGCTCTAAACTACAGTAATGGCATCAAAAGAGAATTCTACTAAATCCTCAAGAAGCAGATAGTAATTCCAATTCTACCAGTACATACTACACTGCATCTGAGCATAAAAACACACACAAAATTTTTAATTCTTTCTATGAGGCAAGTAAAACAATGATACCAAAACCTGCGAAATATCTAAAACTGACAGGAAACTTAAAAACAATCCGAACCTAATTTAACTTATAAACAGAATGCAAAAATCACAAATAAAACATTAGCAAACATAACCTGGCAATACATTCAGGAGAAAAAAATGACGAAACCATACTGGCGTAATACTGATATATCCAATAGTTTTAAAAGCATACAATCAACTCTACTGTTCTACTAAAATATGACAAAATTTAAAAAAATTCTTCATTAAAAAGCAAAGAGCTCAACAAAAGACAACTAAATGAGTATTTCATTACAATGATATGCTGTCCCTACTTCAGCTCAAAGACTGAATCACAATCACTGTGGAAACACCAGAGTAACTCTGCTAAAGTCAAGAACTATAGATAAAGCACCCACTGTTGTTTTGTAACATTACACTGCTGATCTCACTTAGGTGTGAAATCTAAAAGCAAAAGGTTGAACTCATTGTAACAGAGAGCAGAATGGTAAAATAACAGATAAAACATTAGCAAACAGAGTCTGGCAGTCAACAATAATTATTATTATTTTTGGATAACAACTGAATAAGCAATTCTATTAAGTAGAAAAAGCAATCAGGGGAATAAAAGTTAGAAAAAAGAATAAAAAACTATCAATATCTGCAGATGACATGACTGCACATCTGAAAAGTCCAAAGGAATCAAATGAAAACGGTTTTTTAACCAGACGGGCTGAATCTAATGTCAGATAAAGACGACTACACAGAGGAATTCTGAAAAATAATTTTAAACTCAATGAGGGGACTGGCCAGGTGTAGCTCAGCAGCTGAGCATCGACCTAGGATCCAGGCGATCGGGGTTCGATTCCCGGTCAGGGCACATGCCCGGGTTGCGGGCTCGATCCCCAGTCGGGGGCGTGCAGGAGGCGGCCGATCAATGACTGTCTCATCACTGATGTTTCTATCTCTCCTTCTCCCTCTCCCTCCCTCCCTCTGAAATCAATAAAGATATATTTTTTAAAAAATAAAATAAAAAAATAAACTCAATGAGGAAAGGGAGCAGCACAGTGCTAAAAGTATTGAAACACATTGTAAGACCTCAATAATTTAAAGAGTTTGACAACAAGATGTGAAATGACAGATAGGAAAAAATAGAACATCAAGGAACAGACCCCAAAACATACAGGCATCTAATACATGATAACAGTGGCATCCCAAACCAAGAGAAAATGTGGACTATGCAGTAAATGGTATAGGAATAACTAGGTTGTCACATAAAATAAATTTAGATTGATATCCCAGTTTATCCAAAAATAAATTCCAAATAAATAAAATATTGAAATGTAAAAAAACAAAACTGTAGAAATATTAGCAGACACATGAAGAAATTCCTTTATAATCTGTGCTTGTAGAAGACCTTTCCAGCTACCAACCAGAAATGAAGTCATAAAAGAAAATATTCATAAATTCAACAAAAACATTTTTTAAATACTTCTACAGAACAACAACAAAATTCACCGTACCTAACTCAACAAAAAGACTGCTAAAAATATTTGTGACATATATCAGAAAGTTGATCCCTTAAGATAGAGCTTTTACAAAGCAGTAAGAAAACAATCCATTAGAATAGGCAATGAGATGTTCTCAGCGGAATAGAAAAGACTCAAGGGTAATCAAACTCATTCATAAAAAAACATAAATATAAGTTAAAACCACAGGAGAAATACAAATTAAAACTATATACTATGAGAATGGCAAGTTTAAAAATTTGATAACATACTCTATTAAAAACACTGACGCTGCTGATGGGAATGCAAGATCTCTAAAAATTACTAAGTTTTAAAAAATCAAAAAAATAGAAGATTATATATATGTTAGTTTTTGTATAATGAAAGAGAAATAGCAATATATATTACTATTTATATATGTGCATAAAGAAACCATAAAAGGAATCACAAAAAAACTAGCAATGGTTTACTATGAGGGTTAGGAGATAGACGGCATCCAGGAATAGGTTTAACGGGGTCTTTCACTATATGTGTTCTCAAAGTATTCTGTATTTTATTTTTTATTTTTTTAATATATCTTTATTGATTTCAGAGAGAGGAAAGGAGAGGGAGAGATAGAAACATCAATGATGAGAGAGCCACTGATCGAGCCAGCAACCCAGGCATGTGCCCTGACCAGGAATCGAACCCCGATTGCCTGGATCCTAGGTCGACGCTCAACTGCTGAGCCACGCCCGGCTGGGCGTATTTTGTATTTTAAATTATCTATTGAAAGCATTAAAAAATTTTTAATTTAAAAATATTTATCTTCTATATAAAGGCTTTAGATAATGCTGACATTAAATATTTCTAAACCAGAGCAAAAAGTTAAGGGTACCAAGAAAGTATTCTTACAAAAGACCTATACTTTGGTAAAAGAAATAAAAAATGAGAGATGAAACTACAAAGAGAACCATGAGAAGTAAAAAGCTAATCAGAAAAACACTGGGTAAGAAAGTCAAGTGAAAACAGAATTTCATAATGACAGGGTTGGTTATCACTGTCAAATGATGCAGAAATCAACGGAAATGAGGAATGAAAAAGAGCCACTGGATAGTATAATTAAATCATCAATGATATTCAAGAGAACATTTTAAATTTATTTGTTCTAGGGTGAAGACAAACAGAAGAGAAGCCAGGCAGCAAGACACTGAAAAGTAAAAGGGGGTGAGAAAGTAAAAACACCATTCTAGCAAAAAGTCTGACAGAATGAAAAAGCAAAGTAAAAATGGAAGCTTGGGGATTCTAACAGCATTTAATAAGGTTACTCAGCTTCGATATATGATAATTAGAGGAATATAAATATATCAACACTGAGAAGCTAACACATACATCCAGAGAGATCACTCAAAGGGGAGAGAAAAATAACTCCCAGCGTATTAAAATAATATATACCTTGTTAAAGAAAACCACAGAGGGTAGTTAATGATTATAAACACAGCCAACGACATCAAGTAAAAATAAGACCTTTCAATCAAAACTACTCTTAACAGTAAGCTGCCTATTTCATACTTAATGAAGGCCTGGAATTCAAAGTTCATGGTATTCTGGAAACAGGTATCAAGGCAGATCTCACAAGTAACAGAGGCGCATCATCTAAGGATCTTTTTCACATTAAGAATCCTATTAGAAAGAAAACACTAAAAGGTAATTGAATTTCCCTCAGTTATCTTCATCTCTGTCAGCTCCTGCTACAATAACTTACTCTCCAGAGCAGAGATAACTCAATTCTGTCCAGCAAGCATATGTTATGAATCTCCAAAGCAAACTTGTCTAAATCATTCTGGTCTTCTATCAAGGTTGGCTGTGGATATGAACTCTGACAGAAAGCAAACAAATTTATTTTTATCTTTTCAATAATTCACTTCTTCATGCTTTGATGGAAGAAATCATGAGGCAAATATATAAACTGCAGTTAGGTTATATATAGTCAGATGAAATGGTTTCCGTGACTTAAATAAAAACAATTAATAAAGAAGTTACCAGTATATCGCAGAATTGGTAAACTACCTGAAGTTTCAATTTGTTTACGTAGTTGCATCTAATAGTTTTAGATCAAGAAAAAAAAATACTATTAATGAGATGCTGCTTATAATGATCTCAAAAATACTATTTCAACTATTTCATTTTTGAATAGCTTTTAGGAAAACATTTTAGAAAATTCATTTTCAAAATAATATGTATGTATAAATAATAGTTCTTACAAGAAAATGTATTTCCTATCTGTATTCTAACCCAGCAGTTTAAAAACATAAGTCAAGAAAAATAACCTAACTAAAACTAAAGGGCAACAGTATCAGAAATCCTGTGTTTCTTAATTTGTTACAATCTACAAAATACCATTATTCAGAACATAATTTAAATTCAAATAATGAATGAACATAACTTTCCTCTGAAAAGCTTTAATTTAGATAAAATTTCTCTAATGAAGATACGAACCTTTAAATTCTAAAGGATTAGACACAAAAACGATGATAATAATCACTACCACAGTTTACAATGTGTTTTAACCCACTTTATATAAGATTTTACTCTCTACAATAAACCTTCAATTAAGGTTTCATTATATTCATTTAATAAAAGGGAAACTAAGACAAAGAGAAGTTCAGTAAGTTTTTCCTAAGACTTCCCAACTGATAAATTGTGGAGCCCAGAACCTGAACATCTTCTTTAGCTCCATTTTCCTGCTATCACCCTGCTAACACAGTTTCAAATTTAGGTTACCCTTAAACAGCAGAGAGCTCAAACAATGTAGCCAACAATGCTCCTTGCAATTTTTTAATGTAAAGTGTGCTAACCTGTATTTTATAGTTTAAAGTGCCTATTCCTTCATTTCAAGTACAATCAGCACTTTTTGGATTGAGGAACTCAAAGCTGTAATTTGAAAGCCACAAATCACGACCATTTGAAATACTGTTATAAACTAAATTCTTGCTAGTCATAGGGTAGAAAATAGTTCTGCTATGGCCTTTCTCGCCTAATTTAATCCGTTATCTTTCCGTTAGCATTCCCACTTTTAATCAGAATAAGAAAAAGATGCAAACGTGTAGGCAGTAATTGGCATTCCTTTACTGAACTCTTACCGAGCACCTACTATGTGTAAGGCAATGTTCCCGTCACTATGGATATGTGATAAAAACACAACAGAAAAGGAATAGCGAAGTGATGAGTAAAGAGAGAATCGGATTCCAATAAAAGTCAAGACAGGAGGGAGTAGTCAATAGCATGAGGTTTATTAAAATGAAAACCAAGACAGAAGAATACGGGTTTTGGTTACATTGAGGTCACTGGTAATCTCGGGAAGTTCGAAGGGGCAGTGAGTGGTAGTGGGGTTAGACGCCTTACTGCCATGAAGCCAGAGTGCCATGAGGAAGCTCAGAGGGAAGAGATAATGTATGTGGAAAACTAATTTAAAAGCTGACTACTAGGCTGATAGAAAAACAGGAGGCAGGAGAGTGCAATCAAAAGAAGGCTCTGAGGTTGTTTTTCATTTATTAAAAGATAAAAGACATTATAATGTGTTCCTGTGCTTTCCCGCTAGAAAAGGAAGCCTGATTCATGAAAGAGAACACGTAAGCAAGTAAGTGTCCTGAGAAGTGCGAGTAGGGAAGGACTCTAAAAACAGTCTATCGGATAAGCCATTGGAGGAGGTGGGGCTCTCTGAAAAAAGGGGAAAAACAGCAATATACATTGATTAGTTTGGTAATAGGTAGTTTCTTTTTAAGACGATAAAAATATTCTCAAACTGTGATGGCTGCAAAACTTGGAGACTACTAAAAGTAAATTGTACACTGAAATGGCTGAATTGTATGGTATATAAATTATGTATCATTAAATTTGTTTTTAAGTTTGAACTGTACTTTTAACTTGTCTATAAACTTTGGTTGCTCCAAAATTAAAAAGGGAAAACTAAAGAAACTTAACAACAAAATGTAATGTGTAGTGCCCAAATGAGTCCTTGTCAGAACAACTAGCTGATACTGACGTTTTTGATCTAATAGGAAATATCAGAATACAGACTAGGTATTGAAAGACATTAGCGAATTATTGTTACATATTTTTTGCAAATGGTAATGATGTAATCATAGGAAAATATCATCATGTTTCAGAGATTTGTACTAAAGTATTAAGTGGTCAATTGTTACAGAGCCTATAATTTACTTTAAAACACTTCAGTAAAAGAAAAAACATCAAGCACATGTGGCAAAAATGTTACAGTTGTTGCATCTAGATGATGAGTATTCATTATATTATCACTTCTACATTTATATATTTATTTAAACTTCCATGATAAAAAATTTTTAAAATACACAAAACTCCCCAAAAAAGGTTACATTAGCTTAATGATTATGTGATGAGCAATAAGAAAAAAAAAAAATCAATGAAGCACAACAGAAAACCTAACAAACATCAGACTGTAATACATAATAAAGAAAGCTTTGCACACCAGAGAGAGATTATTTTGGAGACACTGTCTAAAGCATTAGGAGAAAATCAGATTAGAGTCTTATTTCATACAACACAAAGAAAATGTCTCCTATTTTAAAAATTAAAGATTAAATTACATCAACAGAAAATCTTGAAAAGAATACAGGAAAATAGTCAAATGATCATAAAGTGAGAAAAAGAAACTGAAACTAAAAATAATGAAAGCAATGATAAATGAAAACCTTTTAATTGGACTATATTAAAATTTAAATGACTATAAATGTATAATAAAAAGCAAACATGGGGGAAAATACTGCAACAAAAAAAAACAAAGGTTAATACCTTTAAAATATAAAGCCATTTTATATATCACTAAAAAAATCATGAATGATTATTTTCTTTGCATGAGCAATGAAAACAAATTGGTATTAGAAAAAATACAACTCAAACATAATAATGGGTGTTCACACTCACTAGTAATAAAATTAATGTGTAGACTTCAAAACAGTATGCTTTTATTTACCAAGTTAAAAATTATCCAATTACAGCAACAGTTCAGTGAAAGGGAAAAGAGTATGAGATGAAAAGTTTTGAAAAGAAATTTGCTAATATGCATTAAGATACTCAGAACTCATACTCTGGTCCCAAATTTTCACTTAAATGAATTTAGTCCAACTAAAAAGTCAGAAATTCAAATAAAGACTTATGAACACTGATATCCCTTAAAGCTTTATTTGTAAGAGTAAAATATACAGAATTTATCTAAAAACAAAGAATGATAAAATTGATTGTTACATGTTTATATTGGAAAATTACTACTACAAATCATATTTTCAAAAAACTGCATGAAGGCAAATTGATCATGATATATTATTTTAATGTCAGATTTTTTCAGAGCATCCTTGTAATTCTAAATTGGTGAGTGGGTACTATCAGTGAGCAAGTAAATGTGTGTAGGTGTATTTCAAAAAGACACCGGCCGGTGTGCATCAGTTGGTCGGGCATCGCCCCATGCAACAAAAGTCACCAGTTCAATTCCCAAAGAGGACTGAAGTGGGGGAGGGAGAGGCGGCAGACTGTGTTTGGGAGGCTTTCTCTCTCTCTCTCCCTCTCCATTCCTCGCTCTCTAAAAAAAATCAATCTGAAAAAGTCTTTAAAAAAAAAAAAAAATAGAGTAGCCCTGGTAGTTTAGGTCTTTAGTATTTGTCAATGTGCTTCACATTCCATTAGAATGGTCAAGCATGTGTTGAATAATATATTGCTTCAACAGCAGAACATTTCATGATACTGTGAGGTCTACAGAGGTATGAGGACAGAGGCTATACCGGGTTATTGTTCTGAGACCTGGGCTCTGTATCAAAATCATTGATTTACTAGCTGTGTGACCAAGGCTAAATCACATTCTCTCAATCTATCCTATATTCTTCAAAGATCTGTTGTGGTGGTGAAATTAAAAAAAAAAAAAAAAAAAAAAAGCATGTGTATTAAACCACTTATTAGATGAGATGATGTTAGAGAGGCGACAGAGCAAAGTGGCCATAACTTAGTATCAGCCCACTTAACCTCAAATCCTAGCTTCACCACCTATTAGCTGGATGACCTAGAGCAAGTTCACTTAACCTCTTTGTGCTTCAAGTTTCCTTCTCACTCAAACTGGAAAGACGATAACAATATTTACCTCAAAGATTTGTTATGAAGATTTATTCTATATTTGTTAAGAGCTTAGATGAATAAGTGGTGCTATAAAAGTGCTTATTAATTTTTAAAAATTTAAAGTGCTTAACTGACAAAAAGAGTTGACTATTCTACTGAAAAATATTTTGTTTGCTAATGTGAAAAAATATTTGAATCCATCTAAAAGGAAAATATGTAGATTGCTTTATTAACAATTAATCAAGTGCTTTCATGGTCCTTATTTCATAAAAAATACTTTTTATTACTTCAAATAAGCTCACTGGCCACCTAGTCTGCAGTTCTAGTGAAGCTAATAAATGAGTTCTATCGCATAGCAGCTGGAATTCAAAGCAACATCAGCTAGAAGAACATTAAGAAATTCTTATTGAAGTGGATTTTAACTTACATAGATTCCTAAAATTTAAATTATTACATGATAATCTTAACCACGTTTTACAGTTATATCACATTAGTTTAAATAAACTAACCTTTGATAGACAAATGCTATAACAAAAAGATTGTCCTGAATTGTGTACACCTATATATACACCTTATTCACAAGACAGGCTCCAATGTTTCACACAACATAATTTTTAATAAACATTCTGTTTACAGCTGTAAGATTAAAAAATAATGTTAAGATGTACACCTAATCAATGATGTCATGACATTCAAGGAACCTCTACATAAATCAAAAGCCGAAGATGTCAAGGATACCCACTCCAAAGATAATCATGCAATGAACTAAAGAGATGTGCATTTCAGATCTACACTGTCACCAATCCCTTGATAATAAATGAAACAAGTCAGCTACTTTACAACCACAAATGGTATATTAAATACATGACATCTCTTTTTTCAGGAGGAAGTAGCTAGCAGTAGATAAAGTTCAGACATATTATTAAAGAATGCACAGCATAAATTCAAGGCTGAATATAGATAACCTTTAGAATATAAGCTGTCTAGGAAAAAATATGCTTCATCTTGTAGAGTATTATTTAAGATTTAAGAGCACTATAGTTAAAAATATATTAAACATGAACATGCCTCAATCAATTGGGTTTTGTGGCATAAACAAAGTGAATTCTTTTTCTGTGAAAATAAAACCAGTAAAGATTTAAAATTTATCTTTGTTCTCTTAGAAGTGACTCTCATGTGGAATAGTTAAACAAATCTATTTTCTCCACTAAAAATTTAGGTAACAATAACATTTTTTGGAAAGCTTGTTTTATTTAGGTATTTTATTATCACACTTTATAATATTGCAATATTACAAATCTCAAAGCAAGGTAAAAAATAGAATGAAAAACTGTAATTAGATAAAGCATAAAATTAAAAAGCTCAAAATAAAGCTGCTGTGTGTGCCAGAAATAAGTCCTATTCACATATCCTATAGAAATCTAACAAATGTGAATCAAAAGGGCAGATTAGAAATTAAGAGATAAATTGCCTGGATCTGAATTCCAGTTGTAACTCTGGGCTCTTTCCTCCTCATGCTGTTTTATTGTTTATAAAATGAGAGACAATAACAGTACTACCTTAGAGGTACTACCTCAGAGGTTTATTGCAAGGATTAAATTAGTTAAAACTTATAAAAATTCCATAACCGTTCCTGACAGAACATAAGGACTCATACAATATTAGCTACTGTTGTCACCATCATACCTCATCTAAACAACAAATTTATATACTTGTTGGTTCAAATCAGTTTAATCTCTTGCATAACAGTGTTTTAAAAGTGTTTCTCCCTTTTCAATTCCACATGTTAGCTCTTTCCCAGTCTCTCTCATTCATATACACAGGAACACTCAGGCCACCACCACCACAATCACTGAAAATTCAAAGAAAAAGAATGAACCACTATCTCAACCCAGAGTTAAATGTAATTTCTGCATAATCAATTACAAAAAACACTAAAAAATAGGTTCCAGGTTAGTTTGGAGGGCTAATGTGACAACTAAATTATTTTTCCTTCTTTCAATTTCTAAAAAATTAGCACACAAAAAAAATAGAGAGAGAGAGAGAGAGGAGAGCGCAAATAATAAAAATAACCAAACAACAAAAGGAAAATTAACATACAGCACTGAACATTAAATAATTGGTTACCATGAGGAAAATAAACATGCTGGAGCTAGAACTAAGGGTTCAGCAAAACCCAGTTCTTAACCATGTCCCCATATGCCCAAAACAATATGGTAAGTTGACAAAATTCTGAGAATTTTTCTTCATGCCTTCATATGGAGAAAGAGAGAAACACACTGACTGGAGATCATTATTTCTACTTCTTCTCATGGAAGATTCTGGGAAAATCTACAGTGCAAAAGTTGGTGAAGCAAAAAAAGTGAAAATCAGGGCTGACTTCCCAGGACAGAAGCAGACTCCAGACCACTCTCTGAAATGACATAATAATTCAACGCCTAAGCACATTTATTCTCTGATGAGAACTGTACACAGCTTCTAATAAGATGAAATGAACTTAAGTAGAAAATACTTAACAAAACCTTAAAGAGAAAGCAAAACTTAGGTGTGCTGGGAAGCCACCTCACCCATCTCAAAGGTCCCTCTCCCTCTCTTCACCATTGGCTATACAGTATGGGCAAAAACCAAACTGCAATTCAGACTGCAGCTTACAGTGGCAAGAAGGCGAGAGAAGTCACTAAGATATTCTGCTTGTCTAAGCCAATAGAAAATCTGGGCAAGAACATTCTAAGTATGTATATCACTGACCAGTGAATAAATACAAAACAAGCTAAAAAGTAATTTTTAAAATAAAACTGGGAGATGCTTTACACAAAAGACAAAGAATCATAAGAGAATACATAACAAAAACTAAAAGGAAATTCCTCATGATTATTTCCTTCTAATGATCAACATAACAAAAATATAACTCAAAACAAACACATAAAAACATAAAAATAACTAAGGTGAAGAGAGATGTTGAAGACCTAAATTGTCAAATGAAGAACAAAACATAATCATTATAGATAAATAAATTACAAACACTAGGGACAAAATAAAACACTAAAAACATAATTACTGAGAAAGATCAAAGTAAGGCAATTAAGAAATAACTATAAAATAGATATAAAAACATATATATCTAAAATAGATCAATGTGTAACTAAGTAAAGAAAAATAAAATAGGAAAGGATTTTCAAATTTTAATTTAAAATAATTTCCAAGAACTGAAGGAAAAAAATCTGAATTTACAGGTTCTGACAAAAGACTATATTCCAGGAAAATCTGATAAATAATGTTTATTACTGAGCCATACTGATGTTGGAATTGAACTTCATGGAAAAATAAAGAAATCTCAAACAGGAAACAAGCAAATCATCAACTGAGAATAATATCAGATCAGCCTCAAACTTCTCTGAAAACAACACTCAGTCAGGTAACATGCTCGGGTTGCGGGCTCGATCCCTGGTCGGGGGTATGCAGGAGGCTCTCTCGTCATTGATGTTTTCAACTCTCTCTCTCCCTCTACCTTCCTCTCTCTGAAATCAATAAAGATATATTTTTTAAAAAAACACACAACAATACTCAAAGCCAGAAGA
Organism: Miniopterus natalensis; assembly: GCF_054644295.1. Lineage (NCBI taxonomy): Eukaryota > Metazoa > Chordata > Mammalia > Chiroptera > Miniopteridae > Miniopterus > Miniopterus natalensis. Next base: position 43,001,631 of record NC_142084.1, read on the forward strand.
CAATGGAGCAATGTCTATAAAGTTCTAAAGGAATGCAAGTGTTAGGCAAGAATATTAAATCCATCAGAATGTCATTCCAATATAAAGAAAGCAGGGAAATATTCTTAAACATGAAAGAATTTTAAGTTTACAGCACACATGAGCCCCTTGTAAATTAAAAAAAAAAAAAGAATTGAGTCAAAAGCAGGAAGCTGGATATTAAAAAATTGTGACTAATAAATGTGGATATTAAGAAACTGTGACTAATAAATGAGGGCATAGGGCACTGAATTCACTTACATACATTTTTTTTTCTTCAAACTTTTATTAAGACTGGCTGCTAAAATCTATCATATGCTTTTTTTCCTACATTTATTGATATCTTCACATAATTTTTCTATTTTAATTTGTTTTGATATAGATTACCTAAGAAGTAGATATCTTAACATTAAGGCATCTTTGAATTCCATAAATAAAATCTAAGTGATTGCAGTATATTCTTTCATTGGAGTCAGCTGGTTAAAGTTTTAGTTAGAATTTTGCAGCCATATTCTTTTTTCCCAAATTTTTTTTTATCTTAATTGTTGAAAGTATTACAGATGTTCCCTTTTTCCCCCACTGACCCCTTCTACCCCACCCCGCCCCCCACCCCAGGCCTTCACCACAGGGCTGTCTGTGTCCTTGGGCTATAGTCTTAAGTGAAATTGATCTTTTAGAATTTTATTTTTCCAGTAACTTTTTCACGTTATGATGGTTGTATAAAATGCACTGGGGAGGTTTTCATAATTTTTATGTAAAATATCAGCAACATTTATCTGTTTATAACATGTTAGAAAGAACCCAGATGTTGCTGTTTTACTTTTTCCCAATTCTTAGCAAATATTCTTATCAAACTTTCTAGTTCACCTTGGGTGTGAACTTTGCTAATTTATATAGCTAAAATACCGTTAATTTCCTCTCTGAATTAACATATTACACATGTTCAAGAGCAATTGCTGAGATATGCAGGGGTCCCAGGATGAATCTGTCACTTGGTCCCCAGGTGAGGATCCAAGAAGAAAGCTATATGTTCCCTTATTTCCTCTGCTACAAAGATCAGCGTGCTCTCAAACAGCAAGGGTAAAGAAACTTCAGGCCTGTCTTCAGATTCTCTCTAGAAATCTAGATCTTATCTCTTCCATAGGGGTTTTCATTTCCAGTTAACAAGCTCTGTCTTGCTCAGAGAGGGCAAAAGTCCTTCAGTAATTTATTTTATTGTAAAACTATCAGATTCAACAATCCGCTCACATGGTTAAGATCAGGTCGCCCAAACACAGAAGCTGCTTCAAGTAACTTGGAGCTGAGACCAGAGGGCCTCAGAGACTTGCACTATCTATCTCCCCAGAAACCCTCTGATTCTCTCACAAAATCAGTCTTATGACATGTTTTCTTACACAATACTGCCATTTTACCTATGCAGTAGTAACTTCCTCACACCAACCATATGTTTAACCTACCTCAAATTCTGCGTGTCTGTGAATATCCTCTGCTCGCTGCCTGCTCAGGATAAATTCAGCTTCGTTTGCTACTCTTACTAGATGATCCTTCATTGTTTGACTCAGTAACCTATAAAGAGATGAATATTATCAATTAAATATATGTATATACATACACCACATATGATTATTCACTGTTATTGGGAAAGAAAGAGTATTTCCTCTCTTTTCTGACATCATACCCAATGGAGTAACATTACTTCACACTAAATCAGCAATTTTCAACTGGTGTGCCGCAGAATTTTTAAAACATGCAACACCTATTTAGTAGGGAGCAATAACCTCTTTTCCCCTAGACTGTCAAATAACAATAGCAGTCCAATGTGAAGGAATCAAAATTATACCTAATTTTTTTTGTCAGGTCGGTAAAAAATATAATACATATTTTGGTGTGTCGCAGAATTTCTGTAATTAGTTTATGTGTGCCATGAGATGAAAAAGGTTGAAAATAGCTGCACTAAATAACTGAAGACTATAACAGCAACAAGTTATTCTTCTGGCAAAAGCAGATTAGCTTTTATGAAACAAGCTAGGCAACAAAAGCAACTGAAAATGCTTAATTAAATTTATGTTTCAAATTTTTAAAAGATACTGGAGCGTTTCCAAGGCAGCTAATATTTAAGGAGCCAAGATCCTAGAGAAGAAAGCACACAAAAGACATGCAGCTTGACTTTCCTATTGAAGCATTTGCTGTTCACAGGTGGGAACAGAGAAGCTAAGCAGAGCCGTGCTCAGTCTTACAGAGCCAGGGACACAAAAACTGAATTTTATAACCTGTCAAGATAGAGGGGTCCTAGTAGATTACCCAGGCTTACAGAAGGAACCCAGATATACCCCAGGAATAAGAAATAGACCAGACCTCCAACACACTAAAACAAACCCTCAAACAACATTAATGTGATTTATATTCAGATTAACTAGCTAAACAAAAAAGCTTTAAAAAAAAAATCAGAATCTCAAAGGGTGGGGAAAAAAAACCACCCAGAAACCAATGCATGAGGGCTACAGTAAAAGTCTATTTTCAGAAAACGTCACAAGGGCTACATGCTAGGGATAAGCAAACTGAAAATAGAACAAACTCTCACAAAGATTTTTAAAACTCCAGTTTTGAATCAATCAGCTCACTCCTAAATTAACAGAATCAGCACCTAGTTAACTGCTAATCAGAACCCAAAAGGAAATCCTCTCAACAGGAAGATACCATCTGCAGACTTGCATTACTCCTGCATTTTTAAAAACACTTTCCAACACCCAACCACAAATTAACAGGAATAACAAGAGACAGCACCAAATGAACAAAAACCAAATAGAAACCATCTCTCAGAAAACCAAAACATTAAGGTTGCATGTTTGAATACTGAAATAAAGGTAGCTGCGAACAACAGGTTCTACGGACAAGAATTCCAGGCGAGATGAGTAAGTGTAGGACCACTGAACCAAACAAACATGAAATTAGGGCAGCCCTTCATGCTTGTGGAACTACACTAGAGGAGAACTCACTTGAGAGAAAAGAATGAAAATCTGACAAAACACGGGACAGACATACAGGCCATGGTGAAAGGTCTAACATGAGTGTATATGGAGGAAAGAGAGTACACTGTTTAGAGGTAACTAGAGGACTGGAAAAAAAGCGGTATTTTTCAAAAACTAGAAAACAAAACAATGAGCCATATGATCAAGTGCTACAAACTCCAAGCATGATAAAAGAAAACTACACCTACTCCTATCACCATAAAACCATGAAATGAAAAATATCTTAATAGCAGCAAGGGGGAGGGAAAAAGTGAAAGAGGTAAGGACATCTTCTTGCCTCCAAACAAACACAAATAAGGCTGGTGGAAGTCACCTAAGAACACAATGACCTCTTCAAAGTGCTCAACAAAAATAACAGCTAACTAAGAATTCTATATCCAAAGGGTATCTTCCAATAATAAAAGAGAAAGTATCCAAAATAGACCACTGTGAAGTATTTTTCTGAACTCCCCTTATCTGCCTAAAAGTAAAGTCTCCCAAAAGAATTCAACTGTCATAAATCCTCTCTACTGAAGTTTCACAACCAGGAAAGACTGACTCCCATTACCTGGAGACTAGAAGTCAACACCTGGATAAGAAACGGCCAAAAGGGACAAAAGGGACCATCACTAAACTCTACCTTCCATCTATTCTCCTAAAGGTCCATTCACCTTTCCTAAAAGTCATCTGTTTTCAAATAAGTGCCTTTCTCCCTTCTCCTTTCCCTGTTAAGATGGTATAAATTCTCAAATCTTAACCTCTGCCTTGAGTCACTTATTTCTGGGAAGTCCCTCCAACATACATGAATAAAAAAAATCTATCTTTTCTTTAACCAATCTATCTTTTGTCAGTTTGATTCACAGGCCCCCAACCAAAGAACCTAAGAAGGTAGAGGAAAAGTTTTTCCCCTCAGGCAAAAGCAAAACATAGATATTTAATGACCAACAAAACAGAATTTATCAACAGACAACCCACATTAAATGAGGTTCTTCAGACAGAAGAAAAATAATATCAGACTAATGAAAGACAAGGAAGTAAAAAACAATGCAATGGAAAAGGTAAACATGTAAATAAACCTGAAAGAATATTGAATGTTTACAACAATTATAATAATGACTTCTAACATTAAAAAAATAAAATCTTAAAATTCATAACAATAGCACTCAAGACAATAGAAATAAAAGGAATCAGTGTTGTAATGTTCTTTTATTGTCCATGAATTGCTGAAAGAACCAATTTATTTAAGATGCTAACAACTCTAATATTCACACTGCAATCTCTGGCAACTACTAAAGTTATCTAAAATAATGTATAAATAAGCTAGTAAGAAAAAATTGAGTAACAAAAGAAAACAAGAGAAAAAAGGAACATGCAAAATGAGGAGCAAATATAAAGTGCACAAGTAATAAGGTGCAGCCCCTAGAAAGAAAAATTAATTTTATATGAACCCCAAGAAGGAATTTATCTGCTAAGGACTCCCCATGGTCAACTGAGGGCCCAGATTTTATACATAAAAAGAGTCCAGCAGCCACTTGCTGGCAGGGGCTCCTCATGTACTCTGTGTGACAGGAAGAACCTCCAACTGAACTCTGGGCTTCTCCCAGCAAGCCCTGCTTTTTTACACCACCTAAATCAGCCACTGCAGGGAGGCTCTGGTTTTGGCTTTTGAAAAAGGGTCTGAGACCTGCCCCTGTCCAATCAGAGCTGCACAATTATATCCTCATTAGCATCTACAATGATCAATCACAACTGCTCTATAACAACCAATCAGAATGCAAGATACCGACCAATCAGAACTGTATGATTTGGAGCAATCAAAAGTGTACGAATTTGGAAACCTCATCAGCATAAAACTGGAAAAACCTCATAGGCATAAAACTGGAAACCTGAGGGGGAACTGTCTCTAGAAAAGGCGGCCTCCCCTTTGTCTCAGTGGAGCACACTTTCAGTATTCACCAGAGACTGCATTTCCCAGGTTTGCAAACTGTTTCACCTGAATAAAGTCTCTCCTTTTCCACACCTCTGTGGGAGTTTTGGTTTGCAAAGGAAATAAGTTTTAACCTAAATATATCAGCAATATATGGAAAGCAAACAGATTTAATATTACTGTCAAGTAGATTTTTTAAAGTATGTGCTACTTATAAGTGACAATATCAATATAAGGTTGCAAAATTTAAAAGTATTTTTCAGAAAAATTAATAAAAAACATAGTAAAAGAAAGAAAACTAATGTACAGTAGTCCTGCCTTATCCACAGAGGATAGTTTCCAAGACTCCCAGTGAGTGCCTAAAAGCATGGGTACCAAACCCTATGTATACTATGATTTTTCCTATGCACAAGTACATATGCTTTATAGCTTCTCTTTGGCATACCTGTATTTCCAGCATCACTACTCTTGGGCTTTGGGCCATTCTGAAGTAAAATAAGGGTTTCTTAAACACAGCACTGTGATATCACAAGTTGATCTGATAACTGAGACAGCTACTAAGTGACTAACAGGCAGGTAGCATAATGAATTTGCCTGTTAAAAAAGACTCATAGTGGCTAATTGGGCTCAAATTTATAAACAGAGTATAGTAGTCATTGCTCAACAGGCGCCTCATGCTGTCTGCGCTTCAGGGAAAAGCCAAAGTGAGCTGCCAATCCTCCTTCACTGTGCTCTTGCCATAGGCACCAACCTTCATAAGAGAGCTCCTAGGATCAAAATTTGGCCAACAGGACTGAGACTTTCCCTACCCAATCGGACCTGCGTAGCTATATCCTCAGCTGCACCTTTACCGATCAATCAGAGCAGCTCCACTCCAATCAGGACAGTGCTTTTTGGACAGATCAAACTGTGAGGATTTGGAGTCCTCACCTGCATAGAAACGGGCCAATCAGGGACCAGGGGCAGGAACTTCCATGTAAGTCAGACTGCCCTCTGTTTCTGTGGGGTGCACTTTCAGTTTCCATCAAAGACTGTGTTTCCCTGGTTAGAGCTGGAGCTGTAACACTGACTCGGAGTGGAACTGCACTGCCAGAGCAGAGCTATGACACAGGGGCCGTCTTGCCCAAGCAGTGCCAGAGCCATGCTGTATCATAATTGAGCTCTCTCAGCACTGAGCTATCTCACAGCCATTCTGTTCCACAGCTGTGCTGAAATCACAATTGAGCTGTTTTCACAGAATAAAGTCTCTCCCCTTCACTGCACCCCAAATGCAGAACACCTGTTGGCACTGAACTGGTGATGACAACCTTTGGTTGACACTATGCTGGACAAAGGGATGATTCACGAAGGGTGGGACAAAGCAGGACAGTGAGAGATTTCATCACACTACTCAGCACGACACGCAATTTAAAATGTACGAATACTGTATATCTGGAATTTTCCATTTGAAATTTTCGGGTCATGGTTGACCATGGTAACTGAAACCATGGAAAGCAAAACCATGGATAAAGAAGGAACCTACTGTACCTTTATTAGTATAAGAAAAAATTGGCTTTAAGAAGCAAAATTATGAGCCAAAGACATAGAAATTCAGAATTTTAAGATTCTACATTTGTATGTTCCTAAGAATACGGCTTATAACTAAGTGTAAAAGATATAAAGCTATAGAATGTTTTTTAACAATATGATCACAAACTTGATCTAAATGACATATAAATAACACTACATCCACTAAGTGAAAAGTAAACATTCTTTTCAGGTAAACATGGAATACATAGAAAAACAGGCAAAATGTGGGATAACATGGAAATCTATAATGAATTTCAAAGGAAATCATATAAAATATGTTCTCTGACACAGCAGAACTAAACTATATGATTTTCGGGTAATGTCAGTAGGTATTTTTCAAATGCTATTCAACAGTACACATTCAGGCATTACAGATAAAAACAATCCCTAGTGCAATTTTAAAACTGCTAATGAATAACTTCCTATGACTGCAGATAGTGAAGGCAGGGGCTTTCACAAATGCCAATGTGAAATACTGGTTTGTGCTTCCTAGTTTCTCTCCAGAGACCAAAAACCACATCGTGAATTTAACATCAATATATTGCCTCACGGCACTCAAACATTAATTGAATTGATTAGTCAATGGCACACCATTTTCCCAGTCCCCAAACAAGCAACCTCAAAGTTATTCTAGTCTCCTCCCTCTTCTCTACCACCTTCCTCCAGGCTCCTAATCAATCAGCAAGTATTTGTCAGTATTTCCTCTGCAATATTTCCAGATTTAACTTATGCTCTCTATTTCACAGCCAATGTCCTAAAAAATCAAGCCTTAATCATTTCATCCACAGTATAAGTGAAAAAAAGTCTTCTGAGTACTGATTCTGAGCTTTTAACATCTTTCTCCACAGTTCCCTCTGTCTTTGCAATATCTGTCAAATACCTATTCACAGCTACTATGTAGAGCTGGGGAGAAAGAGAATACTATGAGGTCCTTTCCAGCTTTAAACTCTAATATAAGTGCTGTGGTAGACACAACTGTAAAGTGACCTCCAATAAGACAAGATTTTATATGATCCTAACCCATTGAGTTTAACCCAGGCAGAATACAGAACTTGCTTCTAGGAATAGGTTACTTTGCACTGCAAAGTTGATGGGATAGTCACTCCTGTGATATGTTGCATTATAAGGACCTGCCTTAGCATACTGAAGAGATTCTTCTGCCAGCCTTGAAAACATAAGCTGCCATGTGGCAGGAGCTAAGGGCAGCCTCTAGGAGCTGACATCAAACCCTGGTGACAGCCAACAAGAAAATGGGGACCTGGGCCCTGCAAGTGAAAGGAACTGAATTCTGCCAATAGCCAGGTGAGATTAGAAGAGAACTCCAAGCTCCCGAGAGAAACACAGCTTGGTCAACACCTATGAAACTCTTAAGGAGAGGATCCAGCTGAGCAGCACTGACACGCAGACATTGTAAGATAATAAATGTATGTTGTTTTAAGTTGCAACCTTCGTGATGACATACTATGTAGCAAAGGTAAGTAATACAAGTACAACTACAACATAAAAATGCATGTGCTATCATAGAAGCAAACATTACTATGAGCTCAAGATGAAAAAAGCACCGACAGCAAGAGCATACCGATGAATCTGAAATAAAGAGCAAAAGCAACAAGGAGAGGGAAAGGTCATTGTAAACAATACCATGAACAAAGATAGGAAAAGAAAAAAAATGTGTGTTATATTTTGAAGAGAACCAAACACCTGTTCCTGCCATTTATTTTCAAGATGGACGTTTACCACATAGATTGATCCATCCATCGACAGACATGCTTTCTCTTTTCTTTGGCGCTTTAGTATAAAAGTCATACATGTTGTAAAAAAAAAAAAAAAAAAAATCATGCAACACTTTAATAGTGAAGCAACAACTGAAAGCTCTCAACCCCCGTTCCATTTTTAAGAATAAGCCACCAGCATTAACAGTTTATGTTCCTGTACAGTTTATTTTCCTAACATGTGGAAACATATATGGTATATGTGCACAAATACATACACATAGTAATTAAGTATATGTGTATATACAGGTACGTGCTTGTGTGTAACACACTAATATACATTTGTATAGTATGAATGAGTCATACTATACAAACCTGTTCATTTTACTTAATGATGCACCATTATCACACAGAGGATTTCTGTGGAATGAAATGTACCATAATTTATTAAACTAGTCCCTTATTCAGAGATCATTCTTTTTTTTTTTTGTCGACTCTGACTACTAAAATCATTGCTATTTATCCAGTTACCGAAGCTAGAAATGAGTCATACCTGACTCTTCCTTCTTTGACATCCAATAGATTAAGTACTGTCCATTCTACCTCTGCAATAACTCTAAAAGCTGTTCCTGTAATATTTTCCAGTGCCCCTCAGGCACTCAGAATCATGGCTTCAATTACTACAACAGCCTCCAATCAAACTTCTTTCCAACAGTCTTATTAGTCCAGCCAATGCTCCACAGGATCATTTTTCTAAAATGAAAATCTTATCATCACTGTATACCTAAAAAACATTTTTAACTACCTTCCCATGATCTACAAGAATATATCCTAAGAAACCCAAAACACTGACTCAAAAGACTATATGCACCCCCGTGGTCACTGCAGCATTATTTACAACAGCCGGGATCTGGGAGCAGCCCAGGGGCCATCAGCAGATGAGTGGGTAAAAAAGCTGTGGGACATCTTCACGATGGAGTTAACAATTCTGGACGGCTTAGGAGCCAGGCCCGCTTCTGCTAGTCCGTTACACTCTAAGGCTGCGTCCTCCCACATTACACACTGCCCTTCCGCACCTCTTCGCATCTGTTCCCCCTCGTCTCTCGGCCAGGAATGACCTCACTCCCAGTTCCGTCTTGCCTATCCTATTCATCCTTCAAAGCGAAACTCAAGTCAACTAAATAAAACCCTTTCTGATCCTACATCTGTTTCCCTCCACAGAAATAATCCCCTACCACGGTGCATATGCCTTTTTTGTGGTACTTATTACGTTGTATCATTCTGCATGACACCATTTCAATTATGTATTTACAAATCTGTCTTCCATTCCATACTGCACCCACCTCGTATAATTGTCCTTATGTCCCCAGACCACAGAACAGTGCCGGATCATTCCTGGGGGCCCTGCTCAGCGGTGCTTTTAAGGAAAATAAACTTTTAACGCTAGCCTATGCCAAGCAGTTCTAGACTACTATATGTGAGAAATACAAAAATGCATAAAAGTATCCACAGGGAGTTTACAATCTAATGTAAGAAGATAGGACCACATGCAAGTAGTAGGGTAACTGTGATAAGCACCACACAGTTCTTAAAACATTTCATTCCCTTCTTCTCTTATTTTCTTCAACATGAACTAGAGCTTTCCTGGTTTTTCTCCAACTTAGTAGTAGCTGCTTCTTCACTGTCTCCTTTCCTACTGCCTCCTTTTCTGTATTACCTCTAAATGTTGAGGCACCCCAGGGCTCATTATCTAAATTACATAATCCATCCTATGGCTCTTAAACCTTACCTCTTGCTGCTGATTCCTGTATCTCTAACCCTATTATTGGTTCCCTGTATTTTCAACTCACATAGCCAACTGTCCAACTAAAATTTTCACTTGGATACCCAATGAGAACTTGAAATTTAATATTTCCAAACAGAACTCTTGATTCTACCCACCCACTCTCAACAAAACCTCTTCCAGCAGCCCCACCTCATTTTTCCTCACTTCTATAAATAGCAATTATACCCACTTAAATTAACCCTATGGTTATTCCTTGGTTTATCTTTCCCTCACCTCCAAATCCAATTCATGAAGGCAAGTTCTACTGCTTTAACTCTTAAATATATCACATATCTGTCTGTATACCTCCATCACCACAGCTATCACATAAGTCTAAGGCATCTTCATCTCCTGCCTGAAATATTTCAGTAGTATCTTCATTGATTTACCTGCATCCATTCCTCCCCATACACTGACTCTACCACAATTCATTCTTTTAAAAACATAAGCCATGGGGTAGGGAAAACTGGATATCCACATGCAAAAGAATGAAGTTGGACCCTTACCTTACACCATGTAGAAAAATGAACTCAAATGAATTAAAGATCTAAATACAACACCCGTAACAATAAAACTCTTAGAAGAAAACATAAGGGGAAAGCTTCATAACCTTTGCTTGGCAATGATTCTTAGATATGACACCAATATCACAGACAACAAATGAAGAGAACAGACAAACTGGACTACACCAAAATTTAAAAGTTCTGTGCATCAAAGGATATAATCAACAAAGTAAAAGGTATTCCATAGGTGGGAGAAAATATTTGAAAGTCATATACCTGAAGGGGTTAATATACAGAATATACAAAGGTCTCCTACACCTCAACAACAAAAAAAAATAAACAACCTTATTCAAAACTGAGCAAAGTACCAAAAAAATATTTGTCCAAAGAAGGTATACAAATGGCTAATGAGCACAAGAAAAGATGCTCAAAATCATTAATCATTAGGGAAATGCAAATCGAACCCACAATGAGATACCACCTCACACCCATTAGAATGGCTACTATTAAAAAAATAATAATAATAAAATAAAAAAACACATAAAGTTAGTGTTGGCAAGAATATGGAGAAATTGAAACCCTTATGCGCTGTTGTTGGGAGTGTAAAATTGTGCAGCTGTTAAGGAGAACAGTGCAGGGGTTCCTGAAAAAAATTAAAGTATTATCCATATAAAACATGATATATGGATTCATAAATTATTTTATATGGATCATATATAGATCATGTGATTGAGCAATTCCTCTTCTGGGGGATATAGCCAAAAGAACAGAAAGCAGGGACCAGAAGCACAATAATTACTTGCAATAACCAAAATGTGAAAGCAACCTAGTGTCCATTGATGGATAAATAAATAAAATGTGATATATACATATAATGGAATATTATTCAGTCTTTAAAAGGAAGAAATTCTGACATGTAACACAATATGGATGAAATTTGAAGACGTGATGCTAAGTGAAAAAAGTCAGACACGAAAGGACAAATAGTGTATGATTCTACTAATATGAAGTACCTGAATAGTCAAATTCAGAGACAGAAAGTACAATGGTGATTTCCAGCGGCTGGGAGCAAGAGAGAGGAATGGGTAATTGTTTAATGGTAGAGAGTTTCGGTTTTGCAAGATGAAAGGAGTTCTGGAGATGGAGGGTGATGATGAAAACGAAACAATGTGAGTACACTTAATGCCGCTGAACTGACACATTCAAACGGTTAAGGTGGTAAATTTTATGTTGTGTGTTTTACTACAGTTAACAATAATTAAACCATAAGTCATATCATCCCACTCCCCTGCTTCATACTGCAATATATTCTTACTGAACAAGATTAAATCCAAATTTCCTACCACAGCTTACAGGGTCCTGTGTGTGATCTGAAACCCGAATACTTCAGACACTTCCAAACCTCACTCTCCCCCTTACTCATTTTGCTCCAGCCACTCTGGACTTTTGTTTCAATAATATACCAACATTATTCCCTCCTCCAGGACTTTGTTTTTGCTCTTTCTCACCTTAAAACACCGTGACCTGTCTCAAACTGGTTAGCACCCTCTCTTCATTCAAATCAATTACCACTTCACAAATCTCTAAACACTCTATACTGGCCTCCCTATAAGCCTTCCCCTCTTCAGTCTGGTGACAACCTGCCACTTTCTAAGCGTGAACTACTATCTAACTGGCCTTATGTGTTCATCAACGCATTTATTATTTCTTCTATCCTTCCTGGCAGTAGCATCTTCTTCGCCCCCAGAGCAGTGCCTGGCACACAGACTGCAATCAATAAGCAGGTTCTAAAGGAAGGACAGGAAATGAGTGCCCAAACCACCCCCAATCTATTCTTTTGTCCTTTCTTTACCTCCAAAATTTTAATTTCCTTAGGATCCAATTCAATCTTCTTTCCCTCTAAGGAATATTCTGCAACTCTATACTATAAAGATCTTATTTTATGTGAATCTTGACCTAATGCTTATTTTATACACAGTATACATTATACTTGTGACACAGCATCATAGGAATTATCTTCGATTGCTATGTATATTTCTCTATTTTCCCTATCAGATGACAACTAATTGAGGAAAGACATCTTTAGCTTATTCGCCGTTTTTAATCAACCATAGCACCTAAGAGGTGGTATTTGGGTAGGCCGTGTTCATTCATATTTGATAAATGGATAGTCTGTGGCAATGCTTGAATGTAAATAGTCTCAAGTATCTAAATTACTCTAAGTAATTGAAAGCAAAACTCTAGAGCTTTCAGGTCAGACCTAACTATATCAGAAATTTAAGTCTGAAACATTTTCACTGCATAATACAAAATATTACTATCTAATCTTATGTAAAATAATATTATAAAATTTGATTAGGGCTAATATAAAGTACTTAATATTACTTCCAAAGAAGAAAGGAAGCATCTACGTTTTTTTCTTCATAATTTACAAAATGCTTTTAAATAATCCAGTATTTCAGAAGGCCCTTGCTACACACCTCCCACTTATTTTAAGACACACAAATATGAATTTTCTTTTCATTTTGAAAAATATAAAAATAAAATATATGTAAATAACTTTTTTTTGCTTTTCAAAGGGTCTAATTTTTTGCATCTATATGCATATTTTCCTAAATATACAAATAATACAGTATTTAGGAACTGTAATTTATCTAACAATTGTGCAAACTATTCTTTCCAACAAATTAAAGATAAATTAAACTAAAATTTTTACTATAATAAGCAGTTTCAAAATATTTGGTTTACTCTATATTAAATTATCTCTCTAAATGCAGAGCACAAAATGATGCCCATATTTTAATATTAAGAAGAAAATTTATGTATAATTTATACCTACAGTGCAAGGAGGAAAAAAATGCCTGTGTCAGCCATAGGAAACAAACAACCCTATCAAGTGACCAACTAGAAAAGATTCACGCTCCAGGCTCAATAAATAACAGTAATGATGACAACCACCTCCCATAACCGCCTTACAGCCCAGTGTCCACATGTGATTACCCTGGTCTAGACCTTGGGTAAGCACACACACATTTTCACCAAGTTTTCCAATATTACCGCTCTGTTTCCTGGGCTTTCTGTGACCCCCATTAGCAGCAACTGTCAGATTTTCTCTACTAAACATCTTCACCACTGATGGGAAAGGAAAGTTACCACTTGTCTGCACCCTAACAACCCAGAATATGGAAGCAGCGTTCCTGAATTGGCAATCCTTCTAACACTGTAATTTCTATAGAATTAACTACAGAGAACAGTCACCGACCAAGACAGAGAGGAAAAAAATGTTTCTGAAGTCTTCCTTGAGTAATATGACTGTTACTAAAACCTCACATCTCAGACTGTATCTCCATTTATTAACATAGTCTTTATTCTTATCTTGCAGAATTATTACCTAATTCTCCATGTAACTGCCTTCTTGCTCACATCTTTCTCCCTCCCTCCCCATCAGATACATAGCATATTTGATAATTCAATATCCCCCAAATCTTTAAATTGGTATATTTCCCCTCCTTTCTGAGGTAAAGCTCTCTGTAACACCTGTCTAACATCAAAGAATACGCAAGCCTGAAGCCCTAGAAAGAAAAGACTGGTGACCAACAAAAGAATATTTAAATTAAAAAAAAAAAAAACTTTCCAAAATTCTTTAGCAGACTACATACAAACTTAAAGCCAACCTAGATCTTCCCCAGTTTAGAACTAGAGTGGTACCCCCTTCTAGTGGAAGTCACTATCCTCTACCAGGGAAGCTACAATGTGTCCATACACTTCGCTACAACTGGAAAGGAAATAGCAATACTCCATAAAGTCATTTCTTCCTGAAAATACAAGAGCTCGGTAATTTAACATAAATTTTAAATTTCACATAACTGCCACAGCCTGACATCAAGCTATTTTTCCAAGCTTATTTTGCACAATAACCCTTAGTTGCGTATTTTAAAACAATAACTCATGGAAGAAGTGAGGCTAGAATGGAACAGAGAGTTTTCAGGTTGGCATGTTTCTAGTTGAACAAGATTCTTAGGATTATGAAAGAATTTATTCTCAAGAATGTGTATATAAAGAGGGAAATGAGAGCGTTTTAAGTAGAAAAGAAAAAACATTGAGGGAAATGGCTCTGCTTACTCCCCACCTGGAATCCAGCTTAGGATTTCTCTGTTACAATATATCTACTGCCATCTTCTCGTTTCCTATAACTGCCTTTGTCTCTTCACTACTAGTAGCATTTGCTTAGCATTTCACAGGAACTCATCTTTTTAGATCCCATGGTTACCACCTTATTTAAATTACAACCTCCTCTGCCCCACATAGTACCTATTCTGAGATTTCCCTCCGCTTTTCTCATAGCATTTATCAACTTCTGACATCATATAAACTTTTTTACTCCTTCATTGTCTGTTGATGACAATTTAAATAAAATGTATGAATGAGAATGTCTATTCTGTCCATTTGCAAACTTCCAAAGTCCAAAACATAGCTGGTGTGCATAAATGCTTTCTGAATGAATGAAGTGAATTGACTCTGTTTGCTTTGTTTGTCAGTTTGTTTGTTTGTTTGTTTGTTTGTTAATCCTCACTCAAGGATATTTTTCCATTAATCTTTAGAGAGAGTGGGAGGGAGGGAGAGGGAAAGGGAGAGGGAAAGGGAGAGAGTGAGAGAGGAGGAGAGGGGGAGAGGGAGAGAAACATCCCCCATACATGCCAGACCAGGGCCAGGAATCGAACCTGCAACCCAGGTACATGGCCTTTACCAGGAATCAAACCCTCGACCCTTAACTGCACAGACCAACACTCTTACCACTGGGAACACCAGCCAGGGCAGACTATTTTCATTTAACTATTCTCAGAGTTCAGCTTTCCCTCTCTTTTCTCTGACTCCTACTTCGACACCCTTTTTGCTATAATCATTTTCATTTAACATATTAAATGTTTCCATTTATACATAAACTGTTGTAGTTTTAAAAAAAGGTATAAGGCTATCAAACTTCTACACAAACATAAGCATATTCTACAGCATGCTGAATACCTACCACCTTTTTCCAAAAGTTTTACTTTGGCCTTGCTAAGAAAGGTTAAACAAGAAATCCTACACTCACCGAAACCTAAAATTTTTAGGGAGTAAAAGCACAATTTAAATGCAGCACCATTGTTTTACACCAATCAGAACAAAACAAGCCTAAGAAGTAACCGCAGAAAACTAAGATCAAGATAGAACATTAAAAGTGAAAAGTAGCCCTGGCCAGTGGGGCTCGGTGGGATGGGCGCTGCCCAGCGTGCCAGAAGGTTGCTGGTTTGATGTCGGGTCAGGACACGTACCTGGATTATGGGCTCCATCCCCAGTGGGGTGCGTGCAGGAGGCAGCCTACCGATGTTTTGCTCTCACATCAATGTTTCTCTCCCTCTCTCCTTCTCTCTCTAAAAA
This sequence comes from Miniopterus natalensis, assembly GCF_054644295.1. NCBI lineage: Eukaryota > Metazoa > Chordata > Mammalia > Chiroptera > Miniopteridae > Miniopterus > Miniopterus natalensis. The sequence goes on from NC_142084.1 coordinate 43,017,611, forward strand.
TCAACATAAAAAATGTTTTTTTTAAAAAAAGTGAAAAGTAATTTGACCATATGACTGATTTAAAGCCAAACACATGAAGAACATCAAGAAAAATATTTTTATCCTAATTAAGGAGAAAGTTCTAGTCCTCTTTGATAAGCTATTAAACTTCCACAAAATACTAAACATTAAATAGTTTAATCTTTAAAAAGAAAGAATATAGCACATACCTCTTTCTAAACAACCCACACAAACTTCAGTCTCAGTTCAATCCACGGTTAAGAGTAAAGAGAAAAACCAACTCTCAACAAATCCTGGAAATTAATGACTCCCAAAATTAGATCCTATCCAAACAACTGTTCACCAGATTTAAAGTTGTCCTGTAAATTGCCTTACTATACAAATAATTTTTTAAATGTACCCAGAAAGCACATAGCTCCTTAAGAAACACTCCAGAGTGCCTATGAGACATACTCTACTTCAATTCAGATTTCGTCTTTGGTGAGCTCAGATAAGACTATATCCTAACCACACTGTTTACCTAAGGGCAACAAACACTTTTGTCTTTTACCAAAATATAACCCAGATAATGGCCAAGAGGGTTGGAATAAAATAGGTTTTGCCGTTTCCTCCCCGCCTCTCCTTCTTCACTTTCCCTTCCATTTTTTCTTCTGCTCACTTATTCCATAGACATTTATTAAGAACCTATGATGCTTAGAGTGAAGGAAAATGCTAGAGCTACCAAATGAATGCTCAGAAAGCAGGAGTGCAACCTAAGCAGCTGAATACTGAAGAGAGAGACAAGTATATTAGTACTAGAAACACTATGTCTTTTATGAGGGGTATTTACATATTCAGATGCAAGTCTGAATTACTGCTATAATAAGCAGATACTGACATCCCCAGAGGATAATTAAAGCAATGTGACCAACAGTCTGGGGGACAATCTACCCTTTCTATGTTTTCAAGGATGGGAAAAAGAAAAGAATCATAATAACAGATTTAAAAGTAAAAGCCTAGGAAGCTATGGACATTCTCAAAATGTATTTTTAACAACTAAACCCAATACTACAATTATAGGTCATTTTATAATTACTTATGTAGTTTAAAAAGTATAAAATTCATATAAGAATTTGTATCTTAACATTTTTAACAAATATTGTACCTTTAAAATAGGTTTCACAGTCTACTACTTTCCTGAATTTTACCATCAAAAATTTAAAACTTTGATTAGCGAATAGAATATAACTGAGAAGAAAAATTAAGAAATTGCGTATTAAGAAAGATGGCAACTCCATAGGATTCCCTGACATTATGAGCTATAAAAATTTTATTTACAGATTATTGGCACAAATTTTTCAGAATTCCAAAGTATAAGAACAAAAACAGGACCACCTGTATATATAAAATATACAGGGTGATTAGTACTTATCCAATGCATTATTCCTTAGAACACAACTCAAACAAGTGAAGTTATAAGACCTGGTAATGCTCATAGAGCATCTGCCACGGCCACAGCAAGAACAACACTAGGAGTGTAAAATGTTCTAAAATATGTTTGTTGGGTAGATGGCAGGCAGGATAGCAAGAAGAAAGGCTGCATAGCAGCTGGATCTTTTTCTACTGGCAAAATTAACACCAATATTGAGATACTAAAGTTTTAAGAAGAGATCTCAAAAAGTCATTAAGAACAGTAGAAATGAGAAGAAAGGTTAAGATATGAAACCTAAACCTTTATCCAAATGAGACAAGATTTAAGATTCACTGACAAAGAATTTTAAAATGTAAGCAACAGTTCTATTGGAATTAGCTTATTTAATTAAACTCATTTTTCAATGAAACACATTTTTAAGGTGAAGGAAAAAGAAATTAATATAAAATAAATCATGTACACAAATAAATCAACTAAAGCCCAATAAACATAATAATGTTACCTACTTGAATTTACCATAACAGTGAACCTTCAGATTTCACTTAAGAAGGTTATGGCAATGGTAATAATCGACTTTCCTATTTCCTATTAATGTGATGTCACAGCAGCACCAAATATTCTAAAAGAAAGCACTGACATTCTTTACATAATATAAAACTGTTTAAAGAAACTTGTGCCTTTCAGAAAAAAATAAAACTCTTTGAAGCAATTATTTGTATATTTAACACAAAGTAGAGGTGATAGTCATAATGATTCAATATATCAAAAAACAAAATTATAAATCAGAGAAACAATGTTATTGCTCAAAAAAAGTGAAAGTTTAATGTTTTAACTTAAATCTCTTATTTATGTCTATGTAGTTTCTTCTGTCTTGACAAAAATTGTCAAAAAAATATTACATGATTATGTCAGTGATTACTGATTATTTCTATACATAACGTTGTTTGCATGAAAATATCAATAATTGAACTAAAGAATATCAAAACAATGTATTTACAGAGAAAGCATCATATCAATTAAACAGGTAAGTTAAAAGAAACATTTCTACCAAACAACAATTACTTATGTCTGACCTAAGTAATTGTTTTGCTAATGATACCCATCAAGTCTGATAAACCTTACGCTGTAGTCGAAGTCTGTACAGGTCTTCATGTTATTTACACTAATAAAACATTAATCAAGGACCACATTTATAGCAACTATTCTATAAATGAGGTCAAGGCAGGTCAGACTTACATAATAAGGAAAAAAAGGTTGGTCTCTGCAGTGAAAAGAAAAACCCTTATTGCTTATTCTTCTAGCCCCTGGGAGTAAGTCCAGTAGCTAAAACACTGCAAACTACTTCACCAACACATCCATCTCTATGTAAACTCATTTAACCTCAATGTATTGGATATTTATAAAAGGCAAGCCGAATCCCCTGATTTAAAAAATAAATCTTTAAACTGTTTCTTTAAAATATAGTCTACCCTCTAAAGAGATAATGAAAATTCAGACACCACCTCCACTATATTTCACTAATGGATGTTAGTTTTCTTTCCATCACTATTTATTTCTTACATTTACTTAAAAGACAAAGGCTAAATACTTTCTACAGGCTAAGAACTAAAATAACAAAGACAGTTTCTAACCACAGGAGGATAACAAATCCATATGAAGTAAGAGAAGCATAGGCAAAAAAACAGAAAAGGGGTATTAGAAAACCTATGATCACAGATGACATAAAAACAAGTTATTTAAATAATTGTTCCCCCAATAAAAAATAAGAATCAGTTATTCTGGATAAGGATATATGAGAATACCATAAGAGAACTCATCTCTTCACAAAATACAGAAACGTTTTATTGTAAAATGTGTATTATATGTATACGTATTTTTTTTCTCTTGGTAAGAATCCTCAAAGAAATACCAAGATTATCTGTATAAAATAGATTTATGTTTAAGAAAGAATACTGTTTACATAAAAATAACAATAACTGAAATCAAAACTATAAATACAATGCACTTACAGAGACAATATCATCAATTAAACACAAATAATTACGGAATTTGCAGGGCACTTATATTGGAGCCAGGGATACAACCATAAACAAGAGACAAGGGATTGCCCTTACAGAACATAAATATACAATTTACAGGAGGAGAGAGACAATAAAGATAAACATGAAAGGAGAGTAAGAGGGAAAAATGTTTTAAAAAAGAGTTTTTCCTGATACCTGGCAACAGGTATCAGGAAAAACTCTGAGGAGGTAACATCTGAACTGGGCTTTAAATGAGAATAAACCAGACATGAAGAGATCTGGGGATGGATCTTCTGGCTATCGTAGAAAACAGAGGTCAACAAATCCTCTCCCAGAAAAACAAGAACGGAACTGAAGAATAACAATCATTTCAGAGTTCTGACATTTGACCAAAGGCAAACAACAAAATCTATAATAATTTTATTCATGGACATCTGCTAACACTGAGTAAGAACAGAGTCTGTGGCAATCTTTTCTGGGAATGCAGTACTCAAACCCACAGACTGTGGCTGCTTATGGAAATCACCAACTTCACTGACAGACATGGCTGACTTGATTTCGAAGAAAGGGCAGAAAATGCATGCTAAGCCGAAAATAGGAAAAGCCTATAGCTCTCCTAAACTGCGATTACATTTGCAGTTAGGGTGAGCAGGAGACAATAGAACAAACCAGAAACTGAAGAGGAAGATCTTAAAAAATAAAACAGCCATAGCTATATATTTTATATATATATAAATATGTATTATTTATAATATATATATGCGCGTGTGTGTGTGTGTATATATATATATATATATATATATTAGATAGTTGAATAAGAATTCACACATCAGTGGCTGTCTGGATCCCTAAGCACATATACAGTACAAACTTGGGGGGGGGGGGGGGGGAATGACAGGAAGTAAAAGCTTAAACAGAAGAAAACTACCCCAAAATTTGCATGTGCTGTCAAATAAAACACAGACCTACCAGCTGTACAAGGCTAAAAATTTCACTAAAACTTCTGATCAGTCATTCACTGACATCTAAGCTGTAGAGAAAAGGGATGGCCCTAAAAAGCCAGACTAAAAAATAAAAAATAATAACCTTGAAAGAGCTACACAGCAACCATATCACAACAGCAACCATATCACAACAGGGACAAATTCTGCAAATTAAGCCCAAGCAAGTAACTTTTAAAAATCAACAAAAGAAACCAAAGCCAATAATTTTTTAAAAAGAAAAAAATTATACACTATGACAAAGTAGGAATTATCCCAGGTATGCAAAGCTGGCTCAATATTTCAAAATCAATTAATGTAATCCATCACACATCAACAAGCTGAACAGAAAAAAAAATCACATGATCATATCAATAGCGGTAGAAGCATCTGACAAAATCCAATATTCATTCAGGATAAAAATGCTAAAAACAGAAGAAACTTCATCAACTTGATCAAGAACACCTACCATAAAACCTACAGCTAACATCATACTCAATGATGAGAAACTCAAAACTTTCCCAGTAAGATCAGAACAAGGCAAGGATGTCCCCTCCCCTCCTAGTATTCCTTTTCAACATTATAGTAGAAGTTCTACCAAAGAGATTTTTTTAAAAAGAAAAGAGGAGAAAAGGCATAAATATTGAGACAAAAGACATTAGAATGTCTTTGTTCACGGGTGACATAATTGCCCGTGTAGAAAGTGCAAAACAACTGACAAAGGAAACTCCTATTATAACAAGGTTGCATCATACAAGGTTAATATACAAAAGTCAATTGCTCTGTTAAATACCAACAAAGAACAAGTAGAATTTGAAATTAAAAACAAAATACCATTTTATTAGCACCCCAAAAAACAAAACATTTAGGTATAAATCTAACAAAATATGCACACAATCCATATGAGGAAAATTATAAAACTCAGATAAATAAAATTAAAGAATTAAGTAAATGGAGAAATATTCCATGTTGACAGGGAGACTCAATATTGTCAAGATGTCAGTTCATCCCATCTTTGTCTATAGATTCAATGCAATCCCATTTAAAATCCCAGCAATATATCAACAAATACCAACAAACTGATTTTATACTTTATATGGAGAGGCAAAAGGTGCAGAATAGACAACACAATATTGAAGGAGAAGAAAAATGTTGGAGGACGAACACTATCCGACATGGGGACTATTATAAAGCTATGGAAATCAAGACAGTGTAGTATGTACTGGTGACAGAACAAACAGATCAATGAGACAGAATAAAGAGCCAAGAAATAAACCCACATAAATAGTCAACTGATCTCTGACAATGGAAGAGCAAAGGCAATACAACAAACCAATCATACTCTTGCCAACTAATGATGCTAGAAAAACTGGACATCCACATCCAAAAAAATGAATCTAGACATAGCGCTTAGAGCCGTCACAAAAATTAACTGAAAATGGATCTCAAACCTAAATGGAAAATGAAACACTAAAACTTTACTATCCCACACACTAACAGTCCTCAGGTCTGCAATTCACCCACGCTATCATTTTCTTCACAGTCACTACTCTCTATGTTCTTTCCTTTTTACCCAGCTTAATAATTAATCATAATCCTATAGTCAATGATTACAATTACTCCCCTGAGTAAAAAATTGACTACCTTGTCCTTACCTCCCTCATATTTATTTGGCAAAACCTAAACCTTCTGAAAGCCAACTCTCACTCTACTTCCATATTTATCTATCAGCCTCTGCAACTACATAAAAGGTCTTCCCATGTTACCATAATGACTCATCTAAGCTCTACCTTAAGCCATTTATATACAAATTCCCCTACTCTCTAATCTACTCAAAAATGCCATTCCAGAAATTCTAACCTATCTCTCCTACACCAATTTCCCTACTTACCACCATGAAACTATGTTGTCTTGCTCTCATGTTTTAAGACCCTGTTTCCCTTGACTCTATTTCCCCCTACAAGCTACCACTTCATTCTATTCTTGCTCCTCTTTGTAGCAACACTCCTCTGAAGAACTGTGTAGCCCAGCCAGGCATGGCTCAGCGGTTGAGCATCGACCTAGGATCCAGGAGATCGTGGTTTGATTCCCGGTCAGGGCACATGCCTGGGTTTCGGGCTCCATCCCCAGTCCGGGGTGTGCAGGAGGCAGCTGATCAATGACTCTCTCATCACTGATGTTTCTATCTCTCTCTCTCCCTCTCCCTTCTTCTCTCTGAAATCAATAAAGATTAAAAAAAAAAAAAAGAATTGTTTAAACACATTCTCTAATTTCCCTTCTCCCATTCTTTCCATCTTTTAAAAAAACTACTGCAAATAGGCTTTTTTCCACACCACTCTCCCAAAACTGGTCCTGTCTAAGCCAGTGGTCAAACCTCAATTAGACTACCACCGTAACAACTTCATCTTGTATCAAGGCATTACATACCATGTAAGTGCTTATACATCCACATTTATATCTAGTCTGGAGAAATAACTAGCCACCGACTAACATCTCTGTTTGGATGTCTACTAGAGATCTAAAAATAGTATTTCCAAAACTGAACTCCTGATCTTACCCAGAATAACTGGTTTACCTTCAGCCTTTTCAATACTGGTTGATAGAAACACCATCTCTTTAGCTGCAGAGGCCAAAAATCTTAACAGTACTTGACAACTAGCTTTCTCAGACAACCCACATCCAATCCATTAGTAAATCCTCTCAGATCTATCTTCCAAATATATTCATAACCCTAATTCTTCTTACATCCTCTACTGCTACTACCCTAGTCCAGGACCCCACATTTAACTAGGATTACTGCACGAGCACCCTGAGTGATCTTTTCACTTCTTTTCTTACATTCCTATATGCATTAGCCAGAGTAATGTTTTAGTAGTATTTTTAACACATAAAACAAAACATCTCCCTCCTCTACTCAAAATCCTGCAATGATTGTCATTTCTCCCAGAACACACCGCAAAGGCTTTACACAAAATCTTGCCCTATGTTATTATCTCTGTGGCCTCATTTCCTTCTTCTTTCCACTTTCATCACTTTATTACTGCTATATGGGCCTCGGTCCTCAAATAGGCTAGGGAAGCTTTCATCTATTTACTGACCATTCCCTAGAACTGAACACTTTTCCCCTACAGGCTCCTATGGTTAGTTCCTTCGCATTCTTCAGGCACTTGCTTACAAGTCACTTTTTCAAAAAGCTCTAATCTGACCATTCTATTTAAACTGCAAACCATGCCAACCCTTCATACTTCCTTCAAAAATCTCCATTCCCCTCAACCTGTTCTGCATTATATTTTTTCATAGTACTTACCATCTTTCACATATTATGTAACCCATTACTTATTTTGTTTATTGTTCATGGCCTGTCAATGACTGTTCAAAGGTAAGATCTACAAAAAAAAACACCTTTATCTGTTTTGTTTATTGTTTCCATAGCAACAAAGATAATCCATGGTACACAGTCAGTGAATAAAAAATACTGGCTGAATGAAAAGATAAGGAAAGGAAGACTCACAGAAGTAAAGTACTTTTGGAATATCAAAAGCCTAACTTCAAAACCAATGCCATTAATCACAATGCTATGCTGCCTTATCTATTAAATGTAAGAGTAACTTGCATAACTGAGGATATTTACATTTAGTAGAGCTTCTACTAATCAAAATGGACTTTTATAACAAGTTTTCTTCTTTAAAAAAAACAAGAATTTTCTTTAAACAAATAAGTCCTATAAATTACAGAAAATCTGTTCGTGTTCTGCATTAAGTAAAACAAGTACATGTTCAATCAACAGCTCTCACCACCTCTTTTTCTATAGAGACTTTAAAAGCATCCAATACCTCAGTGTTGAAATTCAGCCAAATAACTATTTACTTTTTGATGAATAAGCACTTTGAAATTTTTGCTAAAAGTAAGACTAAATTATTAGTTATTCAGTCATTGAGAAATATTGATTTCCTACCACTCACCAGACTCGATTACAATTTAGCTCTTTCTCACATGGATCACTGCAATAGACTGGCTACTGTTCTTAATTTCAATCAGGTCTCTTCTCCATCCATCCCAAACATTTCTGTCAGTTATCTTTCCAAAACCAAACTATCACAATTATATTCCTTTGCTTAATATCTTCCAAGGTTTCCCATCACCTTTAGATGAAAGTCCAAATATGCAACATTACGCCTTTTAGCATCAGGATGCTCAATTCTATTCCAACAATTCACTCACATACAGTCTCTCACAAATATAAACACGCACTTGAATATTCTATATACCTTTCCACATCACACGTCTTCAGATATTCTAGTCCCTCTACTTGGAATGCTTTTCACACACATGCCCTCTAATTTATCCATAATCCCCACTTTCAAATATCTACAGTATTAACCTTACTCATCCCTGAAAGGACATCTCAAGAATCATGTTCCCTGGGTAAGTTTTAACTAATTCTTCCATCCTAATTGTGGAGTCTGTCTCTCTTTTATTTTTTTCATTACTACCTTAGGATTCCGTACTTAAATACTTCTAGCACAGAATTTAACATAAGGCATAATAATTGCAAGTTTTGTTTTTTTGTGGGAGTTTTTAATCCTCAACCAAGGATGATTTTATTGATTTCAGGGAGAAAGAGGGTGTGAGAGAGAGAAACATTGATGTGAGAGAGAAACATCAATCAGCTGCCTCCCATACACACCCTGACGGAGTGAACCCGCAACCCAGGTACATGCCCTGACCAGGAATCAAACCCCATGGGTCACCTCTCCAATCAACCAAGCCACCCAGCCAGGGCACAGGTTTCTTTATATGTTTCCAAAAATAATCTGTGAGCAACTGTAATTATTTGCTAAGTAGAAGAATTTTAGTAGTGTTTAATATCAAATAAGTTATTAATACCCTTTTCTGTAACACTAACAAGATTCCTAATTACTAGTTCAAATAGTTCCTATAGTGATGGCATCAGTCTAACACTTGCCAGGACACTAATAAAGAAACATTCTTAAACAATAATTTTGCTCAGAATGTCATTTCCAACAGCAGCCAATCACACCTTTTAATCTATATCTTAGGTCTTCTACGTTTTAATCTATACCTTCAGTTCAATTAATTCAAAATCAGCTGCCACAAAACAGGCACAAAGTAGTTTACTCATCATTTCCTCAATTTACTTTTACTTTTCCATTATATCACTCTTACATCTAGCTTAAATCTTTCTTTTCATCTCTGTACTTTCTTCATTTTTTTCCTACTATTTTTTCCTTAGTCTTCTACCTCTACTCTTTAAATGGAAACCTTACCAAGTTTCCCTGTTTCCACTTTCTCATCACATCACAAAACAAAAACTTGATCCCTCTCTCCCTTAGCCAGGCTATGACATGAGAGAGATAATACACATCTTAGTCTAATTATTGGCTTTATAAATATAATGGAACTTAATGGGAAATCCATTTAAGCATCAGTTTCCTTATATCTGCTAATAGAATCATCTGTTTGCTTTTGCCAAACTCAGCTTTACTTATGAAAAGACAAGACTTTTATCATTAAGCATATAACCATGAAGAAAACCACAAAATGATTAAATATTGACATTTATAATAATTACAATCTTCTAAATGACTGACTAAAAAAAACAAAAAATATAATACCAAAAAATTATCACTTTCAGTGAGAGAAATACAGTAAGATTTTAAAGTAAAATATAGTGGATATAAAATAGATTACCTTCCTTCATTGACAAGTTCAATAAAAGCAAGGCCTGCATTCTTCTGAATAGAATTCTGCCACTCCTAAAAAACAGCAGAAAATAGCTGAACAAATTTCACCTGGTAAATTATTTCTTTAAAACAATTATAAACAACATCACACATTTCGATTTCATACCTTAGCCTTAAAGGAAAAGTTGTGTTAAACATGCTGCCTACCCAATGCAGCTCCATGAACACATGAATAGTTGACATTAAAAAGTAAAATAAACAAGTTAGCAACAATTTGATTCTATATGAACTAAATAGGTGTATCTACATTTATCTTGCCCTTCTTGATCTATAACATTATATAACACTAATTTAAATCATTGGGAGTTGGAAAGGAGGACAGCAAAGATGGCCAAGGACAGAGGTTTTTGTTTTTGTTCCTTTAAGAAAAAAGATGCATCACCCCAAATGAGAACACATAGTTAAGTAGCAAATAAACATAATAAATAGTGCATATTCTACCATAAAAACTGATGATTGAGAGACAAGAAAAATGAGTGAATTTGGCAAGACAATTTTGAGCTGGAAAACTATAGTTCACTAGCCTATAAATTAGCAAAAGAAAATATAAGTCTATTAGCTATATTTTTTATGAATAGATTATCCATTTAAAAGCCTGGGAGGGAATCAACCAGTAGAATATGTGCAGATCAATTTTTTTAATTCTCATATCAAAACATATATAAAATAAGTTAATAATACAATCAGGGTAGGCCTACCTGAATTGAAATGTAGCTGGATTTAAGAAATGCCAATACATGTATGTATGTGCACATGCATGTGTCTCAAAATGTATTTTTTTTTCAAGAATTGGAAATATATACAAAATTTCTAAGTTTCTTAAAACTATGGAGCCCCTTGTAATCTACCTACATGAGATCCCTCAATCGATCTTTTTCTATTCTTTTACAAAGCTCAAAACAAAAGATAATGTTGGGGTACTTACCATTGCAACCATAATCTATATATTCACATTTTCTGAATGTAATACCTTTAGGAGTTTTAAATCCCATGTAATTTCACCCCCGATGACTGCTGTGTCATGCCAAATTCTTTTTTTTTTTCTTTTTTTTTTTGCCTTATCCTTTCTCTTCTACTTTCTCTTTTTTATATTCAATTTTGTATTACAGTACTTTCTTTTATGTCTTGAAAGCCCAAGGTGGCACTCAGGATTAAAACAGCTACATGCCCTAATTTTTTTACAGGGTTCTAGTTCTCTAATAGTATCAGAAGAATATACTAACAGAACATATACAGTAGAATGGAAATTAGATATAAAACCAGTTGGATCTGAGAGAAGTAGCTGGCTAGGTCTAGGAGGAGAGATAAGCAATGTGCTGCTGAGGAAAGAGCAACAAACACAAAGTCATGAGATCTATGTTCTCACGCTGATTCAGACACTAAGAGGATATGTCCATGGAAACATTCGCCTTATGTCTCTATGTCTTAGAAACTCCCTTAAAATTTTCTTCAAGCTATATTACTTTATGATTCAATAACTTACGTTTAGAAATTAGTGATCCATAAAGTTTACAATATATACTCTCAAAATTCACAACTGTCACCCAACTGAAACAACAGAGATATTTCTGAGGTAAATCAAGTCAAGAATAAACAGAAATACCTGTCTAATTTAAAAGCCTTTCTTCCTTCTAGCAAAATGAAATAGTATAAAAGAAAGCAATCAAATTTCATGAAGGAGTAGATCCATGAGAGAAGAGCATGTGTCACACCCTCCCCTTTTCTTAGGAGAAGGAGGGAGAGAGAAAAAGGCAGCAACTGCAGTAAGTTTCTGAATGCTGGTGCACAAGATCCCACACCTCATTTCCCAGGCAGAGCACAGGGAGATACTGGGTCTCAAAGGGTTGCCCTAAACACAGCAATGTACAGGAATTGGAAAGAGACACAGATGTAATGGCAAATGGAACTAAAGCAGCCTTGAAGTAGCTCATGCCCTTGGAAGAGTCAGAAAATTATTCTAGAAAGATGTACAAGTAGCTGAGGCTTTGAAGGCATGAGAACACACCTGTGACCTTTGTTGATAGGCAGGAGGGAATCAGAAGGGACAGTGACAACTCAAGGGATGACAGAGTCAAGAAACAGAAGCATATGCTCACTCCTCAGCTCTTACACTCAACACAGCATCTCAGAAAGCAACATGGAAATTTGACAGAGCACCAGATTATGAAGACGCAATACCTTAAACTGAGTTTTCATTGAGATCACTTATTACAAGGAAAACAAGGAGGCAAAAGGACATCCTATATATAATTCTTAGATCACACATTTTATATTGAACAGATTTACTAGTATTGTTTTTCTCAAATCAGCTTTATCTGATCTAAAACTCTAACAGGTGGGGATTTTTACTATATGAGTCATATAAAATTCAAAACTACATGGATAAAATAGTAACAGTGGAAAGAAAGACTAAAATACAGTAGACAGGTAAACATCAGTTTGATTTTATTTTCATTTATGTATACAAACTGACTTTTTTACTTATAATGTAAAATCAGGAAGTATTTCACAAAGATTTGAAGCAGCATGACTTAGGACAGATACAAAACTAGTTAAAGTTAGTATAACTACAAAAAAATTGCAATCTAAAAATTTTTATGACCTGAACTCAACTTCGTATGTCACACAAAATATTTTGTTTAACTTACAAACAAATTAGACATGAAAGGGCATCTAGAAGTGGAAGAGTCCAATTTGTTATAAAAGTTCAGAAACAAAAATGTGTTACTACTAATGCATTAGGTTTCTTGTTTTCCCAAGCATCATTTATGAATCCATATTTGTTAACTTACAGTAGTTGCTTTCTGGAATAAATCTTTTCACTAGTTTTAGAAAAAATTAGACTAAATGAGAAATGAAGTGAAAATATAGATCTTACACTTTTGGGTATTGGTAAAAAAAATCTCACAATTCTCAAAGATATCAGTTAATTTTAATTTGTCTATAATCCATTCTTAATTATAAATTATTAACATTTAATAAAGTATCACACATCAGGTATATAAATGCATGCTGATAAGAATTAATAACCGAGACAAAAAGAAACTAAAGCCCATGAGAACAGAAAATTAATTTTTTTAATAAACCCAGCTATTAGTCAAAGCCAACAAGTTTTCTCCATACTAAACCACTATCTATAATCCCTAAGAAAGCTGCCGCAACTAGAAAGATAACTCGTTAACTGTGCTATCCGAAAGCATTTTTTCCACTTCTGAGATAATTATCAAAGAAGGCGTTAGTCTAAACAATTTTATAAACCACAGTTCAATATAACCTTTAGTGAGTTTTAATAGTTGAAAGAAAGCTTAATGGTTATCGTCTTTCATGATCATTTCAATATTTCATCACAGTATTTACAATTATATAGTGATGCAAAATGCATCGCACATTTAAAAGTCCTGGTTATTCTTTTCCCAGAGGTACTGATGAAAAACACGTTAAAAGCCTCAAATCCAACCACTAATGCAACTAAGTAATTTCAAAACACATTTCAGCACTTTGGAGAGGAAGGACTAACAACACAGCAACTGAGTCAATAATTTCATATTTGTTCTCAGCTGTATTTAATTGACCATCACTTCCTATGGCCATGATTGTTGGCTAGTCAATTTTTACTAAAATATACTCTTAGCTTACTAATGCTCTTAAGTCATACAACAACAACAACAAGATAGTGTATATTACTAAAATTATTAAATAAACAAAGTTCCACCAAGTTTCAAATACGTGTATTTGGTGGTAAAAGTCTGTTTTGTTGGTTGGGAGGGAAAAAAGAAACTTCATTAACAAAATAAGTCTATTCCCCCCTACCATCAACAAACAAATATAGAGAAAAGGGTGCCAACTAAGTGCTACATATTAATTTATATTACTTATATTTATATTTAATTCTAACATCCTTAAAGTGAATGACAATTTTCTATAAATTCAATAATCTCTTACAACATATTTTAGTGTACTGAATGCACTACATGAATTTACCTAAATTTTAAAAGGAATTCCCAGCATTGTTATGCTCTAAAGCAAATAAAATCTGGCCATGGAATGACAAGATAGACTACATGTACTCCATCTGCCATCTTTTATTTTGGAGGTGGGATTCAAGCCATAAATGTTGACACTAAATGTAGTATCAATTTTTATTCTGTTGAGCTAGTCACTAAGCTAACTTTTACTCTTTAAAAAAAAGGGGGGTAATATAATAAGCGACTGCAGGTTAAACACAGCAAAAACCAAGAACAAAGATAATAAAGAGGAGACAACAGCATAAAAAAGAAGGAAAACATTTATCTACAGCCTAGAGAAACATCAACTTGAGAAAGCAAACCAAACCCATGCTTGTTGCAGAGCCCTAGAGAGGTCAAGAACAGAAGACCCTGAGTACACATGAGGATGGCTGAGGGGCAGGGACAAAAACAGTTTAAATGAATAAAAGCCAGTATGAAAAACAGAATCCCAGATGCTTCCCCATAATGCACGGCCATCCCCACCATGGTGAAAGACGGCAAGTTTACTTTCCAGAGGAGAAACAGAAATGCGAAGAGAGAGAGAAGAAATGCCCACAGAAATAATTCAAGAAAATTTCCCTGAACACATGTATATGCTTTTTCACACTGAAAAGGTTTACATAAAATACCAGAGACAAGTTTGAAAATATTCACACATTCCAAGGCACAATTCAGTAACAACAGCAACAATTTTTAAAATAATAAAAATACTTAAAAGCTGCCAGGGAGAAAAACATTTGAAGAGATTATAATTTTCCGCCTCTAACACTTATATCCAAACAAGCTGTCAATCAAATATAAAAGTTAAATGAAAGACATATCACACAAGCAAAACCTAAAAAATTCTACGTCTCATGCATTCTTTCTCAAGAAATTACAGAGAATGTGCCTCATCAAAATTAACACAGACACCCAGCTATCACCTCCCATTCCTGTTCTGCCCTCATTTCCCCAAGGCACACTTTTTACCACCAGACTTTCTGCCTTTACCTTTTAGTCTCTACTATATTCTCAGTGCCGGAACAGTGACAAACACATAAATAGTTAAGTGGTCAGTAAATGTTGAATCCATGTGCTTCTTATTTATTATCATTATTTCTTTTAATCCTCACCCAAGGAGTGAGGATATTTTCCCATTGCTCTTTTTAGAGAAAGTGGAAGGGAGGGGGAGGAAGAGAGAGAAACATCGATGGGACAGACACATATCAATTGGCTGCCTCCCACAAGCCCCAACCGGGGCGTGGATCGGACCTGCAACCCAGGTAAGTGCCTTTGACTGGGAATCGAACCCGTGACCCTCTGGTGAACAGGCTGATGTTCTACCCACTGAGCCACGCCAGCCAGGGTTCAGTGTACTATTTAAAAAGAAGTCCAGCCCAGCTGGCGTGGCTCAGTGGTTGAGCATCGACCTATAAACCAGGAGGGCACAGTCCCATTCCCAGTCAGGGCACATGCCTGGGTTGCAGGCTTGATCCCAGGCAGGGGGCATGCAGAGGGCAGCCAATCAGCGACTCCCTCTCGTAACTGATGTTTTTCTCTCTCTCCCTCTCTCTTCCTCTCTCTGAAATCAATCAAATAAAATAAAAACATAAAAAATATACAAATAAAAAGAAGTCCATTATGGGATGCAGGGGATAGACATTAAAGCATAAGAGAAGAAGAAAAAATTCTGGCTTGGTGACAAAAGCTTTCAGACCTAAAGAAGAACCAATCCAGGACGAAACAGGAGAACAGAGCTGCAGGCACTTTCTTCAAGAAACACTACTGAACTAACAGATACAAGGTTGTGTCTGATCACACTGGTAGAAGTTCTAGGAGTCCAGTGGAAAACTTAGAATAAATCTGTGAAGGATGTAAAAAATTTTAAACAAGCAAAAGGTAGAAAATTATAAATTCTAGGATAAAGAATGAAAGAAAAAGATAAGCAAGAGGAGGGAGGGAGGGAGGGAGGGAGGGAGGGAGGGAGGGAGGGAGGGAGGGAGGGAGGGAGGGAGGGAGTGAGTGAGTTGTGGTATATT
This sequence comes from Miniopterus natalensis, assembly GCF_054644295.1. NCBI lineage: Eukaryota > Metazoa > Chordata > Mammalia > Chiroptera > Miniopteridae > Miniopterus > Miniopterus natalensis. The sequence continues at coordinate 43,033,813 of NC_142084.1, forward strand.
TTGTAGTTCTGCCGTGAATACTTACTTACATTGTCACAATAATGTAAATACTAAGGATGGTTTTAAATAAATATGATGATGTGACTGTACTGAAAAAGAGGGAAGTATGAAACAGAAAGGGAGAACGATGTAAGTCGTCAATGGTCATCACCCATGAAACACATTAGATAATGTGTAAAATACAAAAATCAGTAAACAGCTGTTATATCATAAGGTAAGTAGCCAAGCCTACAACTAAGAGATCTGAATGTGGTTCCTTTCAGAAAGTAGAATCAAGGCTTTGGAAAAGAAGAAGTTAGGCAGGGAACTACTGTTTTTTCAGTTTAAGTATTATACTATTTTTAGATTTGGGAAGTAATATATGTGTCCTTGATAAATCATAAAATTTATATTAAAAATCATATGCTCTAAATGAAGAACAAAAAATAAAAATACACAAATTTTTCTGACTGGATAATAGGTATTTATCCAAAACTATTCTAAAAATCTCTAAACAATAGCATAAGCATTCAGTTTTCACAAATACTGATATCAAACCTACAAAAATATAAATGTATCATAACCTATTAAGAATTTTTCTTTTTTTTAAGTCAATATTCTACATCCTACCAAATGAAATTAACTTTATTGCTACTGGCAGTAAAATATTCTCCTTTTTTGTAAGTATTGATTTAAGGATCCAAATATAGTTTAAAGAAAGAAATGAAGAATAATTTGGTAACAAAAACTTAAACTCGTACTGAACTATTTAATTTTTCTTATTAAAAAAATATAAAAATGTAAAGGCTTGAGCTCTTCAACAAAATATCATTAATACTTTAAGTATTAACATCTTAAAGATGTTGCCTTTGTAAAAGAAATCAGATTTGGTGGCTACAGCTCCTATTACCTAAATAGAAGAGAGAAACACCGTTAGGAGCCAGGAGAGGAAGCCGCACAGGAGCGCTCAAATGATGCAGGGGATGTATGAAGGCAAAACTGGGAACCATATTATACACAGGACTAAAGGTCAAAACTAGAGAAAACTTGTTCATGTTCGAGATACAGTAATCTTAAGTGCTCAAAGTAAACTATCAAGAACTTTTCAACAGTGTTTGCACTTTGTGTCAGCACTCTCTCAGCAGCATATCCAACACAAACCTGAGTCACCTCACACCAGGACAGAGCAGACCACAATAGCGAAGGGCAGGTCTTATTCCATTGTCTTCTTAGAGGGTAAAACAAATCATTACATGAAATACCAAAATAAAATACTGCCCTTTGGAAAGTTTTGGCTTCAGTAACTTTTTGAACATATACTTCTAAAAGGTACATTTTATTTGTACAAATAATATGCCTCAGTTTATAAATGAAATTACAGATTCAGATAACTGCAAAGTTAAGGGATAAAAGAAATAAAATTCCATTAAAGTTGGATTAGCAAATGGTTTAGTTTTATAACTGCTTATTTAACAAATATGTTTAACGTGTATTACGTGCAAAGAATTGAAAATTGAGAAAGTAACTAATGGATTTACAAAATCAAGAATGCAAATATTAAATTTAAAAAAAAAAAACTCAGATAACCATGAAATCAATTATGTAATTACTATTAATACAGCTTTAAATTATTTGGAAATAATCAAACAATAATCCCCTTGCTATTATGTTAAAGCATATATTAAAATTAATATATTTGCAATTGTCTTTGAAAATGTCTTTAAACATTTTCAAGAAAAACATTCTCCAGCCAATAATGATCCTTTGAATAACTTCCGAACCAGCATCAATTTTGTCAAGATCTCTCACTAATCAACAGAGAAAGCTTAATTTCAAAAAAGGTGACAAAAGTTGCTGTAATCCTTTCCAGCCACAATCTCTCAACAGATGATCATCATTAAGTTTATATCAGGGCTTCACATTCGGGAGCTATATAAATGTGTCCTATTAGTACATGGTCAGTCTGTTTGGCAACTCCAGTTCTCCAGACATATGGCAACTGCTGCCCTTTGAGGTCTGAAGTCAAGTCTTTAGGGAATCTCAAAGCCTGCACTGAAATTACAAGGAGTGTTCATTAGAGACTGCTGGAGAGGAAACATGAAAGACTTCCATTAAAACTATATAAAACAGCTAATTATTTTTAAAAGATTTTTAAAGTATCTGATGCACTCAGCTACAATAAAAAGTATTTACCAACGGAATTATTTTTTAAAGCACTGCTTTCAGGACATGAGTCCAAACAGCTTTCTTCATGCCTCCCATCCACCACCTCAGCACACCTAACATTCGTTTTATAAGCATCATCAAGTCAAGATTTTTATATCACTGGAGAGAATGAAAATTATCATATAACTCTAATTCTTTCTACAGATCACTGTAAACATTTATTAAATGAATGTATTTTTAGAGACAAAGTTTTGTTTTCTAATAGTTCTGAATAATATATACAGTTAACTTAATCTCAGGCAGACATACATGTGTTTCTTTTTAGATGCTTCTTTTGTATCCAAAAAGGTCTCCCTCTATTTCATTTTTATTCCATTTCTAAATAAAAATCATTAAAATGCTATAAGTACAAAATAATATAAATTACTAGTCAACCTATGAATGGAATTTTTCAGACAATATTACTGAAAATATATGTAGATTCTGAAACCTGTATAATTGTGTTAACCAGTGTTACCCCAATTAATTCAATAAAAAGCAGAAAAAGAAAAAAGAAAATACATGTAGATTCAAATGTTTAAAATGAAAAGAAGAATGTCAATAAATTGACAAGTGTTCAAAGAAATCTCATGTTTTTTCTTCCTCAGGATTTTTAAAAACTTAAAAAGTATATATTTTCTAATTAATAATAGTTGCCATTTTAACTTTTTGAATGTGTAGACTTTTTAACTTCAGAGAACAGTTATTTATTAAGCTTCACAACAAAACAATACCACTACGGATTTTTATTTCAGTAACAAATCTCCATAAAATGTTATATAAAGTTCATTAGCTTGCCTCAATCATTTCTTGAATACACATATATGTTGGTTTCTGACAGCCTAATTCCAAAAAGCAATTACAACCTCAATCCATACGTAAAAAGATAACAGAAAGCAAGTACGTTAAACCAGTTTAAAAGAATAAAAATCTAAAGAAAACAGATTACGAATGATTTATATGAATGCCTAGTGCTGAAGTTAATTACAAGTAACCCAATAAAATAGTGCCTTTATTATTGTACAGCACGTAATAGCTCTAGATGTAAAAACCAGAACTCTTTCTGCTGACTTTTGCATGCCCAATCCCACAGCACACAACATTAAGAATTAAACATGTAGTAAATAAGGCATATAGAAAACAGCAGTTTTTAACTAAAAGCAGAAAACTCTCCTGCTGTTTAACCATTTGGGGTCTTCCACTCTGAACAGTGACCACTGTAAACTGATACTATGTATTCACTGAGTAAATTCTTAATGTTATCATAAAGTAAGATTTTAATTTCAGTGTTCAAAGCTTTACATCAAATAAAAAAATAACTATAAAATAGCATCATATTCATTTCAGCATTCAATAGGAGCAGATAAGTTATCTTTTTAAAATTTTTGTTAAATTTATCTTTTAGGGTTATGCTCTGAAATATGATATCTTCAGAATTGGAGTTTTCCAAACCTCACACTACATCTAGCTTTTATGAAGCTTTGGTTCTGATTTTAAACATACACTATCTAAGATGCATATACTTCATGCTTCAGTAACATGTTATAATTGCCAATAGCCACAACCCGTAGCCAACCCTACTATGCTTAATGACTTTCCCAGATAAAGCCCTTCAGTCCAGAATATTTCCATAACTCTCTCAAATATTATCAATGTATCTAATGAGATATTAACTGATATCAACTTTAAGTATGATGCAAAAGTCCCAAGACGTGTTATGGATAAACATCATCATGTAGGCCATTCTCTGACCTACAGCATAACTGCAGTAATAATATAATGAAATACTTGATAAGCTGGTTTTGCTGCACAAGTAAATTAGGACTGATGAAACAAATAATCAACAGTGCATCTCTCTGGCAGTATTTCATTCTTATCTATTTCATCTCCACTAAAAATACATGCAATGTTAGCTTATTGGCTTTTTTTTCTGGGTCAATAATTTCACAAACTGGAATTTGTCTCAACTATGGTGAAACACTTTAAAGGTAGGGATCTCTACTTCTTTGAGTTCTCAACAGTACCCGAATTCAATTTTCCATATAACAAGCATTCAGATGCTTGCTGAAGAAACCGTAATTTAACATTGCTAGGTGAAGAAGGGAGGAGCAACTGCACTAAGAACACCCAGAGATCTTCACAAGATTAGTTTCCTGTGCCGCTATAACAAATTGCCACAAACTTGGTGGTTTAAAATACTAGAAGTTTGTTCTCTCTCAGTTCTGGAGATAAGAAATGTAAAGTCAGTTTCACTGAACCAAAAATCAAGGGGCCAGCAGAGTTGCGCTCCTGGAGGTTCTAGGGGAGAATCTGTTCCCTGCCTCTTCCAGCTCCTGGTGCCTATCAGCATTCCTTGGTTTGTGGCCACATCACTCTCTGCTCATCTTCACACTGCTACCTTCTCTGTGTGCCTATCTCTAATCTCCTATCTCTCTAAGGATACATGTGATGACTTTTAGGGCCCATCCAAATAATTCAGGAGTATCCCCCTCATCTAAAAATCCTTAATTACACAAAGACCCTTTTTCCAAATAAAGGAACATTCATAGGTTTCAGTTATGTGACATGGATATTTTGGGGGAAGCCACATTTCAGTCTACCACACTAGAGAAACTAAAGTAAAGCAATGGAAAACAGCAAGCTGAGGAAAAGGGAACTTTACTAACAAGTTCAAAAAAATTTTAAAGATTCCAAAGAAATGAAAACATTTTTTAAAAATTAGAGCTGGAAAATTTGCAAGCAAAGTCAACTTCTGCTCCAAGTGCTGGGTCTAAGACTGATTCAGTTGTGACTGATTTTAATTTTGGTTCCAGAAATTCAATTTAATTTTCTATGTATAAAGCCTATTGGGATCCAAGAAACTGAAAGATGCACAGCTGACTACTAGTAACAAGCGGATATTACAAAGAGCAACTCCTAACAATCAGCAGAAAAGCAATGATAGCACTGCCAAATGTCCAAATAAGTAAGGCAGCAGTCCAGAATGAAGTGACTGATAAAAAAAATAGAAAGCTTCTTTAAAAGAATTCTCCCCATCAGTTTGCTTTCTCACTGCCACTTACAAACCTCCTATTTTCTTCTTTAGCTTACAGTAGTAGCAAACAGAATGCTGTTCTCATAAATTAAACTACTGCTTCAAAACAATAGGGAATCTTTGCAATAGAGATAAGTATGAGACAACTCTGCAATATCCAGTGAATGTATAAGCTTCTTAGGGTAAAGGAATAGATCACCTTTCTTCTGAAAATGGAACAATAAGAAACCAGAATTAAATGTGCCCCATATGTAGTATCTGAAAACAAGAATAACCTGACAAGCCAACTGACCCAAAAAGCCAATACTGCTATTGTACTTGAACGTCTAATGAAAAAACTTAAGCTTCCAAATAAAGACTTTCAAAAATATATAATCACTATCAAAATGAACGCATTGTGCATCCATATTTAGGACATTAGTAGACATCTGTACACTCATTATATGTAACATACATTGTACACAGGAAAGTATCAAGAGAATGTGGAGAACGGGTTCAGGATTAGAGGATTTGGTGTTTTTGTAAACTACCCAGAAACTGGCATGCTGTACATAAGGCTTATGTCAAATATCAGAATACTATTTACAAGGCAGCATAGAAATAAGTATAAACAAAATTAAAACAGCTATTAGAGACCTTGAAAATAAAGAAAAGTTTGAATTGGACAAGACAGTCAACTACAGCTCCTTTTGGAAAGGAGCTATAAAGAGACTGTCCTAGGAAAATAAATTTGTCAGTATGCAGTGAAAGAGGTAAAATCAATGGAAAGGAAAACGGTCATTTCACTAATTCAGGAATAAGCAAAATCAGTGAGTCTCTGCAGAGGGATTTTTCAAATGAGACTTCCTTTCGTCACTTTCTGTCTTCCTCACTCTGACACGAACGAATGAAGTTCAGAATCATTATTTGGAACTTCACTGACAAGGATGCATTTGGCAACAAAAACAGTTGGTAATCAGTAAACTACACTAACTGTCATAAAAGTACAGTATTTCTCAACTATGGCAATGCAAAAAACATGTTGAAAGTAATGTAGTAAAAATAAAAAGTTCTGAAGTATACAAAAGAGGCCCGTAAGACAACTGTTACAATAACACCAATCTCACTTGCATTCAGGTACATTTTTCTGACTTTCCCAAACAGCTGTCACTACAGCGAGCCCAGGAAATAGTGAAACCACACCTATGGGAACCTATGGAAAAAGTGACTGTTACCCATTAACCTTGTCCACATAAAAAAGGGCAAAAACTGCTAATCTATTAGATCTCTTCTAGCTCTAATATTCTATGCTTAAAATGAAAGTGGACTAGACTGGGCATAGAACTGCAAAAAGAATAGAAAATAATGAAAAAGACACTGCAGAAAATAATGGTGGACTGATTTTGAAAGTCCAAGATCTGATCAAATTAATTTCATAAAAAGAAAGCAAGTGACACTGAAAATACTGAATAAAGAGAGAGGCTTTTGTGTGCTATAAAAACACAGAGTCAAAATCTAATAACTTTAATTTATAACCTACTTTGCTCTACAGACTGTTCTACATATATTTACATATATTATCCAATACAACCTTTATTACATCCATTTCACTAAATAAGAAAGTGAGACTCTAGCAAGTGAAGTAATTTGCCCATGGTTACAGAGTTATTAATAAGTCGTAGAGGGGAAAACATTTCTTAAGATTCAAAAATCTATCATCATAGCATTTTCCTGGCCTCAGCTACTTCTTAAAATCCTGTCCAAAGCATCTTTTTCTTTTGTTACTCATGGAGGCAACAGTGTCCAACTCCATCATCTGAATAATTTACTGGTAGAAAAACAAATATATACCTGTAGGGTTCTGACTTGTACTTAATTCAGGCAAAATCAAAGTTCGAACCTTAGATGTTGTTAACACTACACACACGCTTCTGGAAGTTCATATAATAAAATGGCTCTTAAAGGAGCTGCCTGGCTAAAAAATTCACAATAGATTGACTATATGTACAGTTATTAATACATAATTGTCCCTTCCTAAATTATGCCATTATATATTAACTCTACATATCAGGGTACTAAGTTACTAAATAACTAGTTTCTCTGAAGGCCAACTGGGGCAAACAGGGTAAGCACATTCAACAGAAAAATTTAAATCCAGATCCTAAGAACCCTGCTTTCTATGACTGAAATCCATTAAGTTATACACTACTTATGAAAAATATATGGATGAGAATACAGCTGAGCCTTCACACAATCATCAGAGTCTGGTATTAAACAAAAACATTCGCAAGTTTTACACTTTTAACCTAGCCATTCTATAATACTATTGAACTTCAGTAATAGAAAAAAAAAGAAAGGGCTAAGTAAAACCACACTGTAGTAGCTGAGAAAGAGACCCGGATCTGTAAAACCAAAGGAAAATGCTACACTAGGAATATTCCCATTCATGCATTCCTCCTCTTTGCTAACTCTCTTTCTAATCCCAAATTTAAGAGACCAGTTGTAAAACGGCAGGGTGCTAAATTAAAGCACACTTTACTTTCAGATGTCTCCATCCTATAGGCTGACTTCCTGTCAGGAAGAGCTCCATTTCACTGAATACCCCAATCAGCAGGGAGCTTGCGAATTAAGTGCCAGTTGATATTACTTTGTTTCCCATTTACCACCCCTGAGAATACCGTTCAAAGATCTAGTTCTATAGTCAGCATGGTACCATCCTTCTGACCAGACTGCAAGCCACAGGGTGTATGGCCAGTTCCACAAAATTTCCCTTAAAAGGTTGTGTTTCCTAAATCCTAGTGTGCTAGTGAATCAAAAGGATGCCTGTATTACAGAATAAATCCCGCATCTAAAGTTAAATTATGCTTCCCTTTGGTTATAACAAAGCACTTTAAATTAGCACTGGAAGGTCTGCATTCAGATTCAAATAAAAACCAACTGATGTTCACTAACCCACTGACTTAAATATTTTACTTTTAAAGAGTGCTTTAGTCTAATTTATTTTGTTTTTAATGTTTTTGCTGTTGTTTAAAAGACAAATGAATCCATCTTATAAAAGCAAGTTGTCAGTCATATATTTTTAATCAAATAAAACCATAAATATTTTTACAATATTACTATACAGTTATTAAACTGATTTCAGATACTTAAAAAAGTTTAGTGATTTTAAGATTTTCATGATTAGTTAGGGTTTCTTTTTCTTTATTGTTGAAAGTATTACAGATATCCCCCGTTTCCCCCCATTGATCAATTACACTCTCCAACTTCCATAAACTTCCTGTCAAGCTTCAAAGGTATCTAGTTCCCTGTTATAAGGTCAACTGCTTCTATTGTACACAAAATTAAGGTAATTCTGAGCATTTCAATATAAAACACCTACTTGCAGCCTTTGTCCATGTTAATGATAAAGCATTATTCTCAGCAGCTCTCAGGCAAAACTAGGCGATTGTACTAGAAGCCTATTTTTTATCCTGTTAATCACTACCCCATTGATTCTCTTCTATTCACAATCAAAAAGGTCTTAAGCACTGGCAATAACAAAATTCAGACACAATCAATTTACATTCACTAACTCTGTTAAGTACATTCTAAGGATGAGGTATAAACACATCCAAAAGAAAAGGAGGGATAACATTAGGAAAAGGTTGAAATATTAAATTATATTGATCCTAGTGGGATCATACTACATATAAGCTGATCTTAAAGAAGCCAACTGTCCCCAAAGTCCTAGTTACACTAAAAAAGGTAAGGCTGGTTACAAAGAAAATAAAATTATTATTTACAACACATCAAACACATCAAAGTACAAGTTTCAACATTTAATGCACTTTGCAAATTGTTGCCATGCAAGCTCCTTTTAGCACACCAAGAAAATAGTGAGATTTTCACTCAGTCATTATAGAAAATAGCTATATAATCCATTGATGTCAAAATATTTGAATTTAATCTTTAACTTAGGGTTAGAGCTGCAAAAAATACACACACGTATACACACACACACACACACACACACACAGCGACACATCTGGTTAAACTTAAGTTGCTCTGGAAAGAACACAAACTCTTACTATAATCAGTTCTAAAGATCTATCCCTTCAGAAACGACATATAAATTGGAAGTTATGTCCAAATTAACCTACAAAGCAGAAAGAACAAGTGACTGAGATAATTTCTTCTCAATGAAGCAAAAATAATCACTGTTTTATGAAGAAAATGCTGGCAATAATTTTGTGTATCTGTTGATTTTCTTTAATCACTATGATTGGAGAAGCAGAGGAAAACAGAAGCACTAAAAAACACTAAAATACTAAAGGCATTTCCTGCTTTATTCACTGTCTCACTTCTGATGCAACAGCACTCTTCCCAAATTGTATTTTACAAAATGATCCACACATACTATGGGCATAAAAAGGATTCTGTGATCAAATATACTAATTTTATTCCCACTACAGATTCAACAAGACACATTATTATATACATACTTATACACACACACAGATTTACTAAAGACTTTGAGGGGCTTTCCAGGAAAGAAAACTAATTAAATATAAGCCAACATTTTCCAAACTTATTTACCACTGTGTGCTTTTTTCCACACAACATCCATTATCATCACACATACACACACTGGAGTTGGCTGTACTGGAAAATCTGGGTAGTGAGAACTGAGCAAACAAGCACACGGCTACCATAAATTCAGCCAAGGAAAATTATAGGTACCAGAAAGAGTAGAAACAATGCTTTAGGAACTTCGGTATCTATGATCCTGATGAAATTAAAAAATATGAGTGGTGCCCACCGGGTGGCTCAGTTGGTTGGAGTGTCGTCCCATACACCTAAAGGCTGCCAGTTTGATTTCTGGTCAGGGCACAAAGCTGGGTGACGGGTTCGATCCCAGTCAGGGTGCACACCAGAGGCAACCAACTGATGTTTCTCTCTCTCTTTCATCATGTCCTCGGGAGATTTTTTTTTTTTTTTAAAGTAGGTAGAACCTGGAAAAAAATTCTGACTGAAAGTCAAGGGAGTCTGAAATGATGTATTCTTAAAAAGAAAAAAAATAGTGTTAAATAGGGACTGATAGATTTTTTTGTGCTCCAGTATAACTACTGCCTGCTCCTCTGCTTAGCTTGGGTTTCTCTTAAAGTCCTTATAAAATTCTATGTTGTATTACAATTATTTCTCTCACTATAGTATCTTAAAAGGAGGGGCTCATCTTAAAAGCATTCGATACATGTCTACTAAATAAAACAATAAATACAAACGAATACCACAAGCAGGCATAGAGAGGAGAACTCAGGGCAAATAAACTCACAAAGCTCTGTGGTGAGAGAGCATTTGCACTGAGCTTGACAGACAGTAAAAACAAAAACCTCTAAAACTATAGTTAATGGCCTCTCTATATACTGCTGTGTAACAGATCCATACTACAGGATTTCCTGATTGGTGAAAAGATGCATATGGAAGTTAAGAAGACTTATTTATCTTTCCAATAAACAACTTATACTCAAATTCCAATTCTGTGGTTGGCAAAAAGATAATCCTTCGTTTGATTAATTCAATTGTCTCTTTAAAAACCACAGCATTCTCTTAAAGCTGGATACAGAGTTTTAGTAAAAATGTTGAAGTGTACCCTAAATACAGCAATGAGTCCCTAAGCAACCCAATTAAAAGAATTAAATCTCCATTTATATTAAGTTCTCAAATAAGTAAAACTCATCCATGATAACAAATAAAATCAGTGGCCACTTGAGGTGACAGGGGTAGAGACTGGCTGCAAAGAGGCACAGGAAACCTTCTGGATTGAAATGCTGGTTACATAGTAGTGTATATCCACCAAACTGTACACTTAAAATGTGCGCATGTATGTTGTATATAAATTATGCTGCTCTAAAGTTGTTTTATAAAGAGAGGTATATATCATTAAGCCAGAGGAAAATAAAAAAACTATGACCTTATTAATAAGTGAACACAAGTACAGTATTTAGTAATGACGAAACAAAGGAATTAATAAAAATGAGCACTTAATATACACTTAAGAATACACAAAAGTACGGTGGTACTTCATAATGAAAAAGACCAAAAGGCAACAGCCCGAAGTACGGTGATTTATGACAAGTGCTTCCATTCACTTAATATTTATACAATTATATAAACAACCTAACATTACATTGTAAAGAACTTAAAAAAAAAAGAACAAAAGCAACTGTAAGTCAGCAGAAAAAAGAAAATAATAAAAATGAGAGAATGAAATAAAGAAAAGACTATATAGAAAATTAATACAACAAAGAGCTGGCTCTTTGAACAGGTTAATAAAATTGACAAACCCCTGGCTAGGCTCACCAAGGAAAAAAGAAAAGAGACTCATATAACCAAAATCAGAAACAAAAGAGAAGTTACTACAAATATCAGAGATACACAAAGCATCACACTCAAATACTATGAAAGACTACATGCCGCCAAATTCAATAACCCAGAAGAAATGGATAAGTTCCTAGAAAGAGATGACCTTCCTAGACTGAATCATGAAGAACTGGAAAATCTGAATAGACCGATCCACAGTGAGGAAATTGAAACAACCATCAAAAATCTCCCAAAAAAATAAAAGTCCAGGATCAGATGGCTTCACTGGTGAATTCTGCCAAAAATTCAAGGAAGACTTGATGCCTATCCTTCCCAAGCAGGTAATAACAAGCGCTGGAGAGGCTGTGGAGAAAAAGGAGCCCTCATTCACTGCTGGTGGAATGTAAATGGTACAGCCACTACAGAAAACAGTATGGTGGGTTCCTCAAAAAATTAAGAGTTACCATGTGAGCCAGCAATCCCTCTTCTGGATATCTACCCCAAAAACTTGAAAAGATTCCCAAAGATATATGTACCCCTACATTCATTGCAGCACTGTTCATAGTGGCCAAGAGATGGAGACAACCAAAGTCCTTCAATAGATGATTGGATAAGGACTGGTACATATATACTATGGATGTACTATGGAATACACTCAGCCAGAAGAAAAGATGAAGTATTGCCATTTGCGACAACACTGACGGACCCTGAGAATATTATGCTAAGCAAAATAAGTCAGTCAGAAAAAGCTAAGAACCATATGATTTTATTCATATGTGGGACATAAAACTGAAACTCACAGATACAGACAGCAGTATAATGGTTACTACAGAGAACGGGGTGGGGAGTAGTAAAGGGTAAAGGGGCCCAAATATATCTAGATGGAAGATGATTTGACTTTGGGTGGTGGGCACACAATGCAATATACAGATCTTGTATCATAGAAATGTACACTTGAAACCTACCTATATGATCTTATTAACCAATGTTACCCCAATACAGTTAATAAAAAATAATAATATATATAATTATATAAATATTTGGTTGAATAGTAATTATGCTGGATGCTGGAGATACAACAGAAAACAAAACACAGTGCTTGTCTTCAAGACACTTCCAGTCTAATGGGAGAGAAATAAAAATCACAGGCAATTTAAATAAAGAATGAAATTACTATGATATGGCTCAGTGAATGCTTTGGGTGAATACCTCACTTAAGCTTAGAGCTGTGGGGAAGAAAGGCGTCAAAGAACCTCTCCAGCCCTGTTGGGTGTGGCTCAACAGTTAGAGCATCAGCCCACGAACCGAAGGGTCGCGGGTCTGACTCCTCGTCAAGGACATGTACCTGGGTTGCAGGTTTACTCCTGGCCCCCGTCAGGGTGCGTGTGGGAGGCAACCAATCGATGTGTCTCTCTCACATCAATGTTCCTCTTTCTCTTTCTCTCTCCCTCCCCCCCCCCCGAAAAATCAATGGAAAAAAATATCCTCGGGTGAGGATTACAAAAAAAAAAAACCACGAAACTTTCCAGAAGAGATTGCAATTTAGCTGGGAGCTGGAGGATTAATTTATTACATATTCACTGGGCAGCCATCATGTGACAAGGACTGTGCTGGGTACTAGGTATAGTTTAATAGGCCAAAGAGAAATAGCTTAACCTATTATGTTACCTTCATAGGGCCTAGAGTACAGAGAGAAAGATTGAGGATAAAAAATAATAATGAACTAGACCATGTACACTTAAAATTTGTGGTATATTCTACGATGAGCACTAAAATGAAGACAAGCAAAAAGATACCAACTCCGTGTACGATAACCTGAGAAGAGAATAATTAAGCTGAGTTCTCAATGATGAGAAGCAGCCAACAATTAGAATCACTAAATTTGAAGGCGGGAGATGTTAGTGAAAGAAAAAGCATACACCAAGACATATCTGTTCAACATAGTTTGAGAACATATGAAACAAGGTGGTAAGAAATGAGGCCCACACAGTAAGAGGGGCCTAACTGCGAAGGACACCTCTGTGCCACGGTACAGAGCCGGTTTGCTTCCCGCCCCACCTGAGTTTGTTTAAATTATCTACTGTACTCAAAATACTCATCACAACTATACAAAGGGAAAGGTCATGAAATAAAAAGTCAAAAGCAATAACATTAATGTCACATATTAAGAAGGGATAAATTCAAAAGGGAGAAGGAACAGGGGAATGAAGAGAGGAAGATTTTCTATAAAGATGTTCTAAACTCAATTCAAAAAAATTCAAACACAAAACTAACACAAAGGAATCATAAGAATAGTGGTATCTGGTTCTTATTATGAATATCATAATTTTAAATTCATAATTCAGAGGTATAGAAAGAAACCCTTGAATCAAAAATGACCAAACCTTATATCATTATATTCACATGAAGAAAATATTTCCCATAACAACCACCTACATATTTTGATGAAAAAAATTTTAAAGAAAAATCAGACTAACTCGCTATTTTAAATTAACTTTTTTGTTGCTGATTAATTACTCAGACAGGATGCCAGGCCAGACTACATGGTACTTCTAGTTTTTCTATATACTCCATGCATTTCTGATAAATGGGAAAAGAATAGATGACCTGGCAGAAGGCTCAGACAATAATATGTGATTTACAGGACATGAGTGCAGCTACCATAAGATTTATCTGACAGCCCTCTCCGATAGTGGACTGTTGAGTATCCGATGGAATGATTTCTAGTCTAGAAAGTCTACTACTGAGTAGCCATACACATTATTTATTTATTAGATGTTTTGGGTTGAAACCATTTTTAAATGATGCACTTCACAATGCACAGTCATAAATTTAGCTTTAAACCCAAGAAGGGAGGTAGTGTTATTGGAATGTATGTCAGACTGAATTAGGATGAGCAACGCAACGCTTTTATAAAGTGGCCTTGAATGCAATGTCAATTCTTTCAAAAATGATATTAATGTCAAATGAGCAAGATACAAACACTTTACACGACACTAGAGTAATATTACTTGAACTATTTAACATTTTCTTTAAATTCATATACAGTTCTATGAAGTTTACACACATGCACAACAAATACCAGGTACAAATAAGTTACATGCTTGTGAAAAATGGAATCAGAAATATAACTGAGAACTTGTTCAATTTTTTTCTCTGCATCAGAGAGTATACAGTTTCCTAAAGAATGTATACAGTCTTATTTTAAAGAAGATATAAATCATGTGCTGGAGCTTAAGTAGTTCTTGAACTATTTTATATGGAATTCAATACATGAATAAGTCTAATTTAATAAGCCTTAAATACATATATCTTAACTCAAAAATATAATACTGAGTATTTTAAGAAAGCTTTTCAAATCTAAATAATAACATTTTGCTTAAACAATGTTAAAACTTAAATGGAATAAAATATGAAATGATTTCCAATCAATCTATTAATGAATGAGTGGATATTGAAAAATATAATCCTTAGTTGAAGCTTTAAGAAAATATATAGTGACCTATTTGGTCTTAATGACAGCAAACCAAATGTGATCATTTCATCATTTCTTAAATTCAGACTCTGCACTCTCTTTCGTAATAAAATGTGGGTAATTTTTAGCACCTTGTTAAAAGGAATGCAAAAAAAATAAATTTCGAATGAATTCAAGAAAAATAATCAGAAGATGGCTGATTTCATGAAATTAACACCAACTAATTTGTAAAGTTTTAAATCAAATTTGCAGATGTTAAGTTCATAAGCATATCCCATTATTTATGTGATTAAAAAAGAGTTTTTGACCTGATCTTTCGATCTTTGGCACTCAATCCTCTCCATCTCCTCTTAAAAAATTAATTAAAATTTTAGCAGGATGCTAGCTTTTCACTTCCCACCCTATCTCAGACTAAAAAAAATTATCAATCAAACTCAAGGCATCCCCACCCAGTATCTGCAAAATGTCGACTTCAAATTCAATTTCATATCTCTTAAGCTTTCATGTGGGAAAAGATAGTCCACTTCTTAACAAAATAAATCACTTTTGTGATTGCCAATCTGACCTCTTTGAATTAGGAAAATTCAAAGTGAAAAATGTAATTATCACCTGGAACAATCTGTACACATCTGGAGCTAATTCTGGCTTCATTTTTCACATCGTTTTTCACACTGTGCTACATCTTACAGAAATGCCATGGAACTTTTGAAGGACTCATAAAAAATGTGAAGGACTTCAAATAACCAATAATGTATTTTATTCAAACAAAAACCTTGAGACTATCTGACTTTTGCAAGTTACTCTACTAAGTGAGCTTCATATTCCACCTGATTGGATTAATATTAAACAGCACTGTGACATACATGACAAATAGGTATATTAAAACATGTCATTCTTTATCTTTTCAGCTTCTGCATTCAACTATGTAATATACTCTATCTGAAATAGCTCTCCTGTATCAAGAACATATTCAATTCTTCTACAGTAGAAAGTGAAACTTCATGATCAAAATTCACCTATTGAAACAATTATATCACTGTAAACAATAAACTCATAACTCCTGTGAAGAAACGTCCAAAACTGTAATCAAATGCCTCTTACAAGTAAGGGTAATTTCATGTCTGTATAAGAATGACATATGGTAATTTCCATCCAAGAAATAATCATGCAATTATTTCAATTGAGATTACTTAATGGGAAATTTTATCCAGGCAGCTTTTAAAGAAATGGAGTTTTCTTAAAAAGGTGATTAAATTATAAAAACATGAATCTTACTAAATCCAAGAATAATAAGCCCACTAGAAATATAACTACTCCTCACAAGTTCATTATAAAAATCCATTAAGTGTAATCTCTAGAAGTAATTGTTCTTATTGCATTTTATTGACAATGCATAGTATTGATTTTTCGCACCTATGATTCTTTAATTTGTATTCATGAAATGTCCATCAGCACAGTCTAAATAAATTTGGCAATATAGACACTAAAATGAATAAATCGATGCAAAGAAACATTAATTTTGCATTATCCTTATTCGTCAGGCAAGTAAACCATGAGAGTTGTAAATGAAGGTCAAAGGTTTTGAAATGGGTCAGAACCCTTGACCTCTAGACCAATACCCTTCCTATTAAAAAAGGCTATTTTAAAGTTTTAAGTAGGGGAATTTACTACCAGCAAGATATCATTTTTAAAAGACTACAAAGAAAACTCTCAATAAAAACATTCATCTATTTAATTGCAAAACAAGAAAAGAAAACATCACAGAATACATAGTTTCTACATAAGTTTAAAAAAAAAATCATTAAAATTTACCACGTAAGGTATAAGGTTTCTAAACATTGAAAGTAATTTTGCTCTTAGGAATTTATTTACTACATCTCATGATGGCTGCCATATTTTGTTGATGTTTTCCCAAATCTACTCTTCATGTCAAAAATAATTAGCAATGACAAGAATTCAAAATTATTTATCACTCATTTTATAACCTCTGCACAAAAGGGAAGTAAACCCATTATTCCCAGGAGAGTCAAGAGTGGCACTCCATAAGGTACAGAAATAAATCTGTTTCTATAACCTTAATACATACAGCGAAAAATTTAGCTATCTCAAGACCATTTGATCTGAACATTTTTAATGGGACCCTAAAAAGCTGTTTCTATTTCAACTATCCAGTTTATCTCAGCTCTAACTTCAAAATTATCAACTAGTATCAAAGACAACGCGTAATCCTTTTGCAATACAAATAACATTGTTTTAAAACTGCAAACTCAAAATTCTATTATAGCGAAAATTTCTAATAAAACAATTATAAATTCCTTGCAAAATAATTCATGTGAGAATTCACTTTTAATTCAACATTATTCTTGTCACTCACCTGTGAACACAGTAGCATAACCAACTCCACAACTGAACTACTAGACTTCATGCAAACCAGACCTATTTTAAAGAGAATTTTAAAAAAAATTACAAAGTAAAAAACAAATATGAGGGATTTATTTGTTATACAACTTTGCCCAAATTGGGTTTTAAAATAAAATTTATCTTGCTAAGAACCAAAAACGTACACATTTGATCATGAGTAAATAAAGTACTCTGTAATTACTTTAAACTTGGCATCAAATCTATCACAATTTTTTATAAACTATTTCATTTCAGCTTTCCAACTACTAAAACACTTATTACAACTTCATATATAATGACATTTCACAATACTCATAGAAATGTGCACAACATATGCCATATTGATCAATATCATCTACATTTTGTTTTGGAGAGAGGTGATTGTTATACATGCAGAGAAGGGAAATGGCTCCCTGACCTTTGCTTTCTCCACCACACTCTCTCCCTTCAACCCTCTAGCTATCAATCAAGTTTCCATTTTGTTTCATGGCAGCAGACATCCCAAACACTCTTATTAGTACCTTGACCTGTGACCTCACACTAAACCTTAACAGAAGTGCAAGCCGCTGTCTGTTATATATTCTTGATTTCTTATAAATAAATTCATTTACATTTTCTCTTTCATGTTTAATTTGGGCTCACCAAGAATATCTCAGGAAGGAACTGCTGTACAATTATCTAAAGAATTATTTAGTTTTGATTACCAATAAAATTGAAAGTAGTTCATTCAAAAAACATTTTATAACAGTATCTTTAAAAAGCAATGCCAATAATTAAAAGCACTAAATTACATTACTAATAATCAGGAAAATTATCATTTTTATTCTATATTTTTCTAGACAAACACAAGTTTAGGTTCCAGGGTGTGACTACTAAAATAATTCCTGGTGGCCCTTATACACTTTACAGAATTACCTTCTTCTTTTCTCCACATTAAAGCTCTTGCAGGCACCCTACCCCATCTTCCTTATCTCCTTGTTCTAGTTTTTTCTTCTGCCCTCTTTTAGTCATGATGCCTCATACTACAGATGGCACATGCTGGCAATTCTTCAGCCTTACAGAGAGATTCGAGTTAAACAGGTTGTTCACCCCCTTCATTTTTTAGAAAAGTTAGAACCATGTTTTCTTAATGTCTCATTGTTTCATTAAGCAGCAGGTCACTAATTAAGTTGTGGTTTCCACAGAGCTAAGATGAGCGTATCTCCTCACTCTAATGCCAAGGCTAAAAGAAAGGGCACAGCAATGCTGCACCTCTCATTGCTTGTGTAGCCCTCTGCTGGTCTGAAACCTTGTCACTTTTCATAAAATGTAACCAACTACAGGAAGTTCCATATATTCCAATTTCGAAAGCCACTACCCAGTAAGTAAATTCAGATCTTTCTACAACTAGGTCATTATTCCTTATTGTTCTATTCTAGTGTCCCCAGAACTCCTATCGATTTTCCTTTTATAGCAAAGTATTTGGGGCCTGATCTGGTTCAGCCTTTTCTATGTACTCAGATAATGAACAATTGTGACAAAAATGGTCTTGGCCATCCCAAGTTGGAAAGATTTATAGGTGATCTTATGTCCTCTTTACAAAATATCATAGAATAGTTCAATACTTATATACTTTAAAATAATTATACATTTCAGTTTTATTTCTCAATAATAATAAAGGTTAGCAAAACACAAGATGATTGATGCTACAAAGATGGATGTGAAGATTCGGCAACAAGTAAATGCGCTGCTCAGTGAGTTGATCATAAAATGTCAAATAACATTTCATAGCTTGATTAAATAATTCATGGGTTTTCTGGAGTAAGGTTTTATATTTTTGTAAAGGATGGGGAGTGGGGCAAGGGTGGATATAGTATGCTCTTTCTTTAAGTAAGAAAGAGCACCAGAAGACAAAAGATACCTTATATTAAGAATTATAATATTAAGTTTCCTGCCTAAAAAGGCAATGACACTGCAAACACAAATACACAACCTTGGAAGTGGATAAACAGGAGATAATCCTAATAAAGGACCGTGTATGATTACACAACTTAATCACATCTCTATTTTTGACCTAAATTTTTGCCTCTAGGTGACACTGGTTGCATACATGAAAAAGCAATAAATGAGTTATAAACCAGTGAATCTGTCTTCAGATTTACAATCAGACTCTAAGACTTATCTAAAGGAAGACCGTAAAACAACATTTGCAGTCAAGCTATAAGTTATTGCAGGAGCATCAATTTTCATTTTATATACACACATCCTATTATTGTCCCAATTAGTAGAAAGAGAGCAAGTTACTATAGGCTCAGAGATCTGAAGAGGCCCATAATCTGACCTCCCTAAAAGGCTCTCAGAATAATAGTTAAATTCGGTTTGGTTGGTTTTATTTTCAGTTGGTTTTTCAAAAATATAAAATTTTAGTCTCTTCAAAAAAAGACAAACCCAAACTGCTAATAAGTCCAGAGTTTTATTACACTCTTCTGGAGTTTCATGACCAAAGACCACTACAATTTCTTTACCAGAGACCATTAGTTTCACCTTTATTATCACTGTTTTTCCTTACTATAAACTCAGAAATATTAAATGACTTGCCAGATATTAAGCTAGCAATATCTGAACCCACTTATCTATCTAAACTCTCAATTATTCCATGAAAAACAGTCATGACCATTTATTATCTGGAATAAAACAAGCCTTTTTAGAAATATATATATATTTTAAGTCACCTTAAATAATTTACAGAAAGAGATGGTGATAAACATTATTAGAAGTTTTAATAAGAATTTAATAAGAATTAAGCACAATAAACTCAAATTCTTATTCCATACTTTCCTGGTTTTGAAGGCATTTGTCCTGAATAAGCAATGCCCTTTGGATATAACTATCGTTCCCCGTGAATCTGTAAACACGATACCTGTCTTGTAAATACTTATTCCAAATTCTAAATAAACTTCTAATAGGCTCTAGCTTGGCATTAATTCTGGTCCTCTTGCTTGAACTTATGTCATCACGTGCATTACTGTGGAAAAGCTGGATCATTCCAAATTTTGATGAAGAGAGGCCAGCCGCCTTTGCTTAAGAATTACAAAGTATTTTCTTCCTTACACTTACAGACACCATTTAGAATGATGAATCCACTGAACTTCGTTTCTACATGACTTTTTCCTTCCAGTTCTCTTCATGTATGCACCTACTTGCCTTTAGTTTTCCTTCTCCTAGAAACTAAACTGAATTGTGTAGCAATTAAATTGTGGTGCAAAATGATCACAAACAATGGAAGAATACTGTCACATGCCTTTTTAGTAAAATGAAATGTTCCAGTTCTTGTCATAAAACATCATATAAACGTTGTAGAATGAATTCCTTCCTATTGAATGACCTGCTGAAAAAACCAATTTCCTTTTTGTCTACAGATGTGTACATGCACTATTGCATTCTTGAGTTTGTATAAAATTTATGAGTGCTGCACTGTCTCTTTAAATTCATCCTCAGATGGTCTGATTGTATGTTTCCTTCTGTCAATTGTTTTCACCTTACCATTATGAGCACAATATGAAAATTCTGAATTCTTAACTATATTCTATGACAGCTAAGGTTAAGACCACAAAGACAGTATTCACAGGCTTCTTTTACACTAATATTCCTCAACTTTATTTTTCATTATCGCTCTTCACCAAAGAACCATTTCAGACCATTTTCTTAATTGTGCCCCATGAAGTTTCGTTTCAGGAGATAAACTGTACAGGCGCACGGTGGCCCGTAAGGTCACAAACCACTCTATCATCTAACACATCTTTCTCCTCCACAAACACCAATTTTTGCTCCCACTGGAAAAATAAACTTCTATTATCTTAAAATACGATGCAACACTTTGGGCAACATCCTTAAGAAAACCGAGGGTGGCCCCAGCTGGTTTTGCTCAGTGGTTAGAGTGTCAGCCCTCGGACTGAAGGGTCCCGGGCTCGATTCCAGCCACGGGCACGTACCTCGGATGCAGGCTCCATCCCCGGCCCTGGTCGAGGCTAGTGTCAGAAGCAACTAATCGATGTGTCTCTCACACCGATGCTTCTCCCTGCCCACCCCCCCCCCCTGAAAAGCATGGAAAAAATATCCTCGGGTAAGGATAAAAAAGAAAACACGGTGATCCAAGAATGATTCATTTTCCTTTGTTTTCCTACTGCACCATTACTCCAGGGGCAATTTCGGTATTCCTATTTTCTTATTATTTTAGTCCTCAGTATAGTTAGGAATAATTGATAAGTAATGATAAAACAGAACAATGTTTTACGATATAAGAAAACTAAGATCACAAGGACCCCATAATGAATCTTAGATTTATAAAAAGTGTTCAATGAACTCACATATAATTGTAAAATAAATGTTTTTAAAGTAACTTTTCCTTGGTTTCTGGAAGACAAATTTAAAAAAATAAAAGTAATAAAATTCAATCCTTACAAATGGTTATAACTACTTGAAAACGAGGGTAAATTTCACTAAAATTTAGACAATTGGAAAATGTGATTCTAGGCATGATGTAATATGAAGTATTGCATCTAATTAAACTTTTAAGTCTAATTTCTAGTCATCAGAAAATACACAGAGAAACCATTAAATGACATCACCAAGAAGCCACAGCCAGAGTACCAAAATATGTAATCTTCCACAGAACCACCAACCAGATTTCTTCAACAAAGAAAACAAAGGGAAATAGGGGGAAACTATTTGACATTAGTAAGGACATAAGAGGCATAACCAAAAGCGATAAATTGGTTTTGCTTAGATCTTAATTAGAAAAAATTAGAAAAATACATCTTTTAAATAAAGATGAATCTGAGCTGAGTATTAGATGTCATGATGGAACTATATTATTAATATTATTAGGTGTAAAAACAGTGATTATAATATGTATGAAAATACCTTTTTTTACATGAATTTATGAGTTTTTTAGGGGCGAATCAACATGATGTTTGGGATTGTTTTAAATATTAAAGAAAAATAAAGGGAAGTGACTATAACAAACCAGCATGGCAAAACAAAAACGACTCAGATAGTTGGTAATAATAAGTTTACTGATAATGTATTTTCCACTTTATAAATATTTAAAATATTCATTTAAAGTTTTTTAATTAAAAAAAATCACTTTAAAAATTTAAAAGCAATAACTTTTCCAGTCCCTGGTCTCACAGCTAGTCAGTGGCAAGGACAGAATTAAAGCCAAGGTCTCTTGCTTTTTAAAGTCCAATGGTTTTTCTACTGTACCATGCTGATTTGAAAATTTTGTTCAGGGATTGTAAATTGGTAAGTTTACCTCTCCTGAGTAAGGTGATCCTATTTTATTGGATTTATTATAAAATTCAAAGACCAACTAAAAAGCAACAACATCTTACTACGCCAAGAGGCTAATAATTAACACATTCATTTTACAGTAATGAAATAAAATATAGATCATAAGTTGCTACAACTCTTTAAAAATAGTTTGATACGTGAAATATAAATTAGGGAAAAGTCCTCCTATTTTTCAATTCAATTCCTTACAAATTTTATTACTTCATTAGATCAAATAATCCATAGCTAAATAAGTTATATCCTGCAGCAAATAAAATAAGTTTTCACCCCAAACTTAAATATTTCTAAAACCTGGACTTTCTTTTTCAAATAAATTCAGTGCTACTCTTTGACTATACAGAAATAAATCACTCAGCACCAATTCCATATATGTCTACAGTAGAGATGATAATGAAATTCCTATTTTAACTAAAGTTTATTACTTATTAACAGATATTTTAAGGGTCAAATAAAGTACTGATATCCTATGGTTAACACTCAGATACAGATCAACTGTTACCTATACCTTGCATTTCCATTATATATTTCTACAAACCAAAAAAAGGGACTTTTTCACAAATTTTAAGAAATTCCTTAGATGATCATCACCTAGTGACAGTTACCTGACAAAAAATTATGGTAACTAAAGCTGTAAGTTGATATTTAAGGAGACTGAAATTCAGATAATTATGCTTTCCCATGATTTTCCACTTCAGGAGAATCTGTCTAAAACTAAACAATTTACCATGGTATAGACAAGCAAAATCTAGTCCAACTACTCTAGCCCAAACACTTTTGAATGCAAAAATCAATTCCACGTTATCACTGATAAAAGTCCTCGAGGTTCTCCTTTGAAAAATTCTAGTTATGGGATGAAGACTGGTATTTGAAGTCAGTCTGTTAAGCTGTTAACAGAAGTAATTTTTCTCCACTCAACTGATATCTGCTGTCTGAGGAAATTCAGGTAAGTCTACTTTCACTTGGTTGAGTTTCCCTCTTTAATATTTGAAGACACTCACTACATGGCAGTTGCTTTATGTGAAATAAAATTTTAACATGTCCCAATACTCCTCAACCATTCCACAGATAGGATGGCTTCCGCCACTCGGCAACCT
Organism: Miniopterus natalensis; assembly: GCF_054644295.1. Taxonomy (NCBI): domain Eukaryota; kingdom Metazoa; phylum Chordata; class Mammalia; order Chiroptera; family Miniopteridae; genus Miniopterus; species Miniopterus natalensis. The sequence goes on from NC_142084.1 coordinate 43,057,649, forward strand.
ACTTCTCTACATGCTACCTAGGTTAACAACAATTTCAAAGTATACTACATAGAAAAGACCCAGAAATCTAAATGTGATGTAAGCAGGATAGAGTACAAAACTACTATTACTCTAGATGCTTGTAAAAAGAATACTACTAGAGACTAGTAATGCATTCTTCATGTTCCTAATATGTGACAATACACTGTTGTTCATAAGGATCTTAAATTCAAGTAAAAACCCAGGTAAATGCCCCACTAATTACAGTAGCACTAATCTCTCCAATTCTCTATTCTCATAGTTAATTTTAATGTGTTAAAAAAAAAAACTCTTAGTTCCTCAGTCCAATACATAAATTAATTTCTCTTTCATTCAAAACACTGATAAAAAATGAACAGATTATAATAGGAGGCGTGACATATTTTTTTTTAAAGACAGACTAAGAGTAACCTTGTTAAAAGTCGAAAACACTTTAAAAAATTAAAATTCATGCAACTCTAATTACTCATTTAAGTTTTTAACCTTGAAATTTAAATATATATTTATATAAAATAAAGAAAAACCACTTACTTGTTCCTTCTATAAGCAGTTCTTGTCCATGGCTACCCAAAAGTGTCCGAGAAAGAAAAGGTGCAAAATCCACAAAAATCTCTCGCAGAAGAGGAGCTGCCTTTTCCAAAGCATGTTCAAGCCTCTCTGTAATACTAATATAAAGATGTCAAGTTACCTGAATTATTCATTAGAATTTATCAATTTTCTAAATTTTAAAATGTATTCCCACAGCAATGTAAAATTATGTGAAAAATTAAAAGCTACCTGAAGACTCATTTTTGCTATGTATACCATTCCTTCCACCTGGACTATCCTTGTTTGATTCTGTTTTACATGTTCACTCCAAACCCTGACAAACATCCTTGTTAACAACCACTTCAAACATCAGATCTTATTGGAAGTCTCATAACTAGCCAGGTCAAAGCACTCGATTTTAGCCTTATAATCTAAACAAACTCTATCAAGTCTTTACCATATTTGTCTATCACCACCAAACCAGCAGCACCCTGAGTTCAAGAACTATGTCTTCATTTCTAAGCTCTCAGCTGCAACATTTGGTAGAGACTCAATAAATGTTTATGGACTGAAAGAATCAGTTTGTTCTTTTTAACTGATACCTATCTCTGAAACAATTTGTTTCTAATACAATCTGAACAACTTTCCATTTGAAAAGACTACACTTCAATGACACATTTATAATAATTTCAATTTACATATTAATGTTTTTTTGCTTATATATACACATAAACGCATATATATACATTTAATGAGTTTTTTTTAAAGCCTCCTGCATTTCAGGAAATTTAGAGGTATCCACAGCTTCAGTTTCTAACTTATAAATCAAACATATACACAAACAGCCACTACTTATCTACTACTCCCATAAGAACTACTTCCTATTCACACTACCAACTAGAGTTGCTACTGAAACTATCAACTGGTAAGCTGCTGGAAAATTCTGCTCTCAATAACCATCTCTTTCCAAGAATTACTATTAATACTAGTCCTCTGTACTTCTCTCTCAGAGCCTCTTATTCCTGGATGATACCACAACTGCAAGCCCACACATGCAGCCCCTGAGTGCCCATATTTTCAGAGTGCTGTGCATTTCCCAGCTGTGGTAAGGAGGGTCAAGAACTCAGCCATGAGAACTCTAGTGGTGGGTAATACTCACAAAATTCCAAATCAGAATTTGAAATGCATATTGCCAATTAAACAACATTAATGACAATAAAAAACAAAATCTATCTACAGTTCAGTATCACTGTGGCTTTGGTTGACTGGCTATAACTTTTTTTTCAGCAATTTTTGGAATTTATGGAAGAGGGACAACAAATTTTAAACTTTCAGTTTACAATCATATGAAAAATAAGCCATAAGCTACTATCTGTGTAATTAAATATTTGCCACGCATGTAGCATTTATTAATCACAAACAGCCACTTCTCATAAAACTCTACATCTCATCTTTAAAAAGGTGGGGGGCATGCAGGAGGGCAGCCGATTGATCTTTCACTTTCACATCGATGTTTTTCTCTCTCTAAAAGTCAATAAAAAATCTAAATAAATAAATAGGAACCCTAAAATATTTACAAGTTACTAAATGTCATTTAAGTTTTTTAAAATAGAAACAAACAAAAAAATTTTTTAAATAACTGTATGTAGACAGTTTAAAGAGTCATAAAAAGGAAATCACAGAAGTCCAGATCAGCAGCTTGACTACCTCATGTTTGAAACTTGGTCTTGTGGAACTGAACCAACTGCTGGAACCGAGGGCAATTTTGCATTAGATGATCTACCACCTATAAAAGAAAATAACCATTTATAGGAATTTTCTTTTTTTAGATACAAGGGTTCAAAAAAAAGGATATCTCTATACCAAGTCAACAAAAAAATATATCATAATGCACTTTAAAATGCCCATTATAATCTGGAGAACATTAAAATCTACCAATTAACAAGGTTTTTTTTAATCATTTAATACATAAACCTCAGTTATAAGTTCAATTATTAAAATGACCAATCCTTCATCCATGCATTGGATGCAAAGGTAACAGAAAAGTAAATTATGAATAAGTTGGGGTCACAATTCTTTCTATTCAACACTAAGTGGCAACAGAAATTTAAACGTAGAAAACTTTTTTAATTGAAGTAAAAGACAGAAACAATTTCAAATTTAGCCTTAAATAGGTATTACCTCCATTACCATGAAAACTGTCATTATTCAGTAACCAAATAACTTCTGCCATACCCTGACTGCTCCTGAGTCGAGTCTAGCAAATACATCCCAGTGAACACCTATGAAATCTTTCTTAAATAATTCTAAGAATTCATATTCCCTCATTTGTGTCCTCACTGTAATTATTATATACCTTGTTGCTCCATTTGTCACACTATCAATTAAAATGTTAAACGTCCTTCTTCCTACTGTGCTAATTTTTTGAAAGCAGAGACCTCATCTTTTCATCCATCTAACTCTACAGCCTAGAGAACCTGGCATAATAGGTTCTCAATTTATGTTAATTTCAGAAATGATTCTTTTAATCATTCCCATCTTCTATATTTTAGTAGGTCAATCTTCCCATCTGGTATATACTTTTTTCTCTATTTCCTACTATTTTAAGTCACTATTTTATTCAAACTACTGTGTAAAATTAATTTCCACCATGTGATCTTATTTTACTCTCCAATGAATACTACCAGATACCCCTAAATATGCTTGTATATCTATATTGTTGAATGGCCAATTCACCCTTTTACAGTATAAATTTTTCAAACTATTTTGTCCTATATAAAAGTCACTGTCTTTTATGTTTTAAACAAATAACTGTGCTTATAAATTTTACTTGTCAAGAGAAAAATAATTACCAGAAAATTAAGTATCCATTCTTTAAGAACGGATAGGAACAGAAACAACAAACTAAATGACAAAGTCTTGAAAGAGTGAGTCTAGAAGACTAATTTGGACAATAATTCACTAAGGCTTAAAAACTTCTAACAAGCTCAAGAGAGCAGAGGAAAAATCAAGCTTCTATTTAAGAATCAGAATATACAGGATAGGACATTACTAAATTTCAGCTAGAAGTATGACCTGTAAAAACAGGAGAATCCTTTTTTCCTACGTTAGGGAGAAGAAGGAAAGAATGGACACAAATATTATCAAATGCCCATCTATGACACAGGACCATGGAGTCACTAGAATCTAACTGGGGTGGTATCCTAATGGCCTGGAGTATATAGGTACAGATATGCACATTTTGCTTGCAGCTGCAATTTGGGGAGTGAAATTTCAGTTTCTGAGAGCATTGTTCTAAAAGGGTGCCAAGCTAGTGTTAGGGTAAATATAGACTGAAATCCCATCACAATTCTATTGAGGGAAAGACCAAGAAAGACAGCAAACTTGCTGAAGCAAATGAGACAAAGAAAGTGTGAAGCTGATAAACAAGAAGGGAAGTGGGGCTCCAAGGATCCTGGAATCTATGCACTATCAGAGGTCGGATGCTTTTATCTGTTTTCTAAACTTCAGGCATGGGTATCCTGGAAGCACTTAAAGGGGACAAAGTGGTGTGCACAAAAGACAGATAAAGGAGAGACAGAAGATGAAATATTCATGTAAGATGTACAAAGAAGGATGGTAGGAATAGATGAGAAGGTAGAAAAGCAGGCTTTGACATCTGGGACCCTGCCTGGTAATATCAAGTAGGCCAGTAGGAGCTGGCTTAGAACCCAAAGCTAGGTCTTGGTGTTCTCTCATTGACTATAAACAATTTCATAAAACATCAACATTAGACAAAGCCATGCCATGACCATGACAAATCAGTATCAAACACCACCACTCTGTAATCATGTCCCAACAAACAAAAACAGGAACTCCATCCAAATTACAAAGATGATCAAACATTATAAATGATAGCTTTAGTTCTGTCTTCCATGCTTCTAGATATTAGGATATCTAATAATTAAACTACCCAGGCTTCCTGATAGTACCCAATTCAGAGGAAAGCCCCACTTCCTTCACCCCCAAATCACCTCATACAAACTCAGTTCCTATAATAAATCTTCTCTAACACTCTATTACCGAGATGCCCCAAGTTTCCCCATTGTGTGCATAATTCCTCACTGAGCTAATTTATCCAACGGCAGGTTTTTTATCCTGGTGGTCTTTAGTTGGAGGACACTGACAGAGATTTGAGATGAAATCAGACGCAGAAAGACAGCAATCATAGGCTAATTCAAAAAATTAAAGAAATCTCTAAGTAAGAATAATTGTCTCTAACAACCTATTTCATCATGATAAGACGCAAATTTTTACACATGGTAGCATCTCTTATATCAATGCATTTTATGATCAAAGGCATCTTAACAATTGTAGTCAGCTGGGAGCTGAGACCTAATTGTGAGTAAACACAGTAGACAAAATCAAGAAAGCAAAACCATCAAATCTGAGATTTGGTAAAAGACTAAATAAGGAAGAACTGTGTAACTGTTTAAACTCTTTATTTTGCCAACCTACAACCTCAAGATTGCATAAACTAGAGGGAAAATAGCTGTGTAATCTAAACATATGGTCTGAGTATAATGACTTGCTTGTGGTGAAGATGTATACTTAAGAACTAAGGGCCCTACTGTAGCTTGATTCCAAAGGTATAAGCCATAGTAAACTATCTCCATCTCCAGCCTTCACTATTAAAGGATTCCAAATGTTGCAGTAAATGCAATGAGGTTTAAAACTATAGAGCTTTTATCTAAGAATCTGTAATCTTGGGTTACAAGTATAATCAGTTATTTTCACATTATGACCACAACATAAAAACTTTGTGCTTTAAAGAGCAAAAGGACCCTCTTTCCCAAATCTTGAACTAGTCACACTGAAAGCAGTTGTCTGGAACAGAGCGAAGAAAGCAATTGTACCAGGGTGGGGGCTGCACTGACCTGGAGCAAGGTACAGAAGCCCAAACAATGTGAGGGGGACATTTAAGTAGTAAATAAAACTAAAAAGAACTCTGAAGTAATGGCTTGAAATTCAGAGTACCTGTGTGAATTCATGGTTTTACTAAAAATAGATATATAAAAGTATATATAAAATGCATATCCTTATTTACATATAAATATTTATATATATCCCCAGCTCTGTCCCCAACAGGACCTGGGGCAGTAAGACCCTACCACCTCACGTCCAGACCTTGATTTCTAAGCACTCTATTCTCCACTAAGAGAGAAATGGCTACTTCGATCTGTGAGAGAAGTTCCATTGAGTATAAAACATCAAGTTTTTTAAAAAACTGAATTTATTGGGTTGGCAATGGCTCATGAAACCATGCAGGTTTCAAGTGTACAACTCAACAAAACACCATCTGCACACTGCATTGTGCACCCATAGCCCAAAGCGAAGTCTCTTTCAATCCCCGTTTATCCCTGGTCTTGCCCACCTCCACCCAGCTCCAACCCTCTTTCCCCTTGGCTATCACCACACGATTGTCTGTGTCTATGGGTTATACATGTTATTTTGCTTAATTCCTTCACCTTCTTTCATCCAGCCCTCCAAGCCCCTCCTCTCTGACTGCTGTCTGTTCCATTTCCATGCCCCGGTTTCTATTTTGTTCATCAGTTTATTTTGTTCGTTAGATTCCACATATGAGATCATATGGTATTTGTCTTTCTCTGACTGACTTATCTCACTTAGCATAATAACCTCCAGATAATTTGAGCATCAAAATAATGATAGTAACTGATTATAACCCATCCAACAAAATAGGAAGCCATCAGGTCATATTGATAAACTAATCTGAGGAATAAGACATTTAATAATTTCAAAGTACCTCCCATGACACTTACTAATTATAAAAGGGAAAGAGTAACTATACAATATAGAAAGTACCTACAGCTATCCTTATATCAAGTGATGAAAAGTAGTCAACATCAATATTGTCACAAATCAAAATTATACAACATGCGATTAGATTTTATTTTCTATCTGTTCCATAATATTTCTATCAAAGAAGTAGAATCTGTTTCTAATTATAAGAAAAATATCAGACCAACTCAAATTCAAGGACATTAATTTCAGTTGTTCCCAGTTTTTTACCAGGTTAAAAAATGTTTTGTATGTGCTTACATAAATCTATGTGCGTTTCTTTATTTTCTAACTTCCTAGAAATCAATAAACACACACTGTAAATGTTGATAAACACTGCCAAATTGACCTGAAGAAAGAATAAACAATTTACACATCTTTGATTACTAGTAAAATTGAATGTATTCTCTCAATTTACTGGAAACAAAACAGGAAACATAAATGAGCTTTCTGTTGAAAAGTATAGAAACTGTAAAGCAAAGAATCGATCCTAGATTTAACTGATATAAAAAGTGGATTTCTAACAATTTCATGTATCAGGTCAATATAAAACAAAACATAGCCATAAGCATTAGCCACTGTCCTCTATAAGAAAATACTTTTATTAAAAGCCTGTGACTGACTCACACCACTACCACAATTTCCTCAGGCTCAATTCGTATCTGCTCTTTTAGTTAGGTAAGGCAAATAAAGTTCATTCTAGGTATAGATAGGCACAGCCAGGCTCTGATCAGCGGTGCTATAGATTTAACTGGTTAAGAAACAGCAAGGATCTGGGACAACTTCACCTTCCCTGAAACATGCTTGGTCTTCGGGCAGACCTTGATCAATAATCAGCAGTTCTGATTACCAGGTCTCAGCCCACCAGAAGAATCCCGAAATCTGGACTGCTTGATGCCCCACAGGCTTGGTTCCTCTGGGAAGAGGGCATGACAGCAATCTTCCACAATTACCCTCTTGATAATTACTAAGCCAACCTCCTAGAGTGAGCATATTCCTACAAGATGAAGTTATACATAGTGAATCTCTCTTTTCCACAACACATTTCCTTCTCTTTCCCTTGATAATCAGAGATCACTTTTCTTTTATACTGGGATTTTTGTTCATTGCTGACCTTCCTCCTATTTTTACCATTCTGCTCAATTGAGAGCTAACTGTACACAAAATTCTAACAAACGGAATGGAATCCATCCTAATGCATAGGATTAAAATGAAGTTAAAGTACACATTTCTTCATACTAACAATTTTTTAAGGTGCATATATCAATTCCCATTTCACCATCAATAGACTTCTATATCTGCATTTTTCACAATAAAATTTCAAACTAGAGGGCAAAACAAGTAGAAGTTGAAAATTTTTTTCACTCTTCAATATCAGGCATTTATGAAAGTCAGGTGCCATTCTGTTCCTACACAACACTCAATAAAGTACTTCAGAGACCAAATACTTTATTACACTCAGTTAATGGCACCTGCAATTCCCTAAATTCTTCACAGCAACAGGATCACTGAACCACGGCTGGCCATTGACTTCTATTACCAATGATTAATTAAACATTTCTGAGCTTTATTTTTCTCATCGGTCGTAGTTATTTAGAATATGTCAGACATTTTCTCTAAAAGAACTAGTGGTAGTTTTTCTTGAACTTTTCTGAAACTGATAAAAAAGAAACACATAAGGTCCCACTTACTTAAAGGTAGAGACAGAAGTAATAACTCTCAAGAAAGTGTTTGTATGAGGCGTTAGGCAGTATACGTAAAACAAAATTAGCTTTTACACTGCTAACTGACCCTAATTTTAATAAGCTGAAATGCATAGTAAAAATCTGCAAGACAAAGAACAATGGTGGCTCTAAATAAAACAACAAAAAGCTTGCCTGACACTACCCTAGAATTAATGCCAATTTTCAAACCTAACAGAGACTACAGCAGAAAGGGATTTTTACAAAGTGGTTTCTTTAAATCGTATGAAACATTTTACTAACAAAGATAAATATATCAACTAGCCATAGTTACAAGAAGAAGAAGAAAATCACATGAAAAATAAACTAAATAGATCAGTAATTTCATACCAAGTTCCTGCCAGAGAGAAAATGTAATTTCCAAATACATTCTGCAAATTTTCAACTCAGACAAAATTAAAATCATAAATTTGTTTTAAGTTAATTTAACATTAAACATTTTCACAAACGGTCCCGTATGTAAATAAAGAAGCCGCTTGCAGCATGTGGACGACACCAACTTATCTTTTCCTTGTCCTTGCGCTGATAAACCGGCTCCTTCACACTAACAGTTTCCCAGGCATTCAAAAGCACAAAGGGGGAAATGCAAATAGATCATCTGTCTAACATCTACCCAGGGCACAGCCAATTGTTTATTCAAGGTCCCTAATGATCTAAATAAATAAGGTCCCTTGCAATAAAGTATCATTTAAACAAATGTCAATCCTTTATTCCTAAATACTGTGTTTTTAAATTTCCTTTCTCTCCACTTTTCCCTCTCTCTCTCCACCAATTCTGGGCCAGTTCAAGGAGGGAAGAGGCTATATGCCCAGTAAAAACTCTTCATTAAATAAATGAAAAAACTTTTTAGTAAATAAGATAAGCTTCTAGGATCCAATCTTACATAAGGCAAGAAATCAAATATTTTCTTTCTACATTAAATATAAACATACTAATTAACATATGCATGGCCTAATATTCTGGTAAGTAGTATAATTATTAAATTTTTCAAAGTAGCAAACACCCAGCATATAAATTACTAAAGGACAGTCTAAGTAGTTCCTTTATTAGGTTAGCTTTAATTTTGTTTTAATCATTGATGCTTTGCATCACAATTAGAAAACAACCATAGCATATTTGAAAAAAAAAGTAACAGCATCTAAACACATATTGTATTCTGGGAAATTAAAATTTTGCTGATGAGTAACTTTAAAATATCCAGATTTTGATATATTTACTGAAAACTGTTTTTCTTTAAGTTTTCATTAAAATACGCATACACAAAAAATAAAAATATGCATATACAAAGGAATACCTTATTCTCTGATAACTATCTCCCACGACTAATTAAGCCAGATTTGCCACAATAATTATTAAGTTATACTTTTTGCTAATAAAATGCTACAGAAGCTAAGGAATATTATTCAAACTAAAATCTGACATTTGTATGATATTCAATATTTGCATATTAACCACAGTTTTAATAATGTACACTGGTTTAAAATGTAAATATACAAATCCTCAACTTTTTGGAAAAATTATAAAATTATTTGGGTGAGAATCTCTGACCTCACATAAAGCTGAAAAGCTCTGAATCTTCTGGGATCCATGTCTAACCAGTCCTTGTTTCTCTTTAACTGTATCACATGTAAATTTTAGAAATCCAATTTTGGTATCAAATTTCAAAATAATTTTAAATTTTCTGCTACAAAACTCATATTTTATGTTTTACAGTCACATGGTTTCTTCCAAGTAAATTCCCACTCTTGCTAATGCACCCTGTACTATCAGCATATTTTTTACTAACCAATAATCAATTACTGAATTTGAGCAATTCATTTTTTGTTGCTACTCACTCAGAACTGAAGTCAAGGTCCACAGGGACAGGTATTAACTATGCTTTCATAGAGAGAAAACAGCCAAAATCAAACCAAGACTAATACCTAACTTACCGAGATCTGCAAAAATAAACTGCCCAGCTCAGCATGCAATTACAACCACCACCAATTCATCCACAAATCTTTTATTCCCAAACCCTGCCTGAACCAGAAGAAGAAAAATAAATTTCTATATAGTCTACTTTTTAACGGCAAAATAACTTAAATCAAAAAGACCCACCAAAAAGAAAACAAAAATCTATCAGTGAAAAATACTGAAGACAGACAAGTAACTTCATTTGTCAGGTGTAGATTCCAAGTAAAAAGAGACCAGGGGACAAAGGCAAGTATGGCAGGCAAAAGCGTGTAAAGTGGGGGCAGTAGAGTAAGAAGAAGGATGACTGCAAACACCAGACTGGGTTAGATTTTTCTTATCAAGGCAGTAATGTTCATGGTAGCAATTACTGGAATGGAATAGAAGTAATGAACTAAAATATAGAAACCATGTAACAGTTACAACAGTATACTAAAGAGAAAGAGGAAAGGAAGAATCAGGTATGGAAACCAAACAAATGATAAAAATAAAGACCATCCTCACAAAAAACATTTGGAATGAATTAAAAAGAAATGAATTAATTTTAAACAAATAAGGAGGGCTAGGGAGGAAGAGAAAAACCTAAAAATTCTAGCCCAAAATGGAAAATCCTTGAAACCATTTAAGAAACATCACCACCACAAATTACAAAAAAATTATAGTAATGGGGGGGAGGGGTACATTTTGAGCTAGATGCAGGTTCTGTGGGGTTTTGCCAATAAATGCAAGAGTTTCCAAGAGAGCAAATTATTTTGCAATTCTGCACATGGTTCTTCAGGGTGAGTATATATACAGGGTGCGGCAAAAGTAGGTTTACAGTTGTGAGTACACGAAACACAGAGTTTATTCTTGTATTACTGCTCATTAATTATTGTTTTCCGTACAAACAACTGTAAACCTACTTTTGCCCCACCCTGTATTATAATGGATTTGCTCAGGAAAAAATACAATGGCCTCAGAAAAAAATTTACTATACAGTTGTATATCAAATATTGTCCATGTATTCTCAGCTTTCTTTCTGTTTCTTATCTCTTCTGAAAACTGCATGATTTAAATTTTGAAAAATATATTTAAAAGCAATCAGAGGATCATATTACTTTGTTCCATAAACTGAAATTAAAAGGCAATGTAGTCAAAAAAAGATAACATTTTATTTAGTGTACTGTGAACCTCTGAACTTTAGGAATTCACTATTACTGAATTAAAAGATAGCATAGAGTTTGATAGATATTAGTAACTCTGCCTTTTTCCCAATGGGGACTGGTCCAGAGAAATCACAGCTCATTTTTTTAAAGGGCTTTGGATGGGGGTGGAAGAACAGAAATTTTCATAACCAGTTGAAAAGAGATTACCAAATTGTTTCCCCTCCAAAGTAAAAAAGAAGCATCAGGGTATAATGGGACTATTAGGAGGAAGAATAACCTGCTAGAGTTCTACACTTTACTTCCCTTTATATTTTTTCACTAAGACAGTGATGAAGAAAAGTAACAAATCTACCATACTATTGCAAGATGTTAATAATAGGAGAATGGAAAGGGGATAGGGTTCAGAAGTTATATGGGAATTCTGTACTTGCCACGCAAGTTAGGAGTAGAGCTCTCTGAGATACACTCTTTATCAAATATACTATTTATTTGTCAAACATACTATTTTCTCGAAAAAGTAAAACAGCACATAGGAGGCTTGAGATGTCTGAAAAGATGAACTAAAAACATTTTTTTTTGTTAATGTAATCTAGTTATTCCTTCAAAATTTCTTTTACTTTTCATTAATCTCATTCTAGAGTAACAAGAATGAATCCTTTTGGGGGTATACAATCTAGTTGTTAATTTTTTTATTTTTTACTTTTTTAATTTTTACTTATTGATTTTAGAGAGAGAGAAACATCAATTCGTCATTCCACCTATTTACGCATTCATTGGCTGATTCTTGTATGTGCCCTGGCCAGGGATGGAACCTGCAACCTTGGAATATGAGGACAATGTTCTAATCAAATGAGTTACCCAGCCAGGGCTTAACTCTTTTTTTTAACAAAACAGCACATTTAGAAGAATACTATTTATATAAAATAATATCCCCCGTGTTCTAACTTGGTCATTTTAGTACCACACAATTTTCAAGTTTACCTGGTATTATCACTAAGGTTCCAGTCAACATTTAGGGATTTCGGATCTTACACCCATATAAATGCACCAAAAGGCTTTTATACTTGGTAGGAATGTAGAAAGAGAGATGGGCAAAAATCCAGTTTGGGTGGTAGGCACACAACGCAATATACAGATGATGTATCATAGAATTGTATACTTAAATCTATATAATTTTAACAACCAATATCACCCAAAGTTTTAATTTTTTTAAAAATTATAGTAGGAGTTACTAAACTACTGTGACTAATGCTAGAATGATACTATGCTCCAGGCTAGCATTCCAAGTTTCTAATTCAGAAAAATATTCAAGGAAAAAAGTACTGGAAACTATACAAACATTTGATAACTGATAACCAGATTAAAAGACCACCTGTCACCGAAACTTTCTTACATAAACCACCATCTGTACAAATCTTTTTAGGTGCAGAAAAAGGAAAAGAGTATTTTAGAGCAGCATCATCCAATTTGTCATATACTGTGGAGAAAATACTGAAATCTTGATTTAGCTTACTTGCTATTACTCAAATTTATTCAGAAAATTATTAAATAGGAAACAGTATAAAAGCATGATTTACAGCATACCTAACAAAATTTCTTTATCAAAAATCCTAAGCTTTACTAAAATGGGATCTAAAGCCTTTTTTGTTGAAATCCATGATAACAAACTCACCAGGAGAGTCTCCTCCTATATCTGGTGCTTTGGCTGAATCTACCGAAGAAACCACACTGACAGCATTGGTAGGTACATTTGTAGTAAGCGTGGAAGGTAAGACTGATGATTTTTTTGTTGCAATGATGACACTTCTGTAATAAAAAAGGAAACATATTTTAAAGTACAGAAGATTAATCTCAGTGATTTTAATGTAATCCATCCAGTTACTCCATCTAGTTAATACTATGTGATTAACTTCAGTTAATTACTTAAATTTCAAAATAGAAAACTTATTTTTCTAATTTTTTCTTATCTCTATTTTGATAAACAATTTAGAATAGTCTCTCAGTAAGAAACTCTTCAATGGTGTTCATATTTACTGCATCTCAATTTTTTTAGAATCAGGACAATGTTCTATGGAAATGTGATGGTTCATTTTAACATTTAAATCATCTTTACCACATAATATCCTTTATGTTTAGGATCATCTTTAATTATCTAACTTAAATAAAATATAAACAAAGGTATATAAAAAAGGAATTTTGGCACTCAAGTGGAAAAGTAATTAACTTTTTCTTAACCTCAGAAATGAAGCAGAAAACTCCACATGTTTCAACAAGGATTTTAGAACACCACTAATCTGAAATCATAAAACCTTAGAAATTTTCTAAGGTTAAAAAAATGCAGATAAAAACCATTTTTTAACATCTATACAACCCAATTTTTTAATCCCCCAAGGCTGTCTTTAGATAATATTATATAGATAAAACAATACAAAGATATAAATGCAAGATGCAAAAATACCAAACAATCAAATTTGTTCACCTTGTATATTATTCAAACACAGGTATTTACGATATACCAATTTCAATTAAAGTGTAATAGTTTATACCAAAATAATAACTAAAATACCTTATTAGGTATAACTTAAAAGGCATTTTTAATTGAAGTTAGCTCCATAAACATGCGAAAACCCAGTTAACGAGGTAAAAAGGACAGCTGATATATAATGCACTCCCACAGCAGTGCTTACTTTTAATTACCTGGTGTTAACCATGAGCCTAAAGTCTTCAACATTCAATTTATTTAATCACATCTTTTGTTGACAATATTGTAACTGCAAGCTTCAAGTATTCCCTTAACAGCTTTAAAGTATTCAGTTTCTAAATAAAGTTACTTAAATGCTTGTTCCCTATAAATTCAAAAGTGGAAATTTTCTAATTCTAGTACTTTAAAAATACATTCTGTTTTTGTTGCTATATCAAGAGATAATACAAAGAGAAACAGGTTCCGTTTTACTTCAGTGCCTATCATGTGACAGCAAACACTGTTGCCAATTAAATCAAGTTCTCCTGTGCTAGGCATGGCTTATTCAATGTACTTGGGGGTAGCTGGTGTCACATCATTATAAGGGTGACTGCCAATGTTAACTATACACTAAAAAATAGAAGCAACAGCCACCTGAGCCCACAATCCAAAATGGTGTGCTTAAATCATGGTAGCTTATATCAGATGAAGATTATTGACTTTAGGGGGAGTAAACATGACCCGAGAGAGAGAGAGAGAGAGAGAGAGAGAGAGTGTGTGTGTGTGTGTGTGTGTGTGTGTCCGTGTCCCAAGTGTGTGTGTGTCCCGTGTGTGTGTGTGTGTACATGTGTGCCGGTGGTACATTCAGAAAACAATACAAATCTAATTTGTGCATTTGCTACTCTAGGCAGAAATGTATTGTTTAAGAAAACCTCTAGCTACCTATTCCCTAGCAACCTATTTTGGGGAAGGAGGAGAGGAGAAATATGGACAGTTTACTTTCACATTTGTTCACAAAACAAAGAACCAGCAATACCTTTTTTATTCATACAGTAGGTAAGTAGTGATAGGAGCAATAGAAAATAATATTAATAAAAGTGAAATTGATTTTTCTATAACTGAATTTAAGACATAAACCTGCCCTATGCACCAGCAATTCTCTTCTTAAGAATTTCCTCAAGATAACATGGCCACAAAAAAACGTGCTCGATAATGTTCAAAGCTTAATTGATAATGACCAAAAACTGGCAATAGCCCAGAATCCTTTAAGCAGAAAATGAATAAAAATATGGTGGCAAGCTTATACAATGCAACAGTACTCAGCAACAGAAAGAAACTACGGATAAACACAGCATCGATAAACCTCAAAAGCATTACATTACATGAAGGAAGCCTTAAACAGAAGAATGCAAACTTTGTATTTCCTTCTACATGAAGTTCTAGAAAAGACAAAACGAATCTATGGTAGAAAAAAGTCAGAATAATAACTGCCTTGGAGGAATGGGGACAGGCAATGGCTGAAAAGATGCATGAGGGAACTTTCTCTAAGGCTCATCTTGATTGGGGATTTGGGTTAAAACAGGTGTATAAACCTCTTCAAATGGTACACTTAAGATTTGTGCCTCTCACTATATGCACATTTTACCTTAAAAACTATTGATCTCTAGTTAGAGAGCTGCATGCTGAAATGTTTGATTGAGAGTGAACTGATATCTGCAACTTACTTTGAAGTGCATCAAAAAATAAGATTGACTGATGGATAGAAGGATAGATATATAGAGAATTATATGATGAAACAAACAGAGTTGAAGGGTAATTGTAGAATCTCAGTGAAGGGTCTATGGGTGTTCACCGTACAATTCTTTCAACTTCTCTATATGTTTGAACATTTCATAATGAAACATTGGGAAAAAATGTACTACATATGTTCCATAATATGCACAATCTCTATTTGTCCAAGGTGATATGATTAAAGATAACAAAAGATCGCCCCAATAAATTCAATGAAAATTTTAAAAAATAGTAAAACTATTTTTAAAATAAATTATTCAAAAACTTAAATAAGTTAACAAAAGAAGTTGAGCTCATTTCTAATCCTTTAAACTACTGTCATTAATAATGTTTTCCATCATAAACAATATCTATTCTTCATTTCAGTTCAGTAAATACTGATTGTCCAAAATCTTTCACATATTCTCATTCCTGACACATCTAAAGTGTGGCTTCCTACACGAATTTACATTTAACCCGGCATTCCTCGCACGCTTCCGCACTATGCAGTGATGGCTCCTGAGCATGTGTATCATTTCACAACTCACCCCCTCTGTACATGCTCTTCCTCTGCGGAGATGTCGTCCTCTTAGTCCTACTTGCCCTCAAGCTTCCTTCTCACCTTCCAAAACCTTTCTCAAAGGTAAGCCCCCCCGACTCTCCAAGTCAAAGTTCATGATATGTACACTATTCTTTGTGCCCCCACACAATCCTATAGTATAAACTTATAAATTATTAATAGCTATGATTAAGCACTGACATATGCCAAGAATTATTACTCAATTCTCAAAACAAGCCTAACATATCTATTTCTCCCATTTTAAAAATTAAAAAGTAAAGCTCAGAAGGGTAAAGTAACTACCAAAGTAAATAGCAGAACTGCTCTACAATTCAGTTTGTCAAAACAAGGGCTTCTAATTTGAACTGTTTGTTCCTATTGACCTTTTTTAAAATTTTACTGAGACATAGTTCACATACCACACAATTCACTATATTAAGGTACACAAATAAATGATTTTTAGTATGTTCAGAGTTGTGTAACCATCCCACAATCATATTAACATTTAAACACAATTCTATATTAAAATCATTTATAAGCAATAGTAATAAAGTTTTCCAAAATATAAAATTATGTATGTACTACTACTAACATACAAAAATATATCTGCTCACAAATGGAAAAAGTTACATTCTCTAGCTCAGCTATGTACTTAGAACATAATAGAAAAATAAAGTTAATCAATTTCTGAATTCACTGACTGATTCAAGTCATTTCTGAGGAAATAACATAATAATGCTTCAGCTTTGGGCCACATAAAAACAAAGAAAATTCAAAGTCATAATAATCCAAATAAAAGGACATTAAGCAGTAGGCAGATTTCACAATATTTTCATTCCCTTTACCAGCTATTTTCATTACTATAAAGTTTCCATGTAAAAGACTAAAATCTTCAACAGCCGGGATTTTAAGCTGTCATATGTATCATGTATGTAAGTATAAATCTAAAAAAAACATGTCATTATAGTTTTAAAAAATAATCTAGAAATTTAAATTTACCACTAGTCAAGATTAATCATGCAAGGACTAAGCATTTCACATGAAAAAACAAAAAAAACACTTTGGAAAACAAAGAAAATGCAACATACAGCTGACACAACTTTGAGAACCTATATGCTAAGCAATGTTCAAGGGTATTTCTAGCATCGTTCTCAAGCTACAGCTTACATTTCTATTAAGAAATAAATCAAAATTCTTGTTAATATTTAAAATACAAATAACTGAATTTTTAATATGTGCCATCAATTTTTACAAAAAGCACTTCAAACTCTGTAGCAAAAAGAATTTGGGAGACAGCTATGTCTTTTAGTTATGAAAGCTACTGCTCCAAACTGTCAATTAAAAACCAAATATTAAAGTATAATATTTTACATATTATAGGTTTTTTCTTTACGAACTCACTAACTTTAATGAATAATATTTCTGAGGCACTATGCTAAGGACAGATATAAATTGCATATATATTCCACCACCCATGAGTTAAGTGCCCTATATTATCCCCATTTTAAAGATGAAAAAGAAGTAATTTTCCTAAGGTTCCACATAAAAAGTTGTAAACACTGTTGACTTTTTTTTTTTTACATGAACTAGGGAGACTTTTTTGGAAGTTTTTTTATGCTTATTAACAACAGAGAAAAAGTACCCATGTCTTCCAGATCACTAAGGTTCAAAAGTTCCATTTCAGAATCACATCAGTTTCAAATATCACAAACTTTCACATAAATGCTATTTTATTTAACATGCAAATAGTTCAGTAAGGAGAAAAGAGCATTTTAAACCTAGCACTTTAGTCCCTAAGGATCTAGTTGAAAAGCCAGACAAGCCCTTGAACTTTATCAAGATAAATCCCTGGCATCCACTAATCACCAGAGAGGATCTTCAAATTAGATAAGAGCAAGAATTTTGGCATGGGAATGAACACAAACACCTTGCCATCCAAAAAGGCACACAACCTGGCAGCCTTTCAGCAAGGTTCCACTCATGTAGCTGTTACTCTAAATTTTCCAGCTATTGCTTGAGAGTTGATAATTCTTAAGATATGAGGAGAGTTGTGATTTCTGACACAGCATTCCAGAGATAAATACATGATCAGAGGGATGCTTTCAAATTCCCAAAGATATTCCACTGGTCTACAGCTGCATGAAAAGAGTTTTCAAAAGGTGTCTCTTGCTAAGAAAAAGAGAGGGGAAACATAAAGCAGTTGGCTTGCCATCAGACAATATGTTAAATGCATACCAGACATGTAAGTTCCAAATAACATCCTGAAAAATGCTACCACCAAAATTCCCCTTTGTTTCAACAAACCCTTAATATGCATTACCTAAGCATGGTTTCCTAAATAAGTTCATAACTTACTCACAGAAGGCATCACTAAGGCATAGTTTCATTTCTACACTATTTAAAAAGAAATAATGCCAAAATATATAAAATTTGGGGCATTTATAAGAAAACAACTTTCTTTAACTATATTAGTAAGATATATTAAATTTTAAAATCTACTCTGAATCATTTCTGAGTACTCAAACTAGATTAATACAAATTTAAACAAATTATAAAAACTGAGAATATTTTAAAATCCTGATCATTTACACTTTTCCAACCCTCAAAATATAGCCATTGTTATTAACAGTTTGATATATACTTTTTGAGACATATGTAAACCTATTTATCTGTTTAAAAGATCATAAATTCCAAACTATTTTGTACACTGTTTTCATTAAAGCGTATCTTTAATATAATTTTATATTGATACACAGGGTTCTGCTTTTCTCTCTTTTATGGGTACATAGTATTTACTGTGGACAGAAAATAAAATGTGACCAATCCCTCAAAGATCAGCAAGTATGTTTGCATTGCACAAATGACACGGTCTGGAATGAGTCCACCATGGTTCAAATCTCACCATTTATTAGCATAAAGCACTTAAGCAACTTAATTTCCTTTTGCCTCAGTTTCTTCATCCATAAAGTAAGGATAAAAAATAGTACCTAGCTATCGACCTACCTACCTATCTCAAAAATGCACCTTGAATAGAACCTTCAGAGTAAAAGCTCAATAGGTCTTAGCTTAATTATTAAATTCCTCTTGCAAAAAACACTTTATACTAGCATATACCTTTTGTATAAACTTCTAGAGGTGTATTAAGTTTATATATTTTAAATTTTAATTAATACTGCTGTTTGGCCCTCAAATAAATTGTACCAATATGTCCTCTCAACAACATTAAAATGTTTCTTCATACTCTCATTAACTCTAGGTATCATCTTTTAAATCTCTGCAAATTTAAGCAGAGGCAATTATCTCGTGGTTCTTTTACTATTTCCTTCATTATTAGTGATATAATCTTTACATACTTGCACATTAACAGCATTTCTCTTCTTACATGAACTGCCTGATCCTGTCATTTGTCAATGTGTCTAGCACATAAGTCATTTTATTGATTGGTTAACATTGTGTGCATATACTGGGATTATAATCCTTTTATCTGTAATATGTATCTCAGATATTTAGTGTCTATATGTATACATGTACATCTAACAGAAAGCAACAGTGACTGAATGGATACGATAGCTGTTTTTATTTTTATTTTTTTTAATCCTCACCTGAGGATATGTTTATTGATTTGAGGGGGGGGGGGGCGCTTGAAAGAAACACTGATGTGAGAGAGAAACATCAACTGGTTGCCTCCCATGTGCACCCTGACCTACCAGAGGTTGAACCCACAATCCAGGTATGTGCCCTGACCAGGAATCGAAACTGCAACCAATATGATGCTCCAATCAACCGAGCAACACCGCCAGGTCTAAGTTTTTATTTACTGAGTGATTTCTACATGCTAAGTGCTATAGAATACCACCTCTTCAATATCATTTCATATCAATACATATTGTTCCGCTTTCTTTTCTCTTTCATGGTTGCATAGCATTATACAATTTAAGGAGATAAGGAAACTGAGGCTCAGGCAGATGAGGTTTACTTGTCCAAATTCACTAATAAGTGATAGAGCCAGAACTCAAACTCAGTTTTGTCAGATTACTAAAGTCATAAATCCTGTATTATAAAACCTATTAAAAAAAGAAAGAAAGAAAAACACATTTGAATCTAGCACCACTTTATATACCAAGGCTCTATTTATCTGGAACTTAGACTCTGTCAGTCTCATCACTCCAGGACACTGACCTAACACTTTAAACCAGGGGTGGGGAACCTTTCTTCTGCCAAGGGCCATTTGAGTAATGGGCAATACAAAATCATCAACTTAAAAATTAGCTATGAAAAAAGCTCCTAGATTTATTTAATTTCAAGTCCCGCCTGTAGTTGCCTTGGCAGGACCCATATATGGCCCACAGGGTGAACTGGACTGTTTAAAAACAGTGGTAGAGGGGATAAGATGATGAAGGATGATAGCAAAAAGATTCTCCATTAAAATTATATATCCCTTGTGTTCTTTCAGAGCATCATAATTACCATAAAGAATTTCAATCAGCTTGGATATCTAATATGACAACACACGGCAAACCTGAAGTAGAAAACTAGATGATGAGAAGAAATAAAGAGAACAGGACACACAGAAATAAACAACACCCAGAGAGAGAGACATTATGTTAAAAATATATCAAAAGAAAACAGGAGCCCACTGGAAGGGAATTCTACTGGTCAAATCAAAGACCTTTTTTCTTTTTAATTTTTCATTGTTGATACTATTGCAGATGTCCCCCATTTCCTCTCCCCTTTTGTCTACCTCCACTCAGCCCCCAGCCCCCCTCCCTAGGCCCTCACCACACTATTGTCTGTGTCCCTGGGCTATGCAAATACGTCCTTTAGCTAATCCCTTCACCTAGCTTTATCCAGTCCCCCCCGACATCTGTTAGTCTGTTCCACGTATCCATGCCTCTGGTTCTATTTTGTTTGTCAATTTATTTTGTTCATTAGATTTCACATATAAGTGAGATCATGTGATACTTGTCTTTCTCTGACTGACTTATTTCACTTAGCATAATAATCTCCAGGTCCATCCATGCTGTCACAAAGGGTAAAAGTTCCTTTTTTACTGCCGCATAGTACTCCACCGTGTAAATGTACCACTGCTTTTTTATCCACTCATCTACTGATGGACACTTGGGCTGTTTCCAAATCTTTACTATTGTAAATAACACTCAAATCAAAGACAATCTGAGCATCAACATAAATAATAACAAAAAATTATAACCCACTGAATAGGAAACCACAGGGCCATATAAAAAAGTGAATGAATTTGAAGTGGATGACAGAGTTTCTGAGTAGTATCTCTTCACAAGGGGTACATTAACAGTAGAGAAAGCTACAAAACACCATTTTAATAAATATTCAGAATGAACATTATCAGAAATGAGATAAAACCATGTGCCACATGTTAGAATGCAACAAGAAGAAACAGTGCCACTTCAGTGATATTCCTACCAAAAAGATGCATTAACTTGAGCTAATCCTGAGGAAACACTGGATAAATCTAAACTGAGGGACAGCCTACAAAACACCTGTGGTATCATCTTCTAAAGTAGCAAGATCATTAAATTCAAAGGAAGACTAAGGAACGGTTCTTCCAGATCAAAGGAAAATAAAGAGACACAACAAAATGCAACACATTATTCTGAAATGGATCCTTCTACTATGAAGGGCATTACTGAGACAATTAGTAAAACTTGAAAGGTATTTCAGATTAGAAGGCAGTGTTTTATTAGTGTTAATCTTCTTATTTTGATTAATATATTGTGGTTATATAGAAAATGTACAATAAAATATTCAAAGGGGATGGAGCATTATGCAAACTTCCTTTCAAATGACTCAGGAAAAATAAAAGGAGAGGAAGAGAGAGAGGTAGAAACATCAATGATGAGAGAGTCATTGATCTGCTGCCTCCTGCAAGCCTCTTCCTGGGATTGAGCCCGCAACCCATGCATGTGCCCTGACCAGGAATCCAACCAAGATCTCCTGGATCACAGGTCGATGCTCAACTGCTAAGCCACACCAGCCGGGCTGGACTGCGACTTGTTTTCAAAGGCTGGCATAGTGCTGAGAGCAAGGGTATGAAAGGTAGCCATTTGTAAGTACAGATGATTTCTAAGTTGTAACAAACAAAATTATTTAACATGTAATTTGCCAATGTAATATTGAAATTACTTTTAAATCATCTTATTGATAGTGTTGGTAAATAAAAATCTGAAATGGTCTATACACCATACAACAAAAATATCCTTGTAATTTTTATAAACTAGATCAAAACATTCATTTTAATGTTGAAGGTAGAAAATTTGCATAAATTCTTGTTACCCTTTAGATCTTAACAATTATCAAAACTAGTTGCAGTACCTGTCAAAAGATCTGAACTGCACAGGTGGTTCAACAGACAGATCACCAAGAGCACCGAGGCAGGGCGGAGGCAGAAGGGCAGGATCCACTGGGACTCCATCTGCTGGTATATTAACCAAGCTACGGAGAATGTCCTTTACATTGACATTTTTTGAAACTGGAAGTGATGGTGCAGCCTTGTCCAACTCATTTCCTCCATCATTTTTGTTGTCCTGAGATTTATTGACTTCTAAAGAAAGAGTGCACAGCACCTCACTGATTGCATCTGGGCCTGCACTGACACTTGGAGGTGCTCGGGGAGATGCTACGTCCACATTGCTTCCTGAGCCAGTGGCTGTTTCCTCCCCAATGCCTGAGTCCCTCCTTCGAGCAGACGATGTGCTTTCAGATTCTTCCACTGATGCTGGAGTTAAAGGGCTAGATGCTGCTGGTGTGTTTTCTACATCTTAACCGGAAACAGAAGAAAAGTACAAATTTTAAAAATCAGAATTAATTTTAAAAAGGTATTCAGTCCTATGACCATCTATTATTTTAAAGTATGAAATCTATGGCATGTTGTAAAAGGCAAAAATAAATTACATAATCTACAAAATATACTGAGTTAATGCACCTATAATGAAATTAGATGGTAAAATAAAAAAATAAAAACAATAAATAATAAAAAAATATCTGAGAAAGCCATCCAAACTGAACACGACATACCAAATGGATAACGCAAGGCTAAAAGCCATTGGCCTACAAGAGAAAGTCCAAAATCCTTAGGATAAGGTACAGGCTCTTTAAAAATATAAGTCCACTACAGTGTAAACTTCATCAGGGCAGGGAATTTGTACTCTCTAACACTTCCTCTCCAGCACCTCTAATAATTCCTGGGCCTACACAATGGTTGAAAAGGAGCGGGTGGTCAACAAAGACTTATCAGATGACTGCTCATTTCCAACTTTGTCTCCTAGTACTCATGCCTTCACACGTTATACTTTACACCACGAAATTACGTGCAATCTGCTAAACATGGGACAACGTTTTGGGCATCTTTGCCTTTATACATTGCCATCTCTTTGAACAGTAACCCTAAGACTTCTACCTCAAAATGGTTTCTACTACTAGAAAGCTTGTTACCCCCCTATATGCATGAACAATTCAAGGATCCTCAAAATCGAATTCAACAAGGAGCATCACCTTTTCTCTGTTTTATTTTCATTCCCTTTAATTGGGCATTCACTCCATTCCAACAAAAATGCTGCATCTTGCCAACAGTCACCAAAAACCTCCATCCTGCTAACTGGTCAGTTCCCAGTCCTAATAGCACTTGGCAAAGCAGCAGCAACTGACGGTTCCCTTCGACTTGACAATACTTTTTCACCTGCTGCCTCACTGGCTGTTCCTTCTTAATTTCCTTCACTTCTCCCTCATGCTTTAAGCGGAAGGGACTCAGCACTCAGTCTTTAGTTCTCTTGTCTCTCAGCAGTTATCCCCTTAATGGTCTCATTCACCCTCAAAATTTTAAATATCAAAACACAAAAACAAACAAAAAACCCTCAGACTACTATATGTAACTGCCTACTCTACATCTTCTGTGTCTAAAAGCCACCAGTAGAGGAAAACTAAATGTATCTTTCCCTAACCATGTTTCACCTCCAATCTATCCAACTGCACCTTATAGTCATTCTTGACTACCTTCCATCTTTCCCATGTCCATAACTAGTATTTTAACATCCTGTTTTCTCTACCATCAAAATATATTCAGAATCTGACTACTACTCACTAGCTTTACAGCCACCACCCCAGTCTATCCCTAAATCACTTTTTGCTTGGATTATTGCAAGATCCTCATAACTGGTTATATTACACTGTTTGTTACATTAATGATCCTCTTGGCCCATGCCTCCTGTGTATGCACCCCTTTGAGAAGTTCCTTGAATTTGGGCTGGGCCTGACTTATTTTAACCAATATGATGAGGCAGAAATAGCAATCAGCAGTTGTGCCCAAGCTTTAATAAGGTCTGGCAGAGGGTGCATTCTAGGAATTCCTGAATATCTCAGTGAGCAATCTGGCTACCTTGCTGCAGAGAACACAGACAGAAACCATAGATAGAGGCCCTCCAAACTAATGAGGAAAACAATGAATTCAGCTGAGAAAATGTATCAAGGCCCCAGACACACAGCCCCAGCTGAGCCATTTCAGTCCATCAGCCTCAGCTCTTGCAGCCATCCTCGGTGAGGCATTAGAATTCAGGGGTGGGAAAGGTCCCACCCACGGGCTGAAATCATTTGGTCTGGCCCTGCCAAGGCCTCACCAAAAAGAAGCAGTTCCAGCCATCACATTAGGGATGAGGTAATTAAATGTTTGACCAAATATAGCAGGCTAATTTTTAAGTTGATAATTTTGTATGGCCCTTGAATGATGTTATAAATATCAAAATGGCCCTTGGCAGAAAAAAGGTTCCCCAGCCCTGCACTAGACGGATGAGTAGAAAAGCCATCTCAGACTTTCCAACCCTAGCAAATATCATCCAAATCACAGAATCATGACAAGACTGAAAGAGCTGTGGTTACAGCCACTAAACTTCAATGTAATGTGTAACACAGCAGTACATAACTAACACACTGGGTTTTCCTTGCCCTCTAGGGTGTATTCTCAATACAGAATCCTGTGTGTAACTTTCAAAAACCTAAGTCAATTATAACTCCTATACTCAAAACCCTCCAATAATTCCACATTTTCCTTACAGTAAATATCCACATCCCATTTCTCCTGGTTATATTCCTGATATTTTTCCACTAAACTTTTCTTAATACTTATCGCCTTCTAAAATACCATAATTTATTTATTTATTACATGTACTTATTTTCTATCTCTTCTCACTAGAATAAAAGCTCCGTGAGGGCAGACTTTTCCTTTTGTTCATGAATATACTCAAGTACATAGTAGGAACCAAATGAATATTTGTTGAATAAATAAGTAGCCTCCACTGGGTGGGAACTAATTCTATAACTGCAATAGCTGCTTCTCTAACTATACATCTTAACTGGCAGCTGCTCTGTAATTCCAGTTATTACAGCTACTTAACAAATCTGTCTCTTATAAGAGAATATGAGTTATTTATTCCTCATAACAAATGCTTAGGTAAACAAAAATGTTTAATACTTTACTTGCAAAGGATAACATCGTCTCATCTTTTAAACAAATGGCTAATTTAAACAACAGAAATAAACTCCCCAAATGCAACTATCTACATGGTACTCAAAATAAAGCAAAATATTCAGTTACTAATAAACATAAGTATATGCTCTCACTTTCTATATAAATAGATTTAAATTCCAGAATCAGTATTTTAACTACTATAAGCAAGTAACGTTTTACTTGAACTCTGGATACCACAGAATAAAATGTGGAAACTTACCAGGAAGTGATAAAGTCCCACTTTCACTACCAGTTTCCTTACATGACTGGCTACGCCTTTCATTTTGAGGTTCCAAAATATCTCTGTACTTCGAGACCATAAGTACAGAGATAAAGTATACAACTGCCAAGGCTAAAAATTGAGCTTGTTTGCTATCCTCCTGGGGAAAAACAAAAGTAGATGATCATACCACCATTAAAAAACATCTTAATTTTATTTTACATGACAATATTTAAATATAAAACGTGAATAAATCGTTCGACATATGCAGAAAATAATAAATTCAACTGAGCAAAAATCAGTTTTGGGAAAATGCCTGTAAATGAGAGGTTTTATGCTTGTGAAACATGGAAAGAGAAAAGTTCACTTTTTTTTTTTAAATAGAGACTCAATCTGAAGAGATATGTCTTAATATACTTTATAAGATTAATCAAATAGTAATTATCATTATATATGAATAACTATTTTTACTTCTAATCATAAAAACTAAAAAAATCTAAAATGATAAAATAACGGTTTTCCTAAATGACAGTCAAGAGAAAAAAGGTAAGGTTATCAGATATGCCAAAGGAATTCTTAAGAGTATTTTAACTAGTACAGACAACCAAGTATCAGAACTGAAAATAGAGTGTCTGCAAAAAAGAAAAGGAAAACCTAGATTGACTTCAAAAATAGGTCCAGGCTTCATCCTAAGCTCTAGAGTTCACCTACGTATCTCCATCTGGTCAAATTCCCCATCTTCAAAGGGCTCCTCAACACATCACTATTTGATAATGTTTCAAAATAAGTCTGAACTTAATTTAAAAGAAAAACTCAGACTTGTCCATCAGCTCCTGAAAATTAAAGGTATTTTTGAGTAGCAGATAAATTTAGGATAAGGGAAACAAAGAACACTGTTGCCTAGTAGATAGAGAAATGGAAATGAATGGTACAAGTGACACTAAAAATTAATAACTAGTGTCAAAAGTTTTGGACACAATCAATTTCAAGGTAAAAATCAGGTATCAGGCCCTACCTGAATGTATGCACTTGATACAATAAGACATATTTGTCATCTGACAAGAATCTATCGCACTTTTTAGGTTCTTGTGTGAGAACTTATTATTAGTCTTGATGGAAAAGATAAATGAACATTTTTCCTTTCCTATTAACCATCCCTTTTCTCTAGACATGCCCATGTTCCTCTGCCACAAATTCCTATCATCTATTATAACTACTACCACTAGTGATAACAACATTAAAAATGCAGACAAACAACTTACTTGGTCTTAACTTCTTAATCTGTTATAAATTATTTATGCCTATCTGTATCCTTATTCAGTCCATTAATATGTCCAATGTATACTAACTAAACCCCTGAAATAAACTATAGCTGTCATTTACTGACTACCTGCTGTGAGCCAGGCAATGTGCTACGTCCTTCACAGATACTCCTGAGCCCCCTGGAACAAGATAACAGCTAAAGAAGTTAAGTAACTTACCTAAGGCCATATAATAAGAGAAAAAGCAATTGTAAACTCAGATTAGCGATTAAACACCTTAGCTCTCAGCCTCGGGGCAATAATTTCTTTATATTCCCAATCTTAGGTCATTTCCTTTTTCATCAAAGTTTGTTTCTGCCACAGAAGAGGCTCTGAGATAAGGTTTGGGAAATAGGAACTTTTCTCTTTTCTAAAACTGCTATTAGGTGATGATATAACTTTTATAAATACAAAAAAAAAAAAAAAATTGTAACTTTAATAAATGACAATATTGACAGAGAAAATACTCTAATTCTCTGTCCAAATATCATAACTTGTTAGAAAATTCCAAAAAGCCCGACCACCTAGAGCCAGAGTGAGGAGTTTCAATTTTATTTTAAGTGCTATGAGAGGACATTAGAGAATTTTTAAAGCAAAAGAGTTATATCATCTTGTCTAGATTTTTAAAGATTACTCCAGAAAATACAAATTATGGGCAACAAACTCGACACCTGTTCAAGAAAAGAGAATGGGGGGAGAAGAAAGCAGTAATATTTGATCCCAAAATGAACCACAGTCAGTGGGTTCTGAAAAAAATAAAACTTGATGGTTTCTTGATTAAAGGAATAACAGCAACT
Source organism: Miniopterus natalensis (assembly GCF_054644295.1). Taxonomy (NCBI): domain Eukaryota; kingdom Metazoa; phylum Chordata; class Mammalia; order Chiroptera; family Miniopteridae; genus Miniopterus; species Miniopterus natalensis. Next base: position 43,085,510 of record NC_142084.1, read on the forward strand.
ACCAGAAAGAAAAATAATTTTTTAAAACCTGAGATTTAGGGAGACAGTATAATCAAACGGTTAAGATCAAAATTTCAAGAATCAGATTCCCTGGGTCCTTAACCCACTTTCACCCTTTACTGCTTGTGTGATGTTCGGCAGTTATTTAACCTAACCCTACTACCTTTCTCACGGGACTACTGCGTGAATTAAATGAGATAATACATAGAGCATCCAGTTCCATGCTTAATATACATAAGTGTTCAGTAGCTATCAGCTCTACTATTAACTAACTGTATACATGTAAAAACCTAGCAAAGAGCTGAAGTGAGCACTAAAACACTAGAGGGGCAATTAAAAATGGAAGTTATAAAGTTTATAAAACACATGTAATATAGGGCATCTACTACTCAACACATACTAATTGGTCAATAACTATCAAATAATGACAATACTCCAAATCCTGCTGAGCAGGGTTACAAATGATTTTTATTTTCATAGTTATACTTTCTTATATGACTGTATACTTCCTATATGCAGCTTGGCCACACCATGCATCAGAATCAGCTAAAACAAAACTTTTCCATCTTTAAAAACTTAAACATTTCATCATGTACCATCATATAATATTTCTTTTCCTTTGAGGGGAAAATATCCAATATTCAGTAAAATAATAGGCTGTTTGGAATTTAAGCATTTCCCTATTTTCGGAGCATGGATTCTGGAATTAAGACACCTGGGTCTGAGTCCTATCATTCACTAGCTCCATTAGCTTGAACAAGTTACTCAAGCTCTGTGGGCCTCAGATTCCTCACTTATAAAATGGAAATTACAAAAGCACCCAACTCAAGAAGTTGTTGGACTTAATGAGTACATGCAAAGCACTTACAGTGTTTACTATATAATAATATGTTATTCTTTTTAGTATCATTACTCTGATATATTAGCTCCATTTATATAAATAACACTTTCCAATATCCTATGATTCTAAAATCATTGTGTAAAAACTGGTTTCTAGGCCTTCTCTCTCCTCGACTATTTTATATTACAAAGAGTTTTCATTCTCAATACTTTGGGCTCGGAGGAAATACATATCAGCTAAGAGAGTACAGAGTGAAAGAAACACTATAACTTACGATGTCTCTGAAGACAACTGCCCTCAGCCGGTTAATATCCATGTCCTGCAGGAGCCTGTCAAAATCTCTCACTGGAGATATACCACCAGTTACCATGTCCACTGGACTCTAAGACAAAAAATATACACATATACATTATACAGATATTTTTAAAAATAAACAGTATTCCAGAAACCAGAAAAATCAGGCTATATAAGTACTTGTTTTTACAACTTCTTTCTTTCTTCTTTTTTCTGATTCTGGGTTAGAGATGGGGGGTGTACACAAAGGGAGCATGAGGGGAAACAAGCTGCGTGCTAACTCTCCAAGTACATGCAATCAAATGGATGCATTTCAAGGGGAAAGGTATCGGAGACACAAGAAAAGTAAACATTTGGAAAAGCAGACAAGATTAAGTATAAGCAAATCTTTACTGTATATTTAAACACAAATATTTGAATGTTATGTCCACAGACTAAAATAACTATTTTAGGACTTCTGTCAGATTTATTTAACTTTACACTGCAATGAACAAATAAAGTTAAGGCCTTAATCGTAAAATAAGAGTGTGCCTTTTTATTTAATTAATGATTCTGTACATCACCTTTGCTGTGGATTTCCCCATGGGGATCAGGCTGTACACTGTTTTCTGGCCTTTGGCGACATCTCCTCTCGTCTTCAGTTGTGAATGCTGCTGACACTCTAAGCAATTCCTGACTGCCACTGCACACACTGTTATTTATTTTAAGGGAAAGATTGGGAAAGAGAAAATTATATTTAAGATTATATTTAAAATTATATTTAAGGTGATAAAAATCACCTACCCAATACAACTTACATATGATTTTATTTGAAGCAGACTACCTTTAGCAAAGTCCTAAAGTGTCCCTGGACTTTCTCATCTACTGTTTGTTTTCTGACTTTGGTAGTGACTCTGTTAGGGGCCACTGCTAAGAGAGAATCAGTCCAAGAACCTTAACAGGCTACTGGTTCTTAGATCTCACCTAAGCTACTTACAATGATCTTTTATTAAGAAAAAGATAGGGGGAAAGAGCAAGAAAGAGAGTTGCAAGGAAACAGAAAGCAAATCACAATGTATAAACTAGTATATGACAATAACCTTCTATTACCCTCATTGAAGTAAAATCATTAAACTGGAAACTTGCCTGCTTTTCTGATCATGTATTATTACAGCACAATAACAACGGAATGATAGAGGGTAAAGCATTTATAGGAAATATTTATAGAGTCTACATTTTACTGGCTTTCATTAAAACTGTTTAAAAGGTGAAAAACAAAAAAGAGATCGTAATTACTATACAGCCCAAAATTACTTCTCTAAAAATCTCACCAACTGGGCAGCTAACTACTTGAGTTATTTAGAAATTAATTTTGAATTTTAAATGATGAATTAGGTAATGCACAACTGACTACTAATTACTTGACATTACGTAATCATCTCAATTTCCAACCAGATCAGTAACACCCAAGGTATCTGATCTGAACAAGAGTGGGAAAACAAATTAGGAACAAAACAGCCCTGGCTGGGTGGCTTTTGGGGCATCATCCTGTGCACCAAAAGGCTGTGGGTTCTATTCCCGGTCAGGGAACATACCTAGGTTGCAGGTTTGATCCCCAGTCAGGGCAAGTACGGGAGGCAACCAATGGATGCTTCTCTCTCACATTAATGTTTCTGTCTCCACCCCACCCCCCTTCCTTCCTCTCTTCCTCTCTCTAAAAATCAGTAAAACATATCCTCGGGTGAGGGTAAAAAAAAAATTAGGAACAAAACAGGAAACAAGTGGGGACTTTAAGTACCACCAGACTACCCTATGGCTACACACACAGAATTGAGAAAGAGAAGCATTCAGAAAGGTGTCAGGAAGGAAAGGAAAATATTCTTTGTACTACTTTTGTCACAAGTTGCATAAAATCAAGTTTGGGTCTGCATTACAAAGTTTAAAATCATGTAAGACGGCCTAGTGCCAATCAGCCTCAGAAGTAAGTGCAGGTTACTCTTAGTGTTGCCCTCTTACCTTCCTTCCCCAACCTCAGGAAAAAAACAGGAAAGAGGAGACCAAGGATCCAAACATTTGGATTATTTACCAAGCTTATCATACCCTAAGTGATCCCGGACGAGTTACTTTCTGAGTGTCTTTCCATATATAAGAAGAGACGGTGCTGGGGTAGACTGACGCTCTCTTTATTTTCTCCTGAAGCTATGAGGGTGAGGACAAACAGTATTCCCGAGCTCCTGAATCGAAAGCTTTCCAAGCAGAGGACAGCACTGCTAGTGCAGCCTCACATTTTTAACTCTAGAAATGTACTTTTTTAGGAAAGTGGAAAATTTATTAAATGGTATGAACAAAAGCAATGGAGTCTAAATATTTTAATTATATTACTAATAAAAAGTTTAAGGAAGCATAACAGAAAAAGAGTAGGAACACTAGTTCAACATACTACTATATTCACATTCCAACTTCAATTACAAATTTTGAATTTCAGTAAGTTTCCTATTTTCTCTGATCTCAACTTTCCTCATTAATAGAAAAAAAGGAAATGCTGACTCACTGTGGAAATCAGCAATAATGACAAATAACAATAGTCGATAAACAAAAGCTTGTTTTGCTATGCTCACTATTTGAATCTCTCTAACTTAAAATTTTAAAACAACTTTCTAAAAACTGTTATGCCGAGTTCTTTAAAGCATCCTAAGTTTAAAAGTACTCTGAATAGCATTTTAAGTAAAAATAATCATTGTACCAAAAAAGACTAAGTACAAATGTAACTCAGTTCATGTAACGTGTTCGTACTAAATATGGGAAAGTATTTCATTAATTAGACTTTCTACTTCTAACATCATGTTCTCGTAGGTGCCTTATATCCAATTTGGCTTCATAAGCCGTAGCTTGTAATGGTTTTGCTTCCATTTTTTGGTCCCCCTTTTGCCACCTACTTCTCTCCATTTAATAAGCAAATCGTTAACAAAGTCTCAGTATTTACAACTGGATACAGGAAAACTTCTGCATTAAGAAAAAAAAAAAATGGTTTATCTAAGGAAGCCCAGTAACACTAAAAGTTCTTTTCACGTATTTTAACTTTTACCTGAGGAAGAACTGCCCCCAGGAGAACAGAGATTCAGTACTTTTATTAACTGCTTGAACAAACTACCACAGCTTATCAGGATAAAGACTACTTGAATCATGCTAGTTCAGAACCTTGCTACTCAAGTGTGATAGTAAGAGAAGAACATCAGCGTCACCTGGGCTTGTTAGAAAGACAAGTTTCGGCCTCTTCCCAGACCCATGTAATCTAACCTGCATTTTAACAAGATCCTCTCTGGTGATTCATGTGTATAAATTTTTTTTTAAAAAACTTGAGAAGCACTAAGTTAGAGCAAAAAATGATTAGGGAAAGAGGCGTAATGCTGACCAGAATCAACATTTTCAAAACACGTCCTTCCTCTTCTATCTGTCAACTACTACTACAGACTATAGCACGGTACATACACAGGCCTTCACTCTCTGCAAGTTGAAAAGTAGCATATGACCAAATGACTAGCACACATTGCCCAACAACAGGAGAAAGATAATGTTGCATTTAATATGTCTGGATTACGGAAAATTTTTCAAGTACATTCCTAAATGGGTTTTAACAGCTCACCTAGTCGGAGACACTGCCGCAAAATTCCGCCAGATGACATATTTTTTTCAGCTTCAATTTCAGTAAAGCCGAGAGAACTTGCAAATACGAGCACATCCACAAGGCTGATTAGCCTCTGCAAAAATGTCACAGAGGCTTCTATGGAGAGGCCCTGAGTAGGTTCAATGTTCTCCAGCTCATGCTGTAAGGAATGAAGTTTGACAATTATATCTAAATTCTGATAAAATCTAACATCATTAGATACATTCCCCAAAGTTCTAAATTTCATAAAAAGCCAGGCTTTCAGAAATCCACTACTGCAGAGTGATTTCCTTATCATTTCATCTAAAAAAAGGCAAAGGAAACATACAATTGAAACACTGTCAATCATTTTATATTCACTAGCTGACACATCCCTAAGAAATCAGCATTCCCTTTAGTCCTTTCATTCCTGCTGCTTTTGATTTACAGCACATTCAAGTTTTAATCAATAAAGATGCATAAAAGTCATGTTTTCACACCAATTTTATAGAGTAGTTAAGTCCTTACTGTAGCCGATGTAGCAGCTGAAAGCAATGGCAGTATACCCCCACAAGCCATGACCATATTGTCCATCACTTGAGAGATGAGATGAATTGTGTTGTGTACAAAGATGACATTATCACTGCTATTCACGAAGTCCATAACTGTCTTTGTTGAATGGCTGTCCAAAGATAAATGATGTTTACTGATAAAGCTAAAGAAAGGAAATCACAATTTGCCTACTTGAGGGGAGGGAGGATAAGAAGGTGCTTTTGCTTCATCTTGAAAGCTGAGTAAGATAATGATGCAGCAGGCATATGGGGGTGTATACGTCCTCAGAAGGTGCGGACCATTCCATAGCAGCCAGTTACTATCCAAGCCCTTTTCCAGTGCTGAAACATAAATACTATTCATCTGACACTTGATATGAAAAGTTGGAACTAAATTATCCTTAACTGGGGACAGAACTGAGAAGCCATGTGGCAAAAATTAAGAGGTAAATGGTGCTAAATATGCTATTGAAAACGAATTTTCTACTAACGTTTTCTTAGATAATGCCATAAAATACTTTTAAACAGAATAAAAGTAGTATACAATGACAATAAATGAATTAGGCACTTTTGAAATCATAAATCGTACAATCAAGGATAATCTAAAATACACAGGGTTTGTTATACCAAAAATTCACTGGCAAACTGGATGTTATTCTTAAATACCAATTTTTCTCAGTACTTCTAATAATAAACTCACTTGGTGGATCTATCTCCAGGTGAATTATTTAAAACATGCTACAGGAAATAAATGTTCAGCAAATTTTTAAAAAGAAAATCTGATTTTCAAAGTTTTGTAATGAGACAGGGTGACTCATTTTTGTAATGGAGAAAAAAAGTTAATTCAACAAAACCTTAACATAGAAATAATTTATACTCTATTTTTAAGCAATTAATTGTAAAATGTTAACTACGTAACTTTCTTTGAAAACAAAGGCTAAAGTTTACTACACACATCTTCTGTAATAAACATATGGACAAACCTTCTCCACATCTGTATATCTGTTTCTATGGAAAATAACAGATCAGTGAGCAAACGCTGATGCATGTGAGACCACTTGAACTCCGGAATACGAAACATAGCGGGTCTGGAATCCCGCCTTTGTCCGTTAACAACATCTGGTGCTATTCCTTGCCCTGATTGCTCCTGTTGCCTTGATGTCTAATACAGAAAATTAAAAAGAGTAATAAAATAAGTTCAATTTCAAAGAAAGGCATTAGTAAGTAATTTAATACCTCCTACGCAATTCATCTAACACACGCGTTTTAACATACTAAGGAACCAAATTAGAGAAAAATTATCAAGGAGTAATAACAATACAGTCCTTTAATACATTTAAAGCAATTATCAAACATATTAAACTGGCACAATTCAACATAGTTACCTTGGAACCATGTTAGTATTACCACCAGCTAAGTAGCATTGTATAAAGAAACTCAAGAAGTTCTTTGTTTTGAATATTAGCATGAAAGAAAGGCAGTATCTGGATTATAAACTGGCTGGAATTAAGAAAAACAAACGAACAAAAAGGTAGCAGAATGAAAAACCAACCAACAAAACAGGAAGGAGGGACAGAGCAAAGAGCTGAATAAAGTGGAAAGGACAACATGCAACCAACTACTGTCTCAGGATCACTCTGCAACACCAGTAAGGGAGAAAGGGGGGCCTCTAGAGCTCACAAAAGCCTCCCTCCAACAAAACAGACTCGCAGAACAATTTTAGACCACATACTTTGTATAAAAAATTGTACACTAGCAGGTGGTTCTGCAGGAATGTAATCCTAGATGTTTTTGGAAAATTAACGTCCTAACTGTGACCGGGTTATCAAAAAGAGGGTAAAAGGCAAGCATTTCCAATGTTTGCTTTATAAACTAAAATTATGCCAATCCTGAAAACTGAGTGCAGTAACTCTTAGTGACGCTGTGGTGAAAATAATAAAAGCTGCCATTAAATGAACTTATACTACAAGCCAAATGCTGTGCTCAAGAAATATGACCTTTACATTCATTGCATTTAGGTAATTGCAAATAGGATACAACGAATTCCAAACTAAAATAAAAGTATATACCTTTGCTCTACTTTTACTCATGCAAATACATTTCAAGAAAATAATATAATCACCTCAAGCACAGGTTGATGAGGCTGAGATGCCTCCATGTTTGTGCTGGCCTTCAATTCCAGTCTCTCAGTATCTGTGGCAACACTGGAAACATCCAACCTAGCAATCCTCTGCTCAGAAGTAGTGGGAGACTCTAAGACATTACCATGAGCATCACTAACTGCTTTGGTTTCTACAGCCACGCTAGTTGTTTTCTTCCCTTCCTGCAGCATCTGACCAATGTCTGATTGTACAGCTGCCTGGGAAGCAGTAGTGTCTGGTGAGGTAGCTGAAGACTCTGAATCTTTAGAATGTTGAGTTTCAGTATCAGTTTGTTTCTTTCTTACAGGTTCCTCCTCTTGAGATACTGATTTTTGGTCATTACTAAACATGTCCAGTCTTTCCCTGGCTTCAGTTGTACAGAGAGACAAACTATTTTCTTGGAGCTCTGTGGGTAGACTAGCTTCCTCAGTAGGACTACTGTCTACCTTCAGTTCTACATAATCATCATCATCTTCCTCCTCTGCTATAGACTTATCCAGTAATTCTGGCGCCTCTGAGGGATCCTCTTCTGAAGGAGAACTTACTGAAGCGGTTACTTCACTGACAGTCGTATCTTTGCCAATTGTGTTCAGAGTATTAGAGGAAATAGTTCCAGCTTCTATTGTGTCAGAAGATACTTTTAAATCACTTGCATTAATTGTTTCATTTATTGGCATTTCCTCTAAAGGGACTTCTTCCAGTAACTCCTGATTTTCCTGCCCAGGTTTCCTTTCTTCATTTGATGTACTATGAGTCTGCAGTTCAATGTTGGAGGCAGAGTCTGAAGAACTTCTCTTATCAATATGTGACTTTTCATCACTATTTCTGGTGGCATGAGGAGACATAGGAGAATCCTTCATATCTGATTGTTGGGATCCTCTAGAAACATTTACATCCCTGCTAAGGCCAGAGACTGCTTGAACTGAACTTGAAGAACATTGCCCTATTTCTTCATCCATATTTCCCTGGTGTTCCCTAAATATGTTGGCAAGGTTTTCTTTGTGTATTTCAAAAGTGACCTAGATGAGAGACATATAATCAGTCAAAACAGGCACACAACAAATGAACAAAACATGCAGAACATAAAATATATTTAACAACTTTTCAAATACACAGTTTGTATAATGCAATAAAACAATTTTCCTGTAATATCCTTATAAAATGATAAATAAGTCAATCACAAAATTCTAAAAGTCAAGGAAAATTATAGCTAATCTTAATGCTAACTAACAGGTAGCATGCCATCAAACCACAATAAGAACAGTTATTTACACTATTAAGGATGTACTGGAAAAGAACACCCTATACTTCTGGCCTCTATTAACTTTTACCAGGATCTAAGTATGTACTACTGAGAAGTGCTTGGTGAACTAGATAACACATTGTTTCAACTGCAATGAGAACTCTTTTCCCCATGATTTATCCTCAGCAGAGATTAAAAACTATCAATTATGCTCACAATTAGAGCAGCTCTCGATATATTAAATTATTAAAACTTTTTCTACTAAGCTAAAGAATACAAATTTTCTTAGCAGTGAAAATAAATTCAACCCTTCCCCAAAGGTCAACTGTCATTTTCAAAGTCTAAACTGGTCACAGTGGTCTGAAAATTCTAGTTAATCCATCTATGCACCCATTCATTCCACTTGTATGTGAGGAACTACTATGTATTCAACAATGTCAACATCCCTATATCACGCTTAGCCTTTTATCCAACTAAATGGAAAAAAACTGATTAGAGAAAGTATAAAAGAGTGCTGTGATTTTTTATGTCAAAAGGTTTATGATTTTTTATCTCATCAAGGATTATTATCTTATAGCGAACCATTATGTGATTGTCACTGGTGTTTCAATGGAAAATGCCTCTCAAAAAATTATAATACATGCAGAAAGTACAGGCATGAGTACAGTTTATCAATGCGAGAATTGTTTCTGTAATGTACACTATGATATATATAATAAGTTGAACCTTTAGTCAACAAACCTTAATTGAGACCTAGTATGGAAGGATAATAGATGGCACCTAAATGAGTTTTTATGCCCAAAGATCCACAGGCCTTTTTGAAATACAAGTTCACATAGATAAAAGGCAAGCAAAAGTAAAAACACACAATGCACACATTTCGCTCTATAGCTATTAACTAGCCTTTAATCATGACATTCACAGTACATTCATGCCATAATGTGATACAGCTAAAAATTAAAATGTTTAAGCTCCTGCTGAGGGGCTGGCGGCTGCACCCCCACCTGAACTGGCTGAGTGCTCCTCCTAGGAGAGCTAGAGTTGTAGGCTCTGGCAGAGACTGAGTGGTATGGCTCTGGAGTAGGGGTCACCCTCCCATTGAGTTCCTGACCATGTTGCCCCCAAGTAGGAGACCCACTAGCCCCATCCTCCCAACCCCAGTACCAACACCCTAATGAGTTCGTGTCTTGTGGAAGGATCTATGGGGCAGGGCCAGCCTGGGCCCACTCTACAGTCTTTCTTTGGAAGACTCTGGAGGAAGACCAGGCAACCTCAGGGTTGGCATTGTAGCGGAGAGACAGAGGAGGACCTCAGAAAGCTTTGGACCTTTTATTGATCTGGCCCCAGCTCAGAGCTCAAAATAAACATACAAATATGTATGATAATGTAAAATAATGAGAGATTTTAAGGAAAAAAAGAGATGGAAAGTAAGTGAAGATAGCCTTGGTGGAAGGGCGTATTTTACTAGGGTAAGTGGGCAAGTCTTTGGGGATGTTATATTTGAACAGAGACAAGAATAAAATGAGATAGTAAGTTATATCAGAACAAGCATATCAAAAGGAAAAGAGTTTCAGGCAGACAAAAGAACAAATGCAAAGGCCCTGAAGCCAAAATAAGCATGCGATGTTTGAGGAATAAAAGGCCAGTAGACAGAGAACTGTAGATGGTAAAGTCAGAGATGCAGCCATTGGCTAGGTCATGAGGCCGCAGCATTACAGACTGTGTTAAAGACTCTGAATTTTATTCTGAGTGACAGAGTGCCATTAGAGAATTCTGAGTAAGGAGGAGGCATGATCTGACTTCTTAAAGTATCAGTTTATTTGGAAAAGTGACTTTAGGAAGATCATTTCTGCACTGATAGAACGATCACCTAAGGAACACAAGTCACATAACTACCAACCTCACAGTGATTTTGAAAATACAGTAGATCATCTATCAATACAATAGCCAGTGCTTTAGAATGAGTTTAATTTTCAATAATTATTTGGTTTTACTTTATTCAAATTAAGGATTCTTAAAATTTTTTTATAAAATATATCAATAAACCTCTTGCTAGTTCTGCATCCCAAGGGATGCCTTTCCTGGGGGCTGTGAAACCATCTCTTTGAAACATGAACATCAAGGACGGTGGTGCCCTGTCTCCTGTCTCTGTGGGAGTTTAAAGCTTGGGTCCTTGACTCCGAGATGTCAAAAATGTACAAAAATATTCATTTTCCTTTTGGATAAAAACCAGCACATGTATGTAATGGACTGTACTTGCCTCTCCATTTGTAGTCAAATCTATTCTAAACAGTGCTTTGCCTTTCCTAAGCAAAACAACTTGTTTACTGTTTCTTCTGTAAAAAAGGAATATTAAAAATGCTTTCAAAATTCTGAAGTTGATTTTTAAATTTCCCCTTAGTGTACTCCAATGGCCTAAAAGTGAAATTGAAAAAGGAGCAATCATCATTACTGTTATCTTTTTTGATACTGTTTTCCTAATGGTATTTGTGACTGATAATTCCTAATTAATTACAAGATATTGTACTAAATTACCCAGCTAAAAGACTAGTCATTAATCTTCACAATCATTTGATAGCTAATCTATAGCTGTTTGTAATGTTTGGAAAGCACTTCTATAAACTACTAGTTAACTACAACATTTCTTTTGCCATTACTTTCAACTTAATTAGCACTCAAATTTACTAACTAGGAGATAAAAGATGAATACAATACATCAACAAATTAACATTTTAATGACATATTTAAAAAATTTTAACCTATAAAAATTCAGACTTTTAAAAGTTGGGTAATGTTTAGGAACAGGCTTTCCTTTGTAAGCAAACATATCTTTTTTATTGTATTTTATTTTCCTATGGAAATACAAGCTGAATATGATACGCTGCCTTCTAATTCTCAGGTTATCAACCTTCCCACCATTGATAAATAAGACATATCTTTAAAAACAGCTGAATATTTGCACGTGGGGTAGCATCCATAAGCATAGCAGAGCGATTACCACCACATAACGTATCTTTTACAAAGACTCTGATCCAACACCTTACAACAACAATAGTATAAGGTAACATATAATAATTAAGATCAAAGTATAAATATTTATATGTTTACAAAAATTGAGTGATATATTTTATGCAAAGCACCTTGGTTACAAATCTAAATACTCTGGTTTGAGCCTAAGTTCTTAAATGCTACCCTAATACAACCTGACTAGAGGAATATCAAGAATAAAGTCTATACCATCCTAAGAAAACTACCTAACTAAGAGAATTAGTTATGAAAATAACATGGTGCCCGGCTGGGCGTGGCTCAGCGGTTGAGCGTCGACCTAGGATCCAGGCAATCGGGGTTCGATTCCCAGTCAGGGCACACGCCCGGGTTGTGGGCTGCAGCCGATCAATGACTCTCTCGTCGTTGATGTTTCTATCCCTCTCTCTCCCTCTCCTTTCCTCTCTCTGAAATCAATAAAGATATATTTAAAAAAGAAAAAAAAAAAAAAAAGAAAGAAAGAAAATAACATGGTAAGTTCAATAACAAAGGGAAAGACTCCCAGGAGGAAAACAAGTCATATGCATAATAAGCATATACATTCATCATGTAATAAACTTAACATTTTTTGAATAGGTAGTATATTTTGATGGGGTACAGAAGACAGTCCCCAAAATACAGCATGCTGGTACACTGAGTATTTTAAGATGAAGGAATCTGAGAACAGCAGGTGCAGGAAAAACTCTGACTTCTCCAAACCCCTGAAGAGGGTCACAGATTTAAAAATATTACCTCCACCAATTTATCCAAATAAAATTTTGGAGAATGCCAGAATATGAAAAGTAAACTTGAATCATTTATTCAATCACTCCTTCCTAGAATTACAAGTGGTCTGGCAGCACCCGATATCAATTATATCAAAGCTACAGCTTTTGCTTTTAACTTTACTTCTCCATAATATATACACTGCATGTACACTTAGTAACATGCAGCGATTAAATTCATGTCGGGAAACAACAACAACAAAAACAAAAAAATCCAGACTCTCAGAAACACAGATCAAACAAATGGTTGTCAGAGGAAAGGGGTCGGAGGTCAGTGAAAAATGGGAATATAGTCGATAATATTGTGGTTCATTTGCACAGTGATACATGATTACTAGAATTAGTGCAACGATCACAAGTACAATATTGTGTAGCAACTACACTTAAATAAAAATTAATTTAAAAACACTAAATTACCCAATGAAGTTTTGGAGGAAACAGGTACACACCACTTGTAACAACATATTGGTACTGGAAGTTCTAAAAAATAATGTGGCGGTGCATTCCAAAGACAACAAAAATATCAAAATACTTTCCTGACACCGTGGAAACTAAGCTAAGAAGGAATAAGGGAAATGACAAAAGGAACAAGTCACTACTTCACCAGCCCCCCTATCCTCTGGGTACTGAGTAAAGCACTGTAAAGGTCACCACTCTCATTTCCATTTTCTGATGAATGAACTCAGAGTCAAAGAAGTTTAACAGCGTGCCCACGTGCTTCCACAGAAAGTTAAATCCAGGACTGCCTGAGTCCAGTTTTTTCCACTATAACACGACGATGCCTAAACATAGTGTCATGGGCACACAGATTTTTCCAGTAGTGTTCTAGAACAGGGGTCCGCGAACAGAAGCACCCACACTAAGTCCAGCTGCAGCCTATTGTTCTAAATAAAGCTTTATTAAAACACAAAAATAAAATATATATATAAAATTCATGAAGTGTATCATTAAATAAACTATTGTAAAATATCGTATGATCATAGTTTTTGTAAGAAAATAATTATACGTATGTATGTATTTATGCATATAACAGAAGACTGAAAAGTTTTGTACCATAATGCTAATATTAAATACAAGTAAGTGGTGATTCTTGGTTTTTGTGTGCATACATTTGCACTAGGTTCCAAATTTCCTACAATGAGCACATATTATTTTTAACAGTAAAAAATAATAATAAATACTACTTGGTTAAAATAAAAATTTAAAGCCAAAGAATACTTTAGCAATTAAGTATAAAAATGGTAACAATTCATGAAATGTGGAAATTTTTATAAATCTTGAAATTTATTTTAAAAAGATATAGCTTTTAATTTTACTATACACCCACCCTAAACACACACATACAAACACATGTATATTTATATATACCAGTTTATAGCTTGTGATTTTTTTTAACAATTTTAAGAAACCACTTACAAAATTCTAAAAAAACTGATTTCTACCTGCATTTTATCCAACCTAAACATTATTTTCTTCTGATATAAAATGACTAGCATTTATGTTTAAGCCATTTCATCACATTGTTAAAAGTAAAATCTTAAGATATTTCAAATATAATCCAAAACAATGAACTACTTTACCCAAACTGATCATATGGGGATAAACAAATCATATTGTATTTTTAACTCAAGTGTGAATAACTTCTACTTGTTGATTATTTTAAATCATAGGCTCATTCTACCTTATGGTAATATGGGTCTAGACAAAATACAGTATCTAAAGTTTTTACTTTTGTTTAGAAAAAAACTTTTTGAACAGTTCTCCTAATTCAGAATATATTAAATGACGTCATTTAAATTTTAAAGACTAGAAGCATGTTAGCAGACCAAGGGAAAATAGTATTATTTGGTTACTCAACATAATGCTCCATTTGAAGCATAAAAAAGAAAGACAAAGATAAATACTGAAAACCTAAAGAACTCTCAAGAAAATAATGGAATTAAAAGATTACTCTTAACAGGTATACATTTGAAACCATCTGACCACAGTAACCAACACAGTGCAGTTACACCAGAGGAGCCTATTACTGGTTATAAACCTAGTTCAGCTGTTGGAGGAGAGGGATACAGTGACAAACAGCTTCCCTGCTACAAAGGTGGCAGGAAATCTATCAAAGTGGACAATAAAATTGCAATTGAGTTTCTTTGGCTTTTTATAGCAGCTGAATATATCCTGGTGTAACTCTGCAAAATCTATCTGATTCTGCAACATTAGTTTTTTATACACCAGTTCTTTATCAAGAAACATGTTATAACTTTGAGATATTAAGATTTAAAATGACTGCAAAAAGGAAAAAATAAGCATCATTTCAGTGTCATGTGCATGGAAATCTTTATAAAGCTTTTGAATAAATATTTTCAGAGGGAAAAAAATGATTCCAATAATCTCAGCAGGCTTTTAACAGCATGCTACAAACTGTTCACTAATTATTGAATCAGTTCAGCTCTGTCCTAAGCATCATTAAATATTGATTTGAACAGCCTTAAAGTATAAGTTGTCTTTTATTTTAAAAATAGATATCAAGATACTAAAATTCCATAATAATTAACATAGCAATATTCAAATAAACTACTCTGCATAAAAACCTTATGAAACAGAAAAGCTTTTAATCAATAAAGGAAATTCACACAAAGAAATAAAGCTAAAGGACATTAATAAACATTAAAATTAAAGGTGAAAAAGCATAAGAATCAACTTGTAGCTTTAAATTTTTCCTACCCCCCCCCCCTTAGAGAGTTAAGTAAAGCTTTAGCACTTATTTTTTAAAGTATACTTTAACAGCAAAAAGTGATAGGTCTACATATAAAATTACCTCACAATTAATTTAACCAGCATTTATTCCACTTTATAACTGTAATCCTAAAACTTGAGTCAAAGACTGGTTCTTGGCCCAACGCGGGCACAAGAGGCCTCTCCATAAAGCAACTATTTTCTTTGCAAAGGTTTTAAGATCTGTTTAAAGCCAAATGTGTCACCAGAGTAAAGAAAAACATAAACTGATTGATTAATCAAAGCTATATAAATATCACACAAAATGTAAAGCCTACTTTGGGTTTGTTGTGTATAAACTAAGTCTAAAAAAATACTGATTTCAAAGAATACTTAAAAACAGTAATTCCTATTTCTTCAACTTTCTCTGCACCATAACATATGCTCCTAGAAAGACAAAAAAGGTTGACCTTCTTTTTAAAAATTGTATTACAAGATGAGTCCATATCTAACTTACGTAGTATTCCTCTACTCTCCACAGTTCTAAAGAGTATATCATAGTATATTGGCAGTTCAGTACATGAAGGTGGGAAGCGGAGAATTTTATAACAGTTAGTAAAAATAATGGCCTGTACGCTAGAGGGGTGCTCATAATTTAGAGTGCGTAAGAAGGGCTTTTTTAAAATACAGATTTCTAGGAACACCCCATGAGATTCAGACTGAGATTCTAAGATGGGGTTCATAATAAAGTGCACACCCCAAGTTCCTCTGATGAGGTGGTGCCAAGTCATCCTGGGTGTGACTGCGGCATGGGGACTTCAGAGACAGCTGCTGCGGGGGGGAGCCTGGGGCACTGAGGCGCACGGTGCCACGGGGCAGCTGAGCCAAGCAGCCCCTTAAGACGAGGGTGCAGTTCGCCGACCTTCTGCAGCAGATTTTAACGAGCGGCTGCCAAGCAGGCAGCACTGCGAGTTCCACGGGAGATACGAAGGAGTGGAAGAACTTTCATACCCCTGCTAGAGACAGCTTACAATTAACAGCCCAAGTAAGAAATCACTTTTAACCAACCATCGATCATGAGCGGTATTGGTTTACGATTAAATGCTCGCCTACATCTGCTGTGTTCCTCACGACTGCTGCTCTTCGTGTACATTACACACTTACTCCTTCCCGCCGTGTTTAGTTTTTTATACATATGTTACCTCCCATGTTAGAAAGTAACTTCTTCCAGGGTAAGATCTGTTCCTGACTCACCTTTCATAGCAATTGGAAGGTTTTCAAATACAAAAAGATAGAAAAAACAAAAGGAAGAGGTTGAAAGGAAAAAGAGAAAGAGGAGAGAGAAAGGTAGAGAGGGGAAGAAAGGAGACAGGCAACCAAGTGAGGCCTGGACACAGAGCCTGGAAATAAGACCCGCCCACGTCGGACGGCCCAGCTGGGGGAGGAAAGCAGAGAGCAAACGACCCGTTCACCACGGACAGAGCAGACGGGAAAGAGAACCATGCTGGGCAGGGCGGGGGTGGGCAGAAGGCAGCGGGTACAGAATGGAGGCGGGGATGTTGGAGGGGAGACAGAGAGAGAAACAGAGGACTAGGAGAGAGGAAAGCAGTGGCTCAAAGACGCAAAAGCAAACAAGAGGGAGAGAGCTGGCCAGGCAGGGAAAGGTGGTGGCCACAGTCAATGCCAGCAGCCAGGGAAAGGGGCGTAGAAGACTGGTTAGTCATAGGTTGGGGAGCGAAAGGAGGGAGGGGAGGAGAGGGAGTGAGGGGAGAGGGGGACTGAAAAGTGGCAAGGAGGGTACTGGGAAGGGGAAATGAGAAGGGAGAGGGAGGGCGAGAGAGACACTTAACGAGATAGCAAGAGAACATTAAGTGATTTCATACAAAATGATATGACCCGAGAGCACCAAAAACTGTCACAGAGAAGTAATTTAACTAGCAAAGTCCTCAAAAAAAAGGATTTGGGTAGGTACAAAGGAGCCCAAAGCACATGCATAAATAAACAAAAATAAAGAGCTAAGGAAGCATGATACATTTTAGAAAAACTAGAACCAACACCGCCAGACTGGAGATGCTGGTCAAGTGAAGTAGTGGAAGGTGAGGTGGGAAATACTTTGTTTCAAAGGGAACAGTGAAATGTTAGGGAGAAATTATGTGGCAAAACACTCTTATTTGCTATTCTAAGAAGATTAGAACAAAGTCTTTATGGAGATGAGTAACATCATGTTAAGTTATTCTTAATAAGTCTAGAGGAAAGTAACACCTAAGGCTAGATAGTTCATTAGAAATATCCACAGTAGAAGTAATCTGGATATGTATGAAGAATTAGAAATCACTAAAAAAAACTTCAAAGTAGGTAAAAGACAAAACCTTGCAAAAATAATAAATCTAACAGTTTCAAGAGTTAGAGAGTGGAACATTTCTTAGGACCCAGCAATTCTACTCCTACTCAGGTATCCTAGAGCAATGCTTTTTTCAATGTTAGGGTAATTGAGTTGGCAAATCATGGAATCTCTTACTGGGGTATGAAATGAGAAAGAAAAGTACGAGTGTATCACTACATACCAAGACTTACTAAAGGTAAATATTGTCTCATGAAACCTCTTGTGGAGGGAGAGTGGTATGTGTGCATACATACCTGGTCACAATAAATGTCTTAGTGTGAGCCACGGTAATAAAAAGTTTGAAAATAACTCTATTAAAACCTTTGCCTTTGAGCACCTGAGTTATTCATAGCACTGAAAATGAATGAACTAAAGCTATATTAACAATAAAAAAAAACTTAAAAACACATGGCTTGACAGAAATAGACTAAATCACTGAAAAGTCCACACAGTATGATGTAATTTTCATAAAATATAATAGGCAACATTAGATATTATTTAGAAATACATTTTTGGCTTTTTAAAGGAGGACATGATACACACAAAATTCAAAGTGGTGATTAGGTTTGGAGTAGAGGTAGGGGTTGGATAAGAGAAGCACACAGTCTGTGCTTAAGCTGGGCAGTCACAATTCTTCCTTTTAACACTTCATGGCAGCGACATTCACCCAGTATGCCACAAGAATTTTTAAAACATGCAATCCCTGACTAGTCGGGGGCACTGACCTCTTTTCCCTTGGATTGCCAAATAAAAAAATGACAACAGCCAACACAATAGCTATCAGTGTGAACGAATGAAAAGTATACCTATTTTTTGTCAGATCAGCAAAAAATGTACTCTTTGTTGTGCTGCAGCATTTTAGTGATTAGTTTATGTGTGCCTTGCGATGAGAAAGGTTGAAAATCGCTGCTTCATAGTATATATGCTGCACAAATAATTTTGGGTGTAATTGAGTCTATTTTAAAAGTTATATTTGTATCAAACATGAACCGACTGGGGCATGAACCGGTGTGCTGGCAGCAAGGAGGAGGAAAGGACGAATGAGAAGTGATAGCGCTGCAACAAAGGAAAACCGCCACTGCGCATTCAATTCTATTTTTTGTGATTTCACTCATTAACTCTTAACCTCAACTACACATAAAGATATACATATAGATACACATTTACCATTTCTAGATTATATACTGATTGTTAAGAAAAGCTGAAAAACCTGCCTGAGTTTTCACAACTAAAAATTATTATAAATCAGAATTTAAACCCAGAACTATCCTGTCTCCAAAGTCCATGTTCTCCTCATTACTTACACAAATGAACTGGCAAGTGGGTATAAATGTTAGGTCATAACTGTTCAAAAGCTCAAAAAGCACCTGAGAGATCTCCTAGTCCAACCCCTTAATTTCAGATATTAAATTCAGCATCTAGGCTATTAGCCCTAAATACCCTGTGACTGAAGTGTTCTCAAGCTCTTTGGTCTTAGGATTCTTTACACTCAAACAGTAGTGAGGCCCCACAAAAACCTTTTATTTATATGGGATATATCTATTACTACTTATTAGAAATTAAAACTAATAAATATTACAAATTAAGAAATTTATAAATACTTTATTAACAATAAACTCATGTTAATAAAAATAACATTTTTTGAAAAATGATTTTTTCAAAATATAATGAGAAGTGTTATTATTTCACATTTTTGCATATTTCTTTAAATTATGGCTTAACAGAAGACTTGCATTCTAGTATCTACTTCTGTATTCAATCTAATGTATTTTATAGTTTTGATTAAAGTATAAGAAAACTTAACCCTCAAAATAGAAATATAGTTAGAAAAGGAGGACCCCACACTCTCTGAAAAGGTCCCCACAGGCAGTATGTTAAGGATTATTGCTCTTAAGGTTATATTACCCTAACTAGCCTTCCTAAGGACTTGAACAAACTACACTGTATACAAAAGTGCTGAATTAACATACACTATATAGAAAATCAGAAAAATCTAATTTATACTGGCAATTCCCTAACCTAGAATTCCCCCAGATATATCTGAAATCCAATCCAAATGCAGATGATGCCCAAACTCAACCCATTTTTCTCATGAGTGTTTATAAAGGGAAACAGTTCTAGCCAAAAATCAGGCCAGACTGCAGTGGGCCACTGCAACAGAAACCAGAATAGCTGGGCATCCACTCAAGAGGTGGCAAATAGTTTCTGTAAAGTGCTGAATAGTAAATATTTCAGGCTTGTGGATCATAGTGTCTGTTGCAAATACTCAACATTTGTGCCATAAACACAGTCATAGAGGATATATAAATAAATGGAAGTGGCTGTGTTTCAATAAAACTTTATTTTCAGAAACAGGTCAGGCTAAATTTGGCTCTCAGGCCGTGTTTTGCTCACCTCTGCCTTAGACTAAACTGGTCAGTTCAAAAATGTAGTGGCCAAAACAAAGCACTGAATTGTTTAGCAATGAATTGTTCTCAAACATAAATCTGTAGGGTAATATCTTACAGACTAAGATATCTTTGCAACGCCTTGGATAGTTAGGCACTGTTCTCTTGATGAGAAAGAAAAAGGCAGAGTGAGTAAATCTTAGATACGCTCCAATAACTAGAAGTCATTCAAACACCTCAAAACACATATTTAAGAACTGACAATGTATTCCAGTACAATGGCAAAGTGTTCCAGAGAAATAACTATAACAGTCAATAAAATAAAACACTTAAAGATATACCAAATTTATCATTCCTGTTCCTTCTACTCAATTTATAATGTAAATAATTATATATTTATATTCCTTCTGAGTACAGTTCTTAAATACAAAAAGCATAAACCATAAAAGAAACAAATTTTACTACATTATTTCAAATGTACAATTTCGTCAGAAGACAAATGACATAAAAATCCAGAAATGGATGAGCCACGAACTGGCAGAAGACATTCATAAACAATATAGTTATTAAATGGTTAAGACCAAAAATATATAAAGAACTCCCATAGAACAACAAGAAAATGTAAATTAATATTATGGTGGTATAGGATTTAAAATTCTTCCACTTTGCAAATCTTTAAAACTCCAGCCATACCAAGTGATGAGTTAATATGAAGCAGCAAGAACTTACTGCTGGCGAGAATGTAAAATGATACACCACTTTGGAAAATAATTTCAGTTATCTTATAATGTTCAACATCTACATCTTAAAAGTCAGCAATTCCATTTCTAGGAATATGTAGAGAAACTTCATATACAAAATACATCAGAAATGTTCATCAACTGGTAAATGGGTAAAATCATACCATGGAACACAATACAAATGACAAAGTGAACACTACTGCACAGGTCAACATGAATGAATCTCAAATAATAACAAGTAAAAACAGTAAGTTACAGAAAAATGTATTTAATATATCATTTATGTTAAGTATAAACATGAAAAATAGTATTATTTATTGTTTAGATTCATATATATATTATGATAGTATTATTCATATATAATATATATATGTCGTTAAAAATATACATAAGACATATAAAGAGTAAAAATACCAAATTCAGGTTAGTGGGGAAGAAGGGGGGCTCACAATGGTAGACAAAGCAATCAGGATGGGGAATCCAATTTCATAAACAGTGGTAGGTACATTATTCCTTGTACCTTTTTGTATGTCTAGAATATTTCATCAAAAATTTTAAACAAATGTTATACATAAATAACTCACAGTGTGCCTGAAGTTAAAAAAAAAAAAATTTGTAGATCCTTCCAAACCAATTTTTTAACTGGCGGAAACATGACCACAGGACAAACATCAGCCAGAGCTTTTCTGTTTACACACCCTTTACATACAGAAGTAACTTCTCATCTTTGAATATACTGCGCCACCTTGTGTTCAAAAGCTTCAAACCACTATAAAATTCACAGTACCTTACCTGAAAACCGCTACGTGAAAATAAGCTGTTTCATGAGGTTTCACTTTATTAAGTTAAGCACATATAAAAATGACATTTGAAAAAAACTTTTGTTTCTGAAGAAATTGGAAATACTCTATATTTATTTTTAGTTCTCTGTTTTAATTGTTCATTTCACTTTCAGAGAATAATCTGCCTTTTTTTCCTTGATTTTAAGTATATGTTTTAAATGAGTAAAACTCATAGACATCTAAAATGCTAAAATACACTTTTATAAAGAAACTTACCTTTGAATGCGTAATTGATAAGGTGTCCACCCACACACGCCAGCCACCCCACTCATATTTTACTGCATGGTAAAGTAGGATTCGAAATATGGCATATACCATTTCTGTAATCTTTTGCTCATCAGAATTCTTAGGATTAAAGTAGCAGAGAGAAAGCATCCACTCTTGCCACACAGAACACTGTAGCAAGCTCCTAGAAATTTTAAGAGGATACTGAATTACTTAAAATAAATCATCTGAAAGAATTCTAAAAAGTAAAATTCAAAACAAAATAAACAAAACACCCACCTTTATCCATGTATTCAAAATAATTAAAGAATGTGGTACTGAAAACTCAATTTAACTATATGGTATATTACTTATATACCCCTAATGACAAGAGCATATGGAAAATTCATTTTCAAAGTGTTTTTTAAAGCAATTTTTCTTAGAACAAATGGGCTTATTCAAAGCTGGACTTGAATAGTGCAAATACTTTCTTGTATGCTTACCTTCTGTTTTCTCTACTGTTATTAAAAAGTTTAATCATGTCAGAAAGAAAAGCTCTGCGAACTTCCATGCTCTCTGGGCACTGCGGAGAATTTCGAAGTAGGGTCGCAATTATTTTTAGTATCTCTGTAAGACAATTCAGAAATTAATTAAAAAACAACGCTATAAAATTTTCATGAAGGAAGATCAA
This sequence comes from Miniopterus natalensis, assembly GCF_054644295.1. Classification (NCBI taxonomy): domain Eukaryota; kingdom Metazoa; phylum Chordata; class Mammalia; order Chiroptera; family Miniopteridae; genus Miniopterus; species Miniopterus natalensis. Next base: position 43,107,967 of record NC_142084.1, read on the forward strand.
TATATTGGAATTTGTTTCGTTTCCCTGACATAAATGTCTACTAAAAAATCCTTTTGTGTTATAAAAAAATCATCTGCCAAAAAGAATGACAATATGTTCATTAGCAAGCATCCATAAACAAAAATAATTTTTAAATTTAACCATTAGGATGTGTAAAAGTAAAGTTGAATTTTAAAAAGTTATAATAAGTCAAGTTAAATTATGAACAAATCAAAAGATTGTAAAACTACTAACAACTCTCCCTAATCTCTGCCAATTAATAAAGTTGATCTTAAAAATTAAAACAACCCTATAATCTGAAATCTCAGAAAAAGGAGAATAAATTCTTGACTTCTTCAATAAAATTTATGGTATGCACATACCCTTTTATCATCATGAATTTTAAAAGATGTCAAGATTCCTTCCATACTTTTAAAAGTAAAATTAGATATAAAAAAACAACAAAGGAAATTAAAACCTACTCAATACCATGAAAAAATACAAATAAAACTACTACAGTAGTCTTAAAAAGCTGTCTGAATTTTTTTTGGAAGTTAACTGTTTTTAATTTTTATTGAATTTATTGGGGCAACATTGGTGTCTTAAATTTCTTACACTTAGCTTTAAGAAGAAAAAAACTTCTTTGAAATATAGGCTTAAATCCAGACCTTAATAAAGAAGCAAAAACATCTATAACTCTGAATTTAAAATTAAATACATCAAATTTTTACCCAATTAAAAATTCAGAAATTCTAAGCAAGCCTTTGCCCAGGTTTTTGTTGATTCTGAAGCAGTAAGTTCAAAATAGCAAATATAAAGATATTTTATTGTACAGTTATCCATATTTGGGGAGTAATTTCTTAATTCTTCTAATGAAAATCCCAAATTTCTCTACCTAAACAATGATTACAATGATGATAATCATCAAAATAATGATAATGATGATGATAATAGCCACTCATTTTAGGATATACTATTCCGAGGCACTGTTTTAAGAAATTACAAGTATTAACACATTTAATCCTTATACAATGATAGCTATATACTATTATTATCCCCATTTTAAAAATAAGAAAACTAGGGCACACAGAGATTAAAGTAATTTACTCAAAGTCACAGAACTATCAAGACATGTAGACAAGACTGAAAGCCAGGCAGCCCATGTTCTTAAACACCATACTATACTGCCTGTCTTTCCTGAGACAGCATATTATATAGATAATAATATTCTAAAATTCTTACTTCAATAAGTCATCTTCCCTATAACTACATAAAATATATTTTATATTATATTACATTATATTACATTTTCAAGATTTTCTCCATGATGGCTAAGAAAAATTAAACTTCAGAGCCATGTGTTTTTGAAACTAGTGCTAAAACAGAATACCACAATATAAGTCACTACACGAAAAGTAACTGGATTTCAAAACTCTACAAACCAGTTATTTTAATGTCAATAATCTTGAAAAGCAAGATGAAAAATATACACCTTATACAAGTACTTAAGAATTCTAAATATCAAAAGAAAAAACTGTTAAGCAGACTAAGTTCATAAACAATAAAGTAGGCAGTTTTCTATTTCAAACTTGGTATTCTTAAATTGACAGTAATTTAAGATGAAAATTACCTCCATGGTTCATGTAATTTAGCCTGACATCACTAAATAGTACAATCAAAACCCTACTGAAAATCTGAACATACATTAAATCAAGATATTATTCATATAATTCTTCAAAATCTCTATATAAACACTTTCACATAACCTAAGGTCAATTTGAAGTTAAATTCAACATCAAACACAAATAAAACTAATATTATATCACTGCCTGTAATGAAATATTCTTCAATGTGTTTTCGACAATATTAACCTTAGGTTTTTCATAGTTTAGAAGTTTAAAAAAGGAGGGGATTGGGAGAAATAGGTGAAGGTGCTCACCTAAAGTGTGTAAGTGTCCAGTTATAAGGTGACTGGGTTCTGAAGATGTAATACACAACGTGGTAACCACAGTTAACAATACTGTACTGTATATTTGAGAGTTGCTAAGAGACATCTTAAACATTTTCACCACACATACACAAATAATTATCACTATGAAGTGATGAATGTGTTAATTAACCTTATTGTGGTAAATATTTCACAATATATACATATACCAAATCATTAGTTTGAACACCTTAAACTCATAGAATATCTCAATAAAAAAAAATTTTTAAGTATATGAAATACATACGAGGATTTTGTATCTTTACTGAAGAATCAGGATCTGGATGCTGTTTATGTATCACTTGCGTACAAATCTGTTCTATAAGAATCTACAGAAGTAAAACAATAGACTACATTATTATAATCACTGTATTACCACCACCATTAATGAGCTTTCAGTACAACACTAATCAACATTAATTACACAGTCTAATATCATCATGGTAAATATCTTCTGCATTATATTAAATGATTTCAACATTGTAACTCTATTTTTACTTAATCATAAAATAAGGCATCAAATAATCCAACGGAAGAAATACTTTTAAAAAGACCACATGCTTAATAATTCACATATTAATAGATTTATTAAGGTCTAGCCACATCTCATTTATATAACAAATTTCAAAACTGTAAAACCCTAAATGATCTTATTTTATCTATACAATATCAACTCAATTATACAGGTACTTTTAATTACTAAGAAATTAGTAAAATTAAATTCCAACTACATTCCTACCTCAAACAAGACATTATATGTGGTCATTGTGATTAAATTTGTGTGAAGCATGAGTCTTTCAGCTAACAGTGAGAACAATCCATGTCCAAGCATGACTTCAGCCTTTCTTCTGTAACAACACAGAAATAATCAAATGCACAGTCTTATTATCCACTGTTTAGTAGGAAAGTTGAAGGACACATGAAAATGTTTTTCACATTACCAACAAATTCCAATTCAATAACTTTCCCAATTTTCTTCACCCTAGAACTTATAAGGTCACAAAATCTTAAGAAGATAAATACAAACTATAATATAAGCACAGCTAAAGTTTAAAATATTACAAGACTAGCATAACACAGCCAAAATCTTCAGGGCAACTTTTTATTAACTAGTAGCTACTCTCTGTCAGTACTGAGCTAAGCTCTACTATGGATGATAATCTAAATCCCAGTTAGTTAAATAGAAAAACAATGTAGAAAAAAAAGCAAAAGAAATACAAAAAATTAATAAAATGAATACTATGAAGATAAATATATCAAAACTAAACTTCCAAGCAAAAATTTAAAAACAGATTATAAATTTTAATTCAATACCTGGGTTTCTCAAACATTTTTCTGCAAATGTCTGTATAGTAAATATTTTAGGCTTTGTGAAACACATAAATTGTTGTAATGTGAAAATTGCAATAGATAATAAGCAAATAAATTATTGTGACTATATGTTAGAATAAAACTTTATTTACAGGTAGCCAAGAATTCAACATAAAAAACACAATTTAACACTTTTCTACCACCAAAATTGCTAATTTTCATAATAAACCAATCCTGGTACAAGGAATAGTAAGTAAGATATAAATATCTGCATTAAGCTTAAAAAAAAAAGTTTTAGTTTTTAATTATGCATATAGCGGAACACATTATGTGACAAACATCCAGGTTAATACGGCAGTTTTATAGAACAGATAAAGCAAATGATGATCAAGTCCCCTGAAATGAAGTCTCCATTTTATCTGGAATTCAATTTACACAAATGTGTTCCCATAATGAACAAAAATAAATGACACTGTCATAGAAGACAAACAATACACTCCTACTCCCTCTTTATTTTTAGTGTGTGGAAACGAGATTAAATTTTTATAGCATTTTATGAATAAAAATAAACAAGAGACTGTGTATTATAAAATAAATAAGTAATACTCTACAGTTCATTTTAGATTTCATGCATACTCACTTTGGGGCCAGGTGTTTTAAAAAATAGCCTATTGCCTTGAGAGCTTGCACTCTGATTCCTTCACTTGTTGATGCCAAAAGTTTATAGATAACCCTGAATGAATTAAAATTAAGAAAAATTACTCTCAGTATTCAAAAATAAAGATTTAAAATATATATGCATATATGTGTAAACTTTTTCATAGTCATATGATTATAAATCTAATTTCAAGATACGGGTAAATTTAATATACATTTGTAACATTTTAAAACACTTAAAGCAACTTTGTTGTCTTAAAAAACCCACTTTAAACATAAAAAGACACATGTAGATTAAAAGAAAGTGAATGGAGAAAAATATACCATGCTAATGCTAATCAAAAGAAAGCAAAAGTAGCTATATTAATTATAGACAGACTTCAAAGTAAGGAAAGTTATCAGGGATAAAGGGAATTACATAATGATAAAGGTGGCAATCCTCCAAGAAGAAATAATAGTCCTTAACATGTGTGTGCCTAACAATAAAGTGTAAAAGTATGTGAGGAAAAACAGATAAATTCACTATCACAGTTAGAGACTTGAACATCCCTTTCTCAGAAATGGACAGATCCAGCAGGCAGAAAATCAGCAAGGACACAGATGAATTCAACAGTACCATCAATCAATTGGATATAACTGCTATGTATAAACTACTTCATCCAACAGCAGTAGAATATACATTTTCCTCAAGCTCTCATGGAACATTCACCAATTAGACCACATTCAGGGTCATAAAATACACCTAAACAGATGCAAAGATTAGAAATCATATAATGTTTGCTCTCAGACCACAATGGAATTAAACTAGAAATCAGTAATAGAAAGATAACTGCAAAATTCCAAAATACTAAACAATACATTTCTAAATAAATGTAGGTCAAAGAAGAAATCTCAAGAAAAACTAAAAGTTCTTGCTGATGCAGTAAGGCAAGAAAAGGGGAAAGAGTGGTATACGAATTGTGAAGGAACATATAAAACTGTCTTCGTTCACAGATGACATAATTATCCATGAAGAAACTGTAAGAACTGACCCAAAATAAAATCTTGGAACTAAAAGGAGATTATAACAAGGTTACAGAATACAAAATTAATACACAACAGTCAACTGCTTTCCTATATACCAACAATTAACAAGTGTAATGTGAAATTAAAAGCACAATAGCATTTACATTAGCACCCAAAAAATGAAATACTTAGTATACACGATCTACATGAGGAAGACTACAAAAATGATGAACAAAGAACTACAAAATGAAAAGAAAATCCATGTTCATGGATAAGATGGCTCAATATTCTCAAGATCTCAGTTCTTCTAAACTGATCTATAGATTAAATGCAATTCCAATCAAAAATCCCAGTAAATTATTTCAGGGATATAAACAAGCCATTCTAAAGCTTATAGGGAGATCAAAAGCCCAGGGTAGCCAAAACAATATTGAAAAAGAACAACAAAATCATAAGACCGATGCTACCTTACTTGAAGACTTACTATAAAGCTACAGTAATCAAGACAGTGTAGTATTGGCAAGAAAAAGAAAAGCACAAATAGATCAAGCAACAGAATAGAGAGCCTAGAAATCGACCCACATAAATACAGTCAACCGATCTTTGACAAGGGAGGAGCAAAGGTAATATAACAAACCAAAGATCCTCTCTTCAACGAATGATGCTGAAACAACTGGACACCCACATGCAAATAAATGAATCTAGACACAGACCTTACCCTTCATAAAATTAACTCAAAATGGACCTAAATGTAAAACTATAAAACTCCTAGAAGACAACATAGGAGAAAACGGAGATGAATTGTGATGCCTTTTTAGATACACCAAAGAATGATACGGCAAGAAATAAATAAGCTGGACTTCATTAAAATTAAAAACTTCTGCCCTAGCCAGTTTGGCGCAGTGGGTAGAGCACCGGCCTGCAGCCTGAAGGGTCCTACGCACCTCGGTTACAGGTTCAATCCCAGGCCCTCGTAGGGATGCATGTGGGAGGCAACCAGTCAATGTCTCTTTCACATCAATGTTTCTCTCTCTCTCTCCTTTCCAATCTCTCTGAAAAGCAGTGGGAAAAATATCCTCAGATGAGGATTAAAAAAAAAATTAAAAATTTCTGGTCTGCCAGATACAACATCAAGAAAATTAGAAGACAAGACTGAGAGAAACTATTTGCAAAAGACACATCTGATAAAGGACTTATCCAAAATATACAAAGAACTCTTAAAACTCAACAATAAGAAAACAAACAACCTGATTAAAAAATGAGCTAAATAACTTAAACAATTCACAAAAAAGATATATAGATGTCAAATAAGCATACGAAAATCTGCTCCAAATCATGTCACATGTCATCAGGGAAAGGCCCAAATAAAGGAGTTGTAATAAAGAATTGATGTGGGAAATTTATTATAACTAGATCATTAAATTAGTTACTGCAGCTGACAATCCAGCAAAATAGTTGTAAAACTTTTGTGGCCCAACACCTTCTCATGAAAACCAAAGTACTGTTTTGCTGATGACTCTTATGTACTAAATGTGTGCCCTGCCCCCTATTCATGTTAAAGCCCTAATTCCCAGTGTTGTATTTGGAGATGGGTTCTACAAGGAAGTAATTAAGACTAAATGATGACCCATGGGTGGGTCCCTGGTTTGATAGGATTAGTGCCCTTATAAAAGACACCAGCCCAGCCAGCATGGCTCAGCTGTTGAGCATCGATCGGCCTATTATCCAGGTTCAATTCAGGTCAGGGCACATGCCCGGGTTGTGGGCTCGATCCCCAGCAGGGGGCATGCAGGAGGCAGCTGATCAATGACTCTCTCACTGATGTTTCTATCTCTCTCTCCCTCTCCCTTCCTCTCTCTGAAATCAATAAAAATATATTTTTTTTAAAAAGACACCAAAAAGCTTGCTCTCTCTTTCTGTCAGTATACAAATAAAGAAGAGGTTAAGTGAACACAGTGAAAGGTGACTATCTGCAACCCAAAGGCAGAGCCCTCACTAGACACCAACCCTCCTAGCTCCTTGATCTTGGACTTCCAGTCTCCAGAACTGTAAGAAAATAATTTTCTGTTGTTTAAGTCACCTGGTCTATAATATTTTATTATGGCAGCCCAAGTAGACTAATAAAATGAGCATTTGGGACTGGAAGTAGAGAAAGTGTTACTATAAATGAATGACAAAGAACTTCTCTTAGATCACAATTGAATACTACTGTTCTAAAACCTAAAGATAGTGTTGCTAAACAATTTGATCTTATAATAGTTGTATAATAGCACTACCTATACAAAATACATAGGATGATTTGCCTAATCTCTCCTCCAAAATTAAATAGTAACAGAGCCTCTACAATTAAAGATTTCTTCAAAAAAACAACATATGAAATAAAGAAGTCTTACATGTTAACTCATTTTAAAATATAACTTCCAGTAATACTTTTCATATCTAACACTAGATCATCTCCCAACTAATCTCTGATATTAAACATATTAAAAATCTTGATATATTCAACTCTTACCGTAACCCATTCCTTTGGTCAAAAGCAGGTATCATAGAGCTAGGATGTTCTGACATTAATGCAACGAGCAGCTGTAGGACATCCATTAGATTGTCATCCTAAAATCGTTTTAGAGAAAAAAAAATTTAATAAGGAAAAAACAACTTATTTGAACACTGAATACTTCTAAAACAATAGAAATCTCAACTTTAAAAACATAAGTAGACATATATACAATATATACTTCTTTTAACAAATTGGCTCTTTACATATACATATTCATCTGCAGAACTAAAAGTACACATCACCAAATAGTCAAATAATTTCTTCATAAAGAAATAAAGTGCCTCTTCTACTATATCAAGATTTCCTAAAACAAAATTTCCTAAAACATATTCTATAGATATTATAGATCTGAGTTAACAGTATTTTTTAAAGAAAGATTTATACATAAAGAAATTGGGAGACAGGGGGAACTACACTGTTCTTTTTTATTATACTAAGACATATTTGATCCTTTAATAGATGTTGTGAATCTGGCAGTAGTGTTGGAGGCAACATATTATGTATCATTTCCTAAAATTAACCTGAACCAGTTTGTTCATTGAACCTCTCAATAAACTAGTTCCAATAGAAGACTTTTTGGGAAATGATGACTGGATGGTTCTCATATATTATCTATTTTCAGTATTAAAGATATAGATATCAATGAATACTTACTGAGTCAACATACAACTGTATGTCATATAACTTGCTAACATTTACAGAATAGCACAGGAGCATATATAAATGTTGAAATAAAAATTTCAAGAAAATCCTTCACAACCTTTGCTGAGTATTTCAGTATGTATGCATATCATTAGGGCCAACTTGGGCAATATTGACTCAAAGAGGTATAGGGAAGCAGCATTTGGTTATCTCTGTTGCCCTGGGTCTAGGTTTTCATTCACTGCTTTTGAGCTTTTGCTTATGGCAGCTACTTGAGAAGCTAATTCTCAATATGCTGAGTAAATAGTCTAGAGCTGGGGCACTGAGACTTTGGAAGTGTTATCTGAAAGGGCCTGAAAGATCCCTAAATAGATTCTGAGAAAACAGAGAATCACTGTGACTTCCAGTTTCTCTTTTATAAAGTACTTCAGTCCCATAGGGTTAATTAAAAAAACAAAATAACATAACAACAGGTCACTAGGAAATACTACTGAAACTCTTCAACTATTAGACTGGGTCAGGAAAATCTAATACACGACTCAACAGTAAAAAGAAATCACAATCATCAATGTCTGAGCCAAATATAATCCAACAAGAAATGTATTCTTTTCTACCCCAATTAACAAAGATGGGTGTGTCCAAACAATCTCTCTCCTTTATTAATGATTAAAGAAGGCACTTTTTCATACTGTAACAAATACTAACTAACAAAACATGAATTATAACATAAGAAGGTAAATTATTTAAAATGTGTGTTTTATATGATATTCCAATTTCCAAAATTTACTTATTTTTTCCTTTATTGAATTTATTGGGGTGACACTAGTTAACAATATTATACAGGTTTCAGGTGCACAATTTTATAACACATCATCTGTACACTGTTCACCACCCCAAAAAAACTTACTTAAAACACATTTAATCAGATTATTTGGTTAGACTACATCTGGCATATATTACATTTTCCTAGTGCTAAAAAATAAAGGGCAAAAAAACCCAGACATATCAACCTCCTTTTCAATCACATAATTTTAAATCCCATTACAGATAAGTTGTTTAACTTAACAGTATTTAAACATGCAAAGTCAATAGGAAGATTGTGCTATGAATTTAAAAATCCAATCACTTCTAGTCATTTTTGTTACCTGTTTTTCCATTTGTTACACCAGTCCCTGGAAATACACTGAAAGTATTCTTTGATATACTTTAGAATTAGCTCAATGAGATCTAATTTTAACACTTTTAAAGCCTTTCATGATATTTCTTTGAGCCCTCTTGTGGTAATAAAGGATATTTATATGAAGGTTGCTAAGATTTAGTTCCAAGATACATTTACTCCCCATTACAGGTATATCATTAATGAAAGATTTAACTTTTTTACTTTTAAAAAAGCCCGTAATACAGCTTCAAGAAATAAAAATCCCAAAATATAAAATTCAAGTGTTACCTCATGCATAGTGAGTAGGTAATTAAGAATGGCCTGTAGTTCATCTTCCTTTACTCCAGAATCCTTTCAAAACATAATTACAAGTATCTTAAATGGCATATAAAAAATTTTTTAATGGAAATTAAAACAGATGATTTGTCAACATGATCCATTGCTATAAATATATAAAGATAATGTCATATACAATCTAAATTTAAAATAAAAACTGAGGGTCCTAGCCAGTTGGGCCCAGTGGTTAGAGCACTGGCCCGAGGACTGAAGTGTCCTGGGTTCAGTTCTGGCTAAGGGCACGTACCTTGGTTGCAGGCTCGATCCCAGCCCTGGCTGGGGCATGTGTGAGGGGCAACCAATCAATGAGTCTCTCTAACATCAATGTTTCTCTCTCCCCCTCTCTCTCCCTCCCTCTCCCTCCCTCCTTGAAAAGCAATGGAAAAAATATCCTCGGGTGAGAATTAAAAACAACAACTCAGGGATGCACTGAAGACATGCAGTATTTGAGAATGTAGAAGTCAGAAGAGTTCTAATATCAGTATTCTGCTTCCAGCACCTTATATAATATATAATATGATAACCTATCTAGCAAAGCTACAAAATCCTAAGTAAGCAAGAAGTAGTAATTAAGAAGTAAAAGAGTATTATCCATATCCATCACTCCTCTAAATACAGAAGACAACTTTTCTATTTATTTTTTTCCATTAAATTTGCAGAGTAAAGTAAACAGTTTCTAAAATTATCAAGTTAAAATGTCAGGCACTAAAAATTGAGTAGTAATTTCACTGAGTAAAACATTAGACTTTTAAATGAATGCAGTATGAAAATTTTCAACCTAGTCTATCAATTATTAATTATAAAACAAAGCTGCAATCTCAAAAAAGAACAATAATAAAGAAAATTAGGAAACAAGAACACACTAGAAAGGAATAAAAACAGTTAATTTAAGGGATAAGTTTTTTAATAAATGAAAATAATGTATCTGAGTCTGCAATATATACTAAAAATTAAATCAGCTTACCATAATATTATGTGACAGCTAATAAAGCATTAAATTGTAAAAAATAAGAAATAAAATGATATAGGAAAATATTGAATAAAAAATTGGCAACAAATACATTTATATATTGCCACCTTATAAAACCAAAACACCTTCCTTAAAAAATAATATTAAATTTTACTCTATAGTAGAATGAAATGGGACAAAATATAATCATTTCTAAAGGCTAACACGCCTATCTGGTATATTTATATAGGAAAATAATTTCTCAAAATCTGAATGTCAGCTGTAACAAACTCCCTAAAAATAACACTTCTTTGAGCAGCTTTGTTGACTACTGCATCAAGTAGTACCAGGGATAGAAAAGTAAATATTTGCAGAATGAAAAAATGACTACACTTGAACTCCAACAGAAATTCCTATAACATATATTACAATTATCAATCTCTAATTCTGCAATAATGTATATCCTTATATGCCCAAGAAAGATGAACAAAAAAAAAACATGGAAACAAATATTTTTCAAAGTATTTTCCAATGTGTAACCCTCAAAACAGAGCACATAAACCAAGATTGTATTTTATCTGAAGTTACAAGTTACAACACACACATTACAATGCTACAGGATAAGAGAGATGAACTCACCCTCATCACTAATTGCTTAATGAACATCAATAAGAATGCTCTTAGGGAAAGTATTTCTTTTGGATTAGGTCGTGGTCCATCTTTAAAAAAACAACAAAAAAAAATACACACATACTTAGTTATTTCAAAGACCTCAAAGCTAAGTATAAAATTCGCATTTCCAAAAATTTTTCCACTTATTTATAAGAAACATAAAGCTCAGTCTCCTAAAGAGTTTTATGCTGCTAGAAAGATAAGCATTCAATCTCATATACAATTGTACACATAATGCTCCAAATACAAAACTGGGTTATGCTGAAACTAGCATGAAAAAGTTTGTTTTTAAATAACGTCAAAGGAATTTCAAAACATAAAAAATGAGGTAATAAAATTTGTATTCAATAATAATGTGCACTTATATTTTGTTGTATAACACCCTCAGAATGATACTATGACAATATAAGTTTACCGAAATAAGCAAAGGAAAATCCAAACTTATAGTGAATTTAGCATGGAAAAAACTTTTTCTCTACTGTTACCATTGTTGTAAGCTAATACAAAAATCTCAAAAAGTACAACTCAACACAGTATCGTTTAGGGAGAAGTGAAACATTATGTTGGCTACCTCTGACATCTCCTCTTCTTGAGCAAGTCCTTGGTCACACATGGCTCACATTAAAGTCAATTTTCATGTCTCAAACATATAATTCCCAGAAAGCTTTTGAAACCAAATACCCATTGTTCTAAGATCCTAAGTGAGTACCTGTTTTCTGCAATTTTTTCCCCTCTAATCATTATTTACAACTAGTTCCTAGACCACCAAAGCATAGGACCACCATGACCTTGAACAGATCAATTAAAAGAGGAAGAAAATTGTTTAAAATCTGTTCCACATGACAATTTCTAGACAAAGAATAGGTTACAAAGTTACAATAGAATCATGTTTGTCTAGCTCTCTCGCTTGAAGTCTGAGACTTTCCCAAGGTCACTAATCAGTTATAAAATCAAGGCCAGAACATAATACCAATGCCCAGGACAGTATAGGATACATCTACAGCACCATGAAAGAGTCACTGGGAAATTATGACCTAGTTCTAGATCTACCACAACCTTGCCAGCTCAAAGAGATCGTATTACTTCCGTATGTCTTCACAGCTTTCTAAGTTATGGACAGCATATTCTCTGAGAATAAATCAAGTTTATTTTGAAAAAGATTAAAAAAAAAAAAACTACTGTAGTACGGTGTGGCTCAGTTGGTTAGAGTGTTGTCCCCTGCACTGGAAGGTCAGAGGTTCAATTCCCAGTCAGGGCACAAACCTACACTGCAGACAGCATCCTGTGGAGGTAGGTATGGGAGACATCCAATCAATGTATCTCTCTCACATCATTATTTTTCTCTCACTCTCTCTCCCTTCCTCCCTAAAATAAATTTTTAAAAAAGAAATTTTTAAAAGTACTGAACAGATATGAAACCTTATCTTTTTAAATCACTAAACAGCCAAAGCCTTTGAGTACAATCAGAATTTATGTTGTTTTAACTTTCCAGCATCCATTTTCCGATTTCAAGCAACAGCCAATAATTTTTATCAAAGGACTGAATGGGCCTCACTCTTAGATCACCTATTTCAAAGGCGGGAAGGGCCTCAATGTCTGGGCAATCTGATGAATACCCGCCACACAGATGGGCACATAATACAATCAGAGCCAATGAGCAACAAAGCCACTAACAAACTTGCTGGAAATGCCCAAACAGGGAGATGCTCTTGTGCTGGATTTAAAGTTGCGAGGATGTGGAGGTGAAGTAGCTGCTTGATACTATAAAGGGAGAGAATACATGAAAAGAGCCAACAGAGAACTGAGAAATGGAAAGAGGCAAATCGAATCCAAGGGCCATACTCTGAACCCCTGGACCAAGTTTTACTGAAACTCCCTCTTTATATGAGCTGATTAACTCCCTTTTATAGTGTAAACCACTTTGAAGCAGGTTTTGCAATACTTAACAATCAAAAGAGCCACCAAATGTCAAAATTTTCATTTTGACCCCTTCCGTGAACTTCTGACATGAGTGAATATTATCCTTCCAGTAATTTAGTTTCCTGATTATACAGGAAAATAATTACTGAAATGTTGTGATTTCATTATACTATTTATTAAAAACAGATATTCCCTACTTCTGCGAGAAATCTCCATTTCCCTCCAAAAATATTGTTTTCAGTGACCTCATCGTGACAACTGGCATCAGCATCAATACCAGTTGCTAATGCAGACTTTCTTCTCATTTTCAGTGACTTAAAACAATCATTCTAGTCATAGTTGCTCCCCAAATAATGCCAGCAAAAGTAGCACTCTTTTATAAAGGTAGCAAGTTATTAACCACTGGTGACAATGATTTAGGACAGACTATCAATATAATCAACAAACTGAAAGAAAATTTTGCCATGATGAAACTTAGAAAAATTTCCAGAATACTGAAACAGTATTGGTTACAAAAGAAAAGAAAAAATAGATATACAAATATAATATATATAGCATAATATATTGACAAAGATGCTATACCTAATCCTTTCGGGGTGATGCCACTTCGATCCTGAGGATTCACTGCCCAGTAATAGTACTTTAGTGTATGCATGATGAGCAGCACTGTCCCCACTCGCCGGATGGCATTGTATATGTTGACAGTACCGATGAATTCAGTGGACAGGTAAGTATAGAGTGTCAGCTGAACCTAGAGAATCAAAATGAAGAGCTTAAATCAAAGGAGCAGACCAGCACTTTACCTATTTCCAGTAATACCCTCAGGCTGCTTTACTTAAACTGTATTTGTTCCAAAAAGCAAGATGCTGAGATTGATAATAATACATATCCACTGATGCACACACACAAGCACACACACTCCTTATAAAACAAAACCAGGTAAATTCTTCTTTCACAGTAGCATTCTAAAGTAAACACCCCCAAATATACCAATTTTTGTAGCACTAATGTTCTATGGAAAAAACTGATTCTTACTTAGCAATCAGCAATCATTCATGGACATATATAACTTCTTTATAATAAAATTACTACTTATGCTGTGCATAGTGGTTTTAAAAATCTAGAAATTTTGTTTTGGGGAAAATTAGAAAGTAGAAAACTCAAAAAATAAATAAATAAATAAATAAATAAAGAAGTAGGGGTAACTCAAAAAAAAAGTAGAAATAAGTCAAAAGAAACAAACCCATACAGAAACATGTAAAGTCCACCTTAAGAAATATTTATTAGAAAAACAGAATTCTGTTACAATTGCTCATTATGACAAAGATTGTAATCATGACGTTACAGTCTATAAACATGTTTATCATCCCCTCCAATTAGGGAAGGATTCTACTAGGCTTATTCCTAAATAAATAGTCTAAATAAGCACACAAGAACTTAACTTCAAAATGTAAGCTCTTAATATTTCTTAAGAAAAAGAAAGAATATTAAGTGGTGCCCCACCACTGCATGTTTCATCTGAATACAAAATTTCAGTCAAATTATGGCTCTAAAATCCACCAACAACTATACTAGTATACATGAAAAGAGCCAATTATACTAGTATAAAACAACTAAAATTTAAAACGGTAAATTTTATACTAATAGTTAGAACTACATAAGGGCTGTTTTTGCTCTACTCTAATGTCAAAGTCAAGAATTTTTCATTTCGCCCGGCCAGGTGTGGCTCAGTGGTTGAGCGTCAACCTAGAATCCAGGTGATCGGGGTTCGATTCCCGGTCAGGGCACATGCCCAGGTTGCGGGCTCAATCCCCAGTCGGGTGCATGCAGGAAGCAGCCGATCAATGACTCTCTCATCATTGATGTTTCTATCTCTCTCTCCCTTTCCTTTCCTCTCTCTGAAGTCAATAAAGATATATTTAAAAAAAAAAAAATTTTGTTTCATTGCCAGTGGATATACCTTATAAACTAAACAACTTTCAAAGTAGGGCATATATACTCTCCCTGTGGCCAAAGAGCAAACTACTCCTGATCATTTATAACTGAACACTTATTTTACCTTCCCTGGACATTGAGGGCATTTTCACTTAACCCTGCAAAATACCTGGAAATTTCTTTAGATAGAGAAAATTAGGTGCCTATCATCCAGATACCTCATAAACAATCAAGACTAAATAACTTAGAGAGTCAATCACTAACCATAAGTGGTAAAGAGGAGCAGATTCTGAACCACTTAAAATTGAGGCTTAGAAGAGGATTATAGTTCACAAAACTATATATACACTATAATCCACTGACTTGCTGAAGATAACATTATTTTGATGTAGCTACTGCTGTTCAAATAAACAGGTCCCATTTCCTTGTCAGGGTATTTAACACTTTCTGTGACGTGGTTCAAATTCTTAACCATGCTATTTCAGTCATCCAGAAAATATTTACATCCACCTATATGCAGATCACTCTATTATGGAAATAAGATGGCACACACACTGTCCTGCAGTAGCTGAAATCCAGTTAAGATTTTTAAAGTACACACAAGTTTAAGTGAAAAACCAAAGATAATAAAGACGCCTACTGAAACAAGAAAGGTTATGAGGCAGTATGTATTAATTGCAGAATGAGTGGCATTGAGCTATTCAATACTGTAAGTTTAGAGGCTAGAGAAATTATAGGGTAAGCTAAAATAGTCAAGAAAATCTTCACTAATAGAGGAGATGTTAAGGTAGGCTTTGAAGCTGAGTAGGTCAGGCAGACAGAACAAAAGGGGAAATGTCAAACAGAAAATAATGGTAAATGATACAAAAGGTTTCCCTACATCTAGAACAATGGTCCTTGTTCCTGACTGTGCATTAAAATACCTGAGAAGCATTTTTTTAAATTGCTGATGCCTGGTGCTCACTTTGGCAGCACATATACTAAAAATACCGATTGATGCCTGAGATCTGTCTCACACAGTTCAGTCAGAATCTAGGGTGGAGGGGAAGGGATTCTGTTCTTGCTTTTGTTTTTAAAAACCTCTCCTGATTCTTTCAACAGCCAAGGTTGAAAACCATTGCTCTTTCTAGGATAACCTTTTGGTATCTGCCTAGCCTTTGAAAATAATTGAGTTTTTAAGCTAGAAAGCCTACAAAGGAGAATTGGCATAAAAACAATGCTAGAAAAGGGACTACTTTATCCTGAAAACAATGACAACTTTAAAGGCTCAGAAATGATCCGATGAGAGTAATATGTTAAAAATATACAGTAATTCTGGCCCAAAAGTGATAAAAATATGGAAAACTGGATACAATTAAATAGCAACATATTGAGGTAAAAATAGAGGCCTCAAGATCATTCATATGCTAATTATGAATAAACCTTTCCTCACTCACTCACTGTGTAATCTAACAACCACACAAATTATGTATTAACATCTGTCTTTCCCATTAGACCTAAACTCTATGAGGGCAGGAATTAGATCTGTCTTCCTCACCACTGCTTCTAGCATAAAGTAGCCACTCAAATGAAGGGCTACTGTATACAAGAAAATTCATCTCTCTTGTGAAGTCATTAAAAAGACTGCAGCTGAACAGATGAAAGATAAATGGATATTATAAATCACTGTGAGCACCCTTTTCAAAAAGCAAAAGCAAAGATTGATCCATACATCCATCCCCTCAACTTCAGTAACCAGAGGTGACCTTACCAAAAACTAATGAAGCTTAAACGTTATGCCCACTCATCCATACAGGTTCCTTTAAGACCCTACACCTAATTTTGTATGCATTATGCCATATTCTTTTTCTTAAAAAGCTTCTCCCTCCCCCAGACTGTATGACCTTCAAGTCAAACAAACTGGATCTAGCCTTTATTATAACTACATTTTTAATAAAATAAAAGTAGATGTAAACCCCTCATGGACACACAAAGCAGACAGCTAAAACAGAAAGTCTAGTATTACTAAATCAACTGCAAATTCTAAAGAGAAAATTAAAGAGAATTATTAACAAGGAAAAGGTAAGAAATTGAATGTAAAAATACTAAAAACTTAAGGAAATGATATAATAAAATTTTAAAAACATTTCCCTACAACTAAGTATTAATAAGAGGCTTTTTGACCACATCAAAAGAGGCCCCAACCCTTAAAAATATGTTGTTTAGTACGACAAAGAAGTGTCTAGTAAAAGTTTAAGAAGTAACTTGAAACAATCCTTGAAAAGAAATAAGAGCAAGGGTCACAGAAGAGGAAGAGGTCAAATCTGAACCCCCAGATAAAAAGCTACACCCTCCAGCTGCCTCCTTTGATTATTTCCAAATGGCAATCAGAGTCAGCAGCTGTTTTTCTCTTTAACGTCTGGAAAGACCAGCTGAAAGTAAGATACGATGACTCTAAAAAAGCAGAAAGTCTGCAGACATTTTTTCTGAAGACCGAAGTATGTGCCATTCTAAACAAGGATAAACACTGCAAGTGGGACAAAAGGGAGAGAGGGAGGGGGCAGAGAGGAAATTCATGGGTTTGAAATAATACTTCTAACAAAAACTGCAGCTAAAACAGAAGCAATTATGCAATTTAATAAAAATTTCTGTTTCAAGTTCTGCTTAACACTGCCGCTATTAATATTTTTAGGACAATTTAATACATAAGGATTTATCAAAGGTTTCATTTATATACTTAATCACGAATTCACTTATGTTCAATTAGAAGTAACTGGTTTGTTGTTATAGTACTAAACAAATTGTGTCCAAATACAATTGCATTTAATAATGTAAATCAATGTAAAATTAAAATGATCAAATGAGACGAGTATATCATGGAAGCCTTCAAGAAAGGGTGACATTTCAGCTGTTTCTTAACAATTAAACTCAGGCATTCATCCTGTTGGTGGGAGGGATATGTGTGTGTCAAGAAGAGGGAAAGAGAGTGCAGTGAGTTAAATGAAAATATATCCACATATATACATATATTTGCAATAGCACAGAACTACAGTTATAGAAATAGTACATTTACATTGGAACTGTCCAACTTTGATTCATATTTAATAATTCAAAGTCTCTCTGAAATAAAATTTTATTTGATATAACACCAGAAAATAAAGACTATAGCTGTTTTTTCAAAAACACTGGTGTTGCTTTAAAAAAAAAAAAAAAAAAAAGCAAGAAAAGGTATGCTAACTTGCAAATTTGCCTTAAAAATTATGCTTAGTCAAAAACTGTAATCTTACGTAATAGGTCACTCAATTATCACTCAAGTACAAAAATTTGAAGACACGAAAACAAAATCAATATATATATTACCTTGGCTGGGGTATGAATCCATATAGCTGGGTTAAGAAGAATGTGATCACACAATTGCTTGAGTAGGGGCATCCCATTGTGCAGATTACTCAGGTATTTTGAAAATGCAAGGCAAAGTTCAAGCACTGCTCTGCTGACATGGGATTTGGAAGACTGCAAGGCAAGGTATTTCAAAGGTCACTACCATCACAAGGCAAGGCAAATAAATTAAAGGTTGCTAAAGCAGAAAAATGTTGGCACACAAGCTATGCTCAAAATTAAAGATGCCATAAGACTTAACCACTTTTCTCTAATAAAGCAATAGGGGCAAGGTAAAAACAACAAAAGGCTACTTTAATTCAGGGAATTCTACATAACCAATAAGACCCTGCAGACACAATTTCTCAGCCACTAAGGAGGCCAAGCCCATGGCCTACAAATTAAGAATCAAACACGTAAAAAGCATTTCATACCTTACCTTTTCAAGACTATATCCTATTACTAAGAAGCCCTTGCAGGCAAGCATCTGCTCCTGCATGGCAATTGAATTCCTCAACAACTCCATGATAAAAGCCAGCAAAGTTGAACTGAAATAAGAAAAAAAGAATGTGGTTTCAAAAACCATGTGCTATTAAAAAAAAAAGTTAGAAAGATGAAGTCTTTCATTTATCTTAATGGGAGTTCTCTATTTCAAGGAAATTGAAGTTTTTCTAAAACTTCCTCACCATTATTCCAGGACTAGAATTTTAATGTAATTAGGATTTACTCAAATATTTTTTCCTATTCTTTATCACAAACATGTTAATAAGTGAATTACTTGGAAACAATATGACAAACATGCACAAAATAAGAGAAAAATAAGCAACGACCAAAAACAAGTAATAAAATGGCTAATATAAGTATATAAAAGCATTAAAGAATGGATCTAACTTAGCTCAGCAAGTGTACTCAATTTTGAAGGGTTAGAGGCCAAAGAAAGGGAAAGGATATACAGAGCAAACAGACTAGGGCAGAAATACTCAAAATGGGTTAGGGTTCCAGACTAGCCTACTTTAGAGAAAAGGGTTCAGAAAGGGGAAGAAAAGAAAGTAAAGTTGAGCCCTAGCCCTGTAGCTCAGTTGGTTGGAGCATTGTCCAGATACCCAAGGTTGCAGGTTTGATCCCCAATCAGGGCACATACAAGAAACAACCAGTGAGTGGAACAACAAACTGATATTCTTGCTCTCGCTCCCACTATCTCTTCCCTCCCCTCTCACTCTAAAATCAATTTTTTGAAAGAAAGTAAAATTGAAGACAAACTAAAGTCCTCAAACACTAAGTTAGGAATTGTGTTCATTATTCCAAGAGGAAAATCAGAATTCAACAGGCAGTCAAGAGACTTTTAAAATTGATAGCCATGCTTCCATCCTCACAACTTTTAGAAGTACTTCAAATGGAATGAATAAGGTCAGCTGTTACCTCCTTCTCAAAGGCTCTGAGAGTTTCCCACACAAAGACAGACAAAACATGACTGGAAGTCAACCTCCTCCACAAAATTGCTTTTAACTATCAGCAATTCCAATAAAGATGTGAAAAAGAAAAAGATAACCAACAAAAAAAAAACAAAACTAAGCCTCATAACAAAGATTTTGGACCAGGATGCAAAATAACTTTTATGAAGTAGTAATACGTCAAGAATCATTTTCATTTTTTTAAATCAATAAATACTAGATTTGATATTTCATTCCTTTAAAAAAAGTCATTTTGTTCCCTAAAAATAATCTGGAGAAAATTATTACATCATTAAATATATACATTGGCAGTAGACCTCAAGTTATACATAAAAGCAGAAATCAGAGAACAATTTTCTGAATGGAAAACTCCTTTAAATTACTCAAATAATAAATTTAATGTAACTATTTTACTATAAATAGTTTCACTAGACTACAGAGCCATGAAAAATTCATTTAGACATCCTCTCCAAACTTGTCCTAGAATTCATGTCTCTGCCTTTTTTAGACTCAACACTACAGTAGAGGAGACAACTGTGCCAAACATACAATCTAATAAAAAGATTAAATCACCTATTATATAACATCATCAAAATGTTTAGATTTCAGTTACAAGCAATCAATAAATATGAAAAAGTAAATTCCCATAAATCACTGCCAAATAACAATTTAAAGTGTTTTTAATTAGAATGTTAAACAAAAATGTATTTATTTCTGATAAATCCATTATCACTATTTCTAACTTTATTCAAAAACAACTTTTCTTAAAGCTTCTATATTTCCTACTGATAAAGAAGAATTTTAATAAATACTATTATGACCGATACGGATTTGTAA
Organism: Miniopterus natalensis; assembly: GCF_054644295.1. Classification (NCBI taxonomy): domain Eukaryota; kingdom Metazoa; phylum Chordata; class Mammalia; order Chiroptera; family Miniopteridae; genus Miniopterus; species Miniopterus natalensis. The sequence continues at coordinate 43,128,721 of NC_142084.1, forward strand.
TAACATTTACAGTTCACAAGTTTCTTTAAATTATATTCTCTTTTAACCTTACAACAAATTTAAAAGGCAGAAAAATTATTGTGCAGCTAGACAATGACAGTAACTCATATCAAATTAAAGAAAAACACAAAGGCACTCACCATATAGTCAAGTCAACCTCCTCAGATAAGTACTGCCTATAATCCAACTGCGCAAAAAGTGGAAACAGTACTTGTATTCCTCCAATTGAATGCATAGCACTTTGGATGGAATGTGTTAAAACTGCCTTCACATCCTTATAAGAAAGAAGACACCATAAAGATTCCAATTATTTCTTTTCCAAAATAATTAAAAATAAAGCATAATAAGGACAATAAAACGTTACACTGAATGTATTTAACAGAAGCTACCAAATACACATTCATAAAATATCAAAATTTACCATTAAAAATATTCTGAAAAGATCCTAGCTAGTACCTGGAGCATAAGTGCATGTGGTGAATGAACAAAAATTGAAGGGTTGTCTTTAGGGGACGACTCAAGGCAAAGCTGGGCATCTGTCGCACGCGGGTTGTAGGTGAACGCAATGGCACCAGAGAGTTTGCCATCATAGAGTAATAGCTTGTGATGCTCAGCAAGGAACAGGTCACTTTCTGCTTTGAATTTAAATGTACCCTAAGAATAAAAAGTAGAACAGTTAAGACAAAATGCCACAAAAAGAAAATCTACATAGAAAGCACCACAGATATAAAAATTTAAGGAGACATATACCATTGATTTTTTCCTAACATTATCAACTTGACATTAAAATCCTGTATTTAAAATAATGTAAAATAATGTAAAACTTATTGTCCCACAGAGTGTATTTTGTCTCTTTTTTCAAAATATATTGACTTTATTGTGTCTTTATTCTAAAACTGTGGTAAAAAGTACATAAAACTTACCATCTTAAATATTTTAAGTGTTAACTATATGCACATTGTACAACAAATCTCTAGAACTTCTACATCTTGCCAAACTGAAATTCAATACCGACTGAACATCTCATTTCCACGTTGGCCCATTCCCTAGCAACCACCATTCTACTTTCTGATTCTATGAGTTTGACTACTTTATGTAACTTTTTTGAGTGGAATTATGGAGTATTTGTCTTTTTGTGACTGGCATAACGTCCTTAAGATTCCCCCATGTTACTGCACGTGACAGATTTCCTTCTTTTTTAAAGCTGAATAATATTCCACTGTATGTAATACCACATTTTCTTTATTCATCTGTCCATGGACAATTAAGCCGCTTCAACTTCTTGGCTATTATTAGAAATAATACTGCAATGAACATGGGTAGCACAAATATATCCTTCAGGTCCTGCTTTCAATTATTTTGGATATATACACAGAAGGCTGCTCAATTATATGGTAATTTTATATATGTATACTTAACTTTAATTATATGAAAATCAACTCAAAATTAATTTTGTTTTCAAAGGAACATAGCAAACACTAAATGGCTCCCTAAACCAAACTAGACCAACAACAGTTTAACCTAAAGGTTCTCAAATTTTTTTGGTTCATGACATTCTTAGCATCTCAGTAGTTTTCTATGGTGCTCTAGACCAAAATAAATATCGAACATTTCTGTTTATTAAGTAGTTTGATCTAAACAACTTCACAGTTGAACAATTAGTAGCCATTTTAAAAAAATAATGCACAAGCTGGGGGGGGGGCATTTAATCAATGTCTCCTTGATTAAATTATTTATTAATGGGAGGCATATCCATCCTGGTCACTGCACAGCTTCTCCAACTTTGGAATCAGACTTCATACCTCATCCTCATTTCCTGTTTCACACGGATTTTCACATAGTACTTGCTTTTCATCACAGCAACTATTGAAAACTTAGCTGTGCAAATATATATCTTCATCGCAAGGAATGCAGCATGAACTAAAGCTGAAACTTGAGCTAGTGCCCCACACAGGACAAGTATACTGTATTTCCCTCAAAAAATTAAAGTACCTTTTGGATTCCTGTGACTTCCCTGTGGTGACCAATTACTTTGACATCTGGTCTGTAACCCAAAGTAAGTTGCCCCATGCATCACCCACCTTTAAATCAAGCTCAACTAACACTAGTTAAGCAGTGAACGGCAAGTAAAGTACCTTGTAGCCCAGGCCCAACTGATAAATAGCAAAGATCTGAGCTGCATTAAGAGCTTCACTAAAAAGGTACACTGCAGTCATCTGACCACAGAATACTCTATTAGCATCTGCTGTTTCTGACGAGCCCAGGAAACATTTGTCAAAGGTCTGTGAAGAAAACAGAAAAATCCTATTAGGAAAAAAAAGAAAAAATTATCTTCTCCAGAAATAACAACCTATATTGGTATAAATGTTTTGTCCATTCTAAACTATAATCTGAATAGATTAGAATAATTCATTTAGCCATCACACTTCATTCATTCCCATCTGTTGTAGTGATCAAGAAAGACATCACAGAAAAGGAGATAAGACACATTTTCCAAAGTACAAAAATCAAAACTTGGTGACAAAGTAAATGTAGGAAACGGAGTCAGAGAATTCATTATGGACTCTGCAGGTTCCTAACTGGGCAACCCAAGAACCAGACTGAAGAGCAGGCCTTGCAGCAAGAAGGAAAATCGTAAGTTTAAGTTTGGGACATAATAAATCTGTCTTTTCTCTGAGCTAATGTGAATGGAGAAGCAACTGCCCACAGGGTCCTGTAGGTTTGGTGAGAAGTTAAAACTGTAAAGAAAGATATTTTTGGCACTAAAAAATTGCAATTTTTTTTTAACAAAGTACAAAGCTTTACATCACTTTAGTGTTCTAACACAAGAAAATCCCAGGGTTTTTGTTGAGGGGAGGGGTGATTTATACATAAAATATTGATTTTATACATATTCTTAATATTAAATAAAATTGTAAAGACAGATTTTTGCAGACATCAAGATATTGATGATGAGTGAAGTCATGGGAGTAGATGCAATCCCTCAAAAGGAATGTACAAATCTAGAAAAGCAGGTGTATTTTTTTCTTTCAACAACAAAAAAAATCCTTTTAACAACATCCAGGTTGCAAAGTTCACATTTTAAAAACCCATGTGTACAACAAGGATGTAAAGAAGTTCTTCGTATCTCTTGGAAAGTATCATTTTACACCTAGAAACCATTAGAAATTATGCTGAAAAATATGTGTACTGACATTTGGGAATATGTTAACACTTGGGTTCTACAAACCATGCTACTGATCTTGGCAAGTTACCTAACCTCTCTGTGCTTCAGTCTCATCTGTAAAATGGAGATTATAATAGTACTTATCTTACAAGGTTGCAGCTTTTAGAAAATAAAGGTATTTATGACAAAGAAGCACTCAATAAAAGTTAATGTAAGGGAAAAACAGGTTTAAAAAAACAATACAATGACAACTGTTATTGAGCAGTCTGCTAGTGGATTGTGAACAGTATCTCATTTAATCACATTAACCTCTGAGATAGGTACTATTTTATACCCATTTTTAGGTGGAGAAAACTTAGGCCTAATAGATTAAGGAAGGTCATATAGTCATTAAGTGACAGATATTCAAACCTAATCTCTCTGTTACAACAACCTGAGTTCTTAAGATTAGCATCACACCATATGTAAATACATATAGCACAGAAGATACATAAAGGAGTTAATGGTTAAGTGGGTAGTACAGTTTATATTCATTTTCCTGATCTGTATTTCTAAAGCTTTCTATTAAGAATGTAATACAGGGGAAGAAAAGAATATTTAAATCTAATTTTAACCTATGGATCTCTTTTTGAATCCTGAAAACATTATAACATAATAGTTATCTATAACAGCTATAAATTATCTGTATCTATAACACCTACATAATATGTGATTTCCTACATCTGTAAGTAGGCATCACCTAACTCACTCATCAAAATTATCAGAATCCTACAGTAGACCTCACAGGTTTAACTTGATCAATGGACCAATGACACACACTTTCAAGATATATCACCTGTTACCTACAAATCCTTATCTCTACCTTATCCAGAATAGTTTTATAACAGGGACTGAGTAATACTTTATATGACACATTAACACAGTTCTATTCTTGAGATTAAGCCAACGAATATATATGCATAGCCCATGGTCACAGACAACAGTGTGGTGAAGGCCAGGAGAGAGGGGGTTTGGGGGCTGGGAGAGGTGAGCAAAGAGCGGGGGAAATAGGTGTTATCTGTTAGTGTCAACAATAAAAATAAATTTTAAAAAATACATGCTAGACAAACTATGACTATAAAAATCCACTAGTTTGTAGTATTCCAAAATTTACATTCAATGTAAAATACATTTCTTATTTGAATCTATCATACTTTTAAAATAATTTTTTTCATTTTAACATTTCAAACTACTTACATCACTGGTGTTGACAAACCATGTTATCTCTCCATAGGAAGCTAGCTCGCCATTCACATAACACCGAAGTTCACTGTTCTTCCATCGGTTATAAATGTGCACTATAGTTACCATATACCACTGAATAAGTAAGAACAGTTAAAAATAAGAAGGATACTGATCCTTTCAATAACTCAACCACACTGATGACAACAAGTAAAATTAAATGATAAATTACAATTAAAAATAACATAACTAACTTTATTAAATTCAATATTCAACCTCTGGATCAATACTTATTCAAGGGAGCTCTCAGCGGGTAAGAACATAATCATGAAAATATTTTCCAATGTTTTATTATAAAAATTTTCAAATAAACCTCCAAAAAGTCTCAAGTGTAGTACAAATACCCTCTTTCTCACCACCTAGATTGCACAACTGTCAACATTTTGTCATATTTATCTATCTATATAACCATCAATCTGTATATGTATATACACATTTTGTTGATAAACCATTTAAAGTTTTAAACCATAAGTTTTAAAATACAAAAGAAAACACATATTACTACCACTAGTAATAATACTAAAATAATTGCCATTGATTTTTTTTCACCTTGTATTTCCCTTAAACTCTATAAATAACTAAATATCCACTCTTTTTTAGTATTCTAATCAGAGAGGTTAACAATTGTCCAGTGGTTTATACTTCGTTTTCTGAAGCAGTATGAACAGAGTTGTGATTTGCCATATTCTGTCAATAATAATGAAACAAAGCATCTTGAAGGCTAACGTAGCTTGTTAACTATGACTCAGATCACATACCTTTTGTGGCTTGAAATCAAACTTCACACAGTGTTGAAAGCCTTTTCCTTTTGACTTGATTGAGGTTATAATCAAACAGCCCCCAACAAAGTGAGCAGAATAGCCAAGACCTTTGCTGGTTCTGAAACTACAGAGAACAGGTTTTCATTTAACCTCTAGCTATTCCTCTCACTTTCGAAGTGAGCTGAAAGCAGCGAGGAGGAGAAATACACACCAGTACAAATACGGCTTATCCTTGTCCACGCTGATGCTGCTCACAGGGTCCACCCGGAGCCAGGTGTGGAAGGTGAAGCCGTTCTGGTACGGCCACCTGGCGATAGGAGGCAACGCGATAGCCTGGAGGACAAGACTCTGAGTTACCGACTCACATGAAAACCGTACCAATGGAATGATGAAAATTAGACTTTACAATGCCACATATTATTCTGTGTCATGATTAAAGTATCTAGAAGTCTCTTTACCTGGAAGAGACCTTTAATAATTTCTAAATATTTCAAAATACACAATAATGACATTTATTAAACATTAGAAACATCCCATGTGACCTGCTCAACACACCAATTGGTTTGCTTTATTTCATACAATGAACATATCAAAGACCCAATTAAAAGATAGGTAGTGGTATCAAAGTGGACCTTTGTTACTGAAATGTTAAGGTAATAGAATAGGGAAAGAGAGACAAAAAGGAAAGAAAAAAGTTAAGGAAAAAGCTTGGAATATGATATTTTTAACAGCAAATATAAAGTTGAAGACAATTAGTGCATAACCTTTTTTCCACAACATTTTTAAACTGTATTCAGAAGTCACTATATAAATGACTCTACCATTGATTTAACATCTTATTTAAAAGATCATAGTAATAAAGGGACGCAGAATAGCCAAAACGATCTTGAAAAAAAGGTGGTGGCTGGAGGACTCACAACACCACATTTGAAACCTACAACACAAAGCTACTGTAATGAAGACTGTGTGGTACTGGCATAAGGATAGAGATATAGGTCAATGGAATAGAACTGAAAGCCCAAAAATAAACTTTATATTTGTGGTCAGTTGATTTTCAGCAATAGTGTCAAGACAATTCAACGAGGAAAGAATAGTTTTTTAAACAAATGTGCTGGGATAACTTGATATCTAAAAGCAAAGTATGAAGTTGACCACTTCTTTACATCAGATACAAAAATTAACCCCAAATGGATCATAGATCTGAACAAAATGCTAAAACTATAATACTCTCATTTTAAAAATTAGGGTAAATCTTCATGACACTGGGTTAGGCAAATCTTTCTTAATGATGCCACCAAAAGCACAAGCAATAAAACAAAAAATATATGAACTTGACTTTATCAAAATTAAAAAGTTTTGTGCTTTATAGGATACCATCAAGAAAGTGAAAAGACAAGGCTAAATAATGAAAGAAAATATTTAGAAATCATGTATCTGATAAGGAATCTGTACCAGAATATATAAAAACTCACAATTCACTAATAAAAAGACAAATGAAATGTTAAAATGAACAAAAGATCTGTAGACATGTCTCCAAAGAAGACATGCAAATGGCCAATAAAGACATGTAAACATGCTCAACATCATTAGTCATTAAGGAAATGCAAATCAAAACCAAAATGAGACACTACTTCACACCCACTACGATGGCTTTAACAAGTGTTGGTAAGCATGTGAAGAAATTGAAACCCTCATAAATTGTTGCTGGGATTGTAAAATGATACTGCCACTTTGGAAAAACAATCTGGAAGTTCCTCAAATGGTTAAACATAGACAATATGACCCAGCAATTCCATTGCTGCGTACACACACGAGAAATAAAAATACATGTTGACACAAAATCTTGTACACAAAAGCCCATTGCAGCATTCCCAAAAAAGTGAAATCAACTTAAATATCCACTAATTAATTAATGATTAAACAAGATGTAGTATATTCTCACATTAGAATATTAGTCGGTCATAAAAAGGTATAAAGCACTGGTACACGTTACAACATGGATGAACCCTAAAAATAGTATGCGTCATGAAAAAACAAATCACCAAGATACTGTATGATTCCATTTGTATGAATTATCCAGAATACACAAATCCATAGAGACAGAGAGTAGTAGGTGCCTAGGCCTGTAAGTTTGGGGGAATATGACAGTGATTGTTAATGAATATGGGTTTTCTTTCAGGGGGGGTGATGAAATTTTCTAAAACTGATTGTAATGATGGTTGCAGAACTCTGTGAACACACAAAGCCATTCAATTGAATACTTTAAATGAGTGAATTGTATGGTATGTCATTTATAGCTCAATAAAACTTTTTTAAAAATTGTTATTACACAAGCTTTTGTGTATATCATACACACAACTTATATATATCATATACACACATATATTCTTTCACATGTATAAGATACTCCATAAAACATCACAGAGCCAAATTTATGTAATACTACTACTGAGACTTTAAGGGGCTGACTTAAAATGAATGTTGTATTAAAAAAAGTAAAAGTACGTATTCAATGTGTACATATGTTCTCTCTCACCAAAAAAAATGAGAGTAAAAGATGTGGAAGTTTTATAAAAATAATTTATCCGTGAATACTTTAATTTCCCTTTAATGGCTCTGCTTAAGGAAAGAAATGAGTCACTGAGTATATTTAAAACATCTATTCTCTGTTAAGTTCCAAAAACTTTTTAGCTGAACTGCCCCCCTTTCAAGATACATGCAAGTAAGTGGATGGAAACATTACAGTCTCAGAGAATTATAAATAATAAAATTATAACACACATTAAAAAAAGGTTACTCTCATGTGAATACATTGTTTATGTTCAAGACAAATTATGAGCTCAATGCCAACAGAGTCAAATTATTCTGAAAAGCTTCAAATCTAACATGCTTATTAAGGAAATATAAAGGAAAAACAATAATAGCAATAAAACTTTCCACAGAAAGCTGTGTACTGTAAAACATTCAAATATGACTCTTTTAAAACATTTTTCTTTCTTCAGGTATTACCTTGCTACAAAGGGTCCAACAAGCAAGTAAAATATTGTGAGAGCCAAGAACTAAGTGGAAAATGACTAACAGGTAAGCTAAGAAAAAGAGCAAGAAAGTATCTTAAAAAAAAAAAAAAAAATTTGCTTGTAATAGGCAGACCAACATAATAGTGAGGAGGTTAAAAAGCTTCCAGAAATAATATATGCATTATATAATATACTCCTATAATATTTTGGAACATTACAGAGGTCATTAGCATACATAATATCTCTTTCATAAACTGATCGACAGCTTCTAAGAATGCTGAGAATGATGTAAAATGGAAACTCGCAAGTCAGGAAAACTTGACTAGAAAGTTTTGAAGAGTTCCTCATTCTGCACACCAGGTGTAAAAGACGCAGAAGTAAGAGAACTGTAATGCTAAGTAAAGATGTTCAGAAAGATAAAAGTGGAAGTGTTACACACAAGTATCTGGAATGCAGAGAGAAGTCCGTGAGACACCCTATGTTAAAAAGCCTTGGGCTCTTACTCCATTGCTGCCCCAAGGTGTGCGTGGGCAGCCTTTGAAAGTTCTTTGAAACTCTATTTCCTCACCTCTAAAACTGTTAGTAAAAAGTAACATGCACAATTGCTGTGAGGATTAAGGTGGTGTAAAGAAGTGTCGACCTAATACAGAACCTGGCAGGGCTGTTTACAGGGCTGTACTTTGAGGAAGCAAAAGAAATAACTCCAAGGGATTTCCTAATTAAGATTTACTTACTGCGGCACTCTTTCCTGGAAAGTTGAAAAAGGCATCAGGACCATACTTCTGAGGCACATGCTTTAACACAGACAGCAACTTCCCAGCATGAGGAGGCTACAAAAATAATCAATTCATTAACCATATTATTCACCAAACAAAAATACCTATTTTTCATACAGTAATATGTTGATATACCCAAGAACCACCAAATAATGCTATAAGCTAAACAGCATAAAATAACCAGAAAAAGGTTATTTTCAACTAAAATAAATAAGCAACACTCTCTATGCCACTTTTCTGAAATACTTTAAGATGTATGAAGTGTTTGGTAAATACGAGCCAATGTCATTTGGACACCTGAAACTCCTCTACACACTAAAGCAAAAATGATCTTTTAAAATTACAAAGTAAATGAACCAACGACCCATCCCTTTTTAAAACACTTTTTAATTTCACAAATAAATAATGCTTAATGCGTTCTACCTTTAAGGGCACTTTAAAAAATAGAATATTTTAACCTTATAACCACACTAGGAATTATTATTAGACTATTTTATAAAGAAGGAATATGAGGCAGAGGAACATGTCCAAGGTCGCACAGGTAGCGACAAGGATGGGATCAGAACTCAGTCTGGCTCAAGTTCATGCTTTTTACCACTACACTTTCACCTTTACATTCTTCTCTTTCCTGTAGTTTCCTATTGCCTTTAAAATAAAAACCAAAACCCTACAAGATACGTTATCTACTCTACTTACATCGTTAGCCTCATTTTGCATTTCAACCTCTCTTCTCTCTGCACTCCATCCACAATGCCTTCTCTGTCTCCTTCCCATACCAGGGCCTGGGCACAAGCTATTCCTTGTGCTAAAAATGTTCTCACTAGACCTACTTCCCTGCCCTATAACTAAACAAATCCTACCCATCTTTTAGAGATCATCTTCATGGTCACTTCCTCAAGGCAGTCTTCCCTGAACTTTGACCTTGGATCAAATCTCCCTATCATATTTCCACAATATAGCTCTACCATATAGCATGTATTATAAAAGTTGTGACATTACATTTATTTTATTAATGCCTCTCTGACACACAATCTCCTCTAATGCATTAAACAACCAACAGCTAAAATGAAAAACCTCATTTACATTTACAGGGAAAAGCACAGGACAATCAAATATACATTATCATTTTAAATAGCTTACAAGCAAATGAGATAAAGTGTAGTACAGTCCCCTTTGTTAAAAGTTCAAAACCATGTCAAACTAAAAGTGAAATCACTGGCTTCCCTTCATCTTACTCAGTAGCTGTTCTAGGTTATTACTAACTGTCCAAAAGATTTTGGCAATCTTTTACCTTAACATTGAGTGGAAAGCTTCACTTCTAAGTGATCAAGAATTTTTCAATCAACCATACTGCTTATGATAAAACTATAATAAGTAACTACAATCACGCAGATCTTTTAAAATAAATTCCAAAATGAAATAGAAAAATAACTACCTAAAATAAAAATATAGTGTTATAGCATTTCCATCTAGAGAAATCATTCCTCAAATTTCCCTTTTCTATAAACCAATAAAAAAAAATACATTAATATAAGCACTTTCCTCCACAGACACTTCTGAGGGACTGTATACTGGGAAAGCCTTTCAGAAAATAATTTAGTGCTCATGTTTCAAGAGTTTTTTAAAATGTTCCTGCCCACTGATACACTCTTTCTATACGCAAAAACACTAAAGCAACTATTCAAATATGCTAAATATTCCCAAAAATTTAAAAGAAAACATGAACATAATGAGGTAAAATGGAAGGTATTAAAAAGAACCAAATTTACAGAAATTTAAAAATATCTGAAATTTACAGAAATTAAAAAATAATCTGAAATCTGAGATTTTTTTAATGGATGGAATAAATACTAAAGAACAAATAAGTTATCTTAAAAATATAGCAATGGGGGCTTGGGGGCATGGGTGAAAAAGGTGAAGGAATTTAGAAGTACTAATTAGTAGTTATAGTATAGTCATAAGGGTATAAAGTACAGCATAGGGAATACAGTCAATAATATTCTAATAACTCTGTATGGTGTCAGATAGGTATGAGACTTTTTGGGATGATCACTTAATAAGTTCTATAATGTCTAATCACTGGAGTGTATATCTGAAACTAATATAATATTGTATGTCCACTGTAATTGAAAAATAAAAAATGACTTAAAAAATATATAGCAATAAAGTAATCTAAAATGAAGCACAAAGAGAAAAGATTGGGAAAAAAGTGAACAGACCTCAGTGACTGTGGGAGACTTAACAAGAGGGCTACATGTAATTGGAGTCCCAGAAAAAGGGGAAAAGGGACAAAAAACTTTTTCAGATAAATAATGAGCAAAATATTTCCAAATTTGATGAAAATCATATTATAACCCACAGATTCAAGAACTTTTACAAGGATAAACACAAGGTAAACCATAGAAAGAAACAAAAATTGCTGAAAATCAGAGATAAAATCTTAAAAGTGGTCAGAGGACTAGAGTTTGATACTAACAAGCTAGAGTGTAACCATTTTAACACAATAGAGTATATAAATGCAGAGCACAAATTTAAATATACTTAAACAGAGCTAGATAAAGGACTAGCTGGCTAAGCAGTTGCTGTGGACAATGGTCTCTAAAGGGCACTAAAATAAGCCTAGAAAAGCAACAAAAATGGAGAAAATATCTGCTAGTATTCCTCTAGGGATAAATAACTAAGTGGTAGAAAGAAAGCGTTTGGTAAGGCAACTGGAGCTCGAAATAAGTTGACCACCACACTACCTTCTATAAAGGACAGTGCACTAAATTGCATCTAAGGAGGCAGATCCAACTACCTGCAGAACTTTTGCTCACTGAGGTTATTCACATTTAAGGGCCACAGGAAAGTTACTCAGATCAACAGAAAGAGAAGCTAGGTGCTGCTACCTAAAACTGGGTTAGGTCATGGCGAAAGCATCTGTATAGATCAAGATGCTACTGTAGTTAATACCTTCCCCTCAATTTGACATGTGACCCCTCTGAATACTTTCAAATATCAAAGAGTATTTAGGTGCTTTTTTACCCATTGTCCTTTATCTCCTTGAAGTTTACTGAAGAATAGCTTTAGTTCTCGAACTGTCAAATTATAGCTAGCCAGCACTCCCAACATGTCAACTAAAAGATCTGGAAACAAAAAAAAACAATAAAACAATTAAGCTACTTATATTTCTTGAAGGATTAAAATATACTGTGCTTACTTAAGAGTTTGGACACTAAAGTTCCAGGTACATGTTAGATGCTGAAATATTTCTTAAATATTACTAAATAAGAAAAATACAGTATTCAAGAATCAAACTTTATTTCTTCACATCCACTGTACCAAAGAAAAAGTTGTACCTGCTATCATGCTGTTGACTTTTTCAATTTTCCCAAGCACTCTTTCAACAAGGCCTACTTCGGTGCAAACCTGAAGATTTCGTATGCTTTTCTTCAGGATGGCTGTAAACATGCTCCAAACTTCTGCTTGGCAAGTGATGTCACATTTTTCTAGTAGGTCCACCATGCAGATGATACTCTCGCCTTCTTGGATAATGAAATTCATTTCCAAATCAAACTGCCCTCCTACCAACTTCCAAAAGAAAAGAAAAAAATTACAAACATTAGTACTTCCTTCGCTGTACCTAGAGCATACACCCAGCTTTAGATTGGCAATAACTTCTGGACACATTCTTCTCTATGCCCTACAACATTAAAAGGGATTTAAAAAAAAAAAAAAAAAAAAGGCTCCAAAAATCTCAAAGAAATCTTCAAGTTAAGATAGCAGAAAGTCAAGCAAGACTTAGTATATAAAAGTGGAAATATTTTTCAACAAAAACAAATATGAGATGTAAATCACTACGTCCTGCCCTGATATGAATAAAGATCTAACTTTGCTCTATATCCACTTTTAATTCAATATTTCATTTATGAATTATGAACTCTGTGAACTATTCACAGCAACCTAAAAGTCCTTTGCTACCTATATAAGGTAAAAGTTCACAGAAAAAGTGGAAAAACTAAAAACTGCTCAAAGCGAACACAAAACTTGAAGTTTATATTTGTCAAATTCCTGGTTTACTTACCTATGCATTTTGATCCCTCTCCTTCCCTGTCAATAGCCAGGATAACTTAAACATAATTAGTCACACACCCAAAGTCAGTAATCAAGAAAATGTATTTCAATGATATGACTATCAGAAAATCCTTCCAGAGAAAGCTGTACTGAACTATCCCCACCTTGCAATCTCAACCACAGCGGCCTTCCACAGATGGTTTCAAAATTTTAACAAATCCCAACTGTTTAAAAGAATTAAAATATTTTTACAATTACTTATGCAGAGCTATCCTTTTAAACTAGATTTTTAAAAGATCACCTACACTCCTGTCCTTCTGAACACTTCTTGGTTTTTCATTATGCATTCCTAAACCCAAACGAGGGCAAGAATCAGCAGAAAGTGAACTTTACAAAACAAATTCCAACAGCTCATGAAAAAACTGACATAACCAAATAGAGTTTACTCCAGAAAAGCAAGGAAGATTCAGAATTAGGAAATCAATTAAAACTCCCTGCAGCCAGGGATCAATATATGCACTGCGATGAGAGAGAGAAACCAGAAAAATGAACAACATGGGCAGTGTCTGCATGCAGGGAGGTAAGAATTCCTGGCAAGCATAGTGGTAAAGGCTTTTGGTTCTTCTAGGAAAGTTCTGGCAGAGATTTTAGTGTATGATTCTTGCATCATCAGTAACAAGCAGCGTTAGAAGGTAACAGCTGGGTTTCTGCTAAAAAAGATCCTTGGTATAATTGGGCCAATTCTCCTAGCAACATGGTCCTGGCTATGAAGTATACATGTTTGATTCCCTAGTCCATCCAAATAATCTGTAAGTCACATAAGAACTCTAACACAGACTGTGTGTGTGCATGTGTGTGTGCATGTGTGTGTGATATGATTTGCTTGTTTAGTCTTTTTTTATTTTGAAATAATTTCAAAGATTCAAAAAGTTGCAAAATAGTATAGTTCCTGTACACCTTTTACCCAGTTTGCCCTAATGTGAATATTATATAGTCATAGTACCATCACTAAAACCAAGAAATTAACATTGACACATTAACAGGCCTACAGATATTACTCAAATGTTGCCACTTGCCACACTAACGTCCTTTTTCTGATCAGCATTCCCTTAGTCCTCTCCAAACTGAGACAGTTACACAAACATTATTTGATTTCATGATTTTGACACTATCAAGGCGTATCTGCCAGGTAATTTATAGACTGTCTTCCAATCTAAATGCTTCCCTCACGTTTACATTCAGGTTATGCATATATATGTGTGTGTGTCCCAGAAGTGATGTGTGTCCTTCTCAATGTATCATTTCAGATGGCACCTGATGTTAATATGTCTCACAACTGGTGGCATTAGCTTGAATCAACCTAAGGTGGTATCTGTCAGATTTTTTGCCACTTTAAAGTTACTATGTTTCATTAAAAAATTTTAAGCATCTTATAGAGAATACCTTCAGACTATACAAATATTTTGTTTCTCATCATACTTTTAAGAATCCACTGATAATTGGGGAGAAAAAGGGACATCTGTAATATTTAAAACAAAAATAAAATTTTTAAAAAAAAGAACCCACTAATGAATCTTATTTGTGACTATTATTACTGTGGCATTACTAAATGATTCTGTATTTCCATCATACTTCCTACATTTATTAATAGAAAAAGACTTTCTTTAATCATAAAATATATCAATCACACCTGAAAAGCCAGCATCATGCTCAAATAGGAAAAAAGAATTCTCATGAAAGTTAGAAACAAGACTAGGACAGGGACTCTTCACTATCATTTGATATTATTCTAGAGATACAGAAGTTGCATTTAATTAAAAGATAGCAACATGGACCGGCATGCATGGCTCAGTGGTTGAGCGCAGACCAGACCCATCAATCAGGAGGTCAGTGTTCGAGTCCCAGTCAGAGCACCTGCCTAAGTTACACGCACAATCCCCAGTAGGGGGCGTGCAGGAGACAGCCGATCAATGACTCTCTCTCATTATTGCTTCTATTTTTTTTTTGTAAAAAAAAGGGCAGCAACGTGTATACATATCAGAGTGGAGGGGTTGAAATTACAATTATTTTCTGATGATATAATCTACACCTGGGAAAACAAAGAGCTTCAACTGAAAAATTGCTATAAATTAGAAAAGTATTTGTCAATGGAACAACTGATACTTAAGACTACGAATCAATCTAAAAATGTATCTTTATAACATTTAGGTAATGATGTTAGATATAAAAACTTCATTTTAGCCCTACCCAGTTTGGCTCAGTCATTACACCGTCAGCCCGGACTGAAAGGTCCAGGGTTCAATTCCGCTCAAGGGCACATACCTAGGTTGCATGCTTGTCCCCAGGCCCGACCGGAGCACATGCGAGAGGCAACCAGTCCATGTGTCTCTCTCACTTCGATGTTTTTCTTTCCCTCCCTCTCTCCCTCCCTCCCTCCCTCTCTCTCTCTCTCTGTCCTTTCCACTCTCTCTGAAAAGCAATGGAAAAAATATCCTCAGGTGAGGATTAAAAAATAAATGAAAATAAATAAAAACTTAATTTTAGCATTTTTTGAGTATAAAATAGAAGAAACCCACCACAAAGAAAACATTATAAGGTAATGGTTAGTAAAGTCATGTCTAACTACATAAGGGAGTATGATGCAGACATTAAAAAAGAATAAAGCTGCTCCATTTTCCATGCAAAGATCTCTCAAATACATTGAGAAAATCAAAGTGGAAAAGTGTGAGTAGTAGGCTACTATTAGAGCATAAAACATGTACATATAGACATATACCAAAGAACGATACATGAGAAGCTAAATGGTGATTGTCTCTTTAAAGACAGCTTTGGGGAAAGAGGAAAAAGGGAGAGCTTTTAGTATGCACATGCTCTTTGGGACATCTTCCACACAGGTCTAACAGCTCAAAACCTAGTTGCGACTAACTTAAGAGACCTTACCTTCACCTTAATATTACTTACATCAATCTTTCATTTTGATCTCTTTATTACCATCAGTAATCACCCTTCCAAGAAGCTATAGAATTAATTTTTGCAAGTAATTTAAAAATAAATATATATATATTTCACCAGTTTTTAAATTGAGTCGATATTGTGAAAGCAGTATCCAGACAGGTGTTTTAAATATTCCTCCATTGCTTTAAATATTATAAAACATGCCTTTCAAGGAGTAAATTGATGGTAGAAATTGCTACATACAAATGTGTGGCATATTTGATATACTATATGTATGCATATCTATTATACCAAAAAAACATACACAGGGTCTACAGTATGTCATGTTAACCCTTTCTAATAGTTATTGGAAACTGATCAACCTTCAAAACACAAATCTGTTCCCAATGACAGGGATCATAATCTAAGTCCCGCATTGGCTAGTTATTATCTGAGCAGTAGTAATGGCTCTGCACTACAAAATGTAATCTTCCCAAATGTCACAGTAAGTTATGAATATCTGAGCAGCCTAATGCACTTTACTAGCCATGAAATGTGAAAATGTAATCTTATTACCTTTTTTATGGTTGTATTTTTTTTGAATAATGTAGCCTGGAAACTGATGTATAGTCTTTTTCTGCATTTTAGCATGATTTGGTCTCCTTTGCTATATAGAACATTTTTCAAAACTCTCTTAAACTCTCTATTTCAACATGTTTTAGTCTTGGCCTGAACTCCATAAACAATTTTTATAGCAACCTTCAGGGTGGCACAGTGTGCTTTCTATAGGTTATAGTTTAACGTACAAGATTATAGAAATTTTAAAGCATATTATTCAAAGAATTCAAATAAACCGTCAAGTTCTGTATTAGAACTTTAATTGTGCATGATGATTATCTTCATTCCAATGGCTATATTAATAAACTGATTTAAGCTGAAATTAGTAATTAAACCTAAGTCACTTGTCTTTTCAGAAAACCAAGAAACACATAGAGACCAAAAAAATAATCTCTTCAAAAGATATATGAAGCTAACAAGTCTGTAACACAGAAAATTCTGATACTTCAAAGTGAAGCCATGTTTTCCCTAAAAATCTGCTAAGTTTGTCCTCAAAGATGTGGCAAGAATAAGGTATAATAGAAAAACTGGACAGAGTACCGTCACAGCTTATAATCCTAACTAGATATTTTCTATTTCTTGTGACAAATCATTTTTTTCTCTGGACCTGTCCATTCATTTTATAACATGAACTAAGAGTAAGCTTCTTTTATTTATCTGCATCCTTCAAAAATGTATTTACAGGCATTAGAAACTTATTAACAGGGAGAAGCTGGGGGGAAATTACAATGCTGTGGAATGGACTATAATGTCTCCCAATTGATATTTTTTCTTCTTCTTCCATAATAATAAAGAGTTTCTAATTTGTACATGGAGTCCAGGCAGAAGATCTCGCCTCCCAGCTTTCCCTCAAGTTTCCAGTCATGTGACCAAGTTCTGACCAAGGAGGACAGTAATATGTACAACTTCTGGTTATATATCTTAAAAGGAAAATAACATGACTTCTCTTTGCAACTTTCCTTCCTCCGCTTACATAAGATGCTGAAAGAGTGGCATGAGTTAGAGGAGCCATCTTGGAATCTATACTGTAACTTTGCTGTTGAATATAACTGAGCAGAAAGATCTATGGGTCCTGATAATTACAGAACTGTCTCAGTAGCCCTGGACCATTTAACTACCCAAACTTTCACCTGAAGGACAAATACACTTCTACCTTGTTTAAGCCACTGTCATTTGGGGCCTCTCTATCATATCAGCTTAAAACCTGACTACTATATATGCTAGTGCTATTAGTTGCATTATCTCAGAAGTTGAAAAATATATATATTTATAACTATCTCAAGTGACATATCCCCATTCCCACCTCTCATACTCTCAAAAGTCCCTATAACTATTGGCTGTAAAAACCAGCAGGGCCCAGACGGCATGGCTCAGTGGTTGAGCATCAACCTATGAACCAGGGGGTCATGGTTCGATTCCTGGCACATGCCCAGGTTGCAGCCTTGATCCCCAGTAGGGAGCGTGCAGGAGGCAGCTGATCAATGACTCTCTCTCATCATTGATGTTTCTATCTCTCCCTCTGCCTCTCTCTTCCTCTCTCCGAAATCAATAAAAACATATTCCAAAAAAAAGCGGGGATTGTGGCTGAGTGACACGGAGGCTGCTGGAGTCCCAGGCAGTTCCTCTTAAAGGGCCTTGGCACAGACTTACTCAGACTCGCTTCCTCTGAGCTCCAGTGCTGGGGCAGCAGCTGGAAAGGTACCAGGGAGATAAAGAGAGGAACTGAACTGTCTGGCATGAGGAGAGAGCTGGAGGGGCAGCTTACTCCCAGACGGAAGTGCTGGCAGAGGTCAATGTTCCTTTGCTGAGCCCTCCGCCACACAGCCAGCAGGTGGATGACATATCTGAGTCTCCATCAACCTGGTTAACACTGTTCACCCCATCCTGTGAATGCCCTCTTTCGAACCATAAATATATAGGTCATATAATAAAGTTGCATCTTATTGGTCATGCCACATAATAAGGTTGCGTCTGATTGGTTAATTCTTGGTCCCAGATATCCTTATACACAAGTATGGGAACCTGATTTTTTTTAAAAGTCGCTTTGGAGCAAAATGCGTAATTAATTACTTTGGGGGGGAAATCAATCAAAAGTATACCTAATTTTTGTCAGATAGGCAAAAAATACAGTATTTTTTTTTTGGTGTGCTGTAGAATTTTAGCTATTAGGTTATGTGTGCCATGAAATAAAAAAGGTTTAAAATCGCTGCCATAGATGAACAAATGAACCTTTACCTAAGTACTATACCTTACACAAGAATTAACTCAATACAAATCACATATTTAAATGTAAAAAAAACATAAAAGTTTTAGAAAAACACACAGAAGAAAATCTTCCGGATTTAGGATTAAGTAAAGAGAGTTCTCAGACATGACTTCAATAGCAACACCAATATGCCCTGGCCACTGTTACTCAGTGGTCAGAGCAGTGGCCCGAACACCAAAGGGTCTCGGGTTCAATTCCCAGTCAAAGGGACATACCTGGGTTGCAGGTTTGATCTCTGGCCACTCTGGGCCTCCTGTGGGAGGCAACCAATCAATGTATCTCTCTCTCTCTCTCTCTCTCCTCTCTCTCTCCCCCTCCCTCCTTTCTACTCTCTCTTAAAAAGCAATGGAAAAAATATTCTCAGGTAAGGATTTAAAAAAAAAGAAGGCAAGACCAATAAAAGGGAAAAACTGATAAAGTGGACACTATAAAAATTTTACATTTTGCTCTCCAAAAGATCCTGTTAAAGAGAATAAAGTGACAAGCTACAGACCAAAAGAAAGTATTTGCAAACCACATATCTGACAAAGGAAAATAAATTCAACAGCCAGAAAACAAAGAAGTCCATTACAGAACACACACACAAAAAAAAAACCCAATGGTCAAAAGACAAGAACAGACATTTCACTTACAAGGCTATATAGATGACAAATAAGCACATGAAAAGATGTTCAACATCATTAGCCATTAGAGAAATGCAAATTAAAACCATAATAAGGCACCATCTATCAGAATGGCTGGGGGGAAAAAAGTGACACCACCAAATGCTGACAAGGATGCAGAGAAACTGAGTCACTCATACATTGCTAGGGGGAATGGAAGATGACAGAGTCACTCTGGAAAAGTGTGGCAGTGTTTTAAAAAGGTTAAATATGAAACTACTATATGATCTAGCAAATGCACTTAGTACTAGCATTTTAACCAGAGAAATGAAAACTTATGTTCACACAAAAACCTGTACACACATGTTTATAGCAGCTTTATTCATCATAGTCAAAAAATGAAAACAACTCAGCTATTTTTCAACAGGTAAACAGTTAAATTAACTAGTATATTCACCCCACAGAGTACTACTCAACAATAAAAAATAACAAACTATCAACTCACACAACAATCTAGATGCATCTACAGAGAAACGTGTCAAAATAAAACAAAACAGAAAGTCACAGCCCAGCCAGTGTGGCTCAGTTGGTTGAGCATCCTCCCATGCACCAGGAGGTTGCTGCTTGGATTCCCAGTCAGGGCACAAGCCCAGGTTGTGGGCTCTATCACAGTAGGGGGCATACAGGAGGCAGCCAATCGATGTTTCTTTCTCATGGATGTTCCCATCTCTCTCTCCCTCTCCCTTCCTCTCTCTGAAATCAATAAAAAGATTTATTTATTTATTTTAAAAAGTCATGTAGCATATGATTCCATTTATATAAAGTTCTTGAGCTGGCAAAATTATAGAACTGGAGAACAGACTGTAGGTTGGCAGGGTTAAGAGGAGGTGCAGGAGGAAAACAGATACAAATATAAAAGAGTAACAGCAAGGATCACTACATGATGAAAATTTTCTGTATCTTAACTGTATCATCAATATTGTACTAGAGTTTGTACGATTTTCCTACTGAGGGAAACTGGGAAAAGGGTACAAGGAATCTCTGTATTATTTCTTACAACTGCAAATTATCCCAAAATAGAAAGTTTAATTTAAAAAAATAAATAACTGATGAGTTGTGATTTGTTCATAGAATTCACTGTTCCACTGATAGAAAACTATATTAACCTAGGTGAATCTCACTGGCAGGAAATAAAAGCCAAATTAAAGGGCAAGAAAAACCTCCTAAGAACAGCTTCTGAAGCCATCTTAAAGGCATACAAGTCCAAGTTTCTTCAATTCTCCCTCCTTCCCCACCAAAGCTGAAAAAAAAGTAGGTATATATAATTATACGCCCTACACCTAAAAAAGGGTTGGTATATACCAAAAAATGATTAAGCATATATTGATATCACATAGAGTTTAACTATATATCCCACTGACTCAGATCAAATCTCTGCATTACAGAATAAATATGCAAATTTAAACCTTCAAACAGGAAATGAAATTTTCTAAATCCATTACATAACTTCAGATTCATGCGTGCACTGAAGGCTAATAAATCATTTAAACCTTCATACACAGAACCTTTTCAAATTTGCATTTATCTACAGTAAATACTGCCATGTTCTTTAATAGCTTGCTAGTTCAATCTAGCAAACCAATGATTTATAGCAATGACATATTTTAAAAATCGGAAATCTGTCAGTGTGTGACAACCAGTCAGAAGTCCACTGAACTTACATTACTCAGAATCAAAACATCACAGGATATGAAAGAGATAGCAAAGTGTCCTACATCCCATAATGGAATCAATTATTCCAGTATTTGAGTCTGAGTATGTGTTTCTGTATAACTGTTTATAGAATCACATACATCTTAAGAACCCTTTTACTTTAACAACCTAGCTCTATTATGTTATCATTTCCTCAATACTTCCAACCTATTTTAAAATGCATTGTTACATTTCACAATTTATAATATCAAGACTCTACAAATCCTAGTCTGAGGAATAGCAAAATTTTGAATATATCAAAGAAAAATCTATATTACTAACTTTTCTCCACAAAAGATGGACTTTTAGATCCTTATAATGATTTCATACCAATATTCTTTAATATCATACCAATATTCATTCATATGTAGAGGGATTTATCAGATATGAAAAAGGAATTGTATTAACAACAGGAATAAACTGGAAACAATCTAAATGTCCACTGTAACACAGCTGCCTTCGTTTGTGTACTCCCTCTTCCTTGACTGCCCCATTCCATCCCTAGCATACTTCTGGCAATAAAGTCACAGTACCTCACACCCAGGCCAGAGAGAGGACACTTAACTCAGGCATGGCACATAATGTGCACAGTGATTAATCCAGAGGTTAAAATGTAACCTCAATCAAACCAATAAAAAAAAGTCATTACAAAGACTTTTTTTAACTGGGAGGTGGAAAAGGCAGGCTTTTGGCCTTTTGCGTTAAAAGCTGAAATGGTGTGTAAATTGGTAGCTTACAGCAGACATCTTCCCTGGTATGTGTAGAAAGAAACCAATCTACACCATAAATGGAGAAAGAATATTCTGGTGGCATCAACACCTACTTCCAGCACCTGGTTCCAGAGTATCCAGGAAGTTTCATTCAATGATCTATCCTGGTCCTACGGACAAATCAATCTCCCTTATACTTCAGCTAGTTTGATGTAAGTTCTATCTCTCCCAAACAAAAAAGTCCAGACTAATTTCAAAAACAGGGAACTAGCTGAACTGGGGCACATCTGTACAATTGTATATAATGCAGCCATTATTTTAAACAAAGTTTTTCATTTTCATTCATACTTCAGTATCAACAACATAACTGTATTAGACCTAATGCTTTCTTTTAATTTAAAAAGGAATAGTTTGTTACATCCCTATACTACCTGAGTAAAATTCATATAATGAATTTCATTAATTCTTAAAGAAAAAAAAACCCTCAAAAATCAGAATGTGTCTTATAATCAGTGGCATCATAAATTAAAATTGGCAGGTTTTTTCTTAATGCTGAATAAAATAATGGCAAAGGTACAACTGATGACATCTTAAATTTGATAAAATGCAATAGATAATAAGACTGATCAAGAAAACAACAAAAAGGTACATAGTAATGATGTATTACAGAATTGCATACCTGTTTTTATTGATTTGAGAGAGGAAGGGAGAGGCAGAGAGAGATAAACATCGATGTGAGATAGAAATATTGATTGGCTGCTTCCTGCACACCCTCTACTGGGGACCCAGCCTGCAACCTGGGCATGTGTCCTAACTAGGAATTGAATCAACAACCTTTCGGCGCATGGGATGACACTCAACCAACTGAGTCACACAGGCCAGGTCTGAAACCTATATAATTTTATTAAACAATGTTACCCCAATAAATTCAATTTAAAAAGTTTTTCAAAGGCCCTGGCCAGTGATGCTCAATGGTTAGAACACTGGCCTGTGCACCAAAGGGTCGAGGGTTCAATTTCCGGTCAAGGACATATACCTGGGTTGCAGGTTTAATCCCCTAGCCCTTCGGGGCCAGTGTGGGAGGCAACCAATCAATATGTCTCTCTCACATATATGTTTCTCTCCACCTCCCCCCTCTTTTCCCCTCCCTTCCCTTCCTTCCACTCTCTCTAAAATATCAATGGAAAAAATATCCTCAGGTAAGGATTAACAACAACACCAAAAATTAAAAAAGAAATACATAGTGCTCGAACCAAAATAAAGGAGAAACAAAAATTATTTTTAAAATGTTTTTTAATATATAAAACCTTGTAAATGATCACCTACATAAAGAATCTATATAAACGTATGTGCCAATAGTGAAGCACACTGATTAAGAACTATACTAGATACTCATATACTATTGCATTCAAACTAGACCTAACTCTTAATTCTTGGCAGGGATAATAAGGTGTGCTGGAAACAATAGGGGACAGAGGTGGAAGATTTAACATTATATTCATTTTTATTTTTAAACTGCTAATGTTTTACCTATAAAAATATTAAACAAAGACAAAAAGTCACATATCTGATAACCAGAAAATTCTAAAAAGATACCATCCCACAGATCACTAACACTGGATCAGCTACTACAGTCAACTAACATGTACCAATAAATATGGACTTTAACACATGATCCATCTTCATTTTCTGTTTCATCTGAGTATTATGTGGAGTGTTTTGCCCCCAAAGAAAGGGAAAAGCAATGTGGAAACTGTTGTAGAAGATGGGTAGGGAAAGAGAATTTAATGAATAAGCTCTTTAAAATAAAGGCGTTAAAAGTAAAATAGCCAAATGATATTTTTGTAGCTCATTTTCAGAAGTGCTAAGCCTTTCCTTGCTCTTATGTTGAAATTTCAGTCTTAATTGTTCAAATTGGTTAACCAGCAAATCAAGATTCTTCTAGATAGTTTAACACATAAAACCAGGAAGGTAAACAGTGCTAGAAGTTGAAGTATTTAACAGAGGTAACAGGTTTTCCCAGAAGAGCACATTAAAGCCAAAGAACCTATAATTCCCAAAACAACTTCTATCAGCATGAACAAATGGTGGTACAAAGAACAGGGCTAAAATGAGACAGCTTTGGTAAGAATTAATATTTAAAAGACTCCTGCAGTATCTTGCCATCAGAAATCGCAGGCTGAGGCCAGAGACAAGCTCATGGCCTTGAAATCCTAACAACATAGAAACATAAGCCTTCATCTAGCTCCTATTAGTTATTTGAGATCTACTATTCACTTAGTAAAACTAAAATATCAACTACATAGTGATTTTTAGTAAAACTATAATTTGTTTTGATGAGCGTAAGTTAAAATCAGTAATATACTAAATACATAAAAATTTCACAGCAAAAGAAACCATCGACAAAACGAAAAGGGAGCCCACTGTATGGGAGAACATATTTGCCAACAACACATCTGATAAAAAATTAATATCCAAAATATATAAGGAACTCATACAACTTAACAAAAGGAAGACTAACAATCCAATTAAAAATTGGGCAAAGGACCTAAATAGACACTTCTCCAAAGAGGACTACAGATGGCTAAGAAACATATAAAAAATGCTCAATGTTGCTAATCATCAGAGAGATGCAAATTAAAACCACAGTGAGGTATCACTTGACACCTGTCAGAACGGCTCCATCAACAAACGACACGTGCTGGCGAGGGTGTGGAGAAAGGGGAACCCTAGTACACTGCTGGTGGGAATGCACACTGGGGCAGTATAGAGGTTCCTCAAAAAATTAAAAATTGACCTGCCATTTGACCCAGTGATCCCACTTCTAGGAATATATCCTGAGAAACCCGAAACACCAATCAGAGAGAGCTTATGCACCCCTATGTTCATAGCAGCGCAATTTACAATAGCTAAGATCTGGAAACAGCCCAAGTGCCCATCAGTAGATGAGTGGGTAAAGAAGCTGTGGCACATTTACACCATGGAATACTATGCAGCTATAA
Source organism: Miniopterus natalensis (assembly GCF_054644295.1). Classification (NCBI taxonomy): domain Eukaryota; kingdom Metazoa; phylum Chordata; class Mammalia; order Chiroptera; family Miniopteridae; genus Miniopterus; species Miniopterus natalensis. Next base: position 43,153,659 of record NC_142084.1, read on the forward strand.
AAAAGGATCTCTTACCCTTTGGGACAGCATTGAGGGACCTCGAGAGTATTATGCTAAGTGAAATAAGCCAGTCAGAGAAAGACAAGTACCACATGATCTCACTCATATGTGGAATAAAATAAACTGATGAACAAAATGGATCCAGAGACATAGACACATGGAACAGACTAAGAGATTTCAGAGGGAAGGTGGGGAAGGGGAAGTGGATGGGGAGGGATTAACGGAAGAATTTATATGTTTATAAGCATAACCCATGGACACAGGCATTGGTCTGGGGAAAGCCTGGGGGTGGGGTGAATGTGGGGTGGAGGGGATCAGTGGGGGAGAAAAGGAGACATCTGTAATATTTTCAACAATAAAGATAAAGAAACTTTAAAAAATAAAAATAAATTTTTTAAATAAAAATAAAATTATTGTTCTCACTGAACAATAATGCCAATTAGTTAAGAATATCATGTCATTACCACCACATCAAGCTTTCCAAGAGCATTTTAACCATGTATAGCCTGCTACAAAAATCATCATGGCTCCTCATTACCTACAGAATAAATTTCCAATCACTTGGCCTACCCCGCAAAATCTCAAAAAGCCTCACCTCCCATCTTGTCCCCATATGATCTTACTGATACAGCCAATTTTACCAAGAAGAAGCTTTAAAATTGTACTTCCTTGCCTTTGCTCTCCCTTCCTAAAATTCAAGGTCTAGCTCAATTCTCTCCTCTACAAACAGACATTTCCAAATGAAACCAAAAAGGAAGTAATGCTTCCACTCTGAATTAAAGCTCTGTCTATTGCAAGGCATTACCATTTCACTTACTGCCTTGGATTGTTAGTTATCTTTACATGACTCTTGTGTCCATCAGACTATAAACTCCTGAGAAGGAAAATTGTAGAAGGAACTACATGTTATGCATTATTTTCAAACATTCTAACAATCTTACAAGGTTAGTACTATTAGCCCCATTTAATAAATACAAAAATCTAGATCAGAAAGATTATATAGTTTGCCCAAATCACAAACCCAAGAAATGACAGAGTTAGGAGTCAAAATGAAGTCATTCAAATTCTGATGCCACCATGCAAGATACTGTCAACACACACACACACACAAACAAAACTGTTATAAGCTCTACAGCATATAGCATATTTTCAAAGTGTGCTCACTTATTTCATCTTTCTAGCAACCCTTACAAGTGATGTATTTGTTATTGTTACTACCACCTTTCTCTGGGAAGCACTGCTTTCCTATTCCCTTCCTCTGGTTCTGTTGGGGAACTCTTTCCTTACTTCATATAGTCCTTGTAGGAAATGTCAATCATGGTGCCCAGTCTCCCAGAGTGGCACAGGTTAGACAATCAGAGTATCACATACTGTCAGCTATAGTGACTGTTCCTATGGTAGGGCCATCACATAAGTCAGACCAATCAGAATCCTTTAGAGGTCTGAGCCTCTTTCATGACGTTATCTCTGAACAATTCTTTCTACCTCATCCAGGCTATATTCACCTTTCCCATTTCCCAACTCAATACAAAACAAACTTGATAAAAATTCAATAACTGCAAAAGGAATAGTTGGCACAAAGGTAACAGTCCAGAAATAAACTTGATTCCTCACGTTTTACTAAAATCTATATCCAAAAAATAAGTCAGAGAACTAGTAGAATGCTTTCAGTTTAGAGTGCCTAGATAACAAAACACCATTCTCTTTCTAATCATAAGATATACTGAAATTTATTTAGCAAGTAGCCACACCAAGTGAAAAGTAAATTAACAGCTCTAAATTTCATCTCCTATTTTACAGCATTACTGGCTTGGTCGTTATAAAAAACGGAGATAAATTCTGAAGTTTACATTAAAGAAGTCAAAACTGAGATGCATTTAAGGTATTGTTCATGTGAACACATACAGCAAATCAATGATTACGTTGGCCAACATGCAGATTAGGGAAGATGTATTTAAATGTGGTTAGAGTAAGATGAACAACAGACAGATTTATATCATGCTGGCATAATGTGCCACGTAACCATTATAATTACTGAGAAAATAATTAGAAGTTTACAGCATAATATATTTCTAAGTTCTCTTATAAGCAGCTTACAAAACATCACTATTACAAAAGTGAAACAAATGGGCACCATCTCATGGGCATTCAAAGTAATATGTATAAAACCAACTTTTGCAATAGCTTTTAAAAGCCAGGCTACTTAGTAAAGGCTTGGTTATAAAACTTGATTTTAAGAATTCAAATTCTGTACATGTATCTTTAAAAAGCTAGCAAATGGTTTAAATAGACATAAATAACATTTAAATCAGTATTCAAATAGCTTCAACAAATATCAAGGTAAGAGTTGAAAAATGATTCCCAATGACAAGTATAAAATAAACACTGTAGAAGAGTTAAATAGAAGCAGAGTCTCAAACTGAGGAAAAAAATAAATCAGTATTTAACAAGATGAACCAGTAGTTATAAAGGGTTGGCAACTCTGAAAGTAACCTAAACTGACCCATTCTTGTTGTCGCTAACAGATATTCTATTAAAAATAAAAGCCATGGAAATGCAAAAACAAGTTTCACATTTTCTCTAATGTTGTGCATTTAAAAATAAAAGGCATTTCCCATTCAAAGAAGATCAAGTACTTTATGACTAAAGCAATTTTTTGCTAGCTTCTCTGCCTCCTCGTGTAAAATAAAAGGTCATTTTCTAAAAGCAATCAGGTGATTTATACTAACTTGGCTACCTGATACCAAACAATGCAGTTATTTCCTACCTGAAATTTCATCCAATGGCAATATACCCTCACTGAAATGTTTCAGTGTCACATTCTCTCTGGGTTCAGATTACATGGACTCACTTTCTGTAAGTTAATAGTTTGATCAAGTATCTTCTTATAGTGTTAGAAGGAATGGCAAACTTAGAGAACAAAAACTGTAATTTTTAAAAAATGTATCAACTCTAATCTTTTTGCTCTACATTAATATTTCAAAAGAAGCAAACTGTATAAAATCAATACATTTTATAATGTAGAGATAAAACCTCTAACAACTCTGTTCTCATAACTTTGTGGTGAAAGATAAGATAAAAAGATGTCTAAATGAAACTGTGTGTAAATTTTTGCCAAGTAAGCTATTATTCAACTCCCTTTAAGAAACCAACTCGTTATTATGAAAAATAGAAAACAATGGTGAACTATCAAGCATTTACCCTGCCTTTTCCTGTAGGTAACAAATTGTTGACTTTATGAAGTTGTAATAAAAAATAAAGTTTCACACTCAAAAAAAGTTCCTCATATTAGAAAATTCCAGTTTATAAATGCAGAAAATGACAGATTTAAAACATCACTGTTTGGAACTCCTGGTGGATTAAGTAATGGCTATTAATGACTGCTAACACCATTTGGTAAAAGTTCCGAGAGAGCTTGAAAATACCTGGATCAAGCTAACAATACCTAAAACCAATGGATTAGTAATTTCACACCCATGGATCCTAACATTCAGAGAGAGAGGGAGACACTAGATTTATGTGCTTTCTGATGGGATGCAGTAGTAAGTGCACAGCCTACCTAAAAGAAATTCTCACAACAAAAAACGTGAATCAGAATCTAATCAATCAATTTACATAAAATAATACATAATTGATTTATGTATTAATCAATTTACATAAAATAATACAGACTGTGACAAATTCTACAGAAAAATGCCTCAATCCTATAGAAAAAAGTAGATGGTAAGAAAAAAGGGAGGTGAGGGGACCCTAGACATGGAAAAGATTTAAGAGACACATACACTAAATGAAATGCATACACAGTATTTGAGTCATGATTCAAATAACCCAACTTAAAACAGAACAAAAAAACTAATAGAACATGAGGGAATTTTGAACATTGATTACTTGGTGAAATTTAGGAATTACTATGAGTGTTTTTAAGAATGATAAAGGTACTGTGGTTTGATTGATTTTTTTTTTTAAATATATCTTTATTGATTTCAGAGAGAGGAAAGGAGAGGGAGAGAGAAAGATAGAAACATCAATGATGAGAGAGTCATTGATCGAGCCCGCAACCCGGGCATGTGCCCTGACCGGCAATCGAACCCCGATCGCCTGGATCCCAGGTCAACGCTCAACCACTGAGCCACGCCCAGCCAGGCTTGATTGATTTTTTTTTAAAAGTCTATCTTTTAAAGATACGACACTGATGAATTTACAAATAAAAAGGGAAAACTCACATTGCTGAGTTAGACATGCTTATACATAATGTTAATTAAGATGTATAAATACTAAAAGTTGGTAATAAAATCAAAAAAGCCCTTACAGTTTCTATTTTTAAGTTAAAATAAAAAGGATTGTGCTTAAAAATATTAACTTAATGAAATTTAAACTTATACATTATCTCATACAATCCTCCAAAAGAGAATTTAAAACTTCATTATCCAAAATAAGAGCACTAACTACATTTATCCTGCCCACATAGAAATCTAACAGCTGCAATCAGTCTTCAATAGCTCTAAATTAAAAATTAACCAGAAATGCTTTTAAGCATCAGCAATGAAGTTTAGACAAGCAGAACACAAAACACGGCAAATGAAATCAATCGACAAGCATTAAGCAATAACTATGCATAAGATCAAATATAAGATGCACTCATTGATAAGTGCTAACAGTCATATTCCATGAGCAATATTAACAATGAGATAAATGCAAAGTACTACCAAAAAACTCACAAAACCAACAACATATACTTTATTACTCATAATACAGCAATGGCATAAATTTTAAGTGTCCTGAGTACCCATAAATTTGAAGAAACTGAAGGCAAACCATACCTTAATCAATTTTGTGTTCTTTGCATCTACCTGAATGTAGTGAATGATCAAAAAAAGATGTCTGAATAAGTGTATAAATGCATATATTTATGCAATTGTACAGTAAAACTGATATACCATCATAAGATTATGTACTAATACAAGTCTGGAATGAAATATAGCTATAAAATCCTCATAAGCCTTAAGGAAAATTTCATGACATTTGATCCAGGAATTAGACTTCTAGAAATCTATTCCAATAAACCAGAATATTTAAAGCACTTTATGCACACTAGTAAAGTTACAGTATTATTTGTAACCAACAGCAACAAACAACTTAGACATCTAACAGTGGTGGCACTATAATGTGTCAGCTTGGGTAGGCTGAACTATATTTCCCAGAATTCCCTTCCTGTACATATCTAGTGAGGGTAGTCCACATGAGAAATTTTGTGGGAAATATAGAAGGTGAGAGTGAGGCAGCAGCATTTTGTAGCTCACAAACATTTTCATATATCTGATGGCTCACCTCAATCATGTGATACAATGGCTGGGTCTACCACTGCCCCCCCTTCCCCTAAATTTTCTTTCAACTTCTTACATGTCTGGGCCAGATGTGTGTATTAAGTTTCATGACAAAGGAACCCAACTTCTGCAGGGCATTCATAGCATCAAGGGCAGAGGCAATAAGCAAGACCTGACATGGGTTTTAGTCTCCTGTGGGCCCAACTTGTACTTGTAGGCTCCAGCTTATTCCTGCTCTCCTCTGCTTTACATCCATCTTCTCTTCCTGAATGCTTGCCTCATGAACTTCAAACTCCACAACTAGCCATGAAGACAAGAGCTGTACAGAAACTGTTTAACACCTCCTACAATTATGTACAGTCAAATCTCTTTAACAAATCCACATTTAGAAGGTACTTGTGGGTGAGGCTTTTGTCTAATAATGTGAACCGCATCTAAAGAACTTAATAAACTGATGAACAGAATAGATTCAATGACATGGAAGCATAGATGAGACTGACGAATGTCAGAGGGATGGAGGAGGGCAGGTGGGTGGAGGGGGAAAGAGTAACCAAAGAATGTATATGCATATATGCACAACCCAAGGACACAGACAATGATGGGGAGAGGGACTGGGGAGGGGGAAAGGATGGGGTGGAACGGGTCATTGAGGAGAAAAAGGGTCATTTGTAATATTTTAAACAAAAATAAAATTTTTTTAAAAAAAGATTCACAGGGAACCCACGAAGTCAGGAAAAGAAGTGTATATGCAGAAATACAGCCAGCTTGGACTGAGGAAACCAGAGATAGGACAGAGGAGGAGAGGTCTTTGGACCCCAGAATCCTACTGGAAGGAAGCAAGCTGAGAATTCTGCTCAGCTGTAAATATATGCCACCTTTCTGAAAAAAGGAAACATGAATCATATGCCAGAACAAAGAACCTAGAGGGCAAACCAAGAACCCTGGAAAATTACTCCCAGCTTGAGACCTAACTGAGGCCTTTGCACCCCCAGAATCCTACTGGAAGGAAGCAAGCTGAGACATCCAACATTTGTCTGGTTGGATTTCAGAACTACTATAGATTAGTAGTTCCCCTGTGTGTGAACCCCTTTTTAAAGAGGAATGTATACAGCAGTTATTCAATGCCAGTACACCATTATATGTTGGGGGCGGGGGAGATAACTTGTCCCTAGTTTTAAAGGTTTACAGAGCTGTCCACAAAAAGCTTTACTTAACAAAATACACCTAAGGAGTCTTATCCATAGTTGGACTTGAACTACATGATGAGATCTGGACTTTTTTGAGATACTGTAATGGTATGAGATTAAATGTGTGTTTGCTTTAAACCTCTACATTTTGGGTTAATTTGTTATGCAACACAAATCTGTTTAATAAATTGTTACATTAAAAAGTAACTGGACAACATATCTCCCACTGGCCATGGCAGAGTAACTGATACTAGATTTAACCTCTCACCGTAAAAAACTAGAAACTAGACAAGATAGAGCAACTACCTTTAGAAATTGGACAATAGACAGAAATGGTCTGGGACCCTTCAGAGAAAGGAAACAAATGAGGTAAGATTACCTCCATCCTTGCACCTACAGGTAGTTTTTAAAGTACCACACATGGAAGGAGAATCCAAGCAGAGCACTGCAGTCTCAAAGAGTTGAAAAGATGGCAGTCTCACTGAACTGAGGAGACGACAATGTCATGAGCTGAGGAGACATGATCAAAATCCAGAGCATCTTAGGTGCATGGAATTCAAGGGGTAAAGTACCAGAGAAGAGGCTACCTAAGAAATTGTTCTAGAAATCTAAACAGTGGACCCCTTGAGTATTTGGATGAATACTAAGCTGCACAGGCATAAGGTGAGGGCTTAGACCACCACCAAAAGAGCTGTAAGCTAAAAAATTCTCACAGCTCACACAGGGCTGGGAAAAGTCTGAATTCTCTCCAACGGAGAAAGATCTTCAATATCCAAGACATTCAGGAGAGACTCTAAAAGGATCAAGCCTTATTATTGTTAAACTAATCTTAGACGCTTCTCCACATCATATCCACCACAGCAGTGTTTGAAAGCTGGCGCGGAGCTGCACAGCAGAGCAATGAAAGCAGCAGCTGTAACACTGAGAGAATCCCTGTCTTTTAAGCCAGAAAAACTGGGATAGGCTACAGAGGATTTCAGGAGTCAGGGAGAGGAGAACACTCTCTAAACACACACAGTCTCAGATTCATCCCTGAGCTATGCATGTGACAGACTCAAGCCAGCTAAACTTAAGCTTTGATAATTTAACTGATCAAGTCTCAGACTAACCCCCGAATGGCACATGCACAAAAGAGAAGCAAAGGCGGCAAAGGTCCTAAAAACTGAACTGATACTGAAACCACCGTACACTGAAAGCAAGACAGAATTTGTGGTCTGACCCTAACCAAGTTGATCACCAAGTTGAAACAAAACATCAACTTTCCCAAGAAATATAACAGGACTCAGGGTCCACCAACATAACATTCACAAACTCTGGGATACAATCCAAACTACCTGACATAGTAAGACCCAGAAAACTGTGATGAATTTCAAGAAAAATAACAATAAACAAATGCCAACACCTAGATGACTCAGACTTTGGAATGATCAAAGATTTAAAGCAGCTATTATAACTAAGCTTCAGAAGGTAAAGATAGAGGTAAAGACGTGTGAAGTGAATGGAAAGACAGAAGTTCTCAACAGAGAAATCTTAAAAGTGAAAAATATATTGAAAAATACATTGAGCCTGACAGGCTCATTATTACAATAGAGATGACAGAGGAAATAATCAGTAAGTAAGAAGATAAATCAATATAAATTATCTTAACCTTGAAAAACAGAGAGCAGAAAAAAGGGGAAAAAAGGTATAGTCTCAAGGACGTGTGGGACGATAACAGAAAGGCTGGGGTGCATGTCACTGGAAGCCCGGAAGAGGAGAGCAGGAGACTGAGGCAGAAAACCATTTCAATGAACTAGACAAATTTTGTGAAACACATAAATTACTTTGAGTATGGCATCACTGTGAGCTCAAACTTCACGGGACTGCAGAAGCACTTGATTAGTGATGCAGACTTCAGATGTCTCCCCTGCAACAGCTGACAGTAATCTGGATCACACATTCCTATCAGTTAAAAACTTAAGTACTCAGATCAGAGACATATTAATTCCCAAGTTATATATGGACTACTGAATACTAATCTAGTATATATCTTACATAAATAAGAAAATTAAATGAGGTAAAGAGGATAAGACACAGCAATTAGGTCTAATCTAAATTCAGCTTTAATGTCAAAACAGATTAGAAAGACGAATACACAATTACATGTAAATCCAACTGCAAGATGGGTTTCACTGGTTTTGCTGAAATTCAGTTATAATTGTCCATTTCTCTTACAAATGTATTAAAGTATTATTTTTTTAGATATAAGTCCAAAATTCACCGTAACTCTGTTTTAAAAATGGATTAGAAAATTATGTTCCTGTGCTTTTGCAATGTTTTTCAAAGTTTAACCATTTTTATAAGGGACACATGCTTTTCTGCCACAAAGTCAGAAAATAATGTAAATGTTTCCAACCATTCATTTTCACAGGACAAATTTCATTTAAAAAGAAGTTACTTTCTTACTCATCAAGCTAAAATGCTACCTTTAAACATCAAGGGACATATTGTGTTTATATTTATAAAAATACCACTGACTACTACCTAGAAAAAATAAATTTAGATTTTTCTATAGTAGACAAAATGTCTAACTTATCTTTAAATTTAATCTCTCATGCCATAACTAGTGACCTTTGAGTACGAAAAGATTTTTATAATCTCTCATCTCATCACAAAATATTGTTAAAAGTTTGTTTAAAATAACTATCTTTAAATCTACTTACCCAGGCACAAGCAAACACCACAATAAACGGAAAGGAAACACGTAGGTGAGGTTTCTATTATCACCTCCTCTAGGCTTCCTCAGGATGCCACAAATTATAACTAACTTGACCATCTGACAGAATGAGGGGGCACCACTGCAAAGCTAATTTTTTTCTTATTTTTTTATTTTATTACTCATTAAGAAAATAAATATAAATTCGAATACTTTCTCTTCACATACTTTAATGAGTCGTCTTAAGCATCCCACTTTGGAGACTATGGTTGCTACCATATTTTATTACAAAATGATTATTTCCAAGTTTGAAGTTACAATCCAAGTTTTACCAAATCTTAGTCTTCCACAGGAAAATTATACAAATGACTTTTTCAAAATCAAGGATAAGGCTAAATTGTATATATGTTTATCTAAACATAAGATGATATTTATATAAACTTTTTCTGAAAAACTAATAAGGCAAATCTCTTACTGACAGGATTTCATTCAATGTTAACAACTCTGAAAAGCAGACAATTTTTTTTTTCATTTTAGAAATAGAAAAAAGTTTTCTTCCTACTTTTATTTGCCCTTTTCTATTTTCACTATTTTCCCCATATACTTTCTAATAATAAATACAGAATTCCCTGGCTCTTTAAAAAGATCACTAAATATAGCCATGGCCAGTGTGGCTCAGTTGGCTGGAGTGTGGTCCCGTGTGTTTCGATTCGGGTCAGGGCACATATCTAGGTTTCAGGTTCAATCTCCGGGGGGGGGGGGGGCAGAGAAGAGATGTTTCTCTCATATATTGATGTTTCTCTTTCTCTCCCCCCCCTTTCTCTCTCTCTAAAATCAGAAAAACATATCCTCCAGTGAGGATTTTAAAAAAATGGATAGCTAAATGTAACTTCTTCTTAATAACAGATTCATTCATTAGTCATACTGTTACTATTCTGTAGTGTCTTTTTAGATTTTTTTTATTCTGGATCCTCCATACTGTTACATCCTCAGCTGTCACTTCTGCTATCACTGAACCAGTGTAAAGCACTCTCAAGATCTCCCTAGTGAATTATTTCATATATGCTAAGGAAAGAAAACTAAACAACCAAATTTAAAAATTAAATGTTAAATATGAGTCAATAATAGAGGCAAAGTAGATGAGTGGTTGCCAGGGCTGAAGATCTAGAGGAGGAACAAGACATAACTGTTAATGGGTACAAACTAACACTATGCTGAAATACCATTTCTCACCCATCAGACTAGCAAAAACATCAAAAGCCTGGCAATACACACTGTGGGTAAACAGACACTTTCATATGCTAGTCAGAATGCAAAATGGTTCAACCCACAGAAAGGTGAATATTTTCTAACAGGACTACAAATACATTTATGCTTCTCTACCCAGTTATTCTACTTTGGGGAATATAACCTGGAGATACACCCCCCAACCACAGAAAAACAAATCTGAATTACATTATTTATTACAGCCTTATTTGGAAATACTGAAAACTATCTAAATGTCCAAGTATAGGAGATTGGTTGAATAAATGATAGCACATACACATACAAAAAAACAAAAACAAAAAAAGTATGAGGCTGTAAAAAATAGTGAGGAAGGTCTCAAAGGAATGATACAAAGTGATTTCCATGAGAAACTATTAAGTGAAAACAGTAAAGTTCAATAGAGCTTATGCCAGGTGCCAAGACCATTGAAAGGAGAAAGTACAGGCTTTTCAACAAATGGTGCTCAGAAAACTAGATATTCAATGCCAAAAACACTGAATGTAGACCCTCAGCTTACACCATATACAAAAATTAACTCTCCCTGGCCAGTGTGGCTCAGTTGTTTGGAGTGTTGTCCTCTATGTCGAAGGGTTGCAGGTCCATTCCTCAATCAGGGTGCATACAAAGGGCAACTGATGGATTTCTCTCTCACATCGATGTTTCTTTCTCTTTCCCTCTCTCTCTCCCCCTTCCCCTCTTTCTAAAATCAATGAGCATATCCATCCTCAGGTGAGGATTAAAAAATTTTAAATTAAAAAAAATTAACTCAAAATGGACCAAAGATCTAAATACTAGAACTAAAACTGCAAAACTCTTAGAAGAAAACACAGGAGAAAAGCTTCACAACGTTGGTCTGGTAATGTTTTTTTAAATATGACACCAAAGGCACAGCCGACAGAAGAAAAAATAGACAAACTTCATGAAAATTTTAAAATTTTGTGCATCAAAAGACACTACCAATAGAGTAAAATGGTAATGGAAAAAATAATTTTTTTAAAACATATCTTTATTGATTTCAGAGAGAGGAAAGGAAGGGGGAGAGAGAGAGATAGAAACATCAATGATGAGAGAGTCACTGATCGAGCCCGCAACCTGGGCATGTGCCCTGACCGGGAACCGAACCCCGATCGCCTGGATCCTAGGTCGAAGCTCAACCGCTGAGCCACACCCGGCCGGGGAAAATAAAATTTGTAAAAAGACACTATCAACAGAGTAAAATACACTATTAAACGGAGCAACCCACAGAATGAGACAAAATATTTGAGAATCATATATCTACTAAGGGATTAAGAGCTAGAATCTATAGAGAACTCCTAAAACTCAACAGCAAACAACCCAATTCAAAAAAGGGCTAAGGGTGTGCATAAACATTTCTCCAAAGAATATACAAATGACCAACAAGTACATGAACGATGCTCAACATGACTAATTACTAGGAAAGGCAAATCAAAAGCATAATGATGTATAACCTCACACCCAGGAGGATGGCTACTATATAAAAAAACACCAAATTATAAGAAGTGTGGCAAGAATGTAGGGAAACTGGAACCCTTGTACGCTGTTGGGGAGAATGGAAAATGGCACAGCCAACTATGGAAGCCAGTATGGCAGTTCCTCAAAAAATTAAAACTAGAGTTACTGTATGACCCAGCAATTCCACTTCTGGATATATATCCAAAAGAATTGAAAACAAGATCTCAAAGAGATCTTTGTACTCCCATGTTCAACGCAGCATAAGTCCCAACAGCTATAAGGTAGAAACTACCCAAGAGTCGTATCAATAGATGAATGGATAAGCAAAAAGTGGTATACACATACCATGAATATTATTCAGCTTTAAAAAGGAAATCCTACAATATATGACAACATGGATGAATCTTGAGGACATTATGCTAAGTGAAATAAGCCAGTCACAAAAAGGCAAATACTGTATGCTTCCACTTACATGCGGTAGTCAAAATCATAGAGATAGAAAGTAGAATGGTTGCTGGGGGCGTTGAGGGAAATGTGGACTTATTCTTTAATGGATATAGAGTTTTAGTTTTGTAAGATAAAGAGTTCTAGAGATGGATGGTGGTGATGGTTGCATATTATAAATGTACTTAACACCACTGAACTGTACACTTAAAAATAGTTAAAGACAAATTTTGCTTTATGTATTTTACCACAATAAAAATAAAAAGATAGGGGGAAAAGCATATGCTACCTTCTGTGTAAGAAACAGAAAATTAGAAAACATACAAGTATATGTTTTGCCTAACAAAAATAAACAAATGAAAGGCAAATCAGAAAACAATGACGCTGATTACCTATAATAGAGACAGAAAAGATGTTCCACAGTCAATAAAATTTTTAATTAAATCAAGAAAGATGGCAGCGAGGGGACCTAGAGTCAAAAGTAAGAATTCAATTGCAGTTCAAACATATACCACAATTATACAGACAGAAGGGGGAAAAAAGAGCTAATCTAAGTAACTTATGAACATGGTATTTGACTATACAGTTGACTTGTACAACACAGGTTTAAACTGCATGGGTACACTTACACACAGATTTTTTTCAATAAATATACTGGAAAATATTATGGAGATCTGAGACAATTTGAGCAGGTTCACAGATGAACTGTGTACCCTAGAAACGTTGGAAAAATAATGAAAAAGGTATGTCATAAATGCATAAAATATGTCTATCACTGGTCTATTTTATCATTTACTACCATAAAATATACATAAATCTGTTATAAAAAGTTAAAATATATGAAAACTTATGCACACAAACACAGACGATAATGTGGTGCTATTCACAATCTTTTGTTTGTACAACAAAGGTGTGGACAATGAGAAGCCTTTTCTGGATTGGTTCCATCGATGCTTTGTGCCTGAAGTCGGGAAGTACTCTGCCAGTAAGAAACTTCCTTTTAAAGTTCTTTTAATATTGGACAATGCACCTGGCCACCCAGAACCCCAAGAGTTCAACACCAAAGGTGTTCAAGTAGCCTACTTGCCTGCAAACACCTCTCTAATTTAGCCTCTAGATCAGGGGGCCATAAGAACCTTTATGGCTCACACACAGTGTTCTATGGAAAGGATGGCCAATGCTATGGAAGAGAACCCCAATAGAAAGAAAGAACATTATGGAAGTCAGGACGGATTACACCACTCAAGATGCCATCTTGCTATAGAAAAAGCCACAAAAGCTATCAAGCCCAAAACAATAAATACCTGCTGGAGAAAACTGTGTCCAGATGTTGTGCGTGACTTCACAGGATTTACAACAAAACCAATCAAGAGAATTTTAAAAGAGGCTGTGGATATCATAATAAATGTAGGGGATGAAGGGTTTCAAGATATGGATCTTGGCCCTGGCCAGTGTTCCCCAGTGGTTAGAGCATCAGCCTGAGCACCAAAGGGTCACAGGTTAAATTCCAGATCAAGGGTGTGTGCCTGGGTTGCAGGCTGGATCCCCTGCCCCAGTCAGGGGAGCGTGTGGGAGGCAACCCATAGATGTGTCTCTCTCACACTGATTGTTTCTCTCTCTCTCTCTTTCCTGCTCCCTCCCTCCCTCCCACTCTCTCTTAAAATCAATGGAAAACTATTCCTGGTGAGGATTAAAAACAAAAAACACACATGGATCTTGGAGAAATTCAGAAGCTAATCGACGCCACACGGCAGGAATTAACAGAAGACGACTTGATGGAGACGAGTGCTTCAGAGCCAATGCCAGACTTGAGGAAGAAGATGTAATCGAAGCAGTGCCAGAAATCAAACTGGCATTAGACAATCTGGCAAAAGCGTTCCAATTATTCAAGGTTGCTTTTGACTTCTTTTATGACATGGACCCTTAATAATACAGGCACTGAAACTAAAGTAAGTAGTGGAAGAAGGACTGATGCAATACAAGAACATTTTCAGAGAAATGAAAAGGCAAAAAAGTCAGACAGAAATTACAATGTATTTTCACAAAGTTACATCAAGTTTGCCTACCTCTCCTGCATCCCCCCCTCCTCCAACTCCTCCCCCTCTGCCACTCCTGAGGTGGCAAGACCAAACCCTCCTCTTCTCCCACCCCCTCCTCCTCCTCATGAAGGATGGAGACCTTTATGATGATCCGCTTCCACTTAATAAAGAGCAAATAATCATTCTGGTGTACAGTTAATAAAAGTATCTGTTGTGCATGTGTGTGAATGTCTTGGTGTGAAAATCCAGTAACTGTATGGCAAGAGCTATATGACACTATGACACATTTTTGTGTAATCTCACCATCATCATCACCGTCACCTAAGTACTCCTCCTGTAGAACATCATGTGCAAGACCAGTATGGAAGTGTACAAACTATCCTTACACAGGCATAGAGTGAGTGATATTTAATAAAAATTTAATAATTAGTTTTCTTACTGTTTTGTAACTTTGCAATTACATTACTGTCATCACAGGTAAGTGGGTTCTTTTTACTGTAACAATCCTTACAACACTGTATTATGAATATGACTTTATTTCTGGATGCCAGGGGTGGGGAAAGTCCAGCCCACAGGCTTGCATATGGCCCTTGAAATCATTTGGTCTGGCCCTGCCAAGGCAGCCGCAGGCAGGACTTGAAATTCAGTAAATCTAGGAGCTTTTCTCATAGCTAATTTTTAAGTTGATAATTTTGTATGGCACTCAAATGATGCTATAAATGGCCCTTGGCAGAAAAAAGGTTCCCCCCCACCCCTGCTGCATGCCACAAAAATTTTATAACTATTCATTCCTTCGTGTATGGCTAGGCTACGGTGATGCAAGTGTATTACTACACTGGGCCACCATAAAGCAATCAATCATATTGCTGCTTCTTCATTATCAATGCATGAATTATATCCGTAAATAAATATACATTTTTCACATTACTTTTTCATTTTTCATGTCTAGTGTTAATAACATATGTAACATCTACAGTGTTTTGTATCATATAAAACAATTTTTCTTTCGCATGCCAAATCTTAAAGATGTATATCTTCTTTTTATATTGAATTTACAGGGATGACACTGGATAACAAAATTATACAGGTTTCAGGTACACAGTTCCACAACATAAGACAATACATACTGATGCAGATATTGACTGACAGATTATTCACCTTGCAAAGAGATGACAAACTTAGAGTATCAATAAATACAACACAGTACTGTAAATGTATTTTCTTTCCTATGGTTTTCTTAACATTTCCTTTTATCTATCTTACTTTATTATAAGAATACATTATATAATATGCAAAATGTGTATTGATAGACTGTTTATGTTATCGGTACAGCTTCCTGTCAACAGCAGCCTCTTTAGTCGTTGAGTTTTTGGAGAGGCAAAAGTTTTATGCAAATTTTCAACCACATGGAGAGTCAGCATCCCATACTTCTGTGTTTTTCAAGGGTCAACTATAAATATATACCCTCAGACTAGCGGGTTGAACTGCAAATAAATTCTGATTCTTTTTAGTAGGTGGGCTTTTTGTGTGTATGGTAGTATATGCAAAGCAATTCTAAAACCATTTTAGAAGTATTTTAGAACTGAGTGCACGAGATACTTTTGGAAACCAGGGTGCTCATAGGAGACATACAAATAATAAATGGAGGAGATAAGCAAGAATCCTATCAGGATGGACTAGATTTGGAGCTATCAGTGTGAACTCTTAAATTCTAAAAGATATATACATATATGTATGTGTGCAAACATGTAAGCATATATAAAATTAAATATGACTGTGGGTGCATATAAGTACACAGATATACGTATTTACATATATAAATACATGTATATGTTTCTTCCTCTGTAAACTGAAGGAACTCAGAAGCAAAGATACTTCCAGAATAATGAGAACACTTAGCACCCAAATCTTGGTCTCTAAGACCATGCCTCACAAAGGAACCTAAATTCCTCAGAAAAGTGGCTCATCCCCAGAGAGATGTAAGATTAGCCTGAAACATTTAACCATGTCAGAATGTACAGAAGTACATAAAAGCTGGAGCAACAAAATAATTAAGGACAGTAATAAATTACAAACAACTAGAAAAAATAGGAATCCAAGAATTTATATCTGTAATATATAAATAAATATATAAATATATCTGGGAGGACAGAGGATTCTTCCTTGTGGTAGAACGCCAAGGGCTGACTGGTAAATGTCAAGGAAATGCTAGAGTTTAAAAGTCATCATTTTGCAACTATCATTATAGAGATTTGTTTAGGCAAGAATCATCCACGGATGGGAAATCTAGGGAAAATTTTGCTGAGGAACAAGATAATTGCATGGTTTTAAAGTGTCTCCTCACAGATTGTTTATAAATTGCAAGAGTAAAAAATAATAGCTATAGAATGGAGAAATCAGATACCTTAAGCAAGTAATTAAAATTATCATCGCCAGTGAACACTGTGGGAATCCAGATTTAATGCCCTGAGAAAAACACATCACTTATGTGGAATTCTTATCAGAAATTCCTAACCTGAACCTAATCATGGGCAAATATTTAAAAAACCCAAAATGAGGAACACTATTAAAAAAAAAAAAAAAAGACTGTACTATTCAATTTATCACCATAAAAGACAAGGAAAGGCTGTGGAAATATTCCAGATTAAAAGAGATTAAACAGACACAACAGGTAAATTCCAGACCTGACCCTAGACTGAATCCTAATGGAAAGAGAAGAAAAAAGTATAGGACGTTACTGGATCAACTGACAGAACATGAAGTATGGATGATGTATTAAAAATATTGTATCAAAGTTAAATTTGTTGAATAATTACAATTGACAACTCTAATCTGGTTATGTAAGAGATCTCTCTCTTCTTAAGAAATATACACTGTGGCATTTAGGGATATGTTCAAATTTCATATGTCAGAAAAAAACTGTGTGTATATATATACAGAGAAGCAAGCAATGGTAAAACAGATGGAATAGATGTTAATAGATTAATCCAAAAAATGATATGCAGATGTTCTGGCAACTTTTTTTTTATCTTCACCCAATGATATTTTTTCCATTGCTTTTTGGGGGGGGCGGGGGGGGGGGGCGGAAACATCAGTGTGAGAGAGACGTGCCCTTGACGGGAATAGAATCCAGGACCCTTCAGTCCACAGGCCGATGCTCTAACCACTGAGTCACACCAGCCAGGGCCTTGCAACTTTTAAGTTTGTAATTATTAGCAATTTTTTTTAAAAGTCTAAGGGATAAGAAAGCATTATTTTAGAGTTGAATAAATAATGTTTTCTCTTTCTTGGTGTTGCATACAATAATGATGCATCTTACAATTAATAGCATCCTAATGTCAATGAAAAATAGTAAGTAAATAGGTAAAAAACAACTCAGTAAGTTTTCTTCATCCAACTAACAAGGTTTTAGGGGAAAACACAGAATACCCACTATGTACACTACTAACAAATTAAGACTATTTAGGAGACTTGGTATTACCAATCTGGTCTTCAAGCAATGTGAACTTTAAGTATTAATTGTTCCTTAAGTTTCATTCTATAATGTGTGCTTAATTACAAATTGTAAAAATACCTACATACACTGCAAGGAAACCAATGTACAGCTATTTATAATATATGCTTTAAATGGGGCTTTAAATGTTCAAAAAATAAAATGCCCTTGAAAACTAGGCTTAGAGGGAACTAAAACTGTTAGATTGGTTAATTAACAGGTTACCATTCAATATTAAATGCTGATAAAGGACAAACTAAAAACAAGGAGGAAAAATACAAGATTACAGTAAATCTGGGTCTCAAATACTACAGTAATAAAAGCATAATTCAACTGTCAGAGAAAACCCCATAAAAATATGATAAATGCTAGGATTACAAGATTTTTTTGCTTTAATCTGCATGTTACAAATGTATTTTACAAAAAGAATTAAAAATACAGGTTTCTTTAGTAATTTCCATAATCTTTACCACTACATTTCTACCTCTGGAAGGAGCTAAGATAAGATCACTAAGATGGGTTAAATAAACGGCTACAGAGGACAGTGAACAAAGAAGCCACCAAATGTAGGGCAATGCTTATCAGTATAGCCAAAAGAATCAGGAAACTGTGAATGTAATGAAAGAAACAGGCAATTCACTGAACTGGGAAAGCAATATGAAAACCCACACTGTGACTTGTGTATTTACACAAATGACAGGTGCAGAATGGAAAGTGGGAGAGAAAAAACTGTGTACTAATTTCCCAGGAATTATCCAGACTGATGATTTTTCCACTTTCTTTAAAATTTTCCATTCCAACTAGCAGCTACCAAATGTGAATTCAGTGAACATCCTTTTATGTAATGCATTTATGTTGAACTATCAAATGTAGAAAAATAACTGAAGTAATATTGTCACATATAGTACCTTCAAGTCAGTCACAAATCATTCACCATAAGCTGGTCCAGCATTGTCGCATTTCCTCTAAATTTCTTCTAAGATGTCAAAAATTGAAATCTACAGTAATGTAAAAATATTCCTCTCTACTCTGTATTTTTGTTAGTATAAAAATTATTATTGATAAAAAGAAAATGACACATGGAGATAAGTAGAATGGGGGTTGCCTGGGGCTGGGGGTAAGTGGAGAATGTGTAATTATTTAATGTGCACAGAGATTCAGTTTTGCAAGATGAAGAGCGTTCTGGAAGTGAGTAGTGGTGATAGTTGTTCAACAATATGTATGTACTTCATACCACTGAATAGTGTACTTTAAAATGGTTAAGGTGGTAAACTTTATGTTATATATATTTTACCACAATAAAAAAAATGGGAGAAAAATAAAATAATAGTTGATAACCCAAAACAAGAGGTAAAAGAAATCCTATAGAAATAAGACTAAAGAACCCAAAACATAACAATCTACAGATATTCAGCAAAAAGGTAAATGATACTACCTAATTCAATAGTTCTCAAGAGCATCATTACGTTGTCAAAACGGTGTAACAAATATTCAAGCTAATAAGGTAAATTCTTTCAAATATGGTTAAATTATTTATGATCTTAAATCTAGTGTTTAAAGAAGTACATTTAGATCCCTGCAGGGCATTGACGAAACAGAGAGGGAAGGAATAGAAGTTAGGTATCTATTCTTTGGAGGGGGAAGCATGGTTTGTGATGAATTCTATATTAAACTCGGGCTAGCAGGCAGGTTTGGAATCAAGCCAGCAGTGGAAACAACAGAGGGACAGGGAATGAAGCCCTGGCCTAGGGCACCACCTGCTCCTAAGGTGCGGGGGCACACAAATCCTTCACCTTTTGGCTCAATTCTCCATAAAAAAGTATTTCTTATGGTTACATTTCATACCAATTCTGGAAAGTCTGCGACCTTTAAAACTAGTATTTCATACAAAAAACTCCTTTAAACCTTTTGAGAAACATTGGTACACTGTGCCTCCAAAGATGGGATAAGTAAGGATGATCCTGGAGATGGAATGGTAAACAGGCTCTAAGATGGCTCCCAATAATTCTCACGCCCTAGTATTCATGCCCTCGCATACATGCTCTACTCCTCTTAGCTTACACATTGCTGGTGGGACATTAAAATGGTACAACCAACTTGAAAAACAGTTGATAATTAAAATGTTAAAAATACACCTACCATAAATAACAGATATTTACCTAAGAGAAATGAAAATTTGTGTCCATACAAAGACCACATACAAAATGTTCACTGCAGCTTTATTTGTAATGGCCACAAACTGGAAAAAATTCAGGTGTCTTTCAACAGGTGAACGGATAAGAAATTATGGTACGTCCACACAATTAAATACTATTCAGCAAAAAAAAAAAAAAAAAAAGGAAAGGTTGATACAACATGAATGAACCTCAAAATAATTATGCTACGCAAAAAAAGGTCAGAAAATATATACTGTATGATTCTATTTGTATATGTAAAATTTATATAAAATTCTATAAAAGGCAAACTAACCTAATTATTCTGACATAAAAATAGGTAAGAAAGATTCTTTCAGGCAAAAATCATATTGGAGCCTTGGCTGGTGTGGTTAGAAGATCGGCCCACACACTGAAAGAACATGAGTTCTATTCCAAATCAAGGGCACATTTCTGGGTTGCAGGTTTGGGTCCCCAGCCCCCATCAGGGCACGTGCAAGAGGCAGCCAATTGATTTGTCTCTCTCACATCGATGTTTCTCTCTTTCTCGTTTTCTCATTCTCTCTCTCTCTTGCCCCCCCCCCCCCCCCCGGTCCATTCCAGTCTCTCTAAAACTCAATGGAAACAAAAGTCCTCAGGTAAGGATTAACAAACAAACAAAAAAATCACATCTGACTACCCACTGGTTCTTCTACTTTACTTTTCCCCCTAAATTCACCCTTTTACCTACTTCCCATTTTCAGGAGCAGGTACTTTGTCTTTTTTTATTCTCTACTATATCCCCAGGATTAACAATGACCAGCACATAGCTGGTGCTCAGTAAATACACACTGAATTCATTCCTCCTGCTAATCTTTTTTTAAATATTTTTTATTGATTTTTAGAGAGGAAGGAAGAGGAATAGAGAGAAAAATCGATGAGAGAGAATTGTCATCAATTGGCTGCCTTCTGCTGCATGCTCCCAACAGGGGATTGAGCTCACAACCTGGGCACGTGCCCTAACTGGGAATCGAACCCTGACCTCTTGGTTCCTGAGTCGACACTCAACCACTGGGCCACACCAGCGGGGCCCTCCTGCTAATCTTATTCTCTTTTCTCTGTTCCAATGTGTCATGCCTACCCACAGCTCCCTCTCAGAATGCTAGCTACCCTTAAGCACTGAGTTACCTACTCTCTCTCCCACAAACATTTTTAGCTATTTCCTAAAGTCAGCCTTTTAATGATTAAGGAACTAAATAATAATAAAGGAAAGCAAAGTTAGTTCATTTAAAGATACAATCATATTTGATGAGCCTTATCTGTTAGATAACTAAAATAGTTGCTTTCTCTAAAACTAATTGCATATTATATATTTATATATTTATGATAAATATAAATTAATATAATATATATTAACTAATAAACTAAAATACGTACAATTCTGAACCAGGTTGGTACCAGTGATGCCACTGTAATAACCTGGTTATTATTTAACAGGAAAGGAGGAAAGGGAAGACCAGAGAGACACATGCCCAGTAAGGTCTGAGTGATGTGGGAAGGTGCTTACCTGTCACTCACACCTGGAAGCAAATCAGTGGCCAGAATAGGTATGGTCACTGCAAGCACACAAACCTGAATACTGAAATTTCCAAACAAAGGAAGTTCCTTTTCTCTCTCCTCTCCCTCTCGTGCACTGGGTTCCTCGCTCTCCTGTGGCAAGGGGATGCGTTCCCCTGCACCCACATGGCACATGGTCATGTTGGACTCCACACATGGACAAATAAGCTTGGATGCTGAACCACACCTGCTGCAACATGGAAAGGAAACTCTGGACATTGGCCCTCCTTCTGGCTTTGCTGGAACCCCAGCTGTACCTTTTCCAGGACTAGCTTAAGGGGCAGGAGACTTTGGAACCCAAGAAATGTAACTTCATGAAAGCCTTCTTTCACATCCCATCCTCCCGGGGGGCTTCTTAAAATTCTTATTTCAGGAGCGCCCCAAGAACCTCACTCGCCTGAATTGAACTGAATTCTCTGGTAACATCCTGATACCAGACAGCAAGAAGCAATCCATTTTCCACATATTAAGTTGTACTTACTTAGTGTAAATTACACTGAGAAATGCTACAGTGGGTAATCATGTTATCTAATTGGGTTAACTTTGCTTTATTTACACACATAATGCATGAAAATAATTCAGGGAGAAAAGGAAAAAAGAATTCAAGGAGGAATCCCACAGAAAAGAAAAGCCAACTTAAATAAGAGCCCTGGCCAGGTGGCTAAGTTGGTTAGAGCATGGTCCTGATACACCCAGGTTTCAAATTTGATCCCCTATGAGGGCACATACAAGAATCAACCAATGAATGCATAAGTGGAACAACAAATCAATCTCTCTCTCTTTCTCTCTCTAAATATCAATAAATTTAAAAATATTTTTAAAAAGAAAAAATAAGAGTTTGTGGGGTAAAATGTGCTCATTCAGGAACCATGCCTAGGTTTGAATCATGGCTCTGCCTCTTGCTGTGTGTGGAAATATACAATGGGGCTAGTTAGGAAAACTACTTCATGGGTTGTGAAGATTGAATGCACTTAAAGTGCTTATAACTATGCCTGTCCAACAAGTGTTCAATAAATATTACCAATTACTGAACTTTTTAAATATATTAACAAAATAATTTCATTTAATTTATCAATTACATACCTAGAAATAAAAACGAAAAAGATGTGCATTAACTATCTGATTCCATCAAAAACATACATTCCTAAAGAAAAAAATTATAAAACTCAAGTATTTCTACCATAACTTATATAAGAGATGAGGAAGTAAGGTTTTATTAACTCAGTGCACCTAAAATAACTTGATATGTTATGTTAGTATAATTTATTTAAATAAGGGTTAATTATGACTAGAATCAAAGATTTATATTAGTGTCCTAAAAATCTAGGTATCCCTTAGCATGATACACTTTACACCATTTTTTAGCAAATTAAATTTGTTTTCTTATAAGAAATTAGGAAATGATTACTCACTTTTTAAAAAACACAATTTGCTAAAATCGAAAGTAGTATGTATAAATGCTTTACCAAAACAATTACTAAGAAATCTAAAACAGAATTCCTATTAACAACTTCTAGTGATTAAATCTGGTCATCATTTAATAAACAAATCTAATTCATGAAAATGAAAACCAACTATTTCATAACAAATAGACAGCTATATATTTGCATTAGTTAGATGGGCCTTTTAAAAACCCAAGTCCATTAAGTCTAAATGGAGCTAAGCAATATAATAAGCAAATCAATGCCAAACCAAGAATCCTAGCTTTCAATATCAAAGCAAAGAATATATACAATACACTGAATTACAAAAAGGCATGTCCTCTGGGCTGAGAAATTGCCAAAATACAGAAGAGAGCAAAATGCTAAAAACATCCCTTAAATGTCCCACAGAGGGCTGGCTTTCAGCCACCACTATCAATCCTTTGGCCAGGCACACCCTGCACCACTATTACTTCAAGGCGCTAAATAAACAGGGTAGTAGCTGCTATGGACTGAATGTCTGTGTCCCCTCAAAACTCCAATGTTGAAGCCCTAACCTTCAACATGTGCCATTGGGGGGAGGGGGAGTGCGGCCTCTGAGAGGTAATTAGGATTGGATTACGTCATGAGGGTGAGGCCCTCATGATGAAACTAATGCCCTTTAAGAGAAAGAGAGAGCTTTCTCCATCAAGTGAAAATACAGCAAGAGGGCTGCTTCATTCTTAAAGTAACTCAGGATTTTAAGTGCTTTATCTACATTATCTCATCTGATCCTCACACAGGCCATAGGTCAGTTGGCCAGGTTTATTATTATCCCTAAAGTGATTAAGTGATTAAAATGAGGTCATGTCCAGCTTGGAAGTGACAGAATTAGGTTTAAAACCAGTTCTCTGTCCACTGCATAAAAAGAATGTTTAAAATAAAATGTATTAAAATCAAGTATCACCCTGGCTGGTATGGCTCAGTTGGTTGGAGCGTGGTCCATGCACTAAAAGGCTGCCAGTTTGATTCCTTGATTCCTGGTCAGGGCACATACCTAAGTCACGGGTTCAATACCCAGTGTGGGAGGCAACCAATCTGTTTCTCTCCTCTCTCTCCCCCTTCCTCTCTCTTAAACATGTTCTTGAGTGAGGATTTTTTTTAAAACATAATTATAAATGCAATGAGGAGAAAAGCATTTTTTGGTTTTGGTTTTGTTTTACTAACTAGAAAACACGATGCAGCTCTAAACGAAACATCAAATTCATATACGAGGTTACTGTTAAAAACATCGAATAACACTACATTCTTAGAAAATACCAACTCCATTTAGATTTAGACTCAAACTCTAAAGACTACAATTTGTTTTATAAACTCACACCTCCACACAAACTGGATCAATTTTACCACCTTATGGTTGATTTTACTAACATTTTACTATTATTGCCCCAAAAGGACCAAGAATAACATAAGAATTTTGGCTTTGCAATCTTTGACTCTTAGACAAAGATAAATTTTTTCAAAAGCACAATACCTGAATTAGAAACTAGTAGTTCTCAAATTTTCACTGAAGTTCTTTTAACCTAAAAATCAACCTTTCAACATTAGCTTATTAGATACAAGTTAAACTAGATGGAGAAAATTTCCAAAGCAGTGTTTAAGTAACTTGCATGTTATACACTATATATGTAGAACTTCAAATGTAATACAGTTTATTCTTTTATTTACTAATCTATGACATTATTCATGACTGAGACCAAGCTTAATATGTATATTGACCTAAGGTATTGTAGGCTTGATCAACCTTCAGCCTCCTTCTTAACCAGCAGAGGATGCTCATACATGATCTGAAATAGAATGTGAACAGACCTGGTAAGTCAGTAAGATGATTAAAATAATGGGGAAGGGATGGACTGGTATAGCAATGGTTTCCAAACCAATCAGTAAAAATCACCAATGTCATCAAGCTAATTTTTTTACTCCACTGAGGATACCAAACATATTAGAAAAACAAAATAAAAATCTACTCACCTTGTAGTGACTGAAAGATGTTACCAGCTTTTTACTTATGCTAGAATGCCAAGGAAGCTTCCAATTTGAAAAGAACACAATACAGATTTCAAGAGGGGGGAAGGGGGGAAGGGGAGGGTAACAGTTTTATTTGCCATAGGTAGAGGGAGAAGAAAGGTATCTTTATGGAAATTTCCACCTTTCTCTAAAGGAAAGAAAAAATTATAGAATGTACCAATCAACCAACAATATACCCCACGGAGCCAGAGAGCAGGGAAGCTGGCTGAAAACATTCTCATTAGAGTCAAATTTTTACTTGCCTTAGGCAAAAATATTCTTAAAATTTGTTCCACAGCAATTTTTCATGTCTTCAGATTTATACAAGAAGGGTTTTCCTCATCCATACCAATAAACTGACATTTCCAAATAGAAATAAATTATGCAACAGTCCCAATGGTTAGGGTCTCTCAGACTATGATTTGCAATTAAGATACTTTACCCCCACTCCAACAATGACAAGAGCTACAACAAAAATACCCCAATATCGGTATTAGAGAAACTGTTTAAGGTACTGAATGTTTAAGGTACTGAAGATAAGGTGCTTAAAGGAGTATGCATATAAATCTCTATCATTAGGATGAAAGCCAATTCAGCATGTTCACTCACCTTACTGAAAACTCCCTATAGTATCAAACCCAAATCAGCAGGTTATCTTAAGTTAGATTAGACTTCTGTCTCCAATCTTAAAGAAAAAATATAGTCAAACCCTATGTATAAACACAATTTAAATTCAAAATCATTTGAAGACACAAAAAAAGCAAAATGGCACTGCTCTCAAAACAGAACAGTACAGCACACACTGGACCCTGTTACTGAGATAGTACTACCTACCACATTCAACATACACCATACATACTACTAGCTCATCAATTCCACATAAATTTTGACAGCAGACTAAGTTCTTAGAAAACTGCTCCCCAAAGTTTAGTAATCTTCTTAAAGCATTACAGTTCCAAGGAACAAATCACAGATTGCTAAAGAAGCCATATGTCATTAATTTAAATGACACATAAAGAATCAAAGAATGTTGATAATGACCAAAGCTGGTTAGTGGGTGTATAAGAGTTCTCGAATGCTTTGCATATGTTTGAAATTTTCCCTGATAAACTGAGTTTCCTTTTATTGATTTTTTTTAATTTACTGACAACAGGTCAAATTTTAAACTCCAAAAATTTAGTTTTTGTTAGATGTTTATAAATTGTGAGGGGGAAAAGCAAAGTAACTAGCAGTAAGTGCCTATTCTGTGTTTTAATATATAACAACCCCTATGAGATAGACAAAATTAGCCCTATTTTACATTTTTAAAAGTTGAGAATCTAAAGCAGGGGTGGGAAATGTCCGGCCTGCAGGCCATACACGGCCCGAGAAATCATTTGGTCTGGCCCTGCCAAGGCAACCACTAGGGGGACTCAAAATTCAATAAACCTAGGAGCTTTTCTCATAGCTAATTTTTAAGTTGATAATTTTGTATGGCCCAAGAATGATGTTATAAATATCCAAATGGCCCTTGGCAGAAAAAACGTTTCCCACCCTTGATCTAAAGGGTTAATTTTCCCAAAACCATAAAGGAGATTGAGATTCACAACAACCAAAGGGAGGGAGAAACAAGAAGAGGGGAGGAAAACAAAGGCAGGCAGACAATAGTATGGTTAAAAGAAAACAAAAAGAAAAACACCATTGTACTAATTGTACTAATACACAACAGACAAAATTAGACAAATACACTTTTTAGAAAACTCCACAAGTTAAAAGATTCTTGTAAATTTACCCAATGATAATTATTCAAGGAAAAATTACAAAAATATAACTTTGATTTTTTTAGAGAGAGAAAGGGGGGAAGACAGAGAGAAAGGGCAGGGAGGGAGAAACACTGATTTATTATTGCACTTATTTATGCATTCACTGGTTACTTCTTGTATGTGCCCTGACCAAGGATTGAAACCACAACCTTGGTGTATTGGGATGACACTCTAGCCAACTGAGCCATCCAGCCAGGGCCTATAACTGTATTTAAAAACCTGTAATTGTTCTGTATCTGTAACTATTTGCATATTTTACTCTAGTATCAACATATCAAATCCTAAAGAAATTCCATTTCTGCCATGCTGCTAATGAGCTAAATACACACACACCAAAACTACTCTAAACTTTAATTTAGTTATCTAACCACAAGTTTAAATAAATTAAGACTCTGAAAAAGTGTCATAACATATTTACAGTGGTACTTTATATTTGTAATCCAGCAGACTTTAGTAGATAATCATTATACGGGGTAGGCTAAAGGAGGTGTATAGTTGTGAGTACATGAAACGAAGTTTATTCTTGTATTATTATTTATTAATAATTACATTATTTTTCATAAGAAACAACTGTAAACCTCCTTTTGCCCACCCCTATATTTCAATTTACTGTACAACTACACTGCTCCAACCCTCCACTGTTTCTATAAATGTGAAAATCCATTTTAAAGTACATGGACCTCAAAAAATGATACTCTCCTTCCTCACATATTGACAAAATCCTAGTTCCTTGATTTGGTTACACAGAGTAGAAAAACACTAATTCTATTATGAACCACTGATCTTCAGAAAAAGACATAATCAAATAAAAACTACATATAAACAACTACTGTATTGTAACTTTATTCAGTAAATCTATCACAGAAGCAAATCAACTTCAAGGAAAGGTCATTTGCATACTAGAAGCCTATTAACACATCTTGACAAATACTAAAGACGGCATCTGATAGTCTCTTCAACAAATGATCAAATAAAAGCATCATCCTTTCCTGTTAATGTACTCAATGTGGTCACTACATAAAAATCACAAAAAAGATGATTAAAATTCCACTTTCTTATAGGATCAATATACAAGGTCATTTCAGTCTTAGAGGCTAGGCCAACCAAATCTTAACCGTGAAAGTAAAGAAGCAAACTCCACACCTTGTATATTCACTACTTCATTCATTCCACTCAAGGTGAGTATCACATTCATAAAAGCCTCTCTTTCCCTCATACCCATTTTAGGTTATGTAAAGTGGGGGGAGGGGGGATCTGTCTCCCATAAGGCAAATCTTGGCTAAGTCAGGCAAGCTGAAAACAATGCAGACACCTTCCCACAGTCACTATTCAATTACATGAGTGAAAGATACCTTCGGCCACTACAGTTGACCCTTGAACAACTGGGTTTGAATTGTGTGAGTCCACTTATATGTTCATTTGTTTTACTTTTTTTTTTTTTTTACTCCTCATCTGAGGACATGCTTTTATTGATGTTAGTGAGAACGGCAGGGAGAGGGAGGAAGAGAAACATCGATGTGAG
The DNA here is from genome assembly GCF_054644295.1 of Miniopterus natalensis. Lineage (NCBI taxonomy): Eukaryota > Metazoa > Chordata > Mammalia > Chiroptera > Miniopteridae > Miniopterus > Miniopterus natalensis. The sequence goes on from NC_142084.1 coordinate 43,182,120, forward strand.
AGTGAAACACTGATCGGCTGCCTCCAGAACACGCCCGACAGGGGATAGAACCTGCAACCTGGGTCTGTGTCCTGATGGGGACTTGATCCAGTGACCTTACACGACAACCAACTGAGCCACACCAGCCAGGGCAAGTCCACTTACATGTTGATTTTTTTTTCAATGAATACTGTAAATATACTTTCTCTTCCTTATAATTTCCTTAACATTTTCTTTTCTTTAGCTTACTTTATTATAAGGACATAATACATAATGCACATAACACACAAAATATGTGTTATTCAACTGTTTATGTTATCAGTAAGGCTTCTGGTCAACAGCAAGATATTAAGTTTTGGGGGAGTCAAAAGTTATATATGAATTTTCAACTGTGGGGGGAGCTGGCACCCCTAACCCTCCATTGTTCAAGGGTCAACTATATTTCACACTTAAGGTTCTTTGCAATTATAAACCATACATGGCTTAGCAGTTAAGAGCTTAGGCTGCATATTCCCCGAGTTTGAATCTCAGCAATTTTACTTGCTCAGTGACTTGAGCAAGTTACTTATCCTCCCTGTGTCTCAGTTTCATCACTTATAAAGTGAATATTATAATAGTACAGTCTGTTCTGCTATAACATGTCTCTGCCTTTAACAGTTCCTACAGAACTGTTAAAAAGAATAATGTAGGAATAGCATGGAAGTGACGTTGGTTCATATGTAATTTCTTCCAACAGAATTAAAGAGAAATCCTTGGCAATATATAAAGACCTTAAAGAAGAAAAGAAAACTTGAGTACTTATAAAAATGCTTTTCTTTAATGCAAATAGTGGCTGATGTAATGACTGCAAGAACTATGCTTTTTCTACCATGTTAAGCGTCTGACAATCCACAAGAACAGATGAAGACACTGCAAACACACCTCTCCCTGAGTTAAAACAATGAATGAAGAGAGCCACATATTGGAGATTTTTAGTACTGTTAAAAATGTTGGCCTACACCTCAATGAAGGAAGCATGGGCTCCAGGGTTAGTATCACAAAAGTGACTGATGCTAATGTGAAAATCTTGCTAGTATTTAACCTTGCCAGTATTTTCATTAAGGTTGTTACTGATATTGTTATTAGTATTCTGGTTACAAAATTCCACAGGTTTTGAATGGCCCACCCCAATCCTATGATTTTCCCAGTAAGCCCTGTTATTTTCAACCCTATTATTTTTTGCAAAACAGAAAGCATTTTGGCAGAAGCACCTATACCTATCTAGTAATTGTGAGAATCATGAGAATTAAATTGGGTTAATACACACACATCAAACAGAAGCTGGCACACAATAAATCTTAGCTACTGCTAGTATATACTGTAACTCAAAATAATGGATTAACTTCAACTCAAGAGCATACAAACTATCAATGTATTTTTCCACTCAAGAGTCATACATCATCTCACCATCACTGAATATAAAAACTAATCCTCCCAAAAACACCTAAAAATAGATTAAGAACCATAAATGAACCAAATGTGTTAGTAAAGTAACAAAATATCCCACTCACACTTGTGGCCAAAGGTGCTGCCTCACCCAACTACTGACACCTACAGTAAGGAAAATTATTCTGAAGTGCTTTGGATTTTGTGTCTGTTTGATGTCTATTAATTTCACAGCAATTTGACCTAAGACATGAGTTGGTGATAATGTTAATCATTTCATATACATTTACATAATTTTCTTTAGTAATTAATATTTTTCTCCATTTTAGATACCAATGAGCTTCTTTAATTCGGTGCCTCTTGTTTCTAGGAAAGATATGTTGACATCCCATTTGAAAGTGATTACCATATTACTATTAGGACCGAATTTTTTGTTTGTCTCACGTATTAACATTAAATCAACACTTTTCTAAAAATGCTTGTGGTAAAATGTTTCTTACATATACATGTATTTATAAACGCTGAGATATGATGATTTTTACTCAAAAATTGAAGCCCAAAGATCATGAAGATTGGATTCAACTAGTTACTATGCACAAGATTTAAGATAATATATTTATTTATATTACTTTATGAGAAAAGTGTTTTCACTAGAAACAACAATATCCAAACACTTCACCGGAGACCTAATTATTTAAAACTCCCATAACTCAAAGAGATTTACAGTCATGCACCACTTATCTATGGGATGCATTCCAAGAAATGTTAGGCAATTTCACTGTTGTGCAAACATCATGAGACTGTACTTACACAAACCTAGATGGTATAGCCTACTACACACCTAGGGTATATGGTATAGCCTAATGCTTTGGAGGGGAAGAAAAATAATCTTCCCTCTACCCTTCTGTGTTCTTGTCTGAGACATCCCTATAATAAAAAACAGATTAACATGAGAAAACAAACAAAAGTTTAATAACATGTATACCTCCAGTATACATGAGACAGACCCAAGAAAACAGTAACTTGCCAGACAAGCTGAGGGCACCACCTTAAATACCATCCTCGGCTGAAGACAAAAGATGATGTTGGGAAGGAGAACTCAGTTATAGGTTACCAGGAAAAGCCCAGTATACCAGGATAAGGTTGTTACACAGGTTTAAGTCTTCTCAAAGTTTTAAAGTCTTCCACATTGATAACAGTTACTAGGCATAAGACCACCTCCCTCTTCCTGGTACAGATACCCTTACAAACGAAGAGTTCCCCTACAAATGTAAATGTCGTCTTCTACAAAGGGCAACTTCTTTTCAGAGCTTCTCCCGCATCCATCTTCTTTCTTAACATTTACTAGCCTAAAATAACCCCTATACCACAAAGACATATTTTGGGATGACAAATCCTGTTTCCCTATAGCTCCTAGGCTACAAACCTGTAGAGCATGTTACTGTACTAAATATGGTAGGCAACTACAGTGGTACCTGGGTTTTCGAACGTCTCCGTTGGCAACATTTCAGATTATGAACACTGTAAACCCAGAAGTAAACGCTTTGGTTCTGGGACACGCCTCGGAAGTGGATCATGCCATGTGGCTTCTGCTGAGGGAAAGATCCTGAGGCCTAGCTGTCGGCTGTTGGTCCCTCGGTTTTTGAACGTTTGAGAACTCAAATGGTCTTCCGGAACAGATTACATTCAAAAACCCACAGAGGTACCACTGTATAACACAATGGTGAGCATTTGTGTAATGCATTAGACTACAGACCTTTAAGGCAGCTATGAGGTCACTAGAAAGGATAGGAATGTTTTGGCTCCATTATAATTGGACCACCATCTTATAGATGATCCATTGTCAACCAAAACATCACTATGTAGCACATGACTGTACTATAGTTTATAAATAAAAATACCATTCCAATGAAATCATTATTCATTGAACAAATATCTTACTAGGCAAGGAGAAACTCTTTTTCAGTTCTCAAGCAACAGATTTATCTCTAACAAATATAACTAATCAAGACTTTATCAGTTTTTCATCCAGCTGTAAGAATATATATAAAGTCCAGCCCCACACCTCTCTCTAAAACAGCAATTTTTATGGAACATAAATTACTAAAAGATTGATGGGATAAATCTGAGTAATAGAACTCTGAGAAATAAATGCAAAGACCTAGGTGCAACAGAGACAACAAAATTTAGCATGAACACCAGATAGTTACATAACCTAAAAGTCATATGGGGGAGAAAAACAGTCATTTGGTGTCCAATTTCCTACCTAAAGTAAGAACCCACTCTATAAAATCCCTAATACACAATCCTCTAAAACCTCCAGCAACAAGAAATTCTCTACTTCACAAAGCACATTTCAATCCCATATATTAATCTTGGACAAACTCAAATCTTTGAGGAATCAAAAGAGAGACACCATTACACACAGAAAAATGTCTTCAAAAATCTAAAACCAGTAATGTTTTATGAAATTAATCAATTAGAAAAAAATCTGTATACTCTTAAGAGCTTTTTTTTACTGTTTCTTTCATTTTGTTTTTTACTTCGTATTTTGTCCCAACAGTTTTTAAACCAAAGACTCACTAGAAATCTACACCCGGATTTCTGAGTATATATCCAGTTACATGAGAACTAATTAAATAATATCAGAGTAAAAGGAAAAAAACTACTTTAAGAGACTTAAAAGACTATTTTGAAAATTAATGAAATTGTTCTTCTTAGGGGTAAAACAGATTTTACTCAAAATTGTACAATGAAAAATGCAAACTGCTTGACAAGGATGTTTATAAAAAACAGTCAGAGCCCAGCCGGAGTGGCTCAGCGGTTGAGCATCGGCCCATGATCCAGGAGATTACAGTTCGATTCCTGGTCAGGGAACAAGCGGGGTTTCAGGCCTGATCCCTACTAAGGGGCATGAAGGAGGCAGTCGATCAATGACTCTCATTATTGATGTTTCTATCTCTCTCTCTCCCCCTCTCCCTTCCTCTGTCTGAAATCAATAAAAACATATTAAAAAAAAAAAAAAGATAAAAAACAGTCAGAAAATAATAAAAGAACTCTATGCACTAACAACATATCTTTTTCAGAACAGAACAATAGAAACTAGGCTTACTAATGATTTTAATATATTTGATGAAAAGATTAAGGTATTTCCATATAACTTAACAAACACTTGAAGTTCCGAGCACTGTGAAAAGTTCTAGAGGTACAAAAATAAAAAGAACAATTTATTAACTAAGAACTATAAAACAAAAATTTTTCTTTCAAGGACACAAAAACTATTAAAAATATTTTAAAGAATATATGTGTTAATAAGATACTTCAGCCCTAACAGGTTTGCTCAGTGGTTAGAGCGTAAGCCCATGGAATGAAGGGTCCAGAGTTTGATTCCGGTCAAGGGCACATAACTCAGTTGCAGGCTCGATCCCCAGCCTGGTCAGGGTGCGTGCAGGAGGCAACCAATCAATGTCTCTCTCTCACATTGATGTTTCTTTCTCTCCCTCCCTCTCTCTCTCTCTTTCCCTCTCTCTCTCTCTTTCCCTCTCTCTCTCCCCCTCCCTCTCTCTTCCTCCCTTCCTCCCTTCCACTCTCTCTGAAAAAGCGATGGAAAAAATATCCTCCTATAAGGATTAAAAAAAAAGATACTTCATAATATAAAAATATTTTAGATTAGTTCAGCTAGGACAGTATAAGAAACAAAAAGCTTACTTAGTTTCTTTTTCTATTAATTCACAAACAGGAAAAAAAAATCTCTGATTTTTCAACTCCCAAATGATTTCTCAGTTTAAAATAAACCAATTCAAATGGAAACAAGACTGTATACCTGAAGGAGCCCAAATGATCAATTCTATTACTTCTAAGAAACTATAAGTTAATTTTTAAAAATCCACCAATTCACCCATGATTAATGTAGATTAATCATCTACATTAATGAATAATCAAACAATATCTACTCATGATCTATATAAATGTCCATATACTTTGAAATACTTATTCCCTATCTGGAAATTTCAATGCACAGAATGCCAACAGAAGCATTTTAACAGAAAAAAAAGAGAAAATTACTCAAAAATAATTCACCTCCTCATACACTGGAAACTACAAAACAGTGATGAAAGAAATTAAGGACGACCTAAATAAATGAAAAGACATTCCATATTCATAGACTGTAAAACCCAATATTCCCCAAAGTGATCTATAGGTTCAACACCTCCCCATCAAAATTCAAGCCTGCTTTTTTTACAGGAACTGACAAGCTGATCCTACAATTCACATGGAAACGCAAAGGACCTAGAAAAACAATTATGAAAAAGAACATAGTAAACATACATCCCTATTTCAAAACTTACTACAAAGCTACAGTAATCAAGACAGTTTGGTAATGGTATAAGAACAGACTTACAGATCAATGGAAAAGAACTGACAGTCCAGATAAGGCCTTACATTTATGGTCAACTGATTTTGGACAAAGATGCCAAGGCAATTCAATACCTTTTGCAACAAACAGCAATGAGACAATTGGATATCCACATACAAAATGAATTTAGACCCTTATCTGAGCATTCTTTCACAGCATACAAAAATTAACTCTAAATGGATCATAGACCCAAATGTAAGAGGTAAAATTATAAAATATATTGAACACAAGATGTAAATGTTCAAAAATTAGATTGTGGTAATGCCTGCACAACTCTGTAAACTTACTAAAAATCACTGAATTGTATACTTAAAACAAGCTATGCTGTGTGAATTATACCTCAATAAAGATGTTTAAAAACAACTGGCTTGTAAAAAAATCACAATGGCTGTTAAATAAATTCCAAGAACTACACAGTATATTACAAAGTCAATAAGGCTAATAGCTTTACAGAAACAAAAAAATTTATAAGGTTGAAATAGGATTGCAACTATCTAAAATTATAAACATTATCATAGCAAATAGTCATAGTAGCATTTAATGTGCAACACATTATTTTAAGTGCTTTACAAGAATTTACTCCTTTAACCCTCACTACAATGTGGTTTCCCTTACTGTAAGATGGGTAAACTAAGACACAAAGAAGTTTAAAAAATGTATTCAAGATCACAATAGGGTGTTGGGAAAATGAACATTTTTTCCTCTTTAAACAAATACCTTTAACCTATTTTATTATTATGCACTTGAAAAGGAGACTAGTGGGCATCATGACTGCCTATCCAGCATCTAATGACCCCTTTCAATGTCTTACCCAGATTTTTATTTGCGTATGCGCCTCTCCCCATACAGCCCAGGCACTTCAGAGAAAGCTCACCCTATCCTTAATCATAGCGTTTGGCCCCCAGGTTTGCTTAAGCCCATCAGCACATTTCAATGGCCACAGTCATTTGTTCAAGAGGTCCAATCAGGACTCTGGCTTGGCATGTTAGCACAGAGAGGCGCTCTCTCCCAACTGCCACTGGCAACCATTCTACAGCCAAGAGGAATATCAACAGATTGGAGCTGACATCACAGAAGAGAACAGAAATGGAAAGAAGCTGGTCTTTAATATTATTGTGTTACTCTAAGTCTTGCCCTACCTTTGGACTTCCAGATAAATGAGACCAGAAATCCTTTTTATTGTGTTTAAAACCAGTTCAAGTTTTCTACTACTTAGAACATGAAGTACAGATTGATTTGGGGGGAAACCCATCAACATGTATATTTCTAGAAAGGATTACTTATAATCCTTAAATTCATGATGGCACACATTAGAATAAAAACATATTCAATGATTATTTTTTAATTAAGGTTCATATAAAAGCCTGAAAAGTAACGATGTGTGATTTTATGTCCCACATAGTACTCTTTAATAAATACAGGGTGAGGCAAAAGTAGGTTTATAGTTGTGAGAACACGAAACAATTTATTCATGTATTATTTATTATCATATTTTCCACACAAACAAATGTAAACCTACTTTTGCCCAACTGTTCTGCCCAAAATATGACAATTTTCAAATGTTACTTAAGATCTAGATGTGTAATTCCTGAAAAATCAAAAGGTATTATTACACCATTGGGCCCATGTTACCGTAGGACAACAATCAGCTAGAATGGAATAGCAGCTGCCCCATTAAGTCTACAAGTACACCCTCTATACTAGCAGAGGCTTTGTGTGATATGCTCAACTCCTAAAGGTATTAAGATGTTGCACCATTAATATTTAGCAGGACCTATATCAAATGCCATACAATGAGTACAATAGTCCCCCCTTATCCACAGGGAATATGTTCCAAGACCCCCAGTCGATGACTGAAACCAAAGATAGTACCAAATCCTATATATACTATGTTCTTTCCTATACTGCTTTTTAAAAAATAAAAACCACTTTTGCACTTTGGGGCCATTATTAAGTAGAATAAGGGTTACTGGAACACAAGCACTACAATACTGCACTAATAACTGCGACAGTTACTAAGTGACTAACAGGGTAGAGGGTTGAGGCTTATGAATTGTTTATTTCTGGAATTTTCTATTTCTTACTTTTGTACCACAATTCACTGCAGGTAACTAAAACTGCAGAAAGTGAAACTGCAGCCCAGCTGGAGTGGCTCAGTTGGTTGAGCACCATCCTGTGCACCAAAGGGTTGCTGGTTTGATTCCCAGTCAGGGCACATACCTGGGTTGTGGGTTCAATCCCTGATATGGCAACCCAATCAATGTTTCTCTCCCTTCCTCTCTCTAAACATGAACTCGGTGAGGATTTAAAAAAAAAAAAAAGTGAAACTGTGGATAAGGGAAACTACTATAATAAAAAATTATATTCCATCTTCTAAGCTTCAACATGTTAATTTAAATCTTATACTCTTTAAACAAAGAAAAAATCATAAAAGCATGTATTTGTCACCAGATCATGGGAAACACTATTCTTGAATTAAATAACAATGAATACCTTTAAATACCTAATGGAAGCCTTAAACCCAGCATCAAGTTCCTGAAACATGTCAATAAGCTTGAAACATGTCAATAAGTTAATTATTCTAGATCCAAAAGTGTGACAAATAACTTTAGCATACAGATGAAGACAAAAACAAAATGGTTTTGAAGTGCAACCAGAAAAATGTAAAAGCTGACCAGAACTTTGAGACACTCAAATACACAGGTGCACCATTAATCAAAACTTATCTATAAAAAAGACTTGCAAAAGAAATTACAAGAAAGGTGGTAAATTTCAAAGGACTTCACAGAAGAGTAAAGTTCAAGTCAAATTAGCGAACTTGGGAGGAAGAACTTTGTAGAGAAAGAACTCTCAAGTTATATGGCTCTACCACTAATTTGGACAATTATGGAGGATGGGAGGTGGTTTAATTTTAACAGTACAACTTTATTGCTCAAAGTAGTTAATATGTAAAAAAGAATCAGAACATAACCTATTTTAATAAAATGCCTGAAAAACAGAAAAATGTTATGACAGCTATAAAAATTAGTGTGAACTCACTAAAGAAAAATCCAGTGAAGCTATGATAAAAGCGGAACACACAGGAAGAATTAACAACATTGGTAATACACTGATTAAGTTAGATAGGAGGTTCATAGGGCTTATATTGTTACAGTATTTCATTTCTTAGTCATGTTACATATTCTTCTGTCTGTATCCTATTATTACAGTTTTAGAAATTTTAATCCAATGTACTAACTGTAAAAAAAGTTAATGATCAACTTTCTGCATCCACATTCTCAGTGGAAAAAAAACGAATGACCAAATGTTTTCTTACTTATAAAGTCTTTTTAAAGCAGTTTTTTCCAAAGCTTTGAATGTTAAATAAGAAATTAAATGTACTGATGGAGGTTTCACCATTAACATTTAGCAGGACCAATGATTTTTGTGCCCTTACATTGGGGAAAGCTATACCTAAACTACAAACACCTGCTTAGGGGAACAAATAAGTCTACATCAAATCAAAATACAGATATATTCTTGGTAAATAGCAATAACTTTTTTAAAAATCACATTATTACTAGGAACATTTGAGACCTTGATCCCAGGCATATATCCTCATTTTGTCTCAAATAAACTCTTATAAAAATTCAAGAAAATAAAAATCACTTCATTCCCTTCCTGGAATAGAACTAAGACTAAGGCTGACAACCATCAATTAGGAAATATTTAGGTACACCTGTATGGACAACAGTGAGATGAACTAGATTACCAGATTCCCAACATTTCAGCTCCACAAATTTTCTGAAGACTGCCTAGACCTTCCCGAGATATCCACAAAGGAGCACAAAAAGTTTCATAAGAGAATGGAAAGAGAGGAACAAATCCAATCCTCTCAGCGACTTCTCTGCTTTACAGAAGAGAATGATGGTGATGAGTGGATGTTACTGAACAGATTTTCCCTCTCCTACCGGGACATCTATTATCCTGCAAACAAGTAACTGTGAGAGACTTAACCAATAACCTTAAAATCTCACCAGGCCTACAGTTCTTGGCAGCACAGAAGAAAACTATTACTACATTTTTTAGTTTTCCTTAATGATAAAATACAAGTGACTCAAAGAACAGATCAGTTCGAATCCTCCTTCTGCCAGGGGAATGTTGTATTTCACACACAAACAACTAATTACAGACTATATCACTACCACAGATTTGTGTTTATCATCCAAGGTACATGAGGTTTAAAGGGGGGGGCGGGCAAAAACAAAAAAAGGAAGTTTTCAAGTTTCTCTATTTTGAAGTAAAGGAATACATCAATCTACCATTTATCTCCTTGAGACTCACAAACTTTTATTTTATTTTAAATATGTTTTTATTGATCTCAGAGAGAGAAAGGGAGAGAGAGAAACATCAATGAGAGAGTGTGACTGACTGGCTGCCTCCTGCATGCCTCCTACTGAGCTGCAACCCAGACAGGTTGCCTGATGGGGAATCGAACCATGACATCCTGATTCACAGGTCAACACTCAACCACTTAGCCACACCGGCTGGGCTTATTTTATTTTAAAATGTTATTTTTGTTGATTTTTAGAGAGGGAGGGAGGGCAGGAAAGAGAGAAAGAAACAGTGATTTATTGTTCCACTCATTTATGCATTCATTGGTTGCTTCTTGTATGTGCCCTGACCTGAGATCAAACCAGAAACTTTGGCATATGGGGATGACGCTCTAACCAACTGAGCTACTCAGCCAGGGCAAGGCTTACAAACTTTTAAAGTCCCCACACACACAAGATCCAACAAAACGTTGATAATTGCTGAAACTGGATGATCAATAACAAGGTTCTTTCTTTATACTATCCTATTTCTGTGTGTGTTTGAAAATTTTCCATTAAATACAGTTTAAAATGTGTGTCTATAGGTGTTTATACATAAGCTCTGAATACAACAAATTAGTAGAGAAAAAATACTTTACTGTTCAAAATTTTCATATTCCAAGTGAATTTCACCTAGCTACTTTCTCATTCTAGAATTTGTATTGCAGACTATTAGCAAAGGTCTAGTGAAGGAAATAATTAACTGCCCTGAAATAAACGGAGCCTAACCTTGAAAATAGAGGTAACAAGGAAAGGTGCTAAATAATTATTACAACTACTGCATATTCGTATTTGTTCCCATCTATTATAAGCTAACACAGGTGAGTATGCGGAAGAGGAGGAAGTATTTTAAGGCCAAATTTACTTTTTATTCTTTAAGTTGATGGGCAACAGAGGTTGGAATCAAGAAATCTAAAAAAGCCCCATTAGAAATAACCATTTCTGGAGCATCTGAGATCTTGCTCCTGGCATATGTCATCAGTTCAGCTCAAATAAACTCTTAAAAAAATCCAAAAAAATAATAAAAAAAAGAAATAACCATTTCTAGGATAGGAAAAGGGGAAAAGGAAAGTACTGCATGTCTATCTCTTAAAAATAACATTCATAACTCATAGTAGTATAACCAGCAACTTCCAATGACCAAGTATACTTAATTGCTAGACATGAATTTACAAAAGAAACAGTTATACTATCTCTGCAGAAATCCTCTTTTCAAATTGCCATTCAATTTTCACAATATAACCTTAAATTCATTCCAAAATTTAACATTTGTTAGTTATGCTTAAAAATATTAAACTGGTTAAAATTTAAAATAAATGCTAACTTTGCAGCAAATTAATCTTTCATCAGCCCTATGAACAAAACTTTGCGTTCAAAACTTCTGGCAAACTGTAACTTAGGCAGACTCAAAATGAGTAGGTACTACCATTTACATCATTTCTCAAGTCCAAAAAGATGTCACAAGAACTTATTTAAAATGTCAAAGAGAAATGCAAAAACTTACTTAGACATCCCTCCCAAAAATATTTATAGACTAAAACTCCTCCACTGGAACCCCCCAAAAAAATATTTCCATTAGCAACATCTACTTTCTCAGCACAAAAGTGATCTGTTCAATTTCACAAAAGCTGGAGCATCTTAGTTTTACATAATGTCCCTTAAACTGAAAAATACAAGAAACTGTTTCATTTAGGTCAGCAGAATTTCATTTCTACCCATGGAAAAAGCCATCAGTCTGAGTAAAGCACATGGCTCCCCTTTTAGCTGCTGGCTCCTCAACCCACTGAAAAGACTTACATGCTTTTAAAATAGGTATCTACTTACCAGGTTAAAGACAGTTTCCACGATATCCCTATTGGATACTTCTCCAACTTCAACCAGTCCCGTCAGCACAGCAAATTTCATTCTGATGCCCCTGATGGGGAGCCCTGGTTTCAGGGACAATGCACCCTCTTCAGCAGAGGTTTCTTCTCCTTTCCCTCCACCTCCCCCGTCATCACCTGTTGGTGGCGGGGCAGGGACATTATTGTCTTCACTAGCCATGGCTAGTTCACGAGAAACTCGGGTCCCTATGGGACAGCAATCGCTGCACTAGGAAGCAGCACACGCAACGCCAAACGGAAAGGGTCACTCTCCCAAGTTGCGAAGAACCCCCAAAAGCAGTTGAAGTGGAAAGTCCTTGGCGTCGCCCTCCTCCTCTTGGAAAATAGTTGTCCAATCTCTCTCCCCGAGGCTGACAACAACGCCAAACCCTATTGGAAGATTAGATAAACGTTAGATAGGCTGGGTTTTGTTTTAGGGTGTTTTAGGAGGAGAGGGGGGAGTAGTTAATTGCGCGTCGTTAAGTTCCTGAAGGGACCCCACCGCGGCCCCCCGCGCCTCCCCGGTTCGAGGCGCTGGCTGCGAGGACGGCGGGCGCAGGAGGCTCCGAGCAGGTTCACTCCTCCCCCACTCGCGGGCTCTGGGCGCAGGCACCCTCTCCTCACAGGTGCACCGAAGGGGAAACTGCCGCTGGGAGAGGAGAGGTCGGGGAAAGGCGGGGGGCCCCCAAGTTACCATAGAGGTAGGAAGTTACTCCTCACCCTGAGGCTCCGGACCCGTCCTCACCCCCCGCCGGGGAGCCGCGAGACCAGGCGGCGGCGAAGATCCGGGGCAGGAAAAGGCGGGGGCAGGAGGCGGCGATTACTCTCAACGCTCAGCCCAGGGGGAGGAGTGGAGCACCTCTCGGGCACCTGAGGTTCACCGGGGAGAGGAGGCAGGTGTGTTGTGGCCAGAAGGGAGGGGAGGCCTGGCGGAGACCGCGAGGAGAGGGGGGGAGAGAGAGGTCGGTGCACCTGGTCGCAGCCTCCAAGTTTCCCTAGTCCGCTCCCCGGGAGTCCGCGGCTGCACAGAACCCCATGGCTTCCTGGTCCGCCCCACCCCTGCGCTCAGCCTTTGCAGAAACAGCCGCCGCTGGCGCCGCGGCCGCCGAGGCTGAGGCTGCGGACGGTGGTGAGGATGCTACTGGCACAGCTCGCCCCGCCACGGCTGCGCGAGCCGTCCCTGTGCCCACTGAAGCTGCTCCTCGCCGCCATGACAGCGCCGAGGGCCGGGCGCGGCGTGCGCGTGCGCGGGCGCCGGCCGAGGCCACCGCGCGGTGGGGTGGGGACGCGCGGGCTGCGAGGGGTCCGCGGAGGGCGGGGGTGCTGGGCGCGGGCTGGCGGGCTGGAGCGCGCGCGTGGGAGGCGGTCACCCAAGGGGGCGCGCCGCTCAAGCGGCGCCAGGTGTGTCCCGGGCCGGGCGAGGAACGACCTTTCCCTCCAGGAGCCGGCTGTTTGCCCGCCTCCCACCCCCCGACCTGGGAAGGCGCTTTGGCAAGTGCCGTGCGGGAGACCCTGACGCTCGTCCTGTTGTTGTTACCCTAGGGTCTCCCGGCGCGGAGGGGAGTCGCCCCGCGTCGCCCAGGTGTCTTGTTGGACGTGGAGAGGGACACCTGAGGGACCGCTACGAGGCAGCCAGGTGGCAGCGCCGGAGCCAGCGAGGCTGCCGTCCTTGTCCAAGGGGAGCAGAGCCGCCGCCGCCTGCTTTCAGCTGTGGCCCCCCCGCCGCGTTCGGCCGACACTTGGAACGAGCTTTCCACGGGGATGCCCCGGCAGCTGCCGCCAATTGGGCGGGGGGCGGGGGGCGGGGGTCGTGTGCGCGGGGAATGGGAGGCTCCCTTGCTTTGCAGCTGCTGCCCCGCCAAGCCTCTCCCACATTCTAGGGAAGGGAAGCTTCCCGAGACAGCTGCTTTAAACGGTGTGGAGGCGGGTGGGTTCTGCCTGAACATCTCTGAAGGGGCTTTTTTCCCCCCTCTGGTGATTTTCCAGTGTGAACGTTAGGTTCTCCTCCGTCTCGGATTAGTTAAAAAGATATATTAGGATTGAAACCGGCACAAATCATCATAATCCGTGTCCTTCCCCTCCTCCCCCACAATTCACAGTAAAGCATTCTTCCTGATGTATTAGTGAAAACCAAACAGAGCAAAGTCATAAGGCCTTTTTTTTAAAAAAAAAAAAAGTTTACAATACTGGTAATTCTCTAATATGAAAGAGAAACAAAAAACGAGGGTCAAACAAAAGTTCCCAAGTACTGTGGAGGAGTCAGAAGAAAAAAACATGACTGTATTTGAGAGATGAAACAGTTTCCTAGAGGGATATTTGAGATGGGCTTGAAAAGTAAGCTGAATTTTAACTATCACATGGAAATTTGGGAGGAGGGAGGCAAGTGAGAAAAGATAACCACAAGAGTGTCTTGAGAAAAGTATTACCTTTTTAAGATACTAAAATGAATTCGGCTGCACCCAATCTCATGTGATTGCAACTGTGTGTTCAAGATTTGTTTTTTAAATACTCCAAAGATGAGGCAAACATTTTCCACATGATCTGAATTTGCAGTTGATGCATTGCCAGGGTAAGAGGCAACATCAGTGGCATGCCATTCTTAAATTGCTGAAAAAAACTATTTTAAACACCCAGGTTTATATTTCAGATGGTTAAATGACTAGTGGTGTAGCCTTTGACACATCTATAGGGAGAGTGGGAGAGAGGCATTAAATAATAGAAGGCTTCTAATAGCATTGTGCTTTTTCAGTTTTGAGCACATAGTCTAACCTTAGGTATGTTAACATTATCAGGCTTATACGTGCTAGTAAAGTATTTGTTAAATAAATATCCTCCAGTAAGAAGGAACAGATGATATTGAAAATGCCATAAACACAGAGAGGTCACAATTATTCAGTCTAAGTGATCTAGTGCTAAGGTTTGTGTCTGTCATGGATTTGCCAACTAATTTTAACACCATTCTGGTAAAACCAAAGGGGACAGAAGACAATCATACAAAATAATTGTCAACCATATTTTATAATTTTTCAAAATTATTCATCATCCTGCTTTATTCCTGGTTACAGTAAACTAGCTGGCAAAAATCAGAGGTTCACTGCAAAAGAAAGCAGAAGGAAGTTGGAGGAAAAATTTTCCACCTAGCCAAGCCACAGTTAAAATACAATAGCTGTGTATTATTGTTTAAGTGTAAAGAATAGAACCATGAAAGTGCTTCGAGGTGCAACGGTCTATCAACTATTAAGCTCCTTTATGGTACAATACTTTGAACATCGTAGGTGCTCAACACATATTATTTGGATTGAGTTCAAAACTCGTAACTTGCTTTAATTTTTCTGTCCTGAAAGCCCTTGCTTGAATCTATACAACTACCATCAGTTAGAGGAAGGAAGATCTTGGTCTATGGTGATCTTAAAATGAAGAGCAGTTTTACCATTTGTTAAAATTTGCTTATATTTCTTGGTATTATAATGAAAGTTTTCTAGTCAGAAGTCTTCATTGAACTATCAGCAGATGTGTTTAGAAGACTGCCTTCCTTGTATCCCTTTATCATACACTTTATTACACAAAAAGAAAGGGAGGGAGGGAGGGAGGGAGGGAGGGAGGGAGGGAGGGAGGGAGGGAGGGAGGGAAAAAGAAGCCTCCTGTAAAATCAGGCTCAGGTTTTCTATTATTAACTAATTTGTATCTCTTTCTGACATCACCATCTTGACAGAATTAAGGACCAAAGGGCTTTCACAGTTTTACTTGTCTTCAGCATGCATTGAAACCATAGCAGAAAAACAAGACAGTGGGTTCAGAACAGGAAGACTTGTGCATAACTCAGAGGAACTCAAGCAAAGAGAATGTAATTCATGGCAAAATCAAGAAAGTCTATCTACAAACCCTTACCTATATACAAAGAAAGCAAAATTTTGATAACAAAGGCAGATGACATTTTCTACTAGAAAGAACACCCAACCCGCTGAATTGTAACTTCTTGACATTTTGCTTGGGTATGGATTAAACGATTACATCTACATGATTTGTTCTGCACCTAGATGTATATACCTGAATGGGGAGTTTTCCTCAAATTGTTTTTTAGCATGGCTCATGATATCATGGGCTGGAAGAAAACTTGTGACCCTGCCTTGCAGCACCCTCCTTGTTAGAAATTCAAATATTGCTTTTACTAGTCATTAAATTTCACTAATGTTAAATAAAACTTCAAATGTTAGTAATCTTTATTAATAACATTTTTATTGGGCAGTAGACTCTGGGAATAATTAGAATTTAAGAGGAAAAGACATTGCCTACTCTTAACATTGGAAACTCAAAAGTTTAAGATTGAAAGTTCACATGCTTCTGTAATCTAGAAGTTCAAAATGATCTTTATCCATTTATTACATTTTAGGCACTTTTAAATTTTTTTTTTTTAATATATCTTTATTGATTTCAGAGAGAGGAAAGGAGAGGGAGAGAGAGATAGAAACATCAATGATGAGAGAGCCATTGATCGAGCCCACAACCTGGGCATGTGCCCTGACCGGGAATCGAACCCTGATCACCTGGATCCTAGGTCGACGCTTAACCGCTGAGCCACGCCCGGCCGGGCTAAATTCTTTTTTTCTTTTGATATGTCACATCTAGGGGAAGAGACTAAAAAGGGCAAAGTCTCTTTCAGCAAGTATGCCAGCCAAGGCATACTTTTAAAGACATAAAATATGAATGAAGTATATTATGTAGTTGACATGGACATGTCCTATGTTCCTTGATTTGTCTTTTCTGTTTTCCCATCTCTATTTTAGTCTTAAGTAGTGTGTAAATAGGTAGCCCATTTGCAGTGTTCTCTTATGATATTAAAATAGTAATTGTCATGAGATTTCAATGAAATGTACCGTCACCTCATCCCACCATTGCAATCTATATAATAAGTGCCTATCTCTAGAACCACTGTCAACATTGTCAGCTAAATTCTGAATTACTGGTCCAGGTGAGGTCTCTGAAAGGTCAGTGTGTCACCTGAAAGTGGTAGGTTATCATTTCAGTCATCAAGCGAGTAGTGGGATTTCTCATAAGAAAGGAGAGACCAGGAGGTTGACTTCAAGCAGACAGGTGAAGAAATTACTTTTTCTAGCCCACACTTTCTGGTGTTTGAACTTTGACTTGCTTGCTAGTACTCCAAGTAGAGAGAGAAAGATGACTTCTGTAATGTAGAGGCTGGGTGGCAGAATTACGAAGGTGTCATTTTAGGGTACAAACTTGCAACTAGCAGATAAGTCCTGGAGATCTAATGCACAGCATAGTGATTATACTCAACAATACTGGATTACAAACTTCAAAGTTCTCACCACAAAAAAAGGAATGATAATTATGTGACATGATAGAGGCGATAATCATACCGTAATATATAAATGTATCAAATCAGCAGGTTGTACACCTTAAACTTCCATGATGTTATATGTCAATTAGATCTCAAGATTTTCAAAAAGAAAAAAGCTTCCTGGAGAAGGGAATGCTGTGAATCTTAAAGGACAAGCAAGACAGTATGACTTTAGAAAAGGAGACAAGGGTGTTTAAACCAAGAGAACAAAGTGTGCAAAGACCTAAAGGTGAGAAACGGGCTCCAAAGCCTGTGGGACGTTAAGGGGGAAATATCCAATGAATAGTCGCAGCTGGAGTTGAAGATACAAATGCGGTGTCATCCACCAGAATGAGAAGGATCATCAGTAAAGTGTCAGCAGAGGAGAACAACTACAGACTATGGGGCTTGTGGTAGGCAGCAGCATGCCCCCTTCCCCAACCCAAAGATGTCCACATCCTAATCCCTGGGACCTGTCAATGTTACCTCACATGGGAAAAAGCACTGCAGCCCGGCCAGCGTGGCTCAGTGGTTGAGCATCGACCTAGGATCCAGGAGATCGAGGTTTGATTCCTGGTCAGGGCACATGCCCGGGTTGCAGGCTCGATCCCTAGTGAGGGGCGTGCAGAAGGTAGCCGATCAATGGCTCTCTCATCATTGATGTTTCTCTCTCTCCCCCTCTCCTTTCCTCTTTCTGAAATCAATAAAGACATATTTTAAAAAAGAAAAGCAAAAGGACTGCAGATGATAAATTGAGGATCTTGAGATGGGAGATTATCCTGGGTTATATAGGTGGGCCCAATTTCAGTAATCACAGGGTTCTTATAAGTGAAAGAGAGAGGCACAAAGGCTAGTCAGTGAGAGATCTGAAGGTGCCACACTGACGGCTTTGAAGATAGAGGAAGAGACCACAGGCCAAGGAGTGGAATAGGTGACAAAAAATCTCACCGGTAGGCTCCAGAAGAAGTGCAGTACTGCCAATATCTTGAAAAACCCAAGTGAAAAACCTGTTTTGAACTTCTAACCTCTAGAACTGTATGATAATAAATTTGTGTTGCTTTAAACAACTAAAAAAAAGAAGAAGAAGGAAAATACATTGCCACCTTTTCCATACATGCAACTAGTCTCAAGTACAGAAACTGACATCTTGGAGCTGTAATTGCCTGATTCTGTGGATCTTAATCTTGGCGTTGCTTTAGAATAACCTGGAACCTTTTATAAATCCCAATGCACAGGCCAATTAAATCAGAATCTTGAGTACGACTCAGACATCAGTATTTCTTTACTGCTTCCCAGGTAATTCCAATGTGAGGCCAATGTTCATAACCACTGAACTCACTTATTTTTATTTGATTTCATAATACTCCTTTGATAACACATATATAACAATAGGGTTAATGTTAATTAAAATAACTTGTATAACGATTTTAGTATCACTTATTTAGATTATTGGAAACAATCTAGAGTGTCCCTAAACCTTGACAATATGGACTATGTGTTTCTATTCCAAAGCAACAGTCTTCTAAATCAAAAGGCAGAAAAATTGAGAGTTCTTTGTGAAGAAAATAACAGATGCTAGATTTCATGTGAAAGGCAACACAGAAACAGTGTCAACTTGAAAATGGTTTACTTCTAAAGTAAAATGTGGGCAGTAAACAAGAAATTACCATTTAGGAAAATGTACTCTAATTTTTAAGATCTAAATGAGATTACTGGAAGTTCTGTAATCAGCAACTAGAAGAAATAGCTGGGAAAAAGTATTTTATGTTATACAGTAAAGTTAGAATGGGTTTATTCCTCTGCTAAATCCAGTTTCTCTTAATGGGAGATTGTTAGACAGTTTAACTCTGTGTTTAAGCTTTAAAAAAAAAACACACCAAAATGTATTTTGCTTATGTCATTTTAACCAGTTGAGAAAAAACTAATATAGAAAGTCACACATGGCAGAACTGATCTAGTTCTAGTTCTATGAGTCATAGTCGTAGAAGCTTAGAAGGCAGAAAGAAAAGAAAGGAAAAAAACAAAGGAAAAAAAACGACCGAAGTCCTGGGAAAATGAGGTAAGACTAACAAATGGAAACAAGTTTGGTAAGCCACCCACAGACTATAATACACACTTATTTCAGTCTTTCCGTTTTGTTCTTTACAGGTGGATGAGAAGAATAGAATATAATTATTTTCCTTTTAATCAATTATCCGTCAACCATTATTAACCGAGGTGGCAAGCAGGACAAGTGAACAAACAGATTGTGTGTGTGTGTGTGTTTTAGGTTCCCAAATATCTGACTGCTGGCAAACCAAAGTGAATTCACTTTTTTTTAGTACTAGTAAATTAATCCTGAATTGTGATCATTCAGACAAGCCAGGTAAACTTTACGTTTTCTTTTTTTCTTTTTCTAATCCTCACCCGAGGATATGTTTTCCATTGCTTTTCAGAGAGAGTGGGAGAGAGAGAAACATCGTCGTGAGAGAGACACATCGATTGGCTGCCTCCTCCACGCGGGGCACTTGGGGCCCAGCCTGCAACTGAGGTACGTGCCCTTGGCCAGAATCGAACTCGGGACCCTTCAGTCTGCGGGCCGATGCTCTAACCACTGAGCAAAACTGGCTACGGCTAAATTTTACTTTTTCAGTGGGAAGAATGGAAGAAGACCAGAGCCACATCTTCTGAGTTTTCAGTTCCAAATCCAAAGACTGGTAGCCAGGCAAGAATAAAAGCAGAAAGACTATTTAGGGTAAACCTGAAATAGCCTATGCAAGATGGAGGCTGGAAGGGGAAAGAAAAGGGTTTATATATATATATAAAATAATGTTTTGTTGGTTTATTTGCTTTGTTAATATATATTTTAAAATGAGAACCAACAGGACTTGCTGATGTATTGGACGTGAAGAGGTAAAGATGAGGCGCAGGGAACAATAAAAGACGGCTTCTAGATTTTGGACTTGAGCAGTTGGTAAATAGGCTAGTCACTGAGGTGGAGGTGGCCAGCATTGGGCTAGGGGAATTGTGACATCAAGGAGTTGCTTTATTGACTTGTTACTGGCCTGGCTCCTGAAGGCATTTAATTTTTTTTTCACCTGAGGTAGGTAGATGGTGAAGAGGAGACTCAAGGCCCAGTCTGGGGCTCTTTGCAGTGTAAAGGGAGGTGAGGGGAAGAGAAGGAACTATCAAAGGAGGTTGAGAACTTGAGGCCAGTGACGTGGGTGGAAAATAGGAGGGGCAGTCACTGAGGCCAAGGGAGGAAAGCGGCTCAAGAAGGAGGAAAATGATCAGGATGTGACGGCGCTTACTCATGACCCTGGTTAATAAGATATCAGCTCATGGAAAATTATGAGACATGTCTGCACTGGTGGCTGCACCTATGAAAGAAATTGCATTTGTGTCACAGCTACATTCATATGTTCAGTTCTCCCCACCCTTCTTTCCCCACAAAATTTCAGTTATCTGTCACAAAATTGGTGATGGTACATTTGTCACTCCATACTGTATTTCTCTCTTCTACTTTATATAACATTGAAGGGTCTTAACATGATTAGAAAAGAAATGCATGTGGATTGTAGAGAGTTTAGAAAATGTAGAAAAGTTCAAAAATATACAAATAAATACATACACCCATAATTGCAACACCCAGAGACACCATCTCTAACATTAGGTGTGTATGTATATTCCCACTAAATGTGTATTATAAAATGGAGATCATGCTCTACATACTGCTTGTAGCCTGCTTTTTTTTTTCCACTTAGAAATATACCATTAGCATTTTC
Source organism: Miniopterus natalensis (assembly GCF_054644295.1). Taxonomy (NCBI): domain Eukaryota; kingdom Metazoa; phylum Chordata; class Mammalia; order Chiroptera; family Miniopteridae; genus Miniopterus; species Miniopterus natalensis. The sequence continues at coordinate 43,203,257 of NC_142084.1, forward strand.
CATGTCACTAAATAGACTTTTAAAAATTAAATTTACTGGAGTGGCATTGGCTAATAAAATTATATAGGTTTCAAGTGTACAGTTCTATAATAGATCCTCTGTATATTGCATGTGTGTTTACCACTCACTGTCAAATCTCCTTCTGTCACCATATATTCGACCCCCTTCACCCTTTACTATCTGGTAACCACCATACTGTTGTCTGCCTTAAAAGGCTTTTAAACATGACCTTAATGACTGTATATTATTACATTATTGACTAGACCATAACTTAACCAATCTTTTTTTGTTTAAATTCAAATTGTTTCCAATGTTTTGTTATTATAAACATCATAAAATTGTGTAGTAGGTAAGAGCATAGGCTTTGACATATAACACCTCTGGCTTAAATTCTATGCTCATGACTTATTGGATGTATGCTCTTGAGAAATTATTGAACAAATTATTAAGGTTTCAGTTGCCTTATCTATAAAATGCCAATACAGTAGTACCCTTGTTAAGGATTACAGATGAAGCACTTGGCATGGCAACCAAAAGCAATTAGTACTTAATAAGTGTAAGCCATTATTACAATAATTAAAGCACATGTTGTTACATGACTATTTTTAATTTTTGAAAAAATTTATAAAAGTTTTTCTGATCAATTTAGCTATTTACTATTCTATTTACCAGCTAGTCTGGTTAGCATTTGGGACATCCACATAATCTTTGATTCAGTCACAAATTCCATTAGAGTTCTGAACCAAAAGAGGTAACTTTTGACAACAGATTCTTCTTTGCTCACTCAAAACATTAGGAATCCACAAAGCAAAACAATTTAACTGAGTTTTCAGAATCAGAATCTCAGATAAAATTCTTCCATATCACATAAAAAGTACTAATCTGTTAAAATATATCAAAAAGAATCTAAGACTAAACCCAACAAACTGGTACAAACTCCTGCTCTGCCTGCTCAGTTCCTACTGTTGCCTACTTCCTCTCTGCCACTTTTTTTGTAGGTAAAGGAGAGAAGGCTAAGCAAAGTTCATGGGGTATCTAGGAAGATGAATAGAGTTACTAAATTCCACCTTGCCTAATACAACAGCCCCATCATCCTAGCCCTCCTCCAGCACGCCCCAACTGCTCATAGATTGCACTAGGTTTCCAGTCTTACCAGGTCCTTTCCTTCTGTGTCAACAAAGAATTATTCTGACTTCCTCTGTAATAAAATGAGTTCTCGCTTTTGTCTTGGTCACCTTTTTTAAAAAAAATCCTCACTCGAGAACATGCTTACTGGTTCTAGAGAGAGGCGAAGAGAGGGAGAGAGAGGGGGCACATTGATGTGAAAGAGAAACACCCATGGGTTGCCTTCTGCATGCTCCCTAACCCGGGATCAAACCCTCAGCTTTGGTATGTGCCCTGATGGGGAATTGAACCTGCTACTTTTTGGTGTAGGGGACAATGCTCCAACTAACTGAGCCACACTGGCCAGGGTTGTCTTGGACACCTTTTTATCAATGGAAATTCTTCAGGGTTCCTACATTTAAGCTATTTGAATCAAACGTTTTGGTCAGAAGATGTTTTGGACAAAAACAGGAACAGCCAGACATCATCCCACTCCACCTCCACTCCCTAAATAACTTCTGTTTTGTGAATTGTGGGTTGTGTACTGTAATCCCTTTCTGCTGGGTGTCTACTGTGCAAAGGAAAGTAGAGAAAGTACAGGTACTATGTTGACGTAGCCTTTATTTCTATTTACAAAATCTCTCTGTGGGGTTTGCAATGTTGTTTTTTTTTTCCTTCCGTTTTGTTTTTCACTGCGGCACCTGTGACTCTAACTCTAACCATCAGCCAAAGAGCACTAAGGTCTGAAGCCAGTTTCTGTTGGGGGAAGTGGGAGGGGTACCCATCAAACTGGTTTGACTGCCTGAAGATGACTGATTACCCCAGTTTTAGAAAAAAACAAAACATACAAAATAACATTATTCTTTGGATTTCCCAACACTAAAATAAAATTTGGGGGCTGTGAACACCTACGAATACACTTTTTAACCATTTTAGGACGCCCATGTGGAGCTCTAGAGAGCTGCACTGTTCTTACCAACATTACAGGCTCTATTGTACCCTCTTGGATTGAAAGAGTTATTATGTCCCCAAGCACCTAAACCAATTGCAGGTCAATTTGACAAGAAAGAAAATGAGTCTCCTGGGCCTGTGAGTCCATACAATTTAAATGCTGGCATTTTGCTTCCCAATTTAGTGAAAACCAAAAGAAAGAGTATACTTAAATAAACATTCTTCCTGCAGTTCCCTAAAGACTTCATTTCAAGTAATGAAAAAAAAGAGAGTTTAATTCTATTTGAGGCCAGTTTCCCTCATTCTTATTTAATGCCTTTGAGTTTCAATTTCATCTGTAGAACAGGGCTAATACCAAATAGGCCTGTTCTAAGGATCAAGTGAGAAAAGTATTACCACTAGATTTGGTAATCACTTTAAAAAGAAAGTTTTAGTATTTATAATATAATGAACCTATAGTACGAGAGGAAAAACAATTTTTCTTTAAGAATCACACAAACTTTATAGCTTAGTGTTTTTCTTAACCAATGGGGCATTAGTAGCAAATGCCCTCATACTTGGAAGGCAAGAGGGGACTGTGTTTGAAAAGTTCTCTGTGGCTGGAAAAGAAAACCGGAGGAATAAGGGAAGAGAGAGAGACCCATCAGGAAGGGATCTGTGAGTCACAATAATTTAGGCTTAATCCTGAAGGCCAGGCAAACCAACGAAGAGTTTGAAGGAGGGGAATGGCTTGATCAGGTTTGTGCATTCCCAAACCAGATGCTGGACGAAAGGCAGGATCTGACTGAAGATGGGGCACCTCGTTTAGAAGCTACAGCCTAAAACCAGGGGTACATAACTTGGGTCTATAGTAGACTGACTGGGACAGGGGGAAAAATATTAATTTTTACTGATCTCTAATTGAAATTTAGGAATTCCTCTAGTTATAAAAGTAGGCAATAAACCACAGTACTATTAACAATATCTGTGACTTTACAACCAATAGAAATCAGATATTTTCATAATACCTTCCAGCTATTATAGACATCTCAAATACTGTGTATCCTCATTGCTAGTGATATCTACCTATCACACCTACTGCTAGACCTTATTATAAACAGATTAATAAAGAAATGCATACATTTCCCTTGTGTTTTAAATATTCTGATAACTGCACTGCAATTATTGTTTCCTACTTTATACATATAAAAACATTCCTTCCTGGAAGTGTTAATTGGCTTTACCAGTGGACAAAGAAGGCTGTGGCACAAAAATGGCTTCAAATCCCTGCTCGAGCTCAAGTTCTGCTGAAATACCTATGACTCCTCTAAAGCGCCAGGCTCCCCTCTCTGACCTCCACCTACTTGCTCAATTTCTTCTTCAAACGCCAGTTCTTTTCTCCACCCTCAGACTAATAGCCTCAGACCTCACCTAAGGATTTCCTATACCCACTCCCTGCCCTACTCAGGTGTCCTTCCTATGTACTATCATGACAACCTGCTTTTACCCCAAACATAGTATTTACCACATGGACCCACATCCCACAATTTAACATTTGAAGTTTTAAATATCACAAGTGGCCCTGAAACTCCAGGACATGTAGTAATTTGTCAATCTGCTGAGGCATGAAATAGGATTGTTCCTGCTGAGATGGAGTCACTGAGCCAGTCAGGAGACTGACCACCCAGGGTCCACATTGCTACGTGATGTTATTTACTGCCCACAACAATGCTACAAATAATTATATTATCACCAATTTACTGATGAAGAATTTGATGAAATCACCAATTAGAGTAGAATTAAAGGATCTGGAGATTGTCAAAGGTTGTCAGTCACATCTCTTTAAACTACTATATTGTTTCTAACTCAACCATAAGGAAGCGAGCTCACTGAAGATAAGGACAGTGTCTTCAATCTTGGCACCCTTGGGGCACATAATCAGCCTGACAATAAGTATGTGCTTAATGAATAGTTTCGTGATTAATAAGAGGAGGAGTCCTAAGAATTCTGCCTTCCCTCACTGAAAGGGAATTTCCTGGAGGTCATGGTCTCTAACTTGATTCCACTGGATTCCCAGCTCCTAGTAAAGTACCTGGCTGATAAGAAGTGAAAGTATTTATAATTCACTGTTTGTCTAACTCCACTTAAATTTGTGTTTGACACCTGACACACATTTTCTTTTATTGAAGACTGTCTACAAATGTCTTGAACACTAAAATAATGTGCAAGTGTAAATAAGAACAATTTTGTAGATAATTAGTCATTATTTTCCATTTTGAATTTTTATATTGTTTAGAATAACTTGAACATCAATTTTCTTGATTATTACAGGAAGTTTTATAATATATGGGGAGAGAAACCTATATTTTGATTTGGCTATCAATCATCTGTAAACATACCGCTGGTACATATAGGCAAGTGTACTTTCATATAATCATATTTTTCATTGGTCCAAATATAATTAAAATAATGATTTTTAATGTATTAGTTTTTCAGACTAATACTTTATCTTACAGAATTAAAAAAAAAAAAAAATGAGGCAAAAATAAATATATCCAGGGGAAACTCTTAATAAAAATTTTATTATATTAAACTGTAGAATTTACTTAGGCTTAAGATTTGATTTTGAAAGGGATGAAATTTTATGGTAGTATTAGGTCAAAGGAAGAAGGGTACATGTTTTACAATGTCTAGAATGTGTTAAGTATAAAAAGTGTCCTATCTCAAAATGCTTCCCTTCCTGACTGATCTAGAAATAGACACATGAGTTCCAAATGTAAAGTGTACAAATTTCTACTTTAAAGTTCTTGCCCTTTTCCCTCATTAGCTTCAGTTGAACTGAGCTTGCTCTGATAGTCACTAATAACTATGTGCCCCATGCATATTTAGAAAGGCACCTTGAAGAGGCATTTGTTTTTGCCACTAAGTGTGAATTTTCAATAGCATTTCAGTGACTGTTTCTGACGTGTCACAAAAGCCCAACTTTGTAAAGTTAATCACTTTCACTTTTTAAAAATAATGAATTTTCATGTTGTAAGGGATGACAAAAGCATTTGGTACAGATTCTTTATATGGTATGCAATAAAAGCAAATTTACTAATGATTTTTAAAACTATTTATATAAATAGAAGAAAAACAAATTTTTTTAAAAAGTAAAAAAGAACAAAAAGAATTTATATAAATATGTGGATAAACTGTAATAAAGGAAAAACAGCTTCAGTTCTTCTTTGTAAATTTGGGGATACATTGACAAGCAGGAACATTTTATTGAATCATAACACACCCTGAACCTACATATAAGTGGGGTGATATAATGGGATCAAAATCATCTCCCATCAGTGTTCTACCACACCTGAAAAATCAACAATGGGATTGGTCATTAAAGGTTTTCTTAGCATGCAAACATTTTCACTGTGTTAAGTTACTCTGTTAATTTTATCTATGAATTCATCACTATACCAGTCATCTAGACCAGGGGTGGGGAATGTCTCTGGCCCACGGACCTTATATGGCCCGAGAAATTATTTGGTCTGGCCCTGCCAAGACACTGCAGGCAGGACTCAAAATTCAATAAATTTAAATCTAGGAGCTTTTTTCATAGCTAATCTTTAAGTTGATAATTTTCTACGGCCAGAGAATGATGATATAAATATCCAAATGGCCCTTGGCAGAAAAAAGTTTCCCCACCCCTGATCTGGAGGAAACCATGGGCCTGAAGAAATGGCACATGTAACAGGTAAGTTTTTATGGAGAAAAAGTTCTGCTAGAGCAAAAGGTCCACCTCTTAATATTCCAAAGTAGAGACCCAACATAGCCAGGAATGAATGCTTCACCATCTTTCTCGACAGTGAGTTCCAGGCTCAAGGAATAGTGACTTTGAATTGGGAAAGAAGCAAAGAAATTTAGCAGTGTCAGTTAAACCTCACATTTGTGTCTTGCTAAGTAATGGTTTTAAAAGTCAGATCCCTAAAGTTCCCACCCATAGCACAAAAGAGGCAAAGATTTAGTTCAGATTTAAAGAATAGTATAATCTTATAACTAAACCACATTAAGTAAATTAAGAAAATATTTCCTAAATTTTTTAGTTAGGATAGCAGATCAGACAGAGGCATTCATTTCACTCTCCTTCCCCAACCACCAAAACTAAAGAAGTACAGGGAAAACAGACAGCAGCATCAAAATTTTGGAAGCTGAAAACAAAATAGACCAATAGTAACTGACTAAGATCCAGAACAACCTGAATCCCAAGACATCAGTAGGAAAACTAATAACTAACTCAATTTATTCTACAGGATCTTCAAAAGACGTGGGAAGTGGCAGCAACAGGAACTTCTGGAGCTTGCAGTTAGGACTAGGGTAAAAGCAGTTTGACCTCCCCTGTTCCAATAGGGAGCAATTACTCTTTCTCAAGGTTAGTGACAGATCAAACATTTATTCTCTGAAGGAAGTAATACTTAGGTCTATAGACTATAAAAGTGCCTGGCACAGTTGAGGGGGATAGGTTTTGTACTCCAAACAGTGGATTTATCAACTTTATGCATATTGAATACTTATTGCAGAGAACCCCATCCCCTTCCCTCAGTGCCCAGAATGCTAGCAACTGGGCACTGATCCATCTGGCAGGAGATTAGGTGTCTCTGCCCTGGTGAATCTACCTCAGTAGTCAAACTTGCCCACCCAAGCTACCCTACAGTGAAGTACAAGTCACTAAACCCCATATTCAGCACATTCAATGAGTTTTTTAGTCCCTCATCCTTAATCATGGGGTTAAGTCCTATGCTTATTTGTAGGATTACCAGCTACTGAAGGGATCTTCTAATGTGAAAGACACAGACAAATACAAACAAACAAACAAAAAGCAACTTGAAAGAATCAGACTATTTAAAGAGAGAAAACTTTAAAAAGAAAAAAATGTCATTAATATCTTTAAAGTTAATTTTTAAAATACAGCACCCATGAAACAACCACAGGATGCCATAGAATAGTAATTTTCAGAGAAACCTGCAACCCAAGTACATGCCTTTGACTGGAAATTGAACCTGTTACCCTTCAGTACGTAGGCCGAAGCTCTAACCACTGAGCCAGGGCAGGGTGCTTTCGATACATCAGTGTATAAAACAGACAAAATCCCTGACCTCGTAGAGCTTATATTCTAATAGGGAGGGGAGGGGGAAAGACTATAAAAATATATGTACGTTATATAGCAAGTAAGACAGTAATGAAGAAATGTGAAGGAAAATATAGTAGGCAATGAATGTGTATGTCATGAAGGTTGTAATTTTAATAGGGTGGTTGAGGAAGGCCTCACTGAGAAAGTGGTATTTGAGCAAAGTGTTAGATAATAAGGACCTGAGACCTGAGAATATCTGGGAGAAGAGCATTTTAGGCAGAGGGAACAGCAAGTACAAAGGCCTTGAGACTGGAGTATGCCTGGTGTGTTTGTGAAGGCCAGTGTGACTGGAGTGGAATGAGTGAAGATTGTTGTAGATGAGATCAGAAAATTAAGGGGCCAGGTCATGGATGGCCTTGTAGGCCACTGTGAGGAATAAGATGGAGACATTGAAGGGTCTTGAGCAGAGAGGATGGACATGGTTGGGATAATTTTTTTTTTAATTTCTTTATTGTTGAAAGTATTATAGATGTCCCCCTTTTTCCTCCATTGATCCCCTCCACCCCTCATCCACCCCTCTCCCAGGCTGTTCCCATACCAATGTCTGTGACATAGGTTATGCATATAAGCATATAAGTTCTTTGATTAATTTCTCCCCGCCCACTTCCCCACCCCCACCTTCCCTCTGAGATTCCTCAGTCTGTTACATGCTTCTATGTCTCTGGATCTATTTTGTTCATCAGTTTATTTTGTTCATTAGATTCCACATATGAGTGAGATCATGTGGTACTTGTCTTTCTCTGACTGGCTTATTTCGCTTAGCATAATACTCTCGAGATCCCTCCATGCTGTCCCAAAGGGTAAGAGATCCTTCTTTTTTACAGCTGCATAGTACTCCACGGTGTAAATGTCCCATAGTTTTTTTATCCACTAATCTACTGATGGGCACTTGGGCTGTTTCCAGATCTTAGTTATTGTAAATTGCACTGCTGTGAACATAGGGGTGCATAAGCTCTTTCTGATTGGTGTTTCAGGGTTCTTAGGATATATTCCTAGGAGTGGGGTTAAATGGCAGTTTAATTTTAATTTTTTGAGGAACCTCCATACTGTTTTCCATAGTGGCTGCACCAGTGTTCATTCCCACAAGCAGTATACTAGGGTTCCCTTTTCTCCACATCCTTACCAGCACTGGTTTGTTGATTTATTGATGGTAGCCTTTCTCGAAAGTGTGAGGGGATACCTCCTTGTGGTTTTAATTTGCACCTCTTTGATTATTAGTGACTGAGCATTTTTTCATATGTTTCTATGTTCTCTTTGGAGAAATGTCTATTCAGGTCCTTTGCTCATTTTTTAATTGGATTGTTAGTCTTCCTTTTGTTAAGTTGTATGAGTTCCTTATATATTTGGCAAGTACATTCTCCCATACGGTGGGTTCCCTTTTTGTTTGTTGACGGTTTCTTTTGCTGTGCAGAAGCTTTTTATTTTGATGCGGTCCCATTTGTTTATTTTCTCCCTTGTTTCTCTTGCCCACGGAGATGTATTGGCAAACATATTGCTACGAGAGATGTCTGAGATTTTGCTGCCTACGTTTTCTTCTAGGATTTTTATGGTTTCATGTCTTACATTTAAGTTTTTTACCCATTTTGAGTTTATTTTTGTGTATGGTGTAAGTTGGTGGTCTAGTAAATTTTGAAAGAGTTGCTCTGGCTGCTGGATTGAGAATAGGCTGAAGGCAGTGCAAAAGCCAAAGTACAAAGTACAAAGTTAGAAGAATCCAGGCAACAGATGATAATGATTGCTTTGACCAGGGTAGTAGCAGTGGAAGTGCTGAGAAGAGGTCAGATTCTGAATATAGTAGATTTTGAAGACAGAGCTGATAGGTTTTAGTTGTGGAATATTAAAAAAAAAGAAAAAAAGACGATGGGGAGAAAGAGGGAACATCTATAATATAATAAAGATAAATTTAAAGAACAATAAAGATAAATTTAAAAAAGAGAGAGAGGAGTTGAGGATACTTCTAAAGTGAGCTCCTGGAAGAATTCAGTTGCTATTATTGAGATGGGGCTCCTCTCTATCCTGCATACGAGCCTCTGGGTTTATAAATGTGAATTTATTTATAAATAATGTTTCATTACTTATCAAAGTATTTTATGGTAAAAGATAATTATTTACAACTGAAAAGCAACTTGAATTAGAGTGTGGATCTGATAAATGAAAAAACATTCACAATTATTCTTTTAAAAAAGCACTTCTTATATAATTGTTAAGTGTGACTTGCAATCTTTGCTCTAGTTGAGCTGTTTAAGTCCTTGCTGTCTTATTGTGGTCCTGTAAGTGCTGGTGATACATGCTGGTACTCTCTCTGTAGCAGTCTAATTACAGGAATTATCTCTTAGCCTATCCATCTTCTAATTTTTAATTATATTTGGAGAGAATTATACATAGAACTTCCACAATAATTACCCTCTGCCCTACACTGGTAACTCCTGAACCTGTTCATCATGATGTAAACGGGAGGAGAACATGCACCTCCACTTCCTAGGTTTATTTCACTATATTGTCCCTTTCCATTTCACAAATAATCCAAATCTAAAAATACATTCTCTTCTATTTTTGTTTCTTGAAGAGTAAAACTCTGTGTTTCCAGAGCTTAGCTCTTGTTACTATGCCTGTATTTCATTCCGGTATTCTTTAATGGAAATGTATTGGTTGGGTTTTTTGTTTGTTTGTTTGTTTGTTTGTTTTTTCTAGAAAGTGGGTTTTGTTTCAAAGATTCAAGAATTCTGTTTTTACTGTCATGGTAAATATTGGTCTGTTTTATATTCTTTTTAACCTTAAAATTATTATGGAATCACATGTTAGAGTTTGTTGAAAGATTGGAAGTAATCTGAATAGACAATGTCTAAATAAGCAGGTACCCAAGTCATTTATTTTAGCCATTTCCAATATCAGAAAGCCCACTACACCACTGAATTTTTGAAGAGCTAAAGTTCTTTCTCACAAATAATTAAAGTTGGCCTTCCTATAGCTTCTATCAATAAATCCCTGGAGCTACAAAAACCACAACTGCCTTTGATTCAGACATCCAGAGTTATATTTTCAGGTCAACCAGCAACTAACTAGTCATGTGACATTAGGTCAGAATCATAACCACTTTGAGCCTCTTTTCTGACCGATAAAATGAGGGTGTTGGACCACTGAATAATACTTTTTAAGGTCTAGTTTCTTGTAGCTCTTCCATAGGATTTTCTGATACCTGAAAGTAGATATCAAATCTCTCTCTAAATTTACCTTTTTTCTACCCCAATGCCCTGAGTTCACTCAAGTATTCTTTGTGTGACATAGTTTCTAGCTCCTTCACAATTCTTATCACCCTTCCCTGGATGCACTCCAGATTGTCAATATGCATAAAGATAGCACCTAGAACTAAAGAAAGTAAATGTTCTAGATGTGGTCTGGGTACTGAGTTCCATTTATTAGCACTCCATTATCCTTGGATTAGTTATCTATTCATGCATAACTACTTACCCCAAAATTTAACGGTGTAAAACAACAACAAATATTTATCAACTCACGATTCCATGGGTCACGCATTCAGAAAAGGCTTAGCTGAATGATTCTAGCTCAGGGTCTCTCATGAAGTTGCAATAAAGTCATTGACCAGGGCTGTAATCATCTCAAGGCTCAACTGGGGCTGCAGGATCCCTTTTAAACTCATTCATGTGCTTGCTAGCAGGCGTAACTTTCTCATGGGATATTGAATACGGCCTCAACTCCTCATCATACCAGCTGGGCCTCTTGGTAGGATGTCTCCTGTCATGATGCATCATGACAGCTTGCTCACTCTAGAGGAAGTGATACCAGGGAGGGAGGCAGGAAAAGAGAGGGAGAGAGAGAGAAACATCCATGTGAGAGAGAAACATTGATCCATTGCCTCCCATAGGTGCCCTGACCAGGGATCAAACCCACAACGTAGGTAGGTGCCCTGACCGGAAATAGAACCCACAACCTTTTAGTGTACAGTACTCCAACCGACTGAGCAACCCGGCCAGGGCCAAAATCATTAATCCTTTTTATGAACAACAAATATATATTTTTAAATTATGAAATGCATAATCTTTACAAGAAAGTCAAATATTTCAGGAATGTACAATTTAGAAAATCAAAGTCAACTATAACCACTCATAGAATATCTGATAATTTTTTGCATGAAACTCTAGATTTCAAATGCACATTTTTAACCTATGTGTTTAGTTCTAACCTAACCTAAATATTTAATGAGTACCTATTATGTGCCTAGATTGTATAAAGTCATATCAATATTAATTTACAAATGTGTTTTCACATTATTTATCCAATATATTTTATTCAAACCACTTTATTTTTCCACTTAATGAAGAATCTTGGAATACTGAAGGTGGTCTTCTTCATTCCATTAATGGGTTTTTGGTTCGTTTCCAATTTTCATTATGAATAAACTTTCAGTAACTATTCTTGTGCTTTTATCTTTACACATTTGTGAATATTTTCCTCAAAAGTAGATTCTTTAAAATGGATTTGATGAGTCAAAGGGTATACATATTTAAAAGTAAATAATTAACACTGAAAATTACCATCCAAACCAATCATCCCTTTTTATTCTCCCAGTAAGATGTGAGTGCTTATTTCCAAACACTCTCTTCCACACTGGATATTATCAATCTATTAAATCTTTCCCAATCTCAAAGGAGTAAAATGATTCCTGGTTGTAATATTAATGCACACTTCCTTAAATGTCAGGAAGGTTAAGCATCTTTTCACAGATTCATCTGGACTTCCATGATTCATCATCTGTGGAATTCTCCATCTCACTTAATGAAGGAATGGTGACAAATTTTATAATCGGCAAATGTAACTGGACCCTAAAGCTCCTAAAGTGTCTCCCTTTAAAAGTCTTGAGATAGAAACTGCAGTCTTTGGATGATAATGTACACTTGGTTTCTTTCTGAAATCTCTTTGATGGTTTGGAAACAAATTGGTTGCAGCAATAAAGATGGGTGCCAATTTTGACTCTACCCCCAGTCAGTGGCAATAGATGGGCTATTACTTTAATTATATCCTTCACCTCCTCAAGGACATGTAAAGAGCTCTCTAGAGGTCGTTGTTACTTCAATGCAGAGAACAGTGCTAATTCAGGGGAAAGCGTATGTATAAATCATGGGGAAAATATTTGAGAGGGTAAAATGTGAATTTGGATATGATTCATCATGGTTGACTATTGATATTTTTCTATATGCTTCTTATCTTGATTCTGAATATCTTATTTCTAGAATTAAGAGTTTTGTTCAATAACAGAACCTAAATAGAAAATTGAATTGCTTTTATATTGAGATACTCTATAATTTACAAATTATTCAATTCACCCTTTTAAACTATAAGTTCAGTAATTTTTAGTATACTCAAGAGTTATGTATCATTATCTAATTTTAGAACATTTTCATCACCCCAAAAACAAATCCTATACCCATTTGTAGTCACTCCTCATTCTTCTGTGTTCCCCCCAGACCCTGGCAAGATCAAGGTGCTGGCAGATTTGGTTCTTGGTGAGGGACCTCTTCCCGGTTTAGAGATGTCCACCTTCTCACCCTATCCTCACATAGCTGAGAGAGGAAGCTCCAGTGTCTCTTCCTTTTCTTTTAAGGGCACTAATCCCATCTTGGAGGCTCCACTCTCCTGACCTCACCTAAACCTAATTACCTCTCAAAGCGCACCCCCCCCCCCCCCCCACACACACACGCAACATCATCACATTGGGAGTGAGGGCTTGAACATATGAATTTGGAGGAAACACAAACATTCAATCCACAACATGACCCCGTTGGGTTTGGACAAAAACTTAATGTTCCTGAGGGCTCACCCCTCCCCTACATGAGAAAGGAACTTTTAGATGAACTCAAACAACAACCTGTTCATAAGGCTTGTTCACTCCCACTCAAAAAAAACTTCGGTACGCCAAAGAGTTCTCTCCCTACACCCTATAAAGAGACTTCCTCCCCAGCCACTCCACCTGATGCTACTTGGAGCTCAGTCCATCTGTATTCAGATGCTTTAACCATCTGTATTCAGATGCCCTATTAAAATTGCCTTTACCTTCTCATCTGGCCTAGTGTGTTCCTCCTCGGCAAGCCTAACAGGTCCAATAGTAATATTTCATTATATGGATATACCACATTTTGATTAGTCATTCATTAGTTGATAGGTATTTGGGCTGTTCCACATTTTTTTTTTTTTTTTTTGCTATTATAAACACTTGTGTACAAGTTTGTTTGTTTTTTCATATGTTTTTATTGATTTCAGAGAAAGGAAGGGAGAGGGAGAGAGGGATTGAAACATCGATGATGAGAGAGAGCCATTGATATGATGCTTCCTGCACGCCCCCTTCTGGGGACTGAACCCACAACTTGGGCATGTGCCTTGACTAGGAATTGAATTGCAATCTCCTGGTTCATAAGTTGACGCTCAACCATTGAGCCACACCAGCCGGGCTTGTGTACAAATTTTGTGTGGACATATGGTTTCAATTCTCTTAGGTTTATAATTAGGAGTGGAATTGCTACCTCATATAATAACTATGTTTAACTACTCGAGGAACTGCCAATCTGATTTCCCAAATGGCTGCACCATTTTACAGTCCTACCAGCAATATATGAGGGCTCCAATTTCTCCAAATCCTCACCTACAATTGTTATTGTCTTTTTCATTACAACCATCCATCCTAGTGGGTGTGAAGTGGTAACTCCTTGTGGTTTTGATTTGTACTTCTTTAATGACTAATAATGTTGAGTATCTTTTTGTATGTTTATTGGTCATTTGTATATCTTCTTTGGAGAAATGTCTTTTTAAATACCTTGCCCATTTTTAGTTGGGTTATTTGTCTTTTTATTATTGAGTGTAAGAGCTTTTTGTACATTCTGGAGCCCTGGCCCGTGTGGCTCAGTTGGTTGGGCACATGCCAGGGTTTCAGGCTCAGTCCCTCGTAGGGGGTGTGCATGAGGCAGCTGATGGATGTTTCTCTCTCTCTCCTTCTCCTTCCTCTCTCTCTAAAAAATATCAATTAAAAGAATAAATGTGCATTCGGAATACAAGTCCCTCATCAGATGTATGATTTATACCCATTTTCTCCCATTCTTTGGGTTGTCTTTTTACTTTCTTAATAGTGTGCTTTGAAGCTCAAAAGTTTTAAAATTTTGATGATAAATTGCTTTTTAAACAAGCCTTTGCAGATCTGGATAAAGAATAATGTTTTCCTAGCACATAATGAATAGTTTCATAGAACTTTATAGCAGATAGAAAAGGAGTATATTACAAGACGAACAAGGAAAGCTAATTGATAAATAAAAGGAAAAATATTTTGATGGGTAGGAAATTAAATTTCACAGAGTTAATATATAAGAATAAAGGCTTTCTAATATATTTTGACTTTTTTCATATGTGTAAATGCACATAAAGCAGATTGTAAGAAACTATTTTACAAACACAAGCCATAGAAAAATCTGTGGTTACCCTTAAAGCTGACTAAATGAAACTGAAGGGAAACCAAGTTGATTACTCAGGTTAATGGGGTGGTGTCTGTAAATGACAAATGGCTATATTAAGTAAGTTATTACCTTTATATACTGAACTATTGCTAATGATATTTTAATTAAATAAAAGTTGCTCTTGAAATAAATCTTTCTGGTTAATTTTTTCTCTCTCTTTGGAATCTTTGGTAGTTAAACAAAAAACTAAATTCAATATGCATCTGAAACTTTTACAACAATTCATGCAGAGCATACAAAGTTAACAGCTTATAAATTCTCCTTTCCTCAGGAAAGAAAACAGGCATAAGAAATATGAACCACTATTGTGGTCACTCCTATTAAAATACTTTTGCAGTGTACTTTGGGCTACTCATTTCCTTCTTGTAAATATTTTTATCATGCTGTAAATAAACATGAATGCACGGAAAGTAAGACAAGGAATGGGTCAAGAATTCAGGCAGGCAGGTGAGGGTCAGACAATGGGGGAGCTCTTGAAGGGAAGACTGTAAGTAGTCCCTTCAACTTGTCAGTAACAGGCAAGAAGAAGGGCAATATGGAGTTAGAAACCTATTCTAGCAGTCTAGTCAGAACTTAAAAAGAGTTTAAGTAACAGATATAGGCACCAGTGGCAACTTTTTATGCTTCTTGTTAAGAAAAGAATTAAATTCTAAAACCTGGCCTGAATCTGCATTGGAGGTCAGTGGCTAAAAGGAAGAAGATAGCAGCTTTTGACACGAAGTAATCCTGACAAGATATTAAGGGTGGGGTACCTGGGAGAGTTTCTAGAGTTTTAGAGCCATGTGTATTCTCCAGAGGGTTCTCTAACTGCACTGGAAAATACGGGAGGAGTTATAGAAAGCATTTTAGCAGCACCTGGGGAAAATCAGTGTTACCAAGGGGCACTAACATTCAGTAGATCAGTTAGAATGCTTTGGCTGTAAATAATTAATAAAACCAATAATATTCAAACAATAAGGAAATTTATTACGTCATATAACAAGGAAGTTCACCAGTAGGGCAGGGTTGATAGATGCAGTTGCATAATAATGTCATGAAGGATCCAGGGTTCTACCATCCCTTTACCCTGTCATCCTTCCTCCTTCGTCCTTCACTAATAACTTCATCCTCAGGCAATAGGAAGATGATAGCAGAAATTCTTGGCATTGGAGCTCAGACATGTCAACATCTAGAGAAAGAAGACCACTCTTAGGAGTGAGGAAGCAATTTTAAGAACCTTAGCACAACTAGTCACATGACTAATTTGGAACCAATTACTGGCAAGGATAATAGAATAATCATGACTGCTTTAGACTAGCCATCAGGAGTGAATTAAATGTCAGTCAACTATTTATACTCGGTACGATTTTGCTTTTGTTTGGATTTCCTTAGTTTTCCCTTAAAGTGCCTGTGAATTGTTATAATTATTGACTGATATCACTAAAGAGATATCAGTTAATCTTTTTCTCATCTGTTTTGAAGAAATTCCCCACCTCCTCCCCCAAAGCAATAAAGCCATAACTGAGGTGGTTCTGTCCTTTTGTGGTAAATGGATATGTCTGAGTACCTGGCTTATAAACCAAACTTATAAAATGATGAGAAATGTCTGGGAGGTAAATAAATTCACATTAACTATGGCATACATGTATGAAACAGTTTAATCACATGTAATTCAGTATGATTAAGGTTCAGAATTTACGGTATAAATACTGATGATTGAACTCAAGGGATAGGGGTGTGAGAGGGAGCATTGTGACCTGTCTTGATCCCAGAAAGACATTTACATTATACAATGACACTTGAGCTTATCTAGAATCATAATAAAGACTACAAGGACCAAGCAATTAAGGGGTGAGGAGTAAGTAGTTCATTGTCTCCACATTACTACTGGTAGTCTTTCAGGTGAAGAGCCTCAGTATCCCTGTTCATCAGCAGGCGCAAGTGAATCCTGACTCAGATGTGACAGGGAAAAGCCTAAACCTTTCACTTTTGAAAGAGGTTAAATAAGTTCAAATCCCACCAAAGATCACTATTTCCAGGCCCTAACTTCACCAGCAGATTTGTCTCCATTCCTGGCAGGCCAGGAATAAAGGTGTTGACAGAACTGTGAACTATTAAATAGTGCAAAATTCCTGAATGAAAGCACGCAAAATAATTTTTTAAAGGGAGGTTATTTTTGACATGTGTTAAAGGGAAAAATCTCTGAGGGCACAAATTATAAAGTAGGGAAAAAACCCATGAAGAAATGTAAAGATTTTCCCCCTTGATAACTCTGATTTCATTAGATATATACCAGTAACAATGATTTTCAAACTTTTATAATCATAACCAAGGGTACGAAATATATTCCACATAGTGACTCAAAACACACACACACACACACACACACACACACGCTTTTTTTTTTTAAATCCTCACCTGAGGATATTTTTTCCATTGCTTTTCAGAGAGAATGGGAGAGAGAGAGAAACACTGATGTGAGAGAGACACATTGACTGGTTGCCTCCTGCACAAGCCCAGACCAGGGTCGGAGATCAAGCCTGCAACTGAGGTACATGCCCTTGGACGGAATCGAACCCAGGACCCTTCAGTCCGCAGGCCGACGCTCTAACCACTGAGCAAAACCAACTAAGGCTAAACCCCAGCTTTGATGTTCCAAGTTTTACCTTACTTTTGGAAGCTCACAATTAATGCTGCCACCACCAGGCTGGCCTAAAGGGTGCTACTCCTATCTTTTAGCTTGTGGTCTAAGTTGGATAGCGTTCTTTTTTTTTCTTTTTTCTTTAACTCCTTGTGGCCTAGTTAAATCAGGCTGAAACGTTTAAATAAAGATTTACCAAAGGCCTAGGGATAACAAGAGGGAAATAAACAAAAAGAGTAACACGAACCTAGATAATCTTTTGTTAAGGCTCATTCATCTTCAGTTTTGGTGCCAAGGTAGACTGCAGAGATCAGCTTTTCTTTTTCTTCCAGGAGAGCCTTAAAGTCAATTCTCAAGACTCCCAGCCAAATACCTGCAGTTCCCCCTCCTGACCCTCTAGGTTTTGGTTTCTGTTTCAGTTCCTACCTCTTCTCTGATACTCAGCACAGGTAAAGCCCAACTCTTGGGTGGAGGCCCCCACCTCCCCACCTCCCCACCTCCCCACCTCCCCACCTCCCCACCTCCCCACCTCCCCACATCAGAAGCATCACCTTGCTCTGTGACTTTATCCTTCCCAGACTATGACGCAGCAGCTCAACATTCTTAGAAGAGATGGGCACAGGAAGTCTTTTGTGTGAGTCCCCAAAGGACTAATTAAAATAAACATGTTCAAACTTCCAGAAAACAATACATTTATCCAGACCCTTTTGAAAGAAAACTATAAGCTCAAATGGAAGAGAGACATGATAAGAGCAGTAAAAACACCATGCTTCTCAATCTTAACTTTTCCCCCTCCTTTTTCCGTAAGTACACAGGCTTTGGAGTCAGATGTGAAGTCCAACTCCACTTACCTTAAAAGCAAGTTTCTTTTTCTCTATGAACTCCAGTTTACTAATCCATAAATGTACCTAAGTAGTACTCACTTCACAGGGCTGTAAAAAAAGGATTAAGTGAGCTAATAAAAAAATATGTATAATTCGCTAAGCAAATGATCAATAAATGACACCTGTTACTTATCTTAGGCCAGTTGGAGATAGAGTAAGAAAGCAAATATTATAAACTCCTTGCTTAGCAAAAAGCCTTTTAGGCTGTCCAATATTTCCTGGTCTGATGTTTGCCCTGGGGAAGCCCTAGATATGCCCGTATCTAGAAGGATACTGTTATTTGTCATCTAGTCTGCTAACTTCTGCTACAACAGAAACTGATTGTAGGTGCAGTGGATATAAAAGAAGACAAAAGGGCAAATGGAGTTTTTCATATGTTTCTTCCCATTCCTACCATACCTAATTTAGGGACTAAGGGGCTTAGACTGTTATAAGTGGTTTTGGCCCCCAGTTCAACTCCCTCCAATTAAACTTGTGATGCCAGATAGGTTTCCTAAAGCTGAGCTCTGATTGTGTCACTTCACTGCTCAATAAATCACCATGGCTCCCCACAACCTAGCAAAGTAACTCTGAACTTTGGCATATTTTGGCCTCTGGCATACCATATGAAGTAAAAGACCCTAACTTGCTTTTTTTAAAAAATATATGTTTTTATTGATTTTTAGAGAAAGAGGAAGAGAGAGAGATAAAAACATTGCTGAGAGATCAGATGCCCCCTGCACGCTCCCTACTGGTGATCAAGCCCAAAACCCAAGCATGTGCCCTTACCGGGAATTGAACTGGTGACCTCTTGGTTCATGGGTCAACATTCAACCACTAAGCCACACCAGCCTCGACCTTGCTTAAAAAAATTTTTTTTAATCCATTTTTTTCTTTTTTCTTTTTTTTAAAGAAATTTATTGGGATGACATTGGTTATTAAGATCATTAATGTTTTGGGACAGGTACATGCAAAAAAATGAATCTAGACCACCAACTTACTCCATACACAAGAATAAACTCAAAATGGATAAAAGACTTAAATGTAAGTCTCAAAACCATAAAAACCCTAGAAGAAAACAGGCAGTAAAATCTCAGATACCTCACGTAGCAGAATTTTTGCCAATACATCTTCTAGAGCAAGAGAAACAAAGGAAAAAATAAACAAATGAGACTACATCAAAATAAAAAGCTTCTGCACAGCAAAAGAAACCATCCTCAAAATACAAAGGGACCCCCCTATATGGGAGAACATATTCGCCAGTGGTATATCTGCTAAGGGGTTAATTTCCAAAATATATAAAGAATTCATACAACTCAACAGGAAGAAGACAAACAATCTAATTTTAAAATGGGCAAAGGACCTGAATAGGCACTTCTCCAAAGAGGACATACAAATGGCCAATTGACATATGAAGAAATGCTCAGTGTCACTAATCATCAGGGAGATGCAAATTAAAACCACAAGGAGGTATCATCTCACACTTTCGAGAAAGGCTACCATCAATAAATCAACAAACAAGTGCTGGCAAGGATGTGGAGAAAAGGGAACCCTAGTACACTGCTTGTGGGAATGAACACTGGTGCAGCCACTATGAAAAACAGCATGGAGGTTCCTCAAAAAATTAAAAATGGAACTGCTGTTTGACCCACTTAGGATATATTCCCAGAAGTGGGAATATATCCTAAGAATATATCCCAACACACCAATCAGAAAGAGCTTATGCACCCCTATGTTCATAGCAGCATTATTTACAACAGCTAAGATCTGGAAACAGCCCAAGTGCCCATCAGTAGATTAGTGGATAAAAAAGCTGTGGGACATTTACACCATGGAATACTATGCAGTTGTAAAAAAGAAGGATCTCGTACCCTTTGGGACAGCATGGAGGGACTTGGAGAGTATTATGCTAAGTGAAATAAGCCAGTCAGAGAAAGACAAGTACCATGTGATCTCACTCATATATGGAATATAATAAACAAAATAAACTGATGAACAAAATAGATCCAGAGACATAGAAGCATGTAACAGACTGAGGAATCTCAGAGGGAAGGTGCGGGTGGGGAAGTGGGTGGGAAATTAATCAAAGAACGTATATGCATATATGCATAGCCCATAGAGACAATAGACAGATGAAGGCCTGGGGTGGGGTGGGAACCCGGTGGAGGGGGCCAAAGGGGATAAAATGGGGGACATCTGTAACACTCTCAAAAATGACATAATTTTTTTAAAGAAAAGATCATATTAGGTTTGCCCTGGCCAGCATGGCTCAGTGGTTAGAGTGTCAGCACACATGCTGAAGGGTTGGGGATTCAATTCCAGGTCAAGGGCATGGATCTGGGTTGCAGGTTCCATCCCCGGCCCTGGTCAGGATGGACAACCCATCGATGTCCCTTTGTTACATTGATATTTCTCTCTCTCCCTGCTTCCTACCACTATCACTAAAAAAAATTCAAAGGAAAAAATATCGTCAAGTGAGGATTAACAACAAAAAAATCATATAAGCTTCAACTGTACATTTCTAAGATACATGATCTGTATATTGCATTGTGTGCCAACCACCCAAAATCAAGTCATATTCCATCTCCACATATTTGGCCCCTTTTACCCAGATTTAAAAATCCAGGCCTGGCCGGTGTGGCTCAGTGGTTGGAAGTTCAGCCCATTCACCTAAGGGTTGGGGGTTCGATTCCTGCTCAAGGGCACATACCTGGATTGCAGGTTCAATCAGGCCTTTTGGGGGCTCATTTGGAAGGCAACCAATCGATGTGTCTCTCAACACATCTATTTTTCTCTCTCTCTCCCCTTCCCTTCTACTCTCTCTAAAAATCAATGGAAAAAATATTTTTAAAAATCCATTTTTGTTAAAGTCAGTTTGCTTTTTCTGTATTTGAAAAGTTTTATTTTTTAAACTTGATGGTAGGTACATGAATTTTGTTTTTTTATTATTATTGTATAAAATACAAATAAAATTTACCATTAGCGTCAATTTAATATATTCATAATATTGTGGAACCATCACCACTATCTAGTTCCTGAACATTTTCATCAGCCCAAAAGGAAATCCTGCCATTAAACAGTTGCTCCTCATTTTCTCCTCCCCCCCAGCCATGGGGTACCACTAATCTGTTTTCTGTCTTTAAGGATCTGGCAACTCTGGTGATTTCAATAAATGGAATAATACAATATATGGTCTTTTGTGTCTGGATTCTTTTACTTAGGATAATGTTTACAAGATTCATCTATGTTGTAATATGTGCCACTATTTTTTTAATTTCATTTTTTTAATCCACAACCAAAGATATTTTTCTATTGCTTTTCAGAGAGTGGAAGGAGGAGAGAAAGACAGAGAAACATCGATTGGTTGCCTCCCGCTCGAGCACCAACTGGGGCCGGGGTTTGAGCCTGCAACCGAGGTACATGCCCTTAGACAGAATCAAACCCAGGATCCTTCAGTCCACAGGCTGATGCCCTAGCCACCGAGCCAAACTGGCCAGGGCACCATTATTTTTTATGGCTGAATAATATTCCACTATATGGATGTACCACCTTTTGTATATCCATTTATCTGTTGATGGATTATTTGGGTTATTTCCACCTTTTGGCTATTGTGAGTAGTGCTGCTATGAATATTTGTGAGCAAGTTTTTGTTTCAATACCTATTTGCAACTCTTTAGGTTATATACCCAGGAGTGGAATTGCCAGGTCAAATGGAAACTCCATGTCTAACATTTTAGAAAACTGCCAATCTGTTTTGCAAAGTCACTGCATTAATTTACAGTGTATAAATGTTCTGATTTCTTAACACCAACACTTGTGAGTCTCTTTTTTATTATAGCCATTTTAGTGATGTGAAGTAATATCCCATTGTAATTTTCTTCCCATTGTAATTTTGATATGCATTTCCCTAATGACTATTGATGACATTCAGTTTTACATGTGTTTGTTGGCCATTTATACATCTTTTTTTTATTTTAAGAAATCTCCCCTCAGATATTTTGACCATTTCAATTGAATCTTTTATGACTAGTTGACAGAGTTCTTTATATATTCTATATACAAACCCCTTATCAAATATAATTTGCAAATTTTCTACTGTTTTGTGAATTATCTTTTCACTTTGTTGATAGTGTCATTTGAAGCTAAAAAGTTTTAAATTTTGATGAAGCATAACTTATCTTTTTTTTCTTCTTCTTTTGCTGGTGCTTTTGGTGTCACATCTAGGAGTCAATTAAACTTGAGGTCAAGATTTACCTCTATTTTTTCTAAGTGTTTTATAATTTAATAAATTTAAGTCTTTAGGCCATTTTGAGTTAATTTTTATATATGGTATGGGGTAAGGATCCAACTTCATTCTTTTGTATGTGGCTATGTACTTGTCCCAGTATCATTTGTTGAAAAAACTATTCTTGCCCTAGTCAGTTTGCTCATGGTTAGAGCATCAGCCCTCAGACTGAAGGGTCCCAGGTTTGATTCCAGTAAAGGGCACGTACCTCAGTTGCAGGCTTGATCCCCAGCCCCGGTGGTGGGGGCATGTGTGGGAGGCAACCAGTGGATGTGTCTCTCTCACATCAATGTTTCTCTCTCTCCTTCCACTCTGAAAAGCAATGGAAAAAGTATCCTTGGTGAGGATTAAAAAAAAAAAAAAGACTATTCTTTCCCCATTCAATGGTCCTGGCACTCCTGTTGAAAATTAGCTAACCACGCAGGGGTTATTTCTAGTCAGGTATTTATTTTGTATTTCCTTTGTTAAATTTATCCTTAAATATTTTATTTTTTTGATGTTACTGTAAATAGAAATATTTCTTAATTTCATTTTTCTGATTGTTTATTGCTAGTGCATAAAATATAATTGTTTTGTATGCTGATCTTGTATCCTGCAAACTTACTGTACTAGTTTATGAACTTTAATAATTTTTTGGTGGATTTCTTTTGATTTTCTATATACAAGATCAGATCATCTGTGAATATAGTTTTACTTGTTTTCCAATCTGGATGCCTTTTATTTTTTCTTTCTTGCCTTATTGCTGATCTTAGGGAGAAATCACCCAGTCTTTCACCATTAAGTATACTGTTAACTGTGGGACTTTCATAGACGCCCTTTGTCAGGTTGAGGAAGCTCCCTTCTATTCCTGGTTTGTTGTGTTTTCATTACGAAAGTACTTTGTATTTTGTCAATGCCTTTTCTGCATCTATTGAGGTGATCATGTGTTTTTGATTTTGTGTTGATATAGCATGTTACATTTATTGATTTTTGGATATTAAACCAACATCACTTTCCTGAAATATATCCCATTTGGTCGTGGTGTATAACTTTTGTATGTGATTGATTTTGGTTTGCTGGAATTTTGTTGAGGATTTTGCATCATATTCATCAGAGACACTGGTTTTTAGTTTTCCTTTTTTGTGGTATTTTTGTCTAGTTTGTTACAAGGGTAATACTAGCCTCATAGAATGAGATGGGAAGTGTTTCCCTATCTTCTGTTTTTTGCAAGAGTTTGTGACAAATTGGCATTAATTCTTTTTTTAATATGTCTATTGACTTCAGAGAGAGGAAGGGAGAGGGAGAGGGCGAGAGAGAGAAACACCAATGATGAGAGAGTCATTGATTGGCTGCCTCCTGCACGCCCCCTACTGGGGATGAGCCCACAACTCGGGCATACGCCCTGACCGGGAATCGAACCTCTATCTCCTGGAACCTAGGTCGATGCCCAACTGCTGAGCCAAGTAGGCTGGGCCATTAATTCTTTTAAATGTTTGGTAGACTTCACCAATGAAACTACCTGGACCTTGGCATTTTTGTGTGTGGGTAGATTTTTTTGTTGTTGTTGCCAATATATTTTTTATGGGTCTATTAAGATTGGCTGTGTTTTCTTCAGTCAGTTTTGTGTCTTTATAGGAATCTGTTCAACTAAGTTATCTAACTTATTGGCATACAATTGTTCATAGTATTCTTTTATAATTCTTTTTATTTCTGTAAAGTCAGCAGTAATGTCCCCTATTTTATTTCTTTTTCTTTTCTTTTCTTTTTTTTTTTTTTTATATATCTTTATTGATTTCAGAGAGAGGAAAGGAGAGGGAGCGAGAGAGACAGAAACATCAATGATGAGAGAGTCATTGATCGAGCCCACAACCCGGGCATGTGCCCTGGCGGGGCATCGAACCCTGATCGCCTGGATCCTAGGTCGACGCTCAACCGCTGAGCCGTGCCCTACCGGGCCCCTATTTTATTTCTGATTCTAATCATTGGAGTCTTTTTTTTTCTTGGTCAATCTAGATAAAGGTTTGTCAGTTTTGTTGATCTTGTCAAAGGACCAGTTTTTGTTTTCACTTATTCTCTATTGTTTTTCTATTCTCATTTCATTAATTTCCTCTCTTATCTTTATTATTTCCTTTCTTCTGCTTGCTTAAGATTTAGTTTGCTCTTCTCTTTCCAGTGTCTTAAGGCAGAAGGTAGTTACTAATGAAAAATCTTTCTTCTTTTTTAATAAAGGTACTTTCAGCTATAATTTTTTTTTGTTCCTCTTATTTGTGCCCTAGCCAGTATATTCTGTCTGGGCTTCCAACACAATGTTTAATACTTATTAGGACTGTTTTAGCTTCATCTCATAAGTTTTTGTATGTTGTACTTTAATTTTCACTTATCTCAAAATTTTTTTGAATTTCCCTTTTTTTCTTCTTCTTTGACCCTTTTGGTATTTAGGAGTGTGTTGTTTAAATTAAACATACTTGAGCAGGTCCCTAAGCACAGTGCACTTCCCTGAGCTATGGGGCTGGCATCTGGGACTGGTCTCAGACATTAAACAAACAAACAAATAAATAAATCATACTTGTGAGTTTTCCCACACACATTCCTTGTTACTGATTTTTAATCTCATTCCATTCTTGTTGGAGAACAGATTTTGTATTATCCTCTTACGTGTATTTAGGTTTATTTTATGGTTTAGTGTCTGGCCTATCCTGGAGAATCCTGGACTGTGTATTCTGCTGTTGTTGAGTCCAACGCTTTTACATGTCCATTAGCTCTAAGTGGTTTATAGCACTGTTTAAGTCCTCTATTTCCTTACTGGTCTTCTGTCTAGTTGTTCTATCCTTCTTTATCTCTAAAAGCATTTTTTGTTAATCAACTTTAAGTCTATTTTGTCTGGTATTAGTACAGCCCCTCTAGTTTTCCTTTGTTGTTTGCGTGACATACCTTCTCCATTCTTTTACTTTCTAGCTTGAAATCTAAAGTGCAGACAGTATAAAGTTGGATCTTTTTCTTTAAATCCAGCTTGACAATGTCTGCCTTTTGATTGGTTAATCTATTCAGATGTAATGTTATTGGATTTGCATTTGCTGTTTTTTGTTCCTCTAACTTACGTTTTTAGTGCACAAAAAAGGAGTGTGTATGTTTCAAGAGTGGTAATCTGAGTTGCTCCCTAGCTAGTACATTCTGGGCTTCCAACCCAGTGTTTAATACAGTATTACAAATACTAGATGATAAATACAGGAGTCTTGTCGAGTGGTTCTTAAAACAGCAGAATCAACATCACATGGGAATTAGAAAGAAAAGTTAATCTCCGTAATCAAACTTGGGTTTGAATCCTAGCTCTACATTTGCAGCTGTGTGATTTGGGGCAAATCGATAAACCACTGAGTCTTGTTTCTTCATTAAATAATCCTACCCTACTGCACTGTCGTGAGGACTAAAAGAGATTAAAATAATGACTAAAAGAGATTAAGATAATTTCTTTCCCATTGCCTTAATATAGTAAAAGCTTCTACCTTTTTTTCTCAGTATTTTCAGTGTAACTTCCAGTGGCTTAAACACTTAAACCACTTCTCATTTCAAAAATTACTAGGAAGGAAAAATGCAGAAATAGGAACATAAAACATAAGGTTGTTTGGTAGTTTAGCAGAGAAAAAGAGAAATTCAGTCTGAGCTCATCTTTCTAGGTGCTCAGAAAAATTAGGTGACAATTTAGTATTACCCTAGATGCTGGTGTATGTTCAAGGCTTGAAACTATAGCAATTAAAGATAACCCACACTGTTCTATGTATTTGTTTTTCTACTGACAGCATGGCAATAATCCTGTGAAGTGGATAGAGCTGGCACTACTGTCTCCATTTTATAGGAACCTATAGATCAGAGGGATTAAGTGACTTGCTAGTGATTATAGGACTAGTTGATGGGAAAGCTGGGATTGAAGCCATGACAATTAATTGCAAATTACATGGTATCTAAGTTTTTGAGAAGGTCTCAAACATTTAGATAACACTATTGAATAAATAAATATTTTATTTACAAGTAAAAATCTGTTGCAATGGCAATGAATATCACTGCAGAGATCCTATTTGAAAGGGTCTCCATGCTGTTTAAGAGGAGACTCTATGCTATTTGCAATACAGATTTTGGGAGCAGAGGGTAGATGTGTGTATGTGGATATTTATTCTGAGCAAAAGTTTAAACAACATGCACAATGTTTTCAAAGTATTTGTAGTTGGACTTTACTATGCATGGACTTCATGGCAGTACATACATACAGGGTAATCTCTGTATTGTTCTAATTTTTGTGTATGGGCTTCTGAAGCAAGCACCACAGCCTATGTTTCTTCCCCACATTTCACAGTGCCTACCACTAATGAATGAATAAATATATAAACAAGTAAATAAATGCACCTTCTTTAAAATCATCCTTTGTTTACTCCCCATTCTGTGAAAAGCACTTTTCCCTGTATCTGACCTTTGAAGTCGCTTTTCTTTCTTCTTAATGAAAATATTTCCAACCAAGTCCAGACTATATTCCCTCTAGAACCAAGATCCTTTCTTTCCTAAACCACTAATTTATCCCTTAAGCAACAGGCCAAAGTGACTCTCATAGTCATCTGGACCCTGACTATGGTGGGGTCCCCTGAACTGCTCACATAAATTTGCTTATAGCGATTTCCATGATCTTACTCAGATCTTAGAAACCCAGCTTCTGATCAAAATCAGCACATTCAAAGTTCTTTCTGGTGCCTCCCTTTAACAAGCTTCTTATATCATGCATTCATTATAGTGTCCACACTATTAAAAGAGATGAAACTTTGTTACTAGTCAGTTAAGGAAGGAAGGAATCGAGGGAGGAAGGGAGAAAGGGAGGAAGGGTGGGGGAAGGAAGGAAGGAAGGAAGGAAGGAAGGAAGGAAGGAAGGAAGGAAGGAAGGGAGGGAGGGAGGGAGGGAGGGAGGGAGGGAGGGAGGGAGGGAGGGAGGGAGGGAGGGAGGGAGGGAGGGAGGGAGGGAGGGAAGGGAGGGAGGGAAGGGGGAAGGGAGGGAGGGAAGGGGGAAGGGAGGGAGGGAAGGGGGAAGGGAGGGATACAATTCTTACTTATGTGTTGTAAATGTCCTAATAAATGGCTGCTGGAAATAAGTTCCCTTTTGGGGTAAAAGGGTGAGAGTAGGGGTATGAAAAAAAAGAAAGGAAGAACTTTTTTTGAGCATCTACTTTGTATCATGTACCTTGCTATATATTTAACTTTCACAAAAACCTTACAGTTAAGGCAGACTGAGAGCAGTTGTTCCTAAATGTCCATCCTTCCATTCTTGGGAAGTAATATAATTTTTGGTAGGCACATGGCTATATAACTAAGGTTTACATTTCCCAGCCTCTCTTACAGCTAGGGACAGCAAAGTGATCTGAGGAGAATGGAGGTGTGGAACTTGTGGCTGGTATTCTGCAAGGTAAGGAACATGCCCTCCCCTCTCTGCTGGATTAAAGGCTGACTTTTCACTTTGGGCCACATGGATAAGAGCAACACATTATGGATGGTAGAGTAATAAGACTGATCAAATCATTAAAAACTTCTAAGTCTCCAACACTATGGGAGCTTATACATCAGCCCTGGACTGTATACACTTAGTCACATAAGTGAGAAATAATTTCTACCTTGTTTATGCCACTATTACTTAGGTCTTTGTTACAGTTTCTAAACAAAGTTGTTTAACCAACTGTGCAATCTATGTGAGTGGCCTCCCTGGAGTTGTGCAACATGTTGACCTTGAACTGAACTTCCAACTAATAGAGTGAGGAGAAACAAATTCAGAAAGATTAGAAACTTTTCGTAAGTCAAACTACTCTATGGTAAGGTGAGACTGAACCCAGATCTACATGATGCCAAACAAGACAATACTAGATACTAGCCCTCGAATTTCATTTTGTGAAATGTTGTTGACCAGAAGGAAAGTTCTACTACTTGTACTCTTGCAGCGTGAGGAAAGTGGTTTCAATTCCCACCTCAAAACAACAACAATGGCTGTGTGGGTATAAAAAAAAAAACAGTGTCTCCTGGATGTGTGCTGTTCCTAGCGATGGTAATAAGGAACCTAATTTGATTGTACCACTGTACTTTTGTAATGACACGAATATCACTGCGTACAGATTTAATCTTGGTTTTCCTTCTCAATTCTCTTGCTCTGTCTCCTGGAACAATTCTTTCTTCCTGTCTGTAATCCACAACAAATAACCCAGGAAGGGGCAGGCAGGGGAAATGACTCCAATAAGAGCAACACTTGACATTTAACAAGGGTAAGGATAGAGAGGTGCTGACTTGACTGTGAGTGGGCAGCTGATATTTATTTTGGAGACAGAGAGAGAAAAAAGGAGAGTAAATAGTTACCGAGTTCCTCCTATATGCTAAGCTCTGTTCTAGGCTTCTAATGTATATTGTGTCGCTTAAACCTTAAAATAACCACAGGAGGTTAAGTATTGTTACAAAAAATGGGATACAACAGGCCCCAAATGGAGTAACTTGTGCTAAGCCCTACATCAGCAAATCAAGATTTAATACTTTATCTAATTGCAGTTTCAGTTTCCCAGGGAGCTAACTTTTAACTAGTCAACATGGAATTACCTGGTCAGTCCCAATGAGATAATGTCCCCAAGAGACCCTTTTGGTTCCCCTGAGGAGGATGACCTTCCTTGAAACAATACATTCTTTGCTAATAACTTCCTTTCTTTCCACCTCCTTTGCACCTTTAAAAATTTTCCTTTTCTGTAGCTTTGCAGAACTCCTTTCTATTCGCTAGATGGGATGCCTCCTGATTCATGAATTATTCAACAAAGCCAATTAGATCTGTCAAATTTACTTGGTTGAATTTTTGTTATTCAAGAGTATTATTCTCACTTACTGGTGACGGGGGGAAAAAAAGACAATATAAAGTCACATAGCAGGTGACAGCACTGATTTGAAACCAAGTCTGACTACAAAATCCATGTTCTTTCTACTACATCCTCCTGCCTTTAAGCTTTCTGAAGTCCTTTCAAAAATGGCATTTTCTCATTTTCAAATACATCACCCCTCTATATAACTCTGAAGATCATCTTGGGACTTTAAGAAATTTACCAGGCTTTAAATGTGTTTGGTAGGCCCAATAAAATATTTGGCAGCGTTTAGAGAATCCATCTGATCCTTAGTTCTGCAACAAAAGGTGCAACTTGGCAACAGGCTAAGGAGCTTAAGCCAGAATGCAAATCAGTGTACTATTTCCTTAATAGACAAGGTTTTACTATAGAGAAAAAAGTCAGCTGAACTAAACAGTGTGTTTAGTGACACAATTGCTTTCATTCTGTCAGTAGCTCCTTAGCTCATTGGCAGCCGATAACAGTTTGTTGACCTCTAACTGTTCTGATGACTGGACTTTGTGAAGCACTGGTGTAGAGCACATTTCAATAATCCCATTTATAACACTCTACAATGAGAACTCATTATATACTATTCTCACTTTGTAAATAGAAAAGCAAGGAAACAAACTATATTCCCAAAGAAAGTTGAGTAATTTGCTATAAAGTAATATTATTAATCAGGATTCATCCATAAATTAAGTAGTTCATTCATTCTTTCAAGACTAGAAAGATACTTAGGACAGTCTGCCTTCCACCCAGAGGGTGTAGGGTAGGTGATCACCCTTCCCCCTTCCCCCTTCCCCCATCATTGTAATAGAACATGATTATCCTTGATTCCTCCTTTTCTTCCCACATAACAATTCATCAACAAATTCTGTTGGTTCCTATCTTCAAAATATAATCAGAATTTTCACTGCCTCCCACCACTAGGGCAACTGCATTTCACAGCTCCAGAGGATGTCATTTGCATCTTAGTCTCCATAAATGGTGCTCTGTTCCCACCCTTCTTCACCCTTTGCACTTCCTCCTCTACCTCCCTAGACCAAGCTACCACATCTTTTTTTAAAAACTGTATCTTTATTGTTGAAAGTATTACAGATGTCCCCTTCCCTCCCCCACACTGGTCCCCTCCACCCACCCACCCCCTTTTAACTTCTTGATAATACTCTTGCTTTACTACACTGTATTCTCCACATAGCAGCCACAGTGTCACTCCAATGCTCAAGATCTTCCAATGGCTTCTCATTCCACACAGAAAAATGTCCAGAGTCCTTACTATAGCCTGCAAGGCCCCACATTGTTTGAAGTAGCCAACAATATTGTTTTCTAAACATGACAAAGGACAGGACTGAGGTGGGGACAGGGGGAACATGTGCAGGATTGGAATAATAAGACACTGAGAAGCAGGGGAAGGGTACCTGGCAGGTGAAAGGACTGACAGGGACCTCAAGGACCCAACTGAGATGTGATACCATTAATTTCTAATAGTTCCAGTCTGAAATGTGCAGTTTTCTCTAATCATGCTCTGAGGGTAAGGGTAAATGTAAGGACAGACAAAATGTATGTTTTTGCTGCAAAACAAATTCTCCCAACATTTAACATTTAATGACTTAAAACAATAAACATTATTTCTCTGTGTGTCAGCTGGGTAGCTCTGTTCTGGACCAATACTATTGGATTAAATGGTCTAGGGTGGCCTTACTCAAATACCCGATGGTTGGATGACTGTTGTTCTGGAGAAACCTCAACTGGGTATACTTATTCTGCTACAAATGATCTCTCATTCTCCAACAGGCTGGCTCAGGTTTCTTAAGTTAGTGAGCTCAAGTGTTCTAAAGAACAGAAAAAGAGCAAGCCCCATGTATGCCAGCATTTTTTCAACCCATTGCTCGAGTCATAGTTGCTAATATCCCTTGACCAAAGCAAGTCCCATGAACAAGCCCAGAATCAGTGTGGGAGGGGACTGCAGAATCAGTGTGGGAGGGGGGTCACAGATACAAAGAGGGGTGAAAAAAACTGGGGGCAATAGGACCATGGAAAGTAGATTGCATATTGAACTAGGCTTAGGGTTTTCAGGGCAGGGTTGGATTAAAGTATAAAGCTCCAAGTAAGTACAGAGTTTTGGTGAGAAAACCATGGGCTGCAGATGAGAAGGAAATAAGATCAGAAAGTATTTACAAACTGGGAGAAAATGATGTTAATTCTGGAACCCATTCCAATGTGTGTGGGGGGGCTCCCAAGCCAACAAGCAATCCTGACACTCTCTACCTGTAGATAGCGTCAGATCCCACAGGTTAAGGACTCAGTTCTACAGACTGCTGCTCCCGTTCAGACACCAATCTCAAGTCCTGGTTATCCCCTGTACTTCTGAAGGACCAGCTATAGCAATTCACAGAACTCAGAGAAACATGTTTCTTACCAGATTACTGCCTTATTATACAAGAATTTAATTCAGGAACAGCCAGATGGAAGAGATGCATACGGCGAGATATAGAGAAGGAGCATGGAGCTTCTAAGCCCTCTGAGAGCACCACTCTCCCCACATCTCCATGTGTTCACCAACTGGGAATTACAGCTCCTTGGAAACTCCTGGGTTGTCCAGGAAACCTAAAGCTAAAAACTCAATTAACGTCCCCCTCTCCCCCTCAAGACAAAAAAACCCACACAAAGCACCAAAAGTTAAATGCCTGCAGGACCTTGTATGGCAGGATATGCATATTATTTCTGGAAGAGGGTATCTTCATCCTAGGTCTCAAACGCAATGACCAGTACACAAATATAACTAAGAACTCAAGGTAACTAGACTTTCATGAGGAAGAACCAGCACAAAAACAGACAATAGAAACAGTCTGGCAGAGACTTCAGAGAATGGAACTACCTATCATACAGTGACCGTAAAGCAATCATGCTTACTGGGTTTAAATCCATATTGAAGATGCCTGCAAAGAATAAGAAACTACAGTGATATAAATGGAAAAAGAGTTAAATGGAACGTCTAGAAATAAAAAAAATAAAAAAAAAACAGTAATAAAAATTCCAAAACATTGGGTGGATTTAATAGATTAGTTGCAGATGAAAAGTAATGAAATACTGACACCTTCCTAGGTTTGATATATCCTGATATCTTTCTATTCCATTGTATTCTATCTTAATTTTGAAATTCTCAGATGGTTAAGACTCAATAAACTGATTTTATGGGGTGCTTTCTTCTTTCAATATAATTTAAACTGATGATGGCTCCATTTAATGTAACAGTGTCAGGGAAATTTTTTTTAAAAAAGCTTTTATTACAAAACAAAGTTGAGGATTGAAATACATACCTCTGACAAATCCCTTAGGTGCTGGTGTTGCTAGAATAAACCAAATGTAGCTGACTTCATTAATGTCTCCCCTGTGGCTTTTTAACTCTTGGGCAGAAAGAGGAATCTGACCGGGAGGAAGGCAAGTTTGGTTTTCATTCTGGGGTACGTAGCCTTGGAGTCTATAACGTTTTCCACTGGGAAAGTTATAAGCTAGTGAACTGCCAGTTATAAAATAAAATTAGTCAATAATTCTATAAGTATAGAATACAGAGTTTACTAGACTCAATATTGTATTTAGAAGGACTCACTGATTTCTACTGGTCTCTAGTTTTTGCCAGTCTGCAATTAGACAAGAAAAAGATTGACTATAGAGTTTTTCAAAACTGATTTATGAAAAAATCTAATTTATTTAAAAGGATTGACCTTTTGTGGTGTCATTCACAGAAAAAAATAAAAGGATTGGCCCTTTAGAGGATATGTTCTTTATTTTTATTTTGGGGGTCAAAACAATTTTAAAATGAAATGATGCTCATAGTAAATGGCAGTTGTTTTTTGTTTTATAACATGGTGAAATTTTAAAATAGCGGTCCTATTGGTTCCCATAATTATTTTGAAAATCTGGATTGATCCTAAAGTTCAAAACTTAGAACCAGCACTAATGTCACCTACCTCTTATTTGTTCATCCAACAAATATTCTGAGAGTCTACTATGTGCTAAGAAATGGAGCACAAATATGAAAAAGATTGCACTGTGTGCCCTCCCACTCACAGTGAGAAAGGGACAAGTTTAATCCCTAGTTACTAGGAAGTTAAGCAGTGCTAGGCTTCCTGGGAGCCTGTTTCTGGGAATCAGTCTCTTACTGAAAGAAGAAATGAAGCTGAGCTATCTTGAAAATGCACAGCAGGTATTTGCCTGATGATGAGGAAAAAGGCAAGAAGGCAAGAGAAAACCATTTTGTTCAGGGAATTTTAAATAGTTCTAGATGACTGGAGTTGGGGTGCCTGGTAAAGGCTAAGACGTGGTGAGGATGAAAAGGATAGGTGAACAGGGCTTGATAAAAGTGTCTGTAGGCTTGGCTAAAGACTTTGATTTTTTAATTTTTTTTTAATCCTCACTGGAGGATATTTTTTCCATTGCTTTTCAGAGAGGGTGGGAGAGAGAGAGACAGGGGGAGAGGAGAGAGAGGCAATCAATGTGAGAGAGACATCCATATGAGAGAGATACATGGTTGCCTCCCGCACCTGCCCTGACCAGGGCTGGGGATTGAGCCTGCAACCGAGGTACGTGCTCTTGGCCATAATCCACCCAGGACCCTTCAGTCCGAGGCCCACGCTCTAACCACTGAGCCAAACCAGCTAGAGCTGGACATTGATATTTTTTGTTTTAAATGTGGTGAAACCCCCTCCCCCCAAAAACGAAAGAAAAATAAACAAACCCACCTAACATACAATTTACCATCTTAACCATTTTAAGCGTACAGTTCAGTAGGGTTAAGAATATTCATATTGTTGTGAAGTAAGGACTTTGACACTATCCTATAAACAAATGAGATTAATAGAGTTATTGAAAGATTTTAGGATAGGATTGGAGATTTAGGAAGATTTAGAAGGTGGGGGTAGGAGAAGGTAGGGGATGGAGGCTAGAAGTACTGGAAGGGATTATAGGATTTAAAGGCTTCTGGGGCATTGTGAGTGGGTCGTTTGTGGCTTGGTAAAAGGGTTTGTTGCAGGAGGGGAAGTTAGAGAAGGGAACTCAACTGTCTGAGGTCCAAGCCTGCATGGGCCAGCTTTCCAGAGGCTGCACACTTGAAGCTAGTGGGCCACATCCAGCCAGGATATACTTAGTTAAATTCCTACATTAAAACAAAAAAATTCTTTTTATTAGTTGCAAAAATTGAACAATTTGATTTCACATAAAAAGTTCCCAGCTTTTCTCAAAATAAAAAAAAAAGATCCAAACATCTGGGAACACTGGAACCATAGTCCCTCAGGGAACCATTCAGCAAGATTCACTTCACTTTATTTATTATTATTATTATTATTTTTAATCCTCACCAGGGGATATTATTTCCATTGCTTTTCAGAGAGAGTGGGAGGGAGAGGGAGAGAAAGAGAGAAACGTCAGTGTGACAGAGACACGTCGACTGGCTGCCTCCCGCACGAGGCCCCCGAGGGCCGAGGGATGAAGTGCCACCGGCGGCCAAAACCAAACCCGGGACCCTTCAGTCCACAGGCCGATGTTCTACCCACTGAGCAAAGCCGGCCAGGGCTTCACTTTAAAAAGAAACAAAAGAATATATTAATGTATGAAAAACATATAGAAAAGCACACAAGTAAGTGCACGGCTTGTGAGCTTCACAAAGCTAACATACCCCACTAACCAGGACCCGTATCGACAAACAGAACAGCACCAATATGCACCTTCCAAGTGACACAACCCTAACAATCTTGTGAGGTAGATTATATTACTATCTCTATTTTATTATTACTTTTTTTTAATTTAAATTTTTTTTTAACTGACCTAAAATCAAACCCGCAGCCTTTTGGTGTACGGGACGACGCTCTAACCAACGGAACCACCCAGCCGCGGCTACTATCTCCATTTTAAACACGAGGAAACTGAAGCATGGACAGGTCACAAGGCGAAACGTGGGCAGTAGCATCTGAACCTGGATCTAACGATTCCAAATCCCAGGCTCTGGAGAAGAAACAGGTTTAAAGATGAGATGGTGAGTTCAGCTTTGAACGATGTTCAGTGGGCCTCTCCTTCCACGGAAACTTAAATCCGAACATCAGAGCCACGGAAACCACCGGTAACCCGAAGCCTGCACCTCAGGCCGGCAGCGCCCGCGCCGGTTGACCGCAGCCTCCCAGCGAGCAGCCTCCCCACACTTGAGGGCGCTGTCTCTGCTGCAGTCGGGGGGGCGTGCCTTTCTGTTATCGCGATATTCTTGAAGCCCGAGAAACACAGAGGTCAGAGGTCACGTCGACGGTGCGCCCGCCCCATTTCATACGCCTAAGTTCTCGCGCGAGTTGTACTTCCGCCCTTTTGGCTCCCTGAGCAGCACCATGGCGGTGGGAAAGAACAAGCGCCTTACGAAAGGCGGCAAAAAGGGAGCCAAGAAGAAAGTGTAAGTGGCGACTGTCGTGGCTCTCCGCTTTTTGGGGTCCTGCTAGACTCCGCGGGAGGGTTCTGGGTCGCGGCGTGGGCCGGATGACGAGGATGCCAGTCGGATTGAGCTGGCCTTGCCGGGTTGGTAAACTCCCATCCGAGGCCTGGGAGATCTGGGTGCTGCGTCCCGGCGGGCCAGCTGTCTTCCCCCTGGCTTTCTGAGCCCGTGCGCGCCCGTTTGAGCCGGGTTGCTGTCGCTACCCCGGTCTGGCGTGTTTCGTATTGTAGGCTCACAGGCTTCATAAAGTCTGCCGGTAATGGGTGCAACTCCAAGAGCTGGAGTCGGTGAAGGCACTCTTGTCCACCCAGGATCCCTCTTCGCCCCTCTCCTTGGACCGGGTGGAACCTGGGACCTCCAAATAGGCTTTCGTGAGGCCCTCTAAAAAGAGCCTGGGTTACCAGTATGCGTCTTCCTGTACCAGTTAAGTTCAGGAGACATGCATGTTATTTGGAAGCATTGCTGCCTGTGTGGTGGAAAAGCCAGTTGGGGTGGGAAGCTACATTTGTGGTTTAACTGAGACGGACACAGTGGGAAGAGTTGGATTTACACATGCTCCCTCATCTCACTGTGCGAGGAATAGAATAGTTTATTGCAGTTTCTACATGCCAGCTAGCCTTTTGTCATCATTAGTGAGGAAAATAAAAGTAAAGAATTATGTGATCTGCGATAAAACCTGTTTGTTGTTTTTTTTTTTGTAAATCCAGGGTTGATCCATTTTCTAAGAAAGATTGGTATGATGTGAAAGCACCAGCTATGTTCAATATAAGAAATATCGGGAAAACGCTAGTCACAAGAACTCAAGGAACCAGTGAGTAATCTAATTCTTGGTTTGAATTTATCTTTGAGACCTGTTTGTATCATGGTGTACTATTATTGGTTCTCTAGTGGGAGACTTGAAGGAAGTATCAGTCCTTTTTTGCAGCTTTGGCCCCAGTGGTGCTTGTTTTGGGGACACTTGTAGAAGCAGATTTTAAAATTCCTAAGAAAATGTGCATGGATAATTTTGAGCTTTTAATGGGCTCTGTCAGTAAGTTATTGGTGTCCATATGGATTTGGTTAACAAGAGTTAAGGTCTTTATATAATTTACTATTAACTTTCTGAGCTCAACTTATGCTTGACTTTGCTTTTGTGGTTCATAATGTTAAGACAATTGATTCTTGTTTTATAGAAATCGCATCTGATGGTCTCAAGGGTCGTGTTTTTGAAGTGAGCCTAGCTGATCTGCAGAATGATGAAGTTGCATTTAGAAAATTCAAGCTAATTACTGAGGATGTTCAGGGCAAAAACTGCCTGACTAATTTCCATGGCATGGATCTTACCCGTGACAAAATGTGCTCGATGGTCAAAAAATGGCAGGTGAGAACAAAAGTTCCTTAAGTCATGGTGCTGTGGCATGCATGACCAAAGTGTAATGTCATGTCATGGTGTCATTACAGCAAGGATCATATGGTACAGTTGAGGTTTAGGTTTTATTTTAAAACCTTGATGTTTTCTTGTTTACTTTGGAATTGGCACTGGAACTCCAGCAACAGCAGTAAGCAAACTATGATCCTCCTATTTATTTAAATTGAATTCAAGATTTAACATTTTGCTGCACAGATTAGTCGCAGATTGAGGAACATCTAGATTTAGGTTTTTAATTTTGCCTGTCTTCAGAATATCTTTGCACCTCAAAGTCTAATGGATTTTAAAGCGAAAGGGTGGTTTGGATTGGCCTTGATGACCTCTGGCTAATAGGAGTCAGCAGAGCCTCTGATGTGTAATTGAAATCTCGACTCCATTTCCCAATTGTGTTCTCTTTGGCAAGTAACTTAAGCTTGGTAGGCCTTGATTTCTTTATCTCAAAAATGTAGGTAAGAGTGTCATCTCATGGAGTTAGGATGAATTCTCATGTTTAGCACAAAGCTTGACACAGCATTTAGTAAACAGTATGATTGTTATAGGAAATAATTGTATGGGTTCAGATGTGTCTGGCATAACTGTCCAGTTTGGGGATATTAACTAAGGTATGCAATTTACAAAATACAGAAGAGGCGATTTAGTTCTTGTTGCTACCTAAGATAGTTTTTGGTTTTTAAATTTAGGCAGTAATAGGACTAACGGATTTTTAAATTGTATTTTAGCTGTGAAATTGAATATTTAATCCACAGTGTGGCTTTAGTTTGGAACGTAAAGGACATTTAAAAGTATATGCATTTAGTGTTAACGTTTTACCTATTTAGAACACTTTTTATTAAAAAATGTAAGTGTCAATGTCCATATTGTAGAGTCTCTCCTAGAACTTATCTTCCTCTTGTGTTGCAGAGTAGTACATTTGATTGGGTGGAAGGGAAGAATGTTAAAGGCTGTCATACATTTGTAAAAAGTAGGGGATGGGTGCTGTTGCCCGTGATGGTGGGGATAGAGAGGAGGAGGGAGGACTGTTGGGTAAGTTCACTTCAAGGATGTGAATTCTGGAAATTTGACATGTAATTTATATTATACTTTTATGTTGTGTGATGAGTACTTCCAGTTTTTTTATAGAATTTGAGGAATAAAAGTTAATAACATTAAAACCTGGTGTATCTGACAGTATCTTTTTTTTTTTTTTTCACTAGACCATGATTGAAGCTCATGTTGATGTCAAGACTACGGATGGCTATTTGCTTCGTCTATTCTGTGTTGGTTTTACTAAAAAACGCAACAATCAGATTCGGAAGACCTCTTATGCTCAGCATCAACAGGTCCGCCAAATCCGGAAGAAGATGATGGAAATCATGACCCGAGAGGTGCAGACAAATGACTTGAAAGAAGTGGTCAATAAATTGTAAGTGTTTCTTTTCCCTCACACCATTCTGAATCTCTGAGGGAAAGCAGGTAAGACAAGGTGGAGTCAGACAGACCTGTGCTAAAATCCTGTCTGTGAAGCCATCTAGTTATATCCCTTGAAATGAAAGTATGCCCAGTGCTTAGCAAAAGATTTGGTTTCTTTATCCTTTTACGAATGAAGCTGTCTCATGGCAGTTAGTGAGCCTTAGAGCACAGAAGTGCTTTTGTCTTAATTAGAAAATATATTGAATAGACAAAACCCTCCACAACCAGTAATGTATGGGAATAAGTGATGACAAAATGTTTCGGTCCCATATGATGTCCAGTGATAAAACTTAAAACATTTTTCTGATGTTCCCATGCTGTTGGCTAAGAGGGTGTAATGGAAAAGGCACAAAGCTTGGACTCAGAAGGCTCAAATGCTAACTTTGCTACTAACTATAGCTGTGTAGTTCAGATCATTTCACCTGTAAAGGGGCAGTAGTAGACTGTCTTACATGAGGATTTATGGATTAAATGGGGGGGGGATATTCCATGTAGATTTATTCTAATCTATCATTACTGGTTTGTAGGATTCCAGACAGCATTGGAAAAGACATAGAAAAGGCTTGTCAGTCTATTTATCCACTCCATGATGTCTTTGTTAGAAAAGTCAAGATGCTGAAGAAGCCCAAGTTTGAATGTAAGTGAAAAATCACTGGATTCCTGAAAAAAATTTATATGGTCAAATGCATTTTTTGTGTTTGTTTTTTGGGTGGCCAGATAGTGGCTTTTTTTCTGTCATGCCTACACAACATTGAAGGACCAATGTTTCAAGATATGTATACTGTAACAAGAATTTTTTTTCTTCCTTTTAGTGGGAAAACTCATGGAGCTTCATGGTGAAGGTAGCAGTTCTGGAAAAGCTACTGGGGATGAGACAGGTGCTAAAGTTGAACGAGCTGATGGATATGAGCCCCCGGTCCAGGAATCTGTTTAAAATTCAGACATTTAATGGTGATGAATAAAAAATCTTATTTGTGATATTTTATTTCTGATCATTCTTTTAAAATCTAACAGCTTGGTGAATTGTATGTTCTGAACTGATAGTAATGTGAACTTTTCTGTCCTGTTGTGTGGATTTTAACTATTGCTCTAAGTAGCTGAGAAAGGGTAGTGATTATTTTAAGCTGTAGTGATCTGGAGATTAGTTAGAGATGGCTAATAAAACGAAACCCTTAATATGGCTTAAATTTTGATGGTTTTTAAGCCCTCTGGAAAGCTTGTTAAAACATTGCAGAGCCCTGCTCCTAGAGTTTCTGGAGTTATGTAATACTGATGCCCAGTCTATGATAAGATAGACTGACTAATGGAGAGAGCCAGTTGGCTTTAGTTTATTGTTGAAAGTATTACAGATGTCCCCCTTTTTCCCCCCATTGATCTCCTCCACCCTGCATCCACCCCACCCCCAGGCCTTCCCCGTACCAATGTCTGTGTCCATAGGTTATGCATATAAGTTCTTAGATTAATCTCTCCCCACCCACTCCCCCACCCCTGCCTTCCCTCTGAGATCCCTCAGTCTGTTCCATGTTTCTGTGTCTGGATCTATTTTGTTCATCAGTTTATTAGTTTTGTTTTTAAACCCAAATGCTATCTCTTCCTATAGCTGTAAAATGCCCCACTGTGCACCTGCACTGTGAAGCTGAACTTGGCTAGAGAAATTGATTATTGCCATT
The DNA here is from genome assembly GCF_054644295.1 of Miniopterus natalensis. NCBI lineage: Eukaryota > Metazoa > Chordata > Mammalia > Chiroptera > Miniopteridae > Miniopterus > Miniopterus natalensis. The sequence goes on from NC_142084.1 coordinate 43,243,605, forward strand.
TAATGCAGCCCACTATTGAGTACTTACTCTTCCACTGGGTCTGTTCTGTACCCTTCCTCTCTTCGAACCTCGTTCTCATTTGCACTCAGCTGATTCCCATTACTTCCACCCTGCCACCTATGGGTGTGTTCACATTGTCTGCCTTGTCACTGGATGAACTGTTAGGGCTCCCCTCTCCCTCACACCACTCCAAAGGAAGCTGTTGCTGTCAAGATTACCATTGCCTTTATTGCTAAGTCCAATGGTTCATTCTTGGCTTTTCACTTTACCTCTATTAAGTGACATTTGACAGTTGATATCCTCCAGTTTTTAACTGTGCTTTAAATCTCACTTCAAAGTTTTCCTCCCATGTTACTGGTTTTCCTTTGCTAGGTCATCCTTAGACCGTAGTATGTTGGAGAGCCCTAGGCTCAGTCTTTGGACATTTACCACTAAACCTGAAAGTGACCTGTGCCCTTGAGTTACATTTTTGTATGTGGGGGGAAGAAATGGGTCATGAGAGGTCTCCATTTCAGGCAGGTTTTAGCCCATCTATTGCCTTTAATTACTGCCAGTAACACCAAGGATTAGCAGATCAGTTTAAACTCATTTGCACAGGTTGTAATGAATAGTCTGGCCTTGGAATACATAAGGGCAGCTTAAAGACCTACTGCTCCTACACCCCCTTGGATTTATGCAGAGTCGGGGCACCTGGAGAGAATGACTGAGGTGGTCACTGCAAGTTAGCTATATCTGCTACTTTGAATATTACAGATAACAGCTTTAACTGTATGAGTCTAACCTCTTAGATTAACCAGTGGCAATCGCTGATGAAGGAGCATACTCAGGTAAAAAATCTCGTTTGGCCAAGATTGTGTCATGCAGAGGAGCGAACTGGGAAGCAATCAGCTATGGATCCTGATTGTCCCTGCGTGCTCTTGTTGAGTATACCAAGACTTCAATTCTGATGACTCTATCTGGGCCATTTCTGAGGGCTGTATTTGCATCCTCTTGAGAAACCTTGAGGGGCGAGGTAATGTCTCCCCCTGGAAAAAGCAGGCTTGTTGCCACTTAACTATTGTGGTAAATGTTAGTGTTCCTCTTCCGTTATGCAACCCACTGTGTGATAGGCCATTTGAATCACTTCTGTGGGATGGGAAACAAATGAACATGAAGCTCCGACTTATTGCTTTTTGCAGTAATAAGTCCTTCCTTTTTGACCCAGGAGTCTTGTGTCTTGCCAGCATCCATAAAACTGGCAGGCTACTGGGTAAAATGTCAAAATAGCCCAGTTCCTGACACTTCCTCCTCAGTATTTTGAAGCCACATTTTGGAATGTATCAATAAGGTGATTTTTTTTATAGTATATGTGCTGCCGTGGCGAGCACTCATGATTCCTTAAAGAGGAAACAATCACAGTCATTAATAGTATTCCAGTCACACTGACTTAATGGGTAATTCTCTACCGGATATAATGTGATAAGCAATGCAAGTGTGAAAGCTATGAAAGGTAGGTAGCTTCCATTTAAGACCATAAAGTAAAGAATTCAGGTGTCATAAGCTCTTAGAAGTCTATTTGCAGTACTGTTACTGGTTTTGTATCAAAACCACAGTGGCTGAAACTGACAATACAAATAGACTGATAAAATGTTGGTAAATGTGGAGTAACTGGAACTCTCAGACGTTAATAGTGGAGTGTAAAATGGTACCACCACTTTGGAAAATGAGTAGCTGCTTTAAAATTTTAAACACCTGTTATACCACTTAATTTGAGCAAAAGAATCCAGAAGGGAGGAGCAGATACTATGTTGTTCTATTTTTATTAAGTTTCAGAACAGGCAAAATGAATCTATGATGATAGAGAACTGATTGCTCCGCAGGGGTAAGTGGATGTGGGGGGAGATAACTGACTGGAAAGAGGTATGAGGAACTTCCTGGATGATGAAAATGTTCTATATATTGGTGGCTATATGAGTATATAATTGTCAAAACTTAGAATTATGTACTTTGTTATCTATTTTATGCAAATCATACCCCAATTTTTAAAAATGTGGGTCTAGCCAGCTAGGTCACAGACTTGTTGTATTTTTGTGTATGTCCTAATCTGGGGTATGCTTTCCACACAATGAAATTGGCTCGTCACACCCATTCAAGTCTGGAACCAAACCTAAATACATTTTTTTTTCCTGTCGTGGATTTCTTGGTTGTCATGGTATTCAGGACCTAGACTACAGGTATAGTTCTGCAGGTGGGCTGGGCATCACCTCCATGATCACGTGGCCAGATCTGATCAAGATGTCCCACATTCTAGTGGTCAGGGTCAATATAATTGGCTATCTATGGCCTGATGGTAGTGATCCTCACTGCCAAATCCTAAAAAAGAAAATCTAACTTTCTGAAGCTCAGTACCAGCTTGAGTGATTTGGCTGCCGGCTGTGTGTGGGGGAACATCAGTGTGCATGGTCTGCTAAGCCGGGATCCTGATTCTCATCTTCCCCAAGATACTCGGCTTCTACAGTTTCATCTTTACCCTTATTCTCTTTATAAAGTAGTCCCTCCTGGTGTCCATCAAACAGAATACGATATAGAGGCCATCATCAGCCCCATCCAACAGGATCAGCCCGACACACCTGCATAGGGGAAGTCATCCTTCATAACTAGTCTTACTGCCGTTTTCTTCTGTTCTATGAACTTGCCCCCAACTCCCTTATTGCTGTGGACATCTAGGTCTTCTCACAGCCCAACGAGGCCCCTCACACCAGCAAAGATGGCAGGCGTCAGCCTGCTCACACACATTCATCTTCCCCTAGAATGCTCTGTATATACAGATCAGTTGGATTTTTTTCAATCACTGTATATTTTTAACAACTTTGATATTTCATATGGCTAAAGAGAAGAAACCACTGTCTCCCTAGTGTAGTCTTAGGCATAGTACTGCACTGAAGGGATAGCCACACACTCAGGCTCTTCAGAAGTAACTGTTCTTCAGCTGTTGGCCAACTGGGATCCTGGGGAACAGTGTGGTGGGCATCGGTGATCCTTTGAGTCAGGGCTCTATCCAATAAAAAACTTGGATATGACTGGAGAGAGAAATGTAGCTTTATTTTAATTATAAAGAACTAAATATGGGCCAATATTTTGGTATTAAGAGTGTCAGTCAATTTCTTTTAAAACAAGATAGACAACTGGAGGTAATTGTCCTTTCTGAATTATGAATCTGAATCATTACTTATTCTGAGAAATATTTCACTGAGTTATTGCCTACTTTGCAGTATCTGAAGATAAACAATCCATGGTGTACATACAATTACGATTCATTTTAAGAAACCCAGAATGTGTCTCAGGCTTTGAAATAAAAATTTACTAGCTTATTCATTATAACTTGTCCTAATCCTATTGTAGCAAAGAAGTTAAACTTTTCAGGCCAATAAAACAGATCAATTATACTTGTTTAACTGCTAAAGAGAAATGTACCACTTCAGCACAACAAATGGAGAAAGTACTGAATTGGGAACAGTGGAGCTAGGTTTTGCTTTAGGTTCTGCCATACCTGTATGGCCTTAGGCAAATCATTTAACCTCTGCAGGTACAGCTCTGGTCCGAAGACGCTCCTCTGTGGTGTAACAGGATGGACTTGCCATTAGGTGAGAGGCCCCTAGATGGTGCTGTTGTTCTGAAATAGGCTTTGTATTTTCCCCCCTCTATAATTACAGTGAAATATAAAGGCATAGGTTAGAAAATTATTTCCTGTTCTGGAAAAATTCACTGTTAAAAGTTTTCAATGGCATTTAAAATGACACTGAATTATGAGTCATATCTATGGCCCATATGCATTTGACATTAATTAAAAGGAATAAACCATTAATGATTATACAAATATCCTTGTAATTTGTCCATATAGCCATCAGTATTTCTCTAGGTATATTTACCTAAGCTTAAGAAATTGAATAAAAACTAAGTTATTGTTAAGAATACTGATGTATGAAAACCCTATAGAAAAAGAATATTTTAAAAAATACCAGTTCTAACAAATTTTGATAAATATACTGATACTCGGAATGTTTCAGGCTGTATTCAAAAACTGTGATTTCCTAGAGCACAATAAAAGACATTTATTACATTACCCCTCTAGCCATGTAAACAAGTGCATCTTTTAATGAAATCTGCTTTTAGTGTTCAAAGGGGTAATCAAATGGGTAAGAATAATATATTAAATGAATTCTCTAGTTGTAATTTTTTTAAAAAGTATTTGGAGATTCTACTTTGAGGAGTCTTGGATGAACAATATCAGGTTTTCACCTAAAATTCCTGAAAGGAAAAACAATACATTCCTATTTTTCCCCTATGAAATTCAGACTATAAAAATTATGCTCAATCAATATACAGAATAATAAAGTACCTATGAAAACCCATACCAAGCTACATTTTGTCTTCTTGTCAGTTGAGTGGATAATAAATGACAAGCAAAAACTGTAGCATGATGAAGTGAAATGACATAAAAACTGCAAAATTTTGTTTCAATAAATATTTTTGTCAAATTAAGGAGGAAAGATATTAGATCTCAGTGTATCCAAGCCGGTATTGCCAAATAAGCCATCCATCCATCCATCCATCCATCCATCCATCCATCCATCCATCCATCCATCCATCCATCCATCCTACCTTTCTTGAGATTATACTGAGCAAAGGGGCTGGAATTATAAAGAGAAGATACCATCTCCATTCTCAAAAAAACTTGGTCTAGTATGAGAAAAGGACTTTGAAAAGTTCAGCTGCATTTATTACAATGTCAAGTAGATTTACAACTATGACACTTATTATTCTGCTGACAGAAGGCCAAAATTTAAGAGGGTATTTTTCTCCAATAAAGCTAAGTTTTCATGATCTTTAATATAAGATGTTAAAATAAAACAGGCAAAGAAATATATCTCATGTCCTTTTCCAGACACACCCTACTTCCTATTATACAGCTTGCTAGAAATGGGAATTTAATTGGGATAATGCTTTAAGTCATCCATTTCTCATGAAATTACTCCTGAGTAAAATTTGACAAGAGTTTTCTTTATATTGTCTTCTTTACCCAAAACATACAGAAAAATGCAGCCCCTATATCATTTATAACTATATAACTGGCAGGTGACCTTTAATCAAAGATGAAGTAAATAGCTCTTCCCTTCTAAAACTCCATCTTGTGTTCACATAATGGTTTGACCATTGGCTGCCTAACTTTTTGGACAATGGGAAACAATAACAAAAGCTAAAAAGTGGCCCAGTATATCAAAATCTTCTTAAAAATAGAAGAAAGTCATGAACATTGTTGGGAAAGTGTTTTCCAATGAAATTCTATTCCATTGATCTGTTTGGAAGATTGTCTTCAACTTATTTGGCTTTAGCTCATAAACTAGAATTGATTCAGTCCTATAAAGAACTGCTTTTAGCTTAAGCCTGGCATGTATAACAATGGATACAGCAGGAAAGTGGTTTTTTATTTAATAATTGTGAAGGGATGAGCTGGGGGGGAAAACCCCAAAGAGTATCAGCCTTCTTAAATTATTTTTCATTCTGATTATACTGGGAAGAAATGAGCTATGGGGGCTTGGTATTGTTTTCCATCTTAACAGTTGCTCTGTATTCTGAGATATATGTGATTCATAATGTACCACTATAACAAGACACAGTTTTTACATATTACTGGAGTTACACAAAGAAAATGAATTTTTCTTTGGGTACCAGTAATTGTCAAAAGAATGATTGTAGATTCAGAAAATATGCTTTATAACAAGCCTGTATAAAGTATAAATGGAGGAAAAAAATAAGTACAGCAGGTATGTGGAAGTGTTAGTCATATTAGCACGGCATCTCAGGGTGGTTTTGGTTCTTTTGACTAAGATGCATCAAATTTTAACCCCCTGCAAATCCTTGGGCAAAGGGGAAACACTTATTAACACAAGAAGCATTTGGCGAGCATGAGCTGATTCACCGAGTTCTTACGCAGGCTCCAACTAGTCAATAAACTACCCCCTCCTGAAGCAAGGATTTGCCCTGAGAATGAAGATAATGAACTTAAGCTGTTAGAATTAATTTGAATATAAAAAATGAAATTTATATTACCAACCATGCCCTGATAGTTACAGCATGTAGAATATTGAATGTCCTCCTTTTAAAAGAAAGTGAAAAAATGAAGCACAGTTAATTGACTTCTGCTGATGAAAATAAATGTCCAAGTGCAACTTTTGCTTGTAAGCCTCCCTTGTCACCAGGCGCTTTCCCTGGGGGAAGTGTTTACCTGTCTTGCTCACCCTCTTTGATGTTGTCCATGTTGCTCATGGGTTTTCACCTGCACTTTTCTACTCTGAGTGAAAGCTAATTATGAAACTTAGACATTTTCTGCTTTCAGAAAATTCTAGTGTGCCATGTACAGCATAGATATTTCTTTCAGTTTAAAAAAATAGTGCAAAAAACCATATCTGATAGTCAAAGTGATAGTTCAAGTGAGCTCTTGTGCCAAGGAACACAGTCAAGCTTCATCTTTAGCTGACTTGTAAAACCTGAACATAGTTTTTGGGAAATATTCCAGATTTTCCCATTAGTTCTCCACTCATCCAGTCATCGTCTACAGATTCCAGCTCTGTTATTGTATCTCCAGCCTGTAAGAAGATAGGAATTAGAAATAATTATTAGTTTCTGTTGAGTATAAACATAGTAGGCAGCCCATTTGGAAAGGCATGTATATTCTCTTTATTTAACTTACCATGATTTGCTGAGAGGATTGAATGATATACCACAAAGATAATCTGCACCTAATGATGCCACTTCTATGCCTTTTTTCCTCAAAGCTCATTTCTTTGCCATTGTCACTCTTGCTGCCCTTTTATTTTCCTGCTTGTATTTTGTGCCCCCAAAATTCACTCCTAATTTAAGTTCTTCTTTAATAAATAACACCACCAGCTATCACATATATTTGTGTATGTATATGTATGTGTATGTGTGTGTGTGTATGCATGTCCCCTCTACCCTCCATCTAACAATTATTTATTGAGCAACCACTATATTTCAGACACTATTGTTCTGGGCATTATGGATACAGCAATGAATAAAGAACCCATTCTAAATAAATTCTTTTTTAAAAAAAATATTTTTTTAAATTGATTTTAAAGAGAGAGGAAGGAAAAGGGAGAGATAGAAACATCAATGGGAGAGAATCAACATGCATCTGCTGCCTCCTGCACACTCCCTACTGCGAATCGAGCCCCTGACTGGGAATCAAACCGGTGACCTCTTGGTGCATGGGTCAACGCTCAACCACCGAGCCTCACTGACCAGGCAAAGACATTCTAGAGTGGGAAGACAAATAAGCTGGTAGAGAAAGAAAGAGTGGGGTTGGCTGCCATCTCATTAGAGCAGTCTGGGAAGGCCCCACTGAAGATGACATTTAAGCAAAGACTTGGAGATGAGTGAGCCATGTGCTTACTGTATGCCTTGTCCTATTTTATGTACTTTATAGGAATTAACTCATATACACAACACTGTGGTCCTAGAGAAATACTTGTATAGATTTCCTTCTTTTAAAGAGGAGGAAATTTAAGCTCGGGTATTAAGTAATTTGCTTAGTGTCGCATGTCCTGTTAGTGGTAGAGACAGGATTCAAATCTAGTGTGATTTCAGGGCCTCTATTGCTAACCATTAGGCACATGGCCACCACATTTTACAGCAGACCTCTTCACTTAGAAAGGCTTTTACAGTGATCGCCTTTCTCGTCATGCTGAGCATTTTGTACTGTACATTTGTTCTCCCACATAATGGCGGTATCTCTGCCATTTGGTGCATTCCACCCTCCCTGGCCTCAATATCAAATCTGCATTCTTCCTGCCTTAAAGAGCTTCACTGGGACTCAGAACACTGATTAATCCTCATCAGGACAGTAAAGGACTGTGTATCTTCTTCATGTGTGAATTATAAATCTTCAACAGATGACATAATTTTTAAAATTACCTCTGGGAACTATTTTGCTCTGTATTGTTCCTAATAATTTCTTAGAATCTGAGTTTAAGATTCTGTAATTGTCCAAAATGACTCTAGCTACTTTAAAGAATATCTTTATTGGGCTAACTGGATTTATTTGTAGCCTAGTACATAGGCCTCTGGGGGGAAAAAATGATCTGATTTAAGGCCTTTCTTTATGGAAAATGGAAAGGAAAAATGCTGATATCAAATGTCATTAATTTACTTTACTCTGCTAAAATCTGTAAAACTTCTGGTTACTCAAAGTTTCTGTCATAAATAAGTTCCTTCTGGTTCCTAAATTATAACATAATGGTTGACTAAAACTATTTTTCTTAGCCCTGTTCCACACTTACCGAGGGCCAGGACAACTTAAAAAAAAAAATCTACTACTACTTTGTGGATATTTAATAAAATATTAATGATCAACAATACTGAAGGCAGTGCAGAATTCCTTAGCTAAAAACTCTAGAACTATCTTGCTTACAGTCATTTGTAAAATGATGACCACCTATTTTCTGAAAGATACTAGTGTATTGTTATTCATATGACATAACTTAAATGAATGCCAAAATAACATCCAAAAAGTGTGAATCCAGGTTGTTCACTTGAAGTAACATTCTATGTAAAGATAAAAGGAATAATTTTCAGTTACTGACTGTCAAGACTAAAAAGGACTGGGGCAACAGCTTCCAAACATTTGGGTTTTAAGAACCAAAAAATTTTGGAAAGAAGGAGAGAGAGAGAAAGAGAGAGAGAGAGAGAGAGATACCAAATTATAATTTTGCATGAGAACTATCTATCATTTACTGTTAAATATAAAATATGTAATATTTTATAATAAAAATGACATTTTAATATGAAAAAGATAAAAGAAATTCTCAGAAGGAAAACCCTATCACAAAATAGGAAAGTTAGCAACCTTATAACTGACATATCTCTGCATGCTGCTTTTACCCCATGGCCCCCCAAAGCCTGCACATACCCAATAGCACTTTGCTTTCCTCCTTTTGTTATAGACAGGTGACAACCTTGTTTAGGGACCCACTGTTTTAAAACTCATCTTGTCCAATCACTCCTTGACGCTTTCATTCTTCTATGGCATCTTGGCTCTCTGAATATCTCCAATGATGGAAAATTTACTGTTGTCTGACACAGGCTCTTCTGAGAGCAATGACTACTAAACTTACCCTCCTTCCTCTGGCACAGTCCCAAAGTACTACCCAGGGAGCTTTCCTCTGACTATGGTCTAACTATGGACTGGGGAAACAGGATCATGAAAATTGTTTTTACTTAAAAAAAGAAATACGAGGCACATCTTTGATAAAGTAAGATTATATTGCAGGCTTCTAAAAAAAAACCCTTGGCAAAGTAGCTTAATGTTTTGGGATCATTTCCAGGTCACTGTATTTCTGGATAAGACTCCAGTGTGTCTTATAAGGCCCTGGTGCAGTAGCCAAATGCAGTAGATACCAACTGATTTCTCCATGGATTTCATACACATGACAATAGTAAGATACAAGGGCCATACAGGGAAGCATCCTTTATTACGGCTACCAATGAAAACTCCAACATTACTGAGATCTGATGTTACGAGGCCTAGGAATAAGAAATTCGTTTGGGGATTGTGGGGCTATCAAGCCAATAAGGTTTTCTTTGAGTAACTAAATGCCTTGCGGATCATTTACATTTGCCCTATTCACTTTGTCTGATCTGGTTCTTTGGATTTAGAGTAGGAGATCTGTTCATTCTTGACAAATGGTCAATATGCCACCCAAATGTTCTACCCTTCGATGGAAGACACTTCAAAATTTATAGCTGCTTAACATGGGCACAAAAAATACACATTCTGACCTTGAAGGAAAGCTCATCTTCATTCTCCCCATGGAAATCATACAAGGCTTTGGCTTTCCTCCCCTTCAGTGATAAAGGAGACGTACTTTTAGCGTCAGCTGTGAAAACACCAAAATACAGAAAGACACTGGACTAAAAACAAATCAAATATTTAAAGAAACCCCTTGTCATTCCCAGGAAAAAATATTTTCAATTAATTTCCAATTTATTTAACTTGCAAAATGATGAAGAATGTTCTCTTAGCAGGAAAAAATTATAGAAAATATATTTAGGGGAAAGAATTGGCCATTATCAAGTGAAGGCATTTTTATCTTTTTTCCCTATAACTCTAACAAAATATATGAAGAAGAGAGTTTACAAAACTTTATGAATCAACTTTTTCAAATGAAGGCAAACAACTTAAACTGGGCATGGCCAGAGCAAAAAGAAATATATATTGCTTTAAAGGTCTCAGGCTCCCCTTAGAGAATAAGAGTCATTTCCTGTAGTTGTACCTGGGCAGGGCCGCACAAAGACTGCTGGGAAGATCCCCTCCCTGTCTCGAAGTCTGCCCTTGTACCAGTCGGAGTCCAGACGCTCGAGGATCAGGATCCGGTCTCCTCTCCTGAAGGGTAAGTCATCACTGGACTCTGCTGTAAAACTGTGAAGAGCTTCACACCATTCTCCAGAAAGACTGTTGTCCTGTTACAAATCAGAAGTTTGGTAAAAAATGTGAGATTTTATTTGAAATTGATTTCTACAAAGCTTAAAAAATGGTGGGGGGAAAATTAAGGAGTCATAAGATTTCAAAGCCCGAATGTTTCTTTAAATCCCCAACACTTTATGTTGCTATCAAGTTTCAAAAATAAAAATTTCCAATAACTTTTTATCTTAAAATATAATTCTATGCGACAGATGTGATAGAATTTGTGGCTTTTCCGCTTTTAAGGAATATATAATATTTAAGCAAAACCTTTTTTCTAATTATGATTTATGATATTAGTTGTATTTTAAAAATTAGGTAAAAGCATACAATATTCATGTACAGTATTTATGACACTATGAAAAAAGTTCTGGTAAGGCATATCATTTCCAGTGAACTCTTCTAAATGATGAAGGATCAGAATGGGCAGTCTGCTAATTCCTTGGGCTTTACTTGATTCAAAAGCTATCAGATTCTGTGGCACCAGGCTTAATTAATTCACACTTTTAATTTTATGAGGCATAGTTAGCTCTAAGAGTGGCAGAATAGCCACCCAAATGTGATGGGCTAGTATGATGGAATGTGCCAACAGGAATGCCTTTACCCTGAACACATTACAGGAAGGTTTTGCTCTGTGAAGAGGCATCTCTGCCAAGTTGGGATGGGAACTCTATGTTCAAGAAGCTCAACCAACTGAGCTACCCACCTGGCCAAGGATAGTATGTGAAAATTTTACTCCAGTGTTTTCTCTCTCCCATTATAAAAATAATACAAATGCTCCTAAATATTTGGTAAGTTTGGAAATGTATGAAGAAGTGGGAAAAACTCCACCCACCTATAATCTTACCAGTTAGGGGCAACTGAATGTCAATAAATATATTTCCTTCTAGTCATTTTATGCTATATATTCAATTTCCTACATTTCCTTCCCATTACATTTATTTTAAAAATCTAGTTTTTCATGGCCTCAAAATATTCTACCAATAATGATAATATTTAGGTTGTTTCCAAATTTTTTCCTATTATAATACGACCACTATGACTATCTTTGTGACTAAAACTTTCTCTTTTTTACGCTATTTGTAGGGCAAAAAAAAATAATAATCATTTGTAAGTTCTTGTTTTTAACACTCATATAATTACTTGTTTAGTGTTGAGTTGTACTGAATTCTTGTTAACTAGGTAAGTTAAATGGTATTTTTATCATTGCTTTATAAGGCACTTTGATTACTAGTAAGGTTAAATATTTTTTAATATCAGCTACTTATACTATCTCTTTATCTCTTTAATTCTCCAACATGTCTTTTTCCCTGTTTTCTATCAGGGTTTGCATGTCTTTCTAGTCTGTTTGTATGAGCTCTACATGCAGTAAAGATATTAACCATCTAAATATAGGGGGGGGCAAAAGTGGGTTTACAGTTTTAATAAAAATAAGTAAGTTATTAATAAATAATGATATAAGAATAAACTCTGTGTCTCTCATACTCACAACTGTAAACCTACTTTTTCCCACCCCTGTTTCAAACATTTACTATATGAATTGAAAAATGACTTCATAACATTTCCTCTGGGTAATTACGATTTTAATATTCTTCCCAGAGTTGAAACCTGGCTTTCATTACAGTTATCTATTCAAGCAGCCTACCTGAGAATTTGCTCCAGAATCTTCTTTTTTGGTCTTCGGTGGTACCTTTGTGCCTATGTTTAAAAAAAGTCAAAACTTCAGATGTGAAGACCATATGGTATTGGAGGAAAAACTGGAGGGGAGAACAAGAAGCCTGGTGTTGCAGACCAGCCTCTTCAGGTGCTGGCTACGTAACTGACCAGGCACTACCCTCGCTGGGCTTTTTTCCTTTACTGTGAAGTGAAGGAAGATACCATTAGTTATACTCTATAGTCCATTTCTGTTTAAAAGTCTATGATTCTTCATCGGCCATTTCTGATATGAAGCTACTGCTAATTACCTAAAACACCAACGCTGGCTCTCCGAGAGATTACCACAGTGAGAGTACCCCATACAAATGACCATTTTAAAATCATTTTTCCTTCTACCTTAAAAAAAATGGCACTGAGTTACTGTGCAGCTCAAGTACTATCTTATTATTTGGTTTATTTCAATTAGAACATAATAAAAAATGATATTCTCTATACTCACTTAAAACATTTGAACCAGAGGTGGGATGATCCTCAGCGAGTTCCACAAAGTTAAGGGGGAAAATCCCAGTTCTGCCTTGAAGTTCTCCTCTGGCCCATTCTTCATTCACATACTCTTTAAGAACAATACTTTCTCCCTCCAAGAAACTTAACTCATCCTTCTGGTCTCCAATATATTCAAACCGAGCAACACATCTTGGACCTCTGAACAAAGATTACATTTGTGGGTTAAACTAGAGAGTACTAATTTTCAAAATGCTTTAAAACCTTCATTCAGTCTTTCAATACATATTCTGTGTTTACCAGGGAGCACGGTATACTAGGCATCATTTGAACTTTTCCATGAAAAAGAATAAGCTATATTTCTAAATGATAGTCCTTACTTTTCAGGCAGGAACCTGTCCACGCAGAAAGGCTACAAGTCAGTGTCACAGAGACATTCAGAATTCCATAAGCTCGTGGTCAGCTTACGCTGCCATGTCTCATGGCCACTTTTATAGCACTTCAGAATCTCCCCAGTCTCCATGTCTTTGTATTCTTGGACCACAGTAATCCATGGCTCAGTCTGAACCCTCTTGATTTAAATACACTGAGTTTAGGAGCGCTAACCCTGAGAATCGCAGGGCAAGTCATCAAACTTCCATGACAGAATGCAACGGGCATCAGCTGGGCAGAGTCAATGCTCAATATATGTTGAATCAGTCATGAGTTGTGTATATAAATGAATGGTCTTCAAAACTAGAAGGTTCAAATAAAACAGAAGCTCGGCATACTATCTTATAAATACTTAATCTTTTACCTAACACTGTTGTTTTAAAAATGATTTTTGCATCTCCTTTAAAAAGGCTTAATTTCTGAGAATTTAGAACAATCCTTAAATGGTCTGCATTTTTGACTGAAAATAAGACAAAAGCAGAGATAAAACTGTGTCTCTAGAAGACATGACTTCATACCAAACCTTCCATTTGAGGTGTTAGGAAGGAAGTTTCAATAGTAACAGGAGATGCAACTGCCTGAAGAGAAAAGGTTGGTACTGGCTCCAATCAAATTCTGATTTAAGTCAGGTCAATGGACCAAGAGCTGTGAAAGCCCACTTCAAATTCAACCTGCTGACACATTAAATGCAGCTTAAAAATAGGAGAAAAACTGAACCTGAAAGAGAATTCAACTATTGTGGCATCAGAAGTTTTCTTATTTGTGGTAACCTTTGCATTTATTTTCTAAAGTCCTCAGGGAGTATCTCCTTATGTCTGACCTATTCAAAGACAGGTTTACAATCTTCAGCAGGTAGTGAATTCTTTTATTTTACTCATTTAACTGGAACATAAAGTTGCACTGTGGCAGTGTTTTAAATCACAAAAAAGTTACAATGATGCATAAAAGAGTATAAATTCATGAAAAGGTCTTCAGACATAAAGGAAGACCCCTCCAACTTAACCCTTCTTTTACTTTCTTCTAGTTCCTCTTAAAAACAAAACAATACAAAATGTCTAGCAGTTTTTGTATGGTTCATATTTCTATAAGGTTAAGTATTTTCTATGACAAGAGTTTTGAACCTTCCAAAAAATTGTTGGTAGATAAACACCAGATGGCCCAAATAAAATATACTGGATGACAAACTATCTCTGCTCAAGCTGAGGCCAGGCTGTGGGAAGCAGCAAGGTAGGCTCCTTGTTGCTGTCTACATGTGCTGTATTGATACAAGGAGTTGCTTAGGTCGTCTTGAATCAGCATGATGAATTTTCATTAGCATTTTAATCCACTATGGCTTTTAAACAAGTAAAGTTTTCCTCATAATTGAAAAGACACACTGGGAATCAATAATCACAATCTGAAGTGTTTAAGCTTGGTAATTATGATATAAATGCTCACCTCCTTTGCATTTTGTACAAAAGAATACAAATAAAACTTACTTATTATCACAATGAGATGAAGCTGATTCTCTTTTCCCATTTCCTCCTTCTGGAACATCAATCTAGTAAAGACAAGTCAAGGTGAAAATTATATTTTTTCAGATTTTAGTAAGGTAAATTTAAGGTTAAGTAATTAGGAAATACATGATCGAAATTAGCCAGGTTAGATAGGTGTTTAACTGATTAAATGGTACCATAGGAGCTAACAGTAAGAAATCCAGAATTTGGGTTTTGAAAAAAATAATAATAATAACTTGTGAGGCAGCCTTCCTTGAACAGCCAATCGATCCTTTTCTTATCTGCTGGAATAAGCACATTAATATCATTCTACCCCTGACTGAGTTTTCTCTATCCCATATCCCTTCTACGCTGAGAACTTCAGATGAGGAGGACTTAAGATAGACAAGGCATCAGGTATTTGGGCACCACTACCACACCTATTCACAGTGTTGGCAGAATTCTGCAATACTTTCTTGACCCCAAAATAAAACATGTACATCAAACTTGTGGATGCTCTCCATTTTCCTAACTGTGGAACATTTTTTCCTATCGATGTGACGGGGGAGGAAGAAAGGAGTCTCAGTGTCTGCTGAGCAGTGAGCCCTTCAAAGAGCACCTCATTCACAAGGCTCAGGGGAGCCAGGCTGTAACAAAGTATTTGGCCCTGGGGTATTCAGTCTGACAACCACTGACAGCTGTGAGGCCTCTATTAAACAAATCAGCGCCCTCTTGATGAATTCCAAAAGCTCAGTTTCAAAACAATTTTTTAAACTCGTAGGCTTAGAAATAATACTTATACCAATAATGTAGCAGATTCAGTGTAATTTATTTCAGTGAGGTAATTGTGGTTTTAAAAGTACTGCTACATTGGGCAGAAGAAAAATGGGGAAGAGAGCTAAAACATTCTTCTTAATATTAATTTAGAGAATGTGGCTGGATTTTCCCAAAGAATCGGGGGTGGTGGTGGTGGTGGTGGTGGTGGTGGTGGTGGTGGTGGGGGTGTGTGGGGGGTGTGTGTGTGTGTGTGTGTGTGTGTGTGTGTGTGTGTGTGTGTGTGTGTGTGTGTGTACACACACACGGGACAATTTGTAAGACACACACACACACACACACACGGGACAATTTGTAAGACACACACACACACACACACACACACACACACGGGACAATTTGTAAGACACACACACACACACACACACGGGACAATTTGTAAGGCCCACATTTTATAATTCAAGAGACTCCAATTCATTTATATTGGAAAAATACAGGATCTCTGTTAAATTTGTTTTCTAAGTCTCTGATATAATGGAAAATTATTGCTTTTTCCCCCCCAAATAGCTGTTAATGCTCAACTATTTATGCTAGTTTTATTGATATTTTCCATTATTAGTAAGTTACATCAGAGACGGAGTCACACTCCTTTATTGTGACAAAATGGCAGTCTTTGTATTTTATCCCCATGTTTCATAGCCACCTGGACTTAGCACTTATAGGGCTTGACTGTACAGGTCTGCTGTTACAAGTCAGGCTGTGAAGGGGTATAGAGTTCTGACAATTTAATATAGTTTTCCCCAATCAGATTTGAAATCATCATGTGAAAACCCATTAATGGACCACTACCTGCAATGAAAGTACTTTAGTATTCCCAAGTCTATTTTTCTAAGAGAAGAAAATAAACGGAATGAAAGAAACAAAAAACAAAATGTGCTTCAAAGAAAAGGAAAAGTGGTACTGTAGCCTCAGAAAACAATCCTTCAGGACAATCTTGTACCTTTTGAGTCTTGTTCAGTAAATTTTTCAAAGAATTAACATATATTCTTAAGTATTTATCAATCCTTCAAGAAGAGCTGATTTGCCAGTTGACCTGTAGTGTTTTTTCACCTTAGGATTTCAAACAGCATTTAGGAATTAAGTTCCAGTACCTCATAATATATTAACAATTAACCATTATCTAGTTGAACAAACTTTTATTTTTTGAATTTTCTTAACACCAAATGAATCAATGGAAAAGAGAGAATTAGAACCCAAGAATCTAGGCCTCCAGTTACTTTTTCCAAACTGAAAGTTACATGGAACCCACTGAACGTATGACCAATTAAAACAATCATGACCCACTTACAATTACTTTGACGTAGTTGGCAGGAAATACCCCCGTCTGATTTCTATATTTTCCTCTATACCAATCTGTATCTATTTTTTCCAGAAGATAAACAATTTCTCCAGAAGTGAGATTCAAATCATCAACTTGCTCTGTAAAATAAAATTATAATTATGTATGATAAATTATTCTGGTTGCAAACTTGACTAAAGCAGAGCACAAAGTAGTATTTAGTTCTGTCCACCGAGGCAGTATGTTCTACTGATTCAGAGAGCAGATTATACTAATCAAATTGACTTAAAAATATATCTTTTTAAAAAATATTGCTGTTACCAGCTTCTTCTTTTAAGATCAAATTAGATACATTTATCCTACACTGACTAATGGGAAATGGTTTAAAAAGCACACCAAACACTGTGCTGACCAATGATTCCTACTGTGCCAATATAAACCTTTTGCTGAATACAATGTGAACAATGAAAGGGTTTTATAGACACGGTTTAATATTCTTATTGTTCTCAATCATGCTTAAAAATTACTGCAATCTCAAAATGTTAACTAAGGGAATACTACAGCTCTTTAGCAAGTAAATTTACTCACACTAAAATGAAAATCAGTCTACCAAGTGGATACAATGAAGTTATAAATAAATCAAGAATTTATCTGTAGCCTTGGATATCAAAGGTGTTTTAAAATTGATTTTAAAATATTTATATTTTCTTGTAAAATTTGGAGGGAAATGTTATTTCTAAAAAAAAATTATATTTCATCTCACAAGTAATAGCTATGTGTGTAGGTTTTACAATTCTTAGGAGAAAAGAACTTAATTTGTTAAATTAGAAATGATTTCATTATAATCGATAATTGGTACCCACTATTTTGAAAGAGTTAAAAAGTTTGTAACTGGTAGGTAGTTTGCTGTTTGTTCACACATATGGGAAACATCCTCTCTTTCTCTCTCATGGAGAGTTTCAAAAGCAAGGGTATGCAGCTAAGCATTCTGGAATGGTTGGGTACAGGTGACTGGTAAGATGACCCTGCCAGTCTAGGGCTCTGATGCACAGAGAATGAAGAATGATGTCCCTCAGGATTAACCAAGGAGGATGCCTGCGCCTGGATCCTAAGGGCTCTGCTACTTTATTATTTATGTCCTTACCTGCTGTAAAGTCATGAAGAACAACAGCATGAGGAGCACTACTGTCAACAGGCTTCTGAGTGTGGCTTGGATCCTAAGGGGGAAAACAGGGTTGTGAATGAAGTATGCAGGATGGGTGCTGGATTTACAGTCACTCTGAGACCAATTTTTTTTCCTCATTAGAGTCCTCTTGACATTATGAGTACAGGATGCAAAACATACAGTTGAGCCAAATAAGAGAATCAATATCAAGTTGAAAAGGAATGTGTCCTTGCCAAGGGAGGCAGAGATAACTCAATTATAATATCCTCTAGCATTTTTAAACAAAGAGAGTTAAACAAGACAGAATTAACCAACTTTTTCCCCCCCACTAGGACCTATTTTACACTGAAGTAGTGTTTTTTGACTTCTTTACCAATCTAGGGAAGTTTTTCCCTAAAACTACAAACAGGATTAAATCTTTTTTTTTTAAATCCTCATCTAAGGATATTTTTCCATTGATTTTTTCAGAGAGTGGAGGGGGTGGGGAGAGAGAAAGAGAAACATCTATGTGAGAGAGACACATTGACCGGTTGGGGTGAGGGGAGGCAACCCGCAACCCAGGTACAGGCCCTTGACCAGGAATGAAACCCGAGACCCTTCAGTCCTAGGGCTGAAACTCTAACCACTCAGACATGGCACTAGCACTAAATCTTAAGAACAGAGCCTTAGAAGTTTTATCTGTATTAAGATAGGAATTGAAGAAAGTTCTGGAATTGATGCACTTGCCTTTCATAATGAAAAGAGCTAATGACTTCCACAAAAGTATAATTCACAAAAGTAAAATCCATTTCATTTATTACCACTTAACTGAATGTTTTCTCTAATTTAAAATCCAACACTATCTCCTATGCCTGGCCTGGAGTTTCTACTTAATCTGAATGGTTTATTCAATAGCAATTCTAAGTAAATTAGCAAAGAGAATTCAATATTCTCTAACCATCTAGCCAACTGCCATAGATTTGCTAGAGCAGAGGGGGAAGTTGAAGAGTGACCTTTCCTTAATAACAAGCAGTTGTTATTCTTAGTTTCTTCATATAAACAGGCTAATAATGCCTATCATCATCATCATCAAATCTGACTGAAGGATATTATTTGGAGTTACAATTTTAAAACTCTTCAACACTGGCAAACTTGCAAAATAAATGTAGACAGATTTTTGTGCCCCTTCTTGTCTCTTCACCTCCTTCAATGACTTGTCACCTCAGGGGTATCTCCATACTTCTATCCCTCTACCCCTCGCCTGGCCATGATGTGCCCGGTAGATCAGACTGCACTGTGGATAATGGTCCAACTTCTCCATTTCCATCCTGCAGCATCTCTGCTCAGATCTTCTCTAAATCTCACCTGCTCTTTCAATGAGAATGCACCTGTGGAGGTGTGCCGCATTCTCTCAAGTTAGGTAAACTGAAATACCAACTTAGGTCAAGATAGTAATGGCTAAAGGCAGCCTGTTATATGAGTTTACCAAAGTAACACTGACATTTTCTTAAGGGCCGCTTAGTGCTTTCCCCTAAATAAATAAGCATCATGAGAATTTCAGGGATTATGGAAAGGAATTGTGGGATATTTTAAATCTGGAGGGGCTTTTAAAAATTATTTACATAATTTATTATATGCATACATACATGGCTTTCATTTTTTTCTGATTTACATCTGTGGAGAAAGGAATGACTTATTCAATACACTGAGTTCAGCTAACATCTGCTAAAGATGTCAGCATAGGTAAATGTAGTACTTGCATCCTCCCACAGACACATCAGAATTACAACTAAACTACAGAACAACCATATTCAGAACTGCCTGAAATCTAGCTGAATAGAAGTTCTATAACTAAGGATACAAAGAAGAAGCCACATCAAGACTGGTAGGAGGGGTGGAGATGTGGAAGAGGCTGGTCCCACACCACATGTGGCAGATAACAACTGGGAGGGATATTGCAGCTATAGAGGTTCCCCCTACAGAGCAAGTGGTCCCAGCCCCACATCAGCCCCCTCAGCCCAGGGTTCCAGTGCCAGGGCACATACAAGAATCAACCAATGAGCCCTTGCCAAGTGGCTCAGCTGGTTGAGCATCATCCTGTGCACCAGAAGGTTGTGGAGTTCGACTCCTGGTCAGGGCACATTCCTAGGTTGCGAGTTCAATCCCTGGTAGGGGTGTGTATGGAAGGCAACAGATTGATGTTTCTCACATCAATGTATGTTTCTCTCTCTCTCCCCTCCCTCTAAAAATCAATAAAAACATATCCTCGGGTGAGGATTAAAAAAAAAAGAACCAATGAATGCATAAAGAAGTGGAACAACAAATCACTGTTTCTCTCTCTCCCTTCCTCTAAAAAAACAAAAAACATTTAAGAAAAAAAGTACAAATTGGTAGTTACAGAATAGTTATGGGGATGTAAAGTAGAGCATAGGGAATACAGTCAATAATATTCTAATAATTGTATATGGTGTCAGATGGGAGTGAGATTATCAGTAATGATCACTTAGTAAGTTAAATAATGCTCATCACTGGGTTGTACCACTGAAATGAATATAATATTGTATGTCAACTCTAATTGAAAAATAAAAAATTATTTCAAGTGAAAAATAAATAAATTGTGTTAGGCTAGTTGGCTATCCACATGGAAAATAAATGAAGTCAGAGGCCTACCCCACACAAAACACAAACATGAATCTCAACAGTCTAAACATAATCAAGCCTGGAGAATAGAAGAGGTGGGATAATAACCTGTGTCTTCCAATTAGCTTCCCTCTCTGACTTTAGTGCGGGGATAACCCCTAGGAATGCTGCTGCTCATCAACCATGTCTGGTAGGTGAAGGGCAAGAGGAAAAGGCTTGGCCACTAGGGGGTCTATATAACTCAGACCACACCATTAGGGTGGGTATCTGGTAGGTAAATCTAATTTATTTCAAAGCTCTCTTTAATATGGCTCTAACAGCTAATACAAATGAGTAATAAGAATAGCTAATATTCATTGTTCACTCACTATACTACTTACAGTGTTAAACACCTTATATGCATTAATTAGCTCATTTAATTTTTTAAACATCTTTGAGATATAATTCACACATCATAAAAATTCACCCATTTAAAGAATACATAGTTTTACTATATTCACAGGATTGTGCAACCATCACTACAATCTAAGTTTAAAACTTTTTATCACCCCTACAAAGAAACCTACCCATTAGCAGTCACTCCCCATTCACCACCACTCTCCCCAACCCCCAGCCCTAGGCAACCACTAATCTACTTTCTGGATTTACCTATACTGTACTTTTATATAAATGGAATATATAATATATGAATTCTAAAAATGACTCTGTGAAGAATTATCATAACTACTTCACACATTTAAAAAATGCAGTTTAGAGATAACTGAGGTGGTGGAAAGGGAACAGAAACCCATCTCCCTGAAGCCCAAATATGTGCTTGCAACAAAATAACAATCTCCCACTTTCCACATGATCTGCAGATTCAACTTCAATTGATCTCATTTGATATTTTCTGTTTACTAAGGCAAGGGAAAGTATAACACATTTTTTAGAAATCTTTACCTTAAAAGCCAGGCTTTCAAAAAGGTAAGATTTACTTTCTAAAAAATGTGATGCTAGCCATGAACCAAGAAGCCTAAACTAGGCTTCATTTTAGTATCACCTGTAGTTGGCCAGTAGAGGCCAGCTTTGCAAGTCTACGATACAAGATAAATGAGATGTTTAATGTGGAAAAAAATTTGGTATATTAAAAAAAGAATAAATTCTCATCTTTTTAGCTTCTACTTTTCATAAAGAAAAGCTTTTTGGCAGC
Source organism: Miniopterus natalensis (assembly GCF_054644295.1). Classification (NCBI taxonomy): domain Eukaryota; kingdom Metazoa; phylum Chordata; class Mammalia; order Chiroptera; family Miniopteridae; genus Miniopterus; species Miniopterus natalensis. The sequence continues at coordinate 43,265,271 of NC_142084.1, forward strand.
CTAACTCCCATGGTTACCTGTCAGTGTGTTCTGAGAGAGGAAGGGCAATTGTGACAGATGGATAATGATGGATCAAAACAAAGAATATGAGTGATAGAAGAACCTTCCCCACATGAATTAAACTTAGAATTTTCAGTATCCTAGCTGCAATTAGCTTAATGTGTATCTTCTCTGCTCTCCAATATACAAATTTTTAGTTTTCTCAGCAAACTTCAAAAGATAAACTGCCTTCTAAGAAGGGAGAATTGGACTAGATTATGAAAACTAGGATGAATGGGAAACCAAATACTTTAGTTGGATTAAACAATTGGTGGATATTATTTTTCATGTTTGCTACTTTAACTAACAGTGAAAATTTAACTGGGTTACTTAAGAAGCTCTTTTAAAAATATACCTCTAAACACAGTTCAATGGCATTTTTCTTGCTAAACGAAGACTTTTGATGATCACTATATTCTCCCCGGATCCACAAATTTGTTAGGCCTAAATTGTAACCTCACGTTGTTGGATTACATTTCATTTCATTATTTTATGAGCTATAATCAGAAGAGATGAGGTTTACACTAAGCTTAAATCTTAACAGGAAGTGCTTTTTTATGTCAGGCTGAGCATTTATAGGGGTCCCTTTAAAATAATTATCCATTCTGCTAGGGAACTAATCTCTGGCACTTTAGTAAGCATCTACATTATTTAAAAAATAAATGGCTCTCACAGCTGAAAATTAATGCCTGAGTGCTCTGGTTGCTTTAAGTCAGCATGATATGAAGAAGGCAAGGCACGTGGTAGTCACTGTGTATCAAGGTGATTAATAAGACAGTGGCAAGTCTTTTAGAAGTAATTTATTCTTAAAATGGAATAAAATGCTACTGTAATTTTTACTCTGGTTTAAAAAATACTAATAAAAATCTGAGAATGAGATATAATTAATAGTTCTACGAAACATGCTGCCATGGGTGATATGAGGGCTATACAATATTAATTCCTTACGTTTGGTCTGCTCCTAAGATGTTCATCAAGTGGGGTGATAATCTTCATCTGAGACAGGTGAACTCTGCCAGTGTCTTCTCCCTTTTGGCACTCCAAGTAATTATTTTCTGCCTGCTTCAGCATCACAAGTACGTCCCCACGCTGTAAGGTACAATACCACTCTCTGAAGCAATTATTATTTAATAAAACATTATTACTTTTCCCACATTTTAATCTTTGGAGCCTAAAGCATTTAATAATGTGTAAAACAGTGATAACAGAGACTGGCAATTTTTTTTACATTTGTCAGTAAAGCGCTCTACTTTACCTTACAAGAGAGTTCTCCGGGGTTTTGCGAGACAATGTCTTCATTGGCAATTCCATGAGGCACAGACAGCTTAAATGTAAACCAGTAAAAGGATTATTCACAATCAAAGAACCTCCTCAAAAATTGCTGGTCATGTGGGGATTTGGCAGGTGTGCCTAAAATACACCTTCTCCAGGAAAATCTTTACTTGGCTTCCTCACACTCCAGGTGTAGTGGGGCCTGTCATTTCTCATGGATACTGAGTTCTTGGGAGTATGGAGTTGAGCCCACAACAGCTGAATGTGGCCTAAAGTTCTCTTTAACAGCTAGAACCAGGAAGTTCTATTCTATAGGACAAGGTCCACCAAGTCCCCTGGGTGTCTGAAGGAAAAATACTTAGCACCTGCATTCATAACCTGTAATGACTGCCTTTGAGTCAGGGCTCTCAATGGCTGTTGTCTTCTGAAGGCTGATCAGGGACTGGCACCTCCTCTACAGTGCTTGACTGACTGCTTCATTTGCCCTGGATCTCATCTAATAGAGCCTCTCTGCTACCAAGCGTCTACTTAAACCCAATTCACTGCCTGACTCCAATCACTTTCTGGTGCACTCAGCTGTGTCTGATCTTAGAAAGGTTTGTACGTCTGTACCCCACCCTGGCCAGGGGACTCTGTTCCCTGCCTTGGTCCATTTTGGCTGATGAGTACAGGTCAGACAGCCTTTACAATATAAAGCATATCCAGGAAATGTGATCACACAAGCTCACTTCCAACAAGGAAATAGAGGCTACTTGGGCCCTTCCACCACTCGGGAGCAAAGATGCAGAGTGAGAGGGCTTGGGTGGTGACACTTCCCAGCATTTCCGTCAGAATCCCAGGGCTCTCAAGCTACCCAGATTCCTGGTTAGCAATTTAATGGTAGGGTAACCTTGTAAAAAACAAGGAATTTAAGAAATTATTTCAAAATGAGACATCTACTCTAATATACCATTATTTTAAATTTACTGAGTAATTTAAATGCTTTAATTGACATCACACAGCTATGCTCAGAACCACAAGCACCATTTCCACAGTATGGCAACATAGTTAAGAGCATGGGCTGTCAGTTGATCTGTGTTCAAAAGCTGGCTCCACCGCTAACTAGCTTTGTGGCCCTGGACAAATTACTTAATGGCTCTGTGTATTATTTTCTTCATCTGTATAATAGAGGTAATAATAGTAGCTACCTCACAGAGTTGGTGTGAGGAGTAAATGAGTTATTTTATATATATATAATGTGCTCTGAACAATACCTGGCCTAAAATAAGTACTCAACACTATTAGCTACTATTTTTATTTACTTATTATTTTTAAGTAATGTAACCCAAACAATATCCCTGGGTTACAGCAATTAAAAATGTCATCAGTTTAACTGAATATGAATGTATATGAATACACTAGACTAAGGAGGATTTTATAAAACTCTAAATGGATTAAAGTGAAAATAATTTCTGGCTCAATGATGGAAATGTAGCACAATATAAAATTATTAGTTGCTGTTCTTGATAAAAGTTACTGTCATACTATTGTTTAAAAAGCACGAACAGGCAATGGCCTATTAGCTCAGATGGTTAATGGCATCGTCCTGATAGGACAAGGTTGCAGATTCAATCTCTGGTGAGGGCAAATACAAGAAACAACCAATGAATGCATAAATAACTGAAACAACAAATCGATGTTTCTCTCTCTTACTCTCTAAAAATCAATCAATAAAATTTAATAAAATAAAAAAAACAAACAGGTCTGATCTGATTTCCTTATTTTTTAACCGAACCAAAGTAGAGAGAGCACATCAACTCTGTTTTTAAGTATGGGAAATGAAGACAAAGGTTTAAGGTCATATGATGAGAAACATACTCATAAGACAAAACAATTAATATCTGAACTATCCCAATTATTTTTTTTCCTAAGTATTTTTATTGATTTTTAGAGAAAGAGAGTAAGGGAGAGGGAGAAAGAGAAACATCTATGAGCTGCCTCCTGCACACCCCCTACAGGGGACCGAGCCCACAACCCAGGCATGTGCCCGGACTGGGAAATTGAACCGGCAGCCTTTTGGTACATGGGACGATGCTCAACCAACTGAGCCACACTGGTCAGGGCTCAACTATCCCAATTATTGATGAAAACTTCTAACTGGTACCTATTAAATGGCCCATGATAATTAGGTTTACAAAAGGGGAAAATTAGGGAAAAACCATTCATCTTAATAAGACCTTTCTATTTTATTTTAAATTTTAAGCTGTGGGTAAGGGATACAAAATCTATCAGTTACTCCCATCAGTCTAATCTACTGGTTAGGTCTGTCAGAGCTCTTGTTTGGTCAATCCCTGCCTGCACTGCTTCTTCTTCCTATATTTCTCCTAATAATGAAACCCTGCTTTAAAGACCTAGGTTTTATCATGGCCTACTTATCTAAAGCACTCTTAGGGTCAAGGGTCAAGTCCACATTTGTCTCATCGTCTTCCTCTAAGGAATAATGGATCTATCTTATATATTACTTCAGGACAAACCTTTTGACCACAAACATCTTTTTTTTTAAATTTTTTTTTTTTTTAAATATATCTTTATTGATTTCAGAAAGAAGAAAGGAGAGGGAGAGAGAGAGATAGAAACATCAATGATGAGAGAGTCATTGATCGAGCCCGCAACCCGGGCATGTGACCTGACGGGGAATCAAACCCCAATCGCCTGGACCCCAGGTCGATGCTCAACCGCTGAGCCATGCCTGGCCAGGCAACCACAAACATCTTTAAAAGCTAAATTTACCATGTATTTCCTGTAGAGTGGGTGTCCTGGTTTAGGGCGAGGGGGTAGCACTGGATATTGACTTTTAAAAACTTGACTCTTGGCTTTTGGGAGTCTGGATGCCAAGCTGTTTTGTTGTTTCTGAAGATCCATGTCAGAAGAAGAACAATTAAAAGGCAGTTTTTTATTTGATGTTCTGGTTGCAGGAAGTCTAGGGGGAAGTGGTCGTTCAGGGGCCCCCTTGGAAGGAGGCTGTCGAGCTGGTATGACTTTTCCATTTATAGGTCTGAAAGGCAATGTGGGAGCTGTGAGTCAGTGTTTCATCAATATTAGATTCTGTTTTGTCCTAATACACACACACACACACACACACCCGGGGGGGGGGGGGGGGGAGTTCTTTCTGCTAATATAATACAATTACCTAAACATGCAGGGTATGCTATTTCTGAGCAAATGGCTGCTGCATTAAACATTATATTATTAGAGGAAATGTCATGATTTTCCAGCTTCCTCTTATCTTGCACTGGAGATTCATTAGTTCAAGACAAACAAGCATTTACTCTCATGCGCTCTCAAAGGCCCCATTTGCTTTTAAATACACCATGACTATTTCAGGAAACTAAGCACTTTCTACCAAAGTCTGAGATGAAAAGCTTATAGTAAAATGTCAGGTATACATGATGTGGTCTAGTCCATGATTAGAAAAGGAATATCAAATTCCCCTAATATTTATGTTATAGGAATTATGATTCCAACTCTAATTTAGATTAATATAAAGAAAGTTGTTTTGAAAATGAGATAGGACATCCATTACTTTGAAAGCCTTTCCTTAATCCCTATGATAGAAACAATTTCTAACATAGTAACATCTGATAGCATCACAGCTTTTTGTTCAAACAACCCTGGAACTCAGGCAGGCAGGTCACCACTGAGCTCACAGAGCCTGTCTCCCTTAGGAAATGCCAAAACCAGGCTGGTTCCTCATAACGGGGAGTGGGTGAGTGTGTGAGAGTGTGTTCATTCCAGAAGTGGAGTTGTTCTAGGTTCAGAAAGGAGTCTTGTTAGTTTGAGGAAAAGTAACAGAGATCCACGTTTGTGTTCTGTGAGTTTTTGAGATTGTGTTCAAAGAAGCAGCAGAGATTCCTACAACCTACTATCAGAAGCAGACTGTAGGCTATTGGCCTGAGTGAACTGACGAGTTTAATGGATCTCTAAAAGGAGATCTAAGGCCAACAGCACTTGGTTTTGATGACAAGAAGGACAGCCCAGTCTCTGAGTCATTGTTTTCTAACTTACTTTTTTAAAGCTTTCCCACACTTACCTTGGTGGCAGCCTTGGGGGTCTTCGCACAGAGCCTCCTGTTTGAACAGCCTGGTCTGATTCCTGCAAGTATCAGAGAATGTTTTTTAGTTAAGGTTCATCTGAAACAAGACCTCGTCAAGAGGAATTGTGGACAACTTTTTGGCTGGATCTATAAATGGAAACATAGCTGAGTTAGAGAAAGTAAAACAAGTTAGAAAGTTTTTAGTCTTAAGCAATATTAACTCATTCCATGTTCCCACCTAAATTGTCCATATCCTTATACAAGTGAAGACATAGAGGAGGAGAATGGTGATCTGTTATTGTGGACCATGGCCCAACCAATTGCCCTGCATGGTTATACACTCAGCAGATTCAAAAGGTATCAAGAATGATGTTTAAACAGTGATAAGTTACACAGTAGCAATTTAAGCAAGAAGTGTAGGGAATTAAAAAAAACAAAACATATGGTTCTTATGTGACCCATGATGACACACAAGATATGTACTGCTCCTAAGTTTAACACATTATAAGTGGTGATTAATTTGTTTTGCTTAGAACAGGCAGATCTTGCATCACTGGATGGTGCGGTGGGTTCTGAGCTGGAAGGATGTGGGAGCAATAAAAGAAGCTTAAGGGATGGCCTGAAAGGAAGGCATTTGAGGAAAAAAGGACGTGGCCCAAGAAAGCAGAGAGCTCATATCATTACAGCAAAAGGGTGGGATGTGCTGAGAAGAGTACTCACCAAATTCTTCTAATTCTGATCTCTCTCTCTCTCTGTCTCTCTCAACCTTTTCTACTTTCTAAGCCCCTAACACTGACTTCCAGAAAATAATATTTCTCCAGGAACTCATAAGGGAGAAAAATGCCAGCCTTTTAAAATTACACTGCCCTTTTTCTTTTTTGTAAAAGAGGTTTAACTATACCTTGGGAGATCTTTGAGCTATTCCAGACTTTTCCTCCTTCTCGTATATAAATGAGTTAAAAATCACTTCCATGGTTTTTAATTCAAACTGAATATTTATAACTTTTCCTTAAATATCAAATGATTAACTGCCAATAGCTGCGATCATTGAAATATGTTTCAATGTTTTAAAATCTCATTTTTAAAAACAAATTAAGCTGCCCTTAAAACTTGGTTTCACTAATGAGTTCAGCTAATGTAGTGAAGAAAGTCACCAGCTCATAAACCCTGTAATATTACAGACTATAATCCATGCCTTATAAATACACTGCTGCCGATATTTCCCCCTGACAAATACTACTGTGATACTCAAAAAAATCATTTATTTCTTTGGACACTTTTAAAATTAAAAAAAGCAGAGAAACATTATAGTAGATAGACAGGAACGTTTGTTGCTTTTTCTCAGCATTATAGTTGTTAGATACCTTAATTAAAAGCAAAATTTAAAAAATATAGACATATAAATTTGACATAGAAAGTTGTAGATGATGTACTGTAATAAATAGATATCATATAATCCTAATCTAGTACCAGATACCAGATGTAGTTTTCTCCAGATGGTGCTATTTTATAACAATCTTAAATATCTTCTTCTCAATTTTCTACAATGAGCAAACTCTAAATCAGAAAAAAGGCAGTATCTTCAAATCCCCAAGGAATGTTGGGTACCTCTGAAACACACTGCTGTATCTGACACACTGAGTATAGGGAAATGGTTACTGCAGAAATAACTGCCTTAGTATTGGCTCAAATTCAGGTTTATGCACAGGTTCTGCCAACACTCTTTGGAAGATTATTGATTAGGGCTTTCCTCCTCTTCAATAATATTCCACACATAACTGGAGCTGCTCTGACATCCCTGCATTCTGGCTTTTGATGTGTTTGGATAGGCATTTTAGTTCCTGAAGAAGTTGGTTTTTCTGCTGTACTGTCCCTGTAGATCTGGAGATGCCATCTTTTTTGTTCATCTGCTTTGGAATTCTTTTTTATATTCTAATATCAAAATAAGTCCCAGTTTTTAGCTATATTTTCAAAAGACAAACATTTCTTCTAAGACCACACTCTCATCTGCTGGAATGACTGAGCAGCCTTTGCAGATGCTTCTCCTCTACTTTCTGCAGGAACTGGTACCACTTCTAGGTCCTGAATTCATGAGCCACATTCTGTGCTATACCTATGATTCCCTCCTGCACCGGCTGGCAGCCTCGTTGGGGAAGGTTTTGGGAGCCACGGGTTCCCATGGTAGGTACACAGAAACATCTGCCTCTGCTGACAGAATGGTCACAGGGTCCTGATGTTCCTCACCCTGGAGCCCCTCATCATTTAAATGAAGAAAGTGAGATTTTGCAACGATGGAAAGCTGCAAAATCTGTCCTGAGATGGAAAGTTCCCCAGTACTGAAGGCAGGAGAAACAGTGGAGGTTTTTTTCCTGTGCCTTATCAGATGACACACTGGAAAAGACCAAGCCTGTTCTTACGGGTCATTACACTGGAGAAATAGTTTTTCCAGAGATCCTCACCCACACCTGAAGCCTTTATGCCCTCTGGTCTAAAATCCATTCAGTAATTGTAACTCTCAAACAAAAGGAATTTCTCATAGATCTGACTTTCTGGCCCTAGAAATCTATTTGTGTGACTTCAGCCAAATCATTTAACTTGTGGTCTATTTCTCACCTCTTCTCCCTTCAGACCCAGTGTGTCTCTCATGGGATGTACTTATTACAGTTCAGCACAGAATGCTTTGGCCCCACCCTCCACCTTTGTAAACAGTGCAGGACAGGATTTTCCTCATGTTGTTCATGTGAGGTATAAACAATTATGAATATAGTACTTCTCCAGATGGTTTAGTTTATTCTAACTTCTTTTTCTTGTTTTTTCTAAAATGTGGGAGTTGCTTTGTGGACTGCTTAACACCAAATGTAATACCTCGTATTTTAATAGAGCTTCACATGTAGTTTACAAAGCCCATGACTTCAGTGAATGATATGTATGCCTAATACTCATCATTCTCTCACTCCCTTTTATAACCCTTTGAGCAGATGCTGTGACCTTCTCAGGTAAGTTTTCCTCCGTGGAAATTTGGGATATTCCTATTCAACAATAGTATGGTATCATCCCCTTTTGGGATTTCTTGGCCCAGTTTTAATAAAAATGTATTACCAAGCACTTTGAAAATGCAAGTGATCACTAAATTTTAATTCAGCCTACAGGAAAATCTCATTAACTTAATATTAGCTAATTCAATTTAATGTCTTCTTCAAAGAAATTTCTTTTCAACTGGATGATTAGATGGTTTGCATGTAAAATAAGCATAGTTAATGCACAATGTAAAACTATTATGAAATTCAAACTGAAAAGTTGTTTCACAGACTTTAAGTATTGGTTTCTTTTGAAACAAACCTTAAAGATTATCTATCTTATGGGAATTTCAAAAAGTATAGGGAAATTGCATTAAGGCTGAAGAAAAAATATATATATTTAAAACTCTTTGCCCACCATTTGTTAAGAAGTACACAGTAAAGCACTATTTTGTTTAATTTAAAAATAATTTTCCCCTAAATTTCAGAGTAACAAATTCTTATGGTAATTCTTAAAATTATGTCACTAATTGGTATTTTAAATAAAAACTGACAATTGAAATAAATTTATTTCCACAAATATTAGCAGTTTTTAGAGATTTTTTCATAACTTCCTCATTATTAGTGCCACTTAAAAGACATAACCATTATATTGGTATAGGACAAATTATTTTATGATGCAGTACAATGAATTGGCCTAATTCTTTTGTTCTATAGGGATTTGTAAAATATAAAACATCACATTAAATAAATACATGGAACTTAGAAAATGACTTGCAATAAAGGTATTTTTTAATCTGACCAGTAGTAACGTAACTTAAAATTAGCGCATCGCTTGGTCTTCAACCTACGACAATCTATAATGACCACTTACCAAGCTTCTAGTTCTGTCAACATTACTGGGTTTTCCAGATACTGTACTGTAAGTGTTTCCAATAGGCTTTTCAGTAGGGAGAGGAGGTGGGCCTTGTGGATCCTCATGTAAACCTGGAAAAACAGCAGTAATTCATCAATAATTTCTGGTCTTTGGGGATTCCGAGGATGAAATGATTGCAGCTTGGTTCCTTAGGAAAATGGTTACCATAAAAGATCCACACAAACATGGATAGCTAAGCAAATGAGAAAGAACTCCCAGCAAACTTCAGAAAATTGATGGGTGCCTGGCCAGGGTGGCTCAGCGGTTAAGCATCGACCAGGCGATTGGGGTTCGATTCTGGGTCAGGGCACATGCCCGGGTTGTGGGCTAGCTGACCAATGACTCTCTCATCATTGATGTTTCTATCTCTCTCCCTCTCCTTTCCTCTCTCTGAAATCAATAAAGATATATTAAAAAAAAAAAAAAATTGATGGGTTAGTGGACATCAGCTACAGAATGTTTTATAGAGAGTAAAAATGATATTAAATAATTACAGCAGCCAACATTTTTTAGAACCTTCTAAATGTCAGGCATTAAGGCACTTTACCCACATACATTTCTCCAACCAAGATCTATCTATGTGCTAGATCTGCGCAGTGCATTAGCTAGTAGTCATATGTGGTAGTTTAAACCTAAATCTTAATTATTTAAAATTAAATAAAATTAAATTTTCAGTTCCTCAGTTGCACTAGCCACATTACAAGTACTCAATAGCCACATGTGGCAAATGGCTACCATACAGTACAGCACAGTTCTGAAATATTTCCGTCTTTGAAGAAAGTCCTATTGGACAGCGCTACACTAAATAATACCCTCCCTGTTTTTCAGATGAAGAAACTGAAACCGAGAAGAAAATATATGAGCCACCCAAGGTCTTAATGCTAGTAACTGTCAGAACCAGGGTTTTGAACTGGAAAGGCTACGCTCATTGGAATAGGTGTGCTGCTTCTTCATAGGTGAGGTATCCAACCTTCCCCCATCCAAATAGTTAAATGTGTTTTGTAATTCATTATCTCCAGATTAAGGGCCCTGATTGCTCCCTCAATTTAACAAACAATATCTTTACATCCAACCAGCATTCTTCCCTCAGTGATTGTGCACCTCCAATTCATTTTAAAAAGAAGAAAACAAAGATGACCAGATTAAATTAGTGACAGTTAATTAAAATCTGTGTGCAGGAACACTTGGAGAGAGGATGGCTGTTACATACTAAAGGAGGCTAAACCCATCTTTTACACATGGCTTAGGCATTCAAAGGAGATGGGAGGTTTTCCCTGTCTTTCGAAAGAACACTCTCTGCCTCCATTTCACGGGAAAAACCTGGAACAAGAGGATGATCTGTCAGGTCCCTATTTTATCCACAGACAGGAAAACACTCAAAAGGAGGAAAACACCCAGGCCAAATACTAGACAAACAGTGATTTAGAGACAGGTAAGCGTTCTTGGTGAGAGGCAGTGCTGCCCTGGGAATTAACATGCATGGAAACATTCCAACTCAGTCACCATCTGGAAGCCTTTCTCTATGCTACAGTTTCCTTATTCTTAACAAGTAATGAATCGTTTAGGATATAATATTGTTGTGACAAACAATTAAGAGTACAAAGTAGAAACAATACGAAAGTAGAGAGGAGACAGCCGACTGGCAGTAAGGGACACAAGAACTATCCAGTGTGGGTGTGGGGGGAGGTGGAGGTTTCCAATTTCAAATAATGTGGTCCACAGAGGTCTCAATGAGGAAACCGTCAGGAGTCCTGTACCATAAACCTGTTCCTTTCTTCACTTGTCCATTCGAGGCTCTTCAGACACCAAAAGTCATGCTTTTCTTCCTCCACAGCATATATGCACTGCTTGATCATTGTAATAATAAAATTGTGGGGAACTGGTTTTTGAAATAGAAATAACTCTCGAGTCTAGAAACTAGCACTTCAGTTCTCTCACTTATAGCAGGATAGAATTCAACTTTCTAATAGTGCCTGGAGGTTTGTCAGGATAAGAAATAAAGGTGCTTCTTCCATATACCAGTTTCAGGATTTCAGGACTATTATTCCAATATATAAGTGTGCAGAAAAGAGTAAACATCGTTATGTTTAGATTATGCTGACTGGAATAATATATTTCCCATATATACTGGAATAATATACTCTATATTACAGACGCATATAACTTCATTTGCTATCAGTTTCAATTACTTTCCTACCATACTTTACCAAGGGCACTAGGACAGGATATTATAATTCTGAGTTTCGGTCTTCCTTTAGTCTCTCTACCAAAAGACAATGTTAAAAAGAAATAAAATCCAAATTTAATGTACTAATTGTCTAAAGAATTGTAAAAAACAACTTTTTTTTAAATGTCTTGACTATGAATAATAATAAATGGCTGATTACACATGATTTCAAAAGCAGGCATTGATAAAATAGCATATATTTCTCCCAGGCTCTTGGAGAAACAAATAAAGAAGGCAGAAAAGTGCTTACATTTTCCTGGTTTGGCTGGAATTCGAATCACAGTGGGCTTCCTGGTGGGTGCTGGTTGAACTGCTAGGTCTTTTGTAGGTTCTGTTTTTGTGGGGAGCTGAAAAGGATCTAATGAAAAACACAGTTTATTTTGCATGTTTTAGTTAACATGGGCTCAAACAAAAAACCTCATTCATAATTAAAGAGTCATATTTTTCATGTCCCAAGGAAAACTATTCACGGATAAACAAAATCTCAGTTTGCAGGGACAAAAACAAAGTTGGAGCTCATGAAAGGAAATAACTTGATGCTCTGTAAATAATTCATGTGGCTTTTCTTCCTCTCTGATGAGAGGGATCAGGACAATCTTGAATTATGTAGAAGCTATCTTTCATGGGAGTGCAATCATTTCATAAGTATCTGCCTGAAAATGAGGGGCAACTGAACCGAGGAGCAATTTTCCCCCTAATGTGTAGCCTCCCACACCCCTAGGAAGAAAGACCTCTGCAGCCCACACTCCTGTGCCTTCTTGTGTTTTCCTGTGGAAAACTTACCCACAGGGCTCACCAGGGGCCGCCATCCTACCCAGCATTGTGCCTAGCACAAAGCGGGTGCTCAGGAGAGTCTTGAATTTAACACTTTAGTAAAACTACATTTCAGCAACATGAAAATGAAAAACGTTTTATCCTGGAAATAAAATAGACATTTCCTTTCAAATATTTAATTTTGGGGTAAGGATATATGACTTGTCATTTCTCCACCTTAACTGATTCATTTAAAATGCACATTTTATGGCCCTAGCTGGTTTTGGTCAGTGGTTAGAGCGTTGGCCAGAGGACTGAAGGGTCAGTCCTGGGTTTGATTCCAGCCTAGGGCATGTGCCTTGGTTTCAGGCTTGATCCCTGGCCCTGGTCGGGGCTTGTGTGGGAGACACAATTGATGTGTCTCTCACACTGATGTCTCTCTCTCCCTCTCTCTCTCCTTCCTTACCTCCCTTCCACTCTCTGAAAAGCAATGGAAAAAAATATCTTCGGGTGAGGATTAAAACAGATAATAATTAAATAAATAAATAAAATAGACATGTATATGCTTAGAAAAAGTATTTTAAACAATTTTAAAAAATTTTTTTTTTACTGAAAAGAATAGCCTTTTTTTGCCTTTAATGTCAATGTTCTTTTCAGTAGTTTGGAAAAATGACCATAAAAAATTTTAAAGATGAGAAATCTAAAAATAAATAGATCAGCAAAAATAAAATGAAATGATGTGTAAAGGATACCCTATACAGCACACAGGATCTCAGGAGGCCGCCTCTGCCTTCATTCAACAAGAGGCAGGATGAGTATACGCTGTAATTCTGCACCTGTTCTATGGATCCTGCCTCAGGAAGACACTCCTTGTCAAACAATGCACTCCGTAGCTCCTTCCTGCAATGAACAGCATTCATGTTCTGCCTGTTATGAGCTGCAGTTCAATAAACAGCTTTTGCTGACCAGCTCTGTGCAGGATACGTGAAGAGCAGAGTTAAGGGTAAGAAGGCCTTTCCGCTCCCTAATGCTTCTCCTTCTCTGCCACTCACTTGTCAGGCAACCCTACCATCCTATACCCACCAAAGGTATCACTCACTTGCCACTTGCTCAACTACATATGTCTACCATGTGCCAGTGCTGGGTGGGGAGATATAAGAATAAAGTACAATCCTATTTCAAATTTATTATCTACCATCTAAGAAGGGCCCCCAGATGGCATGCTAGGTAAAATTATTACTGAAGAAAAAAAATTAGATGGTCCCTCAGTGGAACCCTATCAGTTCACAAATGAGGTGAGTCTTGTCTCAGTTCAAAAAACCAACTCAAGATTATCAAAACAACATCAAACTTTTTATAAAGGCTCTTGTAACAGTATAACTTTCTTTCACTGTAATGTATGTTCCTGCAAAACAAACAAAGCTCCTTTTAGGTCTAACCAACTTCTTTAATCTTTATTTTGTTATAGCATTATTTTTTACTTCAAAAGTAGTACTGTAAAAATGGGAGACATTAAGAAACATATGACAGAAAATCTCCTGTAATCCTATCCCTCTGGTAGTAATTATTATCTAAAATGTGGTTTATCTGCCTACAATTTTTTTCCTATAGTACATGTATTATTATGTAGGTATTTTACAAAACAAAAACAGGATCATTTTATATCCATTTCTTTGTAATTTGCTTTTCCACTTCTGTTATTCAATATTGGTTGGGCGCCCGCTACACATCAAACACTATTCTAGGTGCTGGGAATACTTCAGTGAACAAAGCAAAAACTCTGCCCTCATGGTACTTACGCTGCAGCAAGGAGATGGAGACAATACACAATAAATATAATAGATAAGTAGTTTATGTGGTGTATTAGAAGGTGAGAGGTATGACTGAAAAAGGAAAAAGTAGAGCAAGTGAGGCACTTCGGGTGTGGGCAGAAGGGAAGCAGGTTGCAGCATGAAACAGGAGGGTAAGCTTGGGGAGGGTGCCATATCCGTCTTTCCAAAAACTGGATTTTACATATTCTAATAATTCTTCCAACTTGAATAATATACATCCAGTCTTTAGCAAACAGCAGTACCAATGGATAGAAAGGGGTAGGTACTCTTGTGTTATTGCCCATCATTGCAAGCATTACCCAAATCTGAACTCCCTGAATGGTTCATCTATTCTGAGTAAACTTAGCTAAAACAAAAGAATCTGAAGACCTATGTAAACATTTATTCAAATACAGAAACATAGTATCTTTCCTCTGCGTGTATCTTTCCCTTCTGTTCTCTCTCCTGTCATTGCCTCTGCTCTGCCAGCGTGGCCCCTGCTGGCACCCAGTGAACTCCACGGAGCCACCCTCTCCCCTGGCTGCTGCAGAGACCTGGCTGCCCAGGAACCTGTCCAAGTTTCCTCTCCCCACCGTGGCTGTAACATCCCATTCTCTCAGGGCTCTGTTTTCTGCTGGGAAAAGGACCAAAAATTCTAGAAAAGGATAAAGGCTGATAACTGTTCAATGTGTTCTATCTTTCAAGTGGCATTTCTGCTTTAAAGGCTACTTTTGGGACCTGTAATCTGCTGGTTATTAACACAGTGGAATCTTGGTTCTCGAACTTAATTTGTTCCGGAAGGCTCTTCGAGAAGTGATTTGTTTGAAAATCAAATCATTTTTCCCATTAGAAATAATGTAAATTGAATTAATCTGTTCCAGGCCCCCAAATGATACTGTTTTAACCTTTCTCAGTTGCCTGTGATCACTGTTAGCTGAGCACTTTCACACCCTTAGCAACATCAGCATTCGTGATGGTCCCCCTTTGTGTTTTATAACTGTGCTATTCGTTGATTTTGCCAGGCGATACTTGGTAGCCAGATCAGACACACAAACACCTCTATCATACTTTGCAATTATTTCTTTTTTAAGCTCCGTTCTTACAACTTTCCTTTTCACTTTGCTTCTATCATTAATCTTCTTGGGACCCATGGTGACTTCCTGTATGTATTTAATAATAAACAGCAACAAAAGCAAAAAAAAAAACCACACAAAAATATTCACAGCACAATTTCCTGATATGTTAACAATGTGAGGTAAACTGATTCTTACTCGTGCATCATCTCCTTTGTTGCCTGAGAAATACGTGACTGATCACACAGGTGTTGGCATGAAAGGGCTGTTGGGTTGAGAACCAAAGTTTTGTTCCACAACCGAGACATTTTTCTGTGAACAACTTGGTCGAGAACCAAATTGTTCAAGATAGGGGATGTTTGAGAATTGAGGTTTGACTATAGGTTTTAGTTGATGATTTTTTGGGGGGTGGGTGTGGAGGTAAAAAAAAATCTTGAGCATGAAATGACTGCAGTTGTTTCCCAACTCATACTAAATTCTGGGTCAGTATATTACCTACGCTCTCTCTCAAATTCCAGGAGTGAGGGCATTGAACAAAGGGGACAGGGAACTGAGAAAAGAGGCCAATCAGTGCCCTTAAAGGGCTGGACACGGCGGGGGGGGGGGGGGCATCCAAATGTGCTTGCTTTTGGGGAACTGGCCTCAGGGAGCCCAGCCCCAAATTCTGCACACTATGCATTAAAGGCTCCAGGCATTTTATTTAAACCTAAAGGATTTAAATTAAAGTAGCATAGATAAACTTCAATACAAAGTATTCAAAGTCTCCTAGCCACCCACTCTTTTTGGATCTTTATTTTTAATGTCATTAGCTGCTCTTTAATAATTAGCACTCAGATGATTGGTAATTATTCCTCAGGTGAGGATTAACAACAACAAAATTGTAATAACTATGTATGGTGTCAGGTGGGTACTAGACTTATTGGGGATAGCTTCATAAGCTATGCAAATGTCTAACCACTATGCTGTGCACATGAAACTAATGTAACATTGAATGTCAACTGTGACTGAAAAATAATAATAAAAAATTTATGTTTAAAGGTCATAACCTTTGACCTAGTAGCTCCACTTTTGGAAATTTATTCTTCAGAAAAAAAAGCACTAGTAGAAGTGAAAATGTTTTTTAAGAGAGAAACTGCAGCATTTTTTTGTTGTAGCAAAAAAAAAAAAAAAAAAAATCCAAAAATTTGAAAACAAACAAAACAACCTGCATGTCCATCAACAGGGGAAAAGTTAATCAACTGTGATGCATGCACTCAAGCTGGTTTAAGACTTGCATCTACTGGTCTGAAGAGAAGTCCAGGAATCTCATTGTTAAATAAAAAAAGCAAGCTGCGAAGTAATGGGTATAGCATGTTAATTTTGTAAAAATCAGGAAAAAGTATATGTATGTATATCTGTTTATAAGTTTTGGTTTGGAATGTTTAAAGGCACAGAAGGCTACATACAACAGTGTTCCCACTGGTTACTCTGGGGATTTGGATGGACTGGAGATTAATTTATTTCACTAAATGTTTATACTGGTTTAGTTGTTACAACAAATATATGTTACTTTGTAACTAAAAAAATCCAATGAAATATATTCGATATCAAGAAAAAAGTTGTAAGATGAACACCCCTGTCAAACAAACCAAAATAAAAACCATTTAAAAATAAGGGGGAAAAAGTGAAAATTCTTGTCCCTTCTGTTGCTTTATCAAGGCAATAATGGCCATAAAATTTTCCACAAAGTAACTAAAAAAATAAAAGCTCTCTTTTTGAGACTATTCCTCAGCGATTCTATTTAATAGGAAATAATGCAGATATGTATTTTTGAATTTGTCTAATTTAGAGAGGTTTAGTTCATAATAATTAGC
Source organism: Miniopterus natalensis (assembly GCF_054644295.1). Classification (NCBI taxonomy): domain Eukaryota; kingdom Metazoa; phylum Chordata; class Mammalia; order Chiroptera; family Miniopteridae; genus Miniopterus; species Miniopterus natalensis. The sequence continues at coordinate 43,282,304 of NC_142084.1, forward strand.
TCTTATTTGTAACCTTGAAAAATATAACTACCTTTTCAAAAGAGGGAGAAGATTCACAAGCTAATCAGATTCTCAGAGTTCTGTGGTCCGGAAAGGGGTAAGAACCGCAGTGCAACAAGTCTCTCCATTACTGACTGTTTGCTCTGGCTTCTACAGAAAAAACACAAAGTTTCTCCAAAAGAATCTCTTGTCTAGATCTCAGGAAGGTCAATGGCATTTTTCTCTACTTTGATTTTTAGTGTTTATTCTGCCCTCTTTCTAGCCCCTCATACACATAACCAATTGTTCTCCACCTGCTGCCAAACTCACAGGCCCCTTTACACAGATATCTGCACACTCTTCATTACTGGGTTGAGAAAAACACTGATGGTAATGTAGTTTTCTGCCCATTACCTGTCTCTAATAATATGCTTGTCATCATAATTAGTTTCACCATTCTTGGCTTGCTTTTCTGTCATTTCTTTCCCTTGAGTTCTGTTAATAGCAGAAATTGATTGCTAAACTATTATTCTGGTCTGTGTAATGGGGCTGACAGCAGAAGTATTCTGCTTTTTTTTGACAACTGGATATGATTTGTAAAGGTGTGAAGAGGAATTGCTAACACTTCTCAGCTCCATTACATTAACCTGGAAGGCATTCTACCCATGAAATGAATCTAATATTAAATTGCTGGCTTTATGAGTTTTTCTTTAATAAATTTTCTAATCTTTACAATGTTTTCATAGCTACAGTATTTTCTGATCTCTATTTCCTGAGATTAATATGGCAACTTCATTTTATGAAAACTATTTTATTAGATTTTCTTTATTTTTCAGAAAAGAGAGAGAAGGAAAGACGTATTTGTGAGTTGCTCTCCTTTGTTCTGTGTTCCTCTCCCAGTTTCTGGCTCATGCCAGGATGCTTACGCAAGGTTTCACAAAGAGACCATAATCCTTTATTTACAAAGACAGTGCTATTGATATACCATCAAAAAGTCACAAAGCCCAAATCAAAAAAGAAACAAAAAGCCCTCTATATGTTGAGGAATTCAGAGATGATCCTGAAGGCCTCTGGATGGCAATAAGCAAAGAAGCAACAAGGTCCAATGTACACTCTAGAAGAATCGCATGGGTAGCCATAACATGGTGGATGCTGCGTTTGAGGAAGAAAGAGGGATCAATTCAGGAGGCCACTGCAGTCACCTGGGCATAAAGGCCTAAAGTGGGGCAGTAGCAGGAGGGATGAAATTGAGATGAAGATTCAAGAATGATTCAGAAGGTAAAGCAGTAGATGTCGGTAACCAATTGGATGTGAAGGGCAAGAAGTAACAACAACTGCTACTTAATGAGCACTTAACACGTTTCAGACCATGAGATAGGGCTTTCCTTCATAATCACCATGTATCCCTGCAATATCTTGAGGAGTATTATTATCATGTTTTATAGATGAGGAAACCAAGGCATTGTGGGGTTAAGTAAATTGCCCAAGGTCATATACTAATTAAGTAGACCCAGGCCAGTCTGACTCCAAGTCCAAACAACTAGCCACTGTGCGACAAGTAGGAAGACTCAAAGACAATCTCTAGGATTCTCTAGGGGAGGCTGGGAGTCTGACAGTATCACCAAGAGAGAAGCAGAACATAGAAGAGGAGCAGGTTAGAAAGAACATAAGGTATTCAGTTCAGTGTAACTCCACAGTCAAGAACAATGGTTAGCCCGGCCAGCATGGCTCAGCGGTTGAGCATCAACCTAGGATCCACGAGATCATGGTTCGATTCCCAGTCAGGGCACATGCCTGGGTTGCGGGCTCGATCCCCAGTCGGGGGCGTGCAGGAGGCAGCGAATCAATGACTCTCTCATCATTGATGTTTCTCTCTCTCTCTCTCCCTCTCCCTTCCTCTCTCTGAAATCAATAAAGATATATTTAAAAAAAGAAAAAAAGAGCAATGGTTAAAGTTAGGTAGGGCAAGCAAGTTACACATTTTGCTAAAAGACTGACTCAATAATTAAACATTGTGCAATGAAGTGTAGAAATCAAGACACAAAAGGTTGAGGATGAAGCATGAGACTGCATTCATGTTGAAGGTATATTGTTGACCTTTCTTTTTTGAAGATGACTGTAATTATCTGCTTAATGACACAGAATATAGTCTCAGCAATTACTAACTAAGTGCCATTCCCACAGCATCTGGGAAGTTCTACAAAAGGAGATCTTTCTTGGCCTATACAGTTTCCAGCCCTTAAACAGCTTGCTGCTGTTGGATTTACCCATCCCTGTCCTAACCCTGAACCTTGTAACATCAAAAAGGTTTAAGTAAGAAAATGATATAACCAAGACTTGAAAAGTTTTTAATGTGTTGTCTGGTTTAAGGCTTCATGAAAATGTTGGGTAGCAACATGATATAGTGAAAAAAAACTACTGCACTTAGAATAAAAAGATTGAGTGCCCTGGCTGGGGAACTCGGTTGATTAGAGTGCTGGCCCGATGTGCCAAGGTTGTGGGTTAGATCCCCAGTTAGAGCACATACAAGACTCAACCAATAAATGCATAAGTAAGTGGAACAACAAATCAATGTTTCTGTGTGCTCTCTCTCTCTCTCCCCCCCCTTCCTCTCGCTAAAATCAATAAATTAAAAAAAAAATTTTTTTTAAATAAAAAGACTGAGTTTGAATTCTGCTTTGGAAAATTATAGTTTTATGACATTGGGCAAGTTACCCATTGATCTCTCTCTGCCTCATTTTCTTCATCTGAAAATTGAGGCTAATGATAGCTTGCAGAGGGTTACTGTTAGTATTCAATTAAATAATGGATGTCAGGGTATCTAGCAGAGGGTTTGGAACACTGTGGAAACTCAATATATTCTAACATTTTTCCTTCTACTCCTTATGAAAAAAGCATGGTACAGTCAGCTACCATGTTGTGTGCATGATAAACATTTAATAAATATGTATTTGTTATCATTGAAATACACCTATGCTGTGCAGAATCTAGTTTTGAATCACAGAGCTTATATACCATTGATTCATGATAAACATTTTTAAAGCTGACAGCTAACCTTTTGAAAATACCATTAAGCTTATACGATAAAAATTCTACCCAAATAAGTAAAAAGCAGTAGAAGAAATCTTATTAATGACAAGTAGAGCAGCTTAGTTTGACAAATCAAAGATAAGCTTCGCCATCACACCCTCCAGTTGAAGAAAGTGAGAGAGAGAAAATACTCTCTGCCTCTTGGGAAATTTAATTGTCCTGATCTTGGCAGGAAACTTACAACTGTTTCATTTATTTACAAAACTTTGCATTCTCAAGGGAAGAGGTTATAAAAAGATTATGGGGGGAAAAAATTGCAACATATGGCTGGGTCCCTACTCCTTGCTTTGCTCTTGCCAGAGTCCTCCCCAGGGCTAGCCCCTTTTCAGGGACTCCCAGCAGGGCTAGTTCAATCTCAGGAGCCCTTCTGGGACCATTGCATGACTTCCCATCCATGAGAAGTTTCCCCTCCTTCCTTCTAATGCTTGAATCTCCACCTGCCAGAGTAAGGGAGCCAGCCTCACACCTAGTTTAGTCCCTAGTCCCAGGCTGCTCATTCTTGGCTTGTATAATAGTAATCAATGTATGCTTCCCTCCTTCTCTGTCTCCATCTCCTCATCCCATACTTTCCCTTCCCTCTCGATTTCCATCTCCTACCCAGTTCCATGTTTCTTAATCTCTCTGTTTCACCCTGTCTACACATACACATGCACAGACATACTTCAATAACGTATGTACTGGAAACTAAAACAGCAAATGCCGTTCGAGGGACCCTATGATTAGTTTAGATTCCCCTCCACGTCTGACTTTTACTTACCCAGAACCATCTCCGAACCAACAGAGTCTTCAACCATGTTCCCAGGTGGGGTGGGTAAGACATCATCATCAAAGCTGATGAGGTCGATGTCCCCTGGAGGCTTGCTTGGCAGACTTGGGACTGGGTGGTTGGCTGAGGATCCTTCACCCAGTGACCTGAATGCTTTGGCTTGTGGAGCCACTGAGGGCCTGGGAGGAACAGTGGCTGGTTTCAGCAAAGCTGCAGGGCAGGTGGGGTTTTCTGAGGAAACTGATTTCTTCGGCAGCAAAGGCCGAGGAGCAGGAGTTGGGACTCTCTTCCTGCTATCAGGGCTCTCAGCCACCAGCCCTCCTCCCAGAAGCTCATGATTAACACTTCGTGTAAGGCCAGGATTTGGTTTCTTTGGCAATTCAGGTTTGGTTACTGGGATGCTCCCTACTTCTTGCGGTGGAGAGTGTGAGGTGAGCCCTTCCCTAGGGGCCACCATGTGTCTGTTTTCATTCCAGGAGTCCAATTCTCCAGAAGTTCTGTTAGCAGCTGGTTTGGGAGCTATGGAGGGTTTTCCTGAGGGAAAAGCAGGCTTTGGGGGTAGTACACGGGGAGCAATTTCTGGTTTCTTGGGCAGTCCAGAGGTTTCTGTATTTGTCTGACCATCATATGCTTTAATCCTTGAAACAATGCTATTTTGGCTTTGTTCTGTGTTCATAATGTTCATCGCTGCCTGACTATCCAAGTCACTGGTATAGTCCAGCAGAGACTGGGGTCGGCTGGGAGACGACTCCTCTTCTGTGGTCTCTGGGCTGATCTGGAGATTCTGTTTTTTAATGTGAGTTTCTCTGGCTACTGGTCTGAGGTTGCTTTTTGATCTTGGTCTTGGCACTGGACATCTTATAGCACTGGAGTTTTCTGGACAATTCTGTTCTTCAGAATTGTCAAAGACTATTAAAGGCGCCACATTTGTGGGAAGATCACTGGCTGAGACCCCTAGGGGAGGCTGAAGAGGTTTGAGAAGTGCCTGTAGTGCTGATAAGACCAAAATGAACAAAAAGAAATTGCAACATTATAACTTAAAAACATAACAGAAGACACACAGATTTTTTAAAGATATACATGTAGAGTATCAAGAGAATTTGGTTTCCTTAGTTAGTAAAATGTAATTCCAAAATCAATGGGAAAATGTTTATACTCAGCTTCCTGCACAAGTGTTCAAGTTATATTTACTCATATAAGAAATACTCATTTTGTAATATTTTAAAACACCATTACATTTTGGATTCTCAGTAGACTTATCATACAAATCATTTCTCTCTTGCTATCAAAATTCCAACGGTTCTTGCTTTACTTTCCAAAGTAACTTACTTTCATCTGTTATCCTGATACAATGCTTTTAAAAAGCCTAACAGGACAACCACTGTTAACATCCTACCAAGTTTAAGTTGCTAAATATAACATCCTTCCCGATGGGAATAAAGAGCATCAGCAGTAATAACAACCACGAGTTAAAAGGATGATGTTTTATGATATGAATTAAGGTGAGCCCAAGAGATTGGAGCTTCGGGTTCTGAGAATGAGCTATTATAATCACAGCAAACTCAAATAAAGAAAGCACACATGATCACACTGACTAGGAAGCAGAGCTCAATAAATTATGTATGAGTTGAAAATTATTTTAAAGGCTAGAGTCTACTGATTACTTTCCTAGAAAACTAGGTCAGAATTAGGGAAGATAAATTACTTGCATTACTTTGAGGCAGATGGTTGTCTATTTCTTCTGAAAAGTCAGTCTGAGTTGCAGAAGTAATAGTGTGCCTTGGAGAGGCAGCAGCATTATTATTATTTGTAGTATTAACTTGAACTTGGTTGATTTCTTTTATGACTTGTTCATAAGATGGTGGGAGCTGTAACATAAAGAATGAAGATTTTAGACATTTATGGGTGCCAGCCAACATGTTAATAATCTCACTGTTCTAATCTTTCAACTTCATTTTAAAAAATAAAATGCAAAGAGATAATGTGGTACTTATTCACCTCAGCAGGAACCAGCTCACTGGGCCTCCAAGGGCCTGCTGCAGAGGACGAGGGAAATCCCAATCCTGGGGGTGGGGCTCCTGGAAACCATGAGGCTGGCCTCAGCGGCTCAGCTGCCACAATGGTGATCTCCGGGCGCCTAGCAGACAGAAGCCTCAGTGAGATTTTGAAGGTTGGTAACAAGCTATGTTCAAAGATTCATGAAAACAACTACCACCCAAAAAAGTTAGACAGGAACTACCATAGTCACAGAAATGACCTGTCTGGCTTGGGCTGTCTCTAACAGTACACCCAAGCAGGCTTCAAGGGATCAAACGGCAGTCATCCTCTACGATTTTGGCCTCAAAAAGTTAGAGATATACCCTAACCACACTTAGCTCTGACTTGGTTGATAAGAATATGGACTAAATAAGGCCCATACAAGCTCTTCATTCCAGGGCTCTGCTATCTAGGTTATAGTACAAAGATAAATACACGATAAGGTAGAAAAGTATACTGCTCAAATAGAATTGTTTCATTTTCTGTTATTATAAAGTATAGACTTGAAAATGATACCATGTAAATAGAATTTTCCCCCTCACTCCATCTCTGTCCCAATTCAAAGTTATTGTTAAGTGTTTAGAGTTCACATGTTCATTTCTAGACCCTGGTGTGTGTGCCTGTGTTCCTCGTCAGTTTTACAGATGAATTTGATGACTAATCTTTAACACTGAGGAGCCATAGTGATTTAGGCATGGCTTCTTTCATCATTGTCTTAACCTGATTTCATAGTTTCATGTTTAAATCTAAACCTGACTTCCTAACAAATACCAACTGTGTAACTGAGCCAATCAATCAATCTCTCTGGGCCTCAATTTTCTGTCCAAACAAATAGAGATGATGGTACCTGCTCTTCCTTTCTCTAGCACTCTGTGCAAAAAACAAAAAAACAAAAACAAAAAGCACTATGATTATCAAAACTGTGCACGGACACACTCTCATGCTAGCTTGTGAAATGGTGGAACCTGCTCATTGATTAAATTTGAATGGTATTACCTAAGAACCTCTGCTTATATCTTTTGTCTAACTAAATAATAAGTTACTAATTAACAAATATTAACCACTCTACGTGCATTAATCCATATGACAACCTTATAAGGTTGTACCACCTTAATGATGGGGATATCGAAGTTAGGAAGGGTTAAGTAGCTTGCCCAAGGTCACGCTGTGAGAAAGTAAAGTTAGGATTTGACCTTGGGTAATGTCTCACTCTAAAGTACTTGTTCTTCATTCCCCAATACTATACCATAAGAAATTTGAAAGCAGGGAGGATATCTTACAAAAACCCATCCATCCGCTTATCCACCCATTGACCTTTTCCATCCATTCAGCCCTCTATCTATCTGTCGTTCCTTTTATGTATCCAGTGACTCAGTCCTCCTGCCTCCCCTCCTTCCCTTTCTCCAGCCAGCCATCATCGGTCCAGCCTGCCTGCCCGCCTCTTTTCCTTTCTTTATCTTCCATTCAATTTTCTATCCTGTCATCCATCCACTTATCTATGCAACATATACTGAGTAGCTATGAGGTACAAAGTACTTTTTAAAGCAGTTCCAATAATGGTTTATGCATAGTAGTTGCTTAATAAACATTTTCAAATTCATGTCAGTAAATAATTACTCTCAAAAGAACACTTTCAGACTTGTATTGCTTCTTCTTTCAAGCAAAATCTCCATCACTCAAACTTATAGATTAATTCAGGAAATGTATTGATGAGGCAGAATGCTGTAATACACTGCTTATGAAAGGGAAATATTTAACTTGCTAACTGATAACACTTTCATTTCATTATTAGCAGAATATATACCTTCTATTATAAATATAACCATACCTCCTATCTCGATGAAGCTCACTCTGAATAGAAGTCCGAGCAGCTATAAAAGAAAGAATATATTGATGTAGTACAAAATTAGTATATTCAATAACTATTTAAATTTTTATAGGGTATATTATTGGAAAAAAATTAACTTATACTTGATGTCATATATATTAATTTTTTGAAGGATTTAAAATAACTTATTTATTTTTTGCAAAATAAATTATAGTTATTAAAAATCAGTAGCTAATAAATGATATATTTCTACATACTGGACTATAGATATAGAGATACAGGATAGTGCCTTAAAGAGAATGTTTTGATAAGGATAGAAGAGAGAAAGAATATAAAGGCATTTTATACCTGAATTAGGTTAGAGGGAATAATATCTGAGAGGAACATGGAGGAAAAGCAGAATGTATGGATTTTAACATCTATAATAGAAAAGCAAGTAAAAATGATCTTTCATATGGTATAAAGTTAATTACAGTTATATGTTTGAATTCATAAGCAAGCATAGATTTAAAAAATTCTCCAAAGCAGATTTTGCAGTTCTGAAAGTAAGTTAAAGAATGAATGAAGAGAGAGCGAGTGAGAGAGAGACAGTTATAAATAGAAACTGCATGATAAGAGCTTTATTATGACGAAATAACAATGGGCAGAAAATTTTGTTACATATTATTCCTACCCATGACTATACTTTTGTAATGTTTGTTTATAACTCTATTGTAAAGCGAGTGAGGGTGGTCAAATTTTCATCTATTTTCTAACTTTTCTGGAGTTTTACCATCTTTAAGCTGTTTTAGTACTTAAATTAATAGATAATAAATGCAAAAATGTTCAAATCACTTTTATAAACACATTTATAGCATATATTATATATGCAGCACTGATTTTTCTCTCAAGCCTCAATCTCAGAAAGCTGGATCATTTAAATTTTTCCAAACTGTATTTAAAAATTAAATTATATCTTATCAGATTATCTGGACGCTATGTCACATATAGGGTCACATATTACACATATATGCAATAGAGAATTATACCCCTATTTTCAAGGAGTACATTCTAAAGATATCTTTTTAAAAAATCTTCATACACTATACAGAAAAGATCAGGAATTTGTTTCAGATATTAACTATTTCTACCAGTTACCTTCATATCCCTCCAATACTCTAATTTTTCAATTCTTCTGATTTATAAAGGTTGAAGGTATGAATCTTCTCTTTCTTCCTCCTATTAACTCCTGATTCTCTCTGAACAAGGAGGTTGACAAAACTAGGGAGGCAGGGGTAGAGGGGGGAGGTGAGAATGAACTTTATGCTGGGGTTGGAGCTATGACAGCTGAATTGATTCTGGGTTGGCAAAGCAAACCCAATATTTGAAACCAAAACCTTTGGATCTCAAGTTGGAGGATGTCCTGTATTCATATCATCAACTAGTGTGACTTACATTTTTATCAAGAGTTAAACCAAGCTGAGGTGTATCGGTCTATTTAGGACAGAGAGGCTAAAGCTTAGAGTGGTGTGTCTGATTTGTAAGAATGGTTTCATTAAGTCAGAGGCTCATTGAGTATTACAATCACATCCCCATCACCACTAAAGCCAGGATCAGCAGACACAGCACTTGCACAAGACATCACGTTATTTATTGTCACAAACATACCTCTTCCACGGGGCATTTTTGCTGTGCACTATTCATGAGTGCTAAGGGAAAAAAAGAAGGGGTTATAGAAGAGGAAAGGGAGAAAAGAGTGAACCCAGTTGCCTATGCTCTAAAAGGAATTCGAGAGCAAGACTGTCTTGCCACGACACTCTGCATACTTCTACGGAAAGGAAAAGCTGATGAACCAGTTTCAGGGAGTAAAGAAGTATGTTGTGGCAAAGACATGTCTGTAGAGACCAGATATCCACACACATAACCACAGTAAAAAAATTAAAATCTACCTTTAATTTTTAACAGTGTAAAAAATCTAAAAACCATTTTACAAAATCAATTTGCTACTTCAATAGGAATCAATATTAAAGTATAAATATACTTAAAAGGAAACTCAATAGTCAATTTACATCCTTTTAAATCAGTGCCTTTTCACTTGATTCTGCCTTTTCACATCAGAGGCCATTAGTAACAGGCCCCCTCTAGAAGTAGCCAAATGAGGGGAAAAGGTCTCCCAGTCATACTCACAGATCTCTACATCCTTTCAGAAGCACTGTTTTCCCCTCTCCTGCTCTGATTATTTTTTCACATTCACTCATCTATGAAATCTCTTTTCTCTCTTGATCCTTACAGAATGACTGGCAATTTTTATAAGCGTCGAACAAGTTTAGCAGCTGGAGACACTTTAGATGTTCATGGCAGATTTTCATGTAGTATCTCACACTCTTCCTGCTAATTTCTTAACTATCTGCTTAATCCATTCTCACTTTCCCAGATTAAACAGATCTGATGTACTCATTGCCAGCAAAACTGAATTTGCCACCAAAGCCCATACAGACAGACCAACATGTTCCCTTTAACCCCTGCTACAAGCTGCTGATGGTCTCTCGTGCGTTTTGGATTAAAGCCACAGAACAAAGGCAGTATATTCAATTAAAGCTATCATATTTTACAGAATTATTTTGAAATTTTCTAGCTCATATGGTTAAATTATAAGTACAAAACAAATTCATATTCACCTGTTTACAAGAGATTGAGATCTGGATTTGCAATATTAATACTAATAAAGACTCCGTCTACACTCCACCAGGATCATAAGCATGTGATTGTCCTACTCCAACCTTACAGATGAGGAGACGGAGATACAGAGAGGTTAAATGAATTATCCCAGGGCACACAGCCCATTACAGGAAGGGCCGGGAGCAGTTTGTTCCCTGAAGCAGTTTAACTCCTTGTGGAGCCAGGAGAGGTGGATGCTTGTCCTGATTCTAAATAATTCAAAAATATTGATTAAATAATGACCAGAAGAAATAAACACACAGAAGGATTATTACATTATAAGCATCCTTGCTATAATCCTTACCAATTAAAATCAAAATAGTAAAAAATAACTAACTACATTTGCTTGAGACATGGTGTGAGCTAGATGCATGTGACATGGTATCAAGAAGGCCCATGCAATGGAAAGCTCATGGCACCAGTGTCAGGAAGTCTAGGTTCACATCTAAGTTCTACCTTGTGAAGCCATTTAACCTCCCTGAGGCTCAGTGTCCTACCATCTGTAAAATGAGGTTAACACCTATCATGTAGAGCATTATTTTATAATGTATGTGAACAATTCCTGACTTACAGTAGGCAATGAATGTTAGCTATTTCTCATTTTCAGAGAATAATTTTCTTTTTTTTATTTTATTTTATATCTTTATTGATTCCAGAGAGAGGAAATGAGAGGGAGAGAGAGACAGAAACATCAATGATGAGAGAGTCACTGATCGGCTGCAGCCCACAACCCGGGCATGTGCCCTGACCGGGAATCGAACCCTGATCGCCTGGATCCTAGGTTGATGCTCAACCGCTGAGCCACGCCTGGCCAGGCTAGAGAATAATTTTCTTTTAAAAAGTTAATGAAAGGAAAATCATGGAATTCTAGATATATTCAGTTGGAATGCTTTAAGGTTTTTACCCAAAATATTTAGGGCTGATGAGAATAAATGCAAAAAAAAGACCGCAAGGCTTGATTGAAATCAGACTGATACAGATTCCCAGATACACTGATTCCTTCCCTGCTGCCTCCAGAGGCTTCCAAGACTCCTCTTCCTAAACAGCCTATGAACTTGTTCAAATCTCCTCTCTGTTTTAAGGAACATAGCCTTAAAAATGTGATCAAGTCTTTCTCCTTGGCAGGGTTAGATGATTAAGTCTGGAATAAAGCCAACACTTCAGTGGGTTGAGTAAGACAAGAATTGTTTACAGCCTGGCCAGCGTGGCTCAGCAGTTGAGCATTGACCTATGATGTAGGGGGCATGCAGGAGGCAGCTGATCGATGACTCTTTCATCGTAGATGTTTCTATCTCTCTCCCCTTCTCTCTGAAATAAAGACTTTAAAAAAAAAAAAAAAAAAAAATTGTTTAAAACTTTTTCCTATAGAATGGGCAAAGAGAAAAAGAGAAGGGATGCCACAGTGATTCTTCATTCTGTATTTACATGGCATCATGTGAGGATCTGTTTGCCCTCTCAGTAATAAGTACAACCAACAAATATTTCTTTAGTGTATACAAAGTAACACATAAGAATTAAAAGACAACTGGGTTAGTTAAAAAAAATTTTTTTAAGTTTCCTCAAAGCAAGAGTTTTCCCACTGTTCCACCTCCTCCTTCCTCTCTGCTGGGCTGCTTTGCCAACTTCCTCTTCTCTCTGGCTCCAGTCTGATCTCTCCACTGATTCCTTCCCTGCTGCCTCCAGAGGCTTCCAAGATTCCTCTTCCTAAACAGCCTGTGAACTTGTTCAAATCTCCTCTCTGCTTGACCCTTGTCCCTTCTCTAGCTACAACCCTTCCTTCTCCTATTTACCAACAAATTTAATAAAAGAGTAGCCTACCCAGCTGTCCCAGCTTCTACATATTCCATTCATTGTCCAAATAGAAGTGTGGCTTCCAACTGTGATCTATTTAAACTGCTCTCTCAGAGGTCACTGCTGCCCTCCTGAGGGCCCAATACAATGACCTATTCTCAGCCGCCTTGTGTCTGACTTTGCTAAAGCACTAAGAGCTATTTGTGGTTCACTCATTCTTTTCCAAAACCTTGCTTCCTTCGACCTCTAACACACAGCCATCTCCTAGTTTTTCTATTATGCTTTTTCAGCCTTTTTTGCCCACTCCTCCTTAGCTGCCTTCTTCTTAAGCCTTGCATGGCACGGGGCCTCAGGGTAAGCAAGATCTATGCTGAAGGATCAATGGGAAGTCAGGTACAGATTACAACGCCCAACAAAGAAGTCCTGAAGCCCAAGAGAAAGGACAGGTAAGAAGCCAGAGAACGAAGGCAGGAGCCAGCAGACAGGACTCATGAAAGGAAGCCCTCTCCTCGGTAGGGCTGGGCGTCTGGGGCGTGCATCTCTTGCCCTACAGCACCCTGCAGACATAGGTTGGTCCCAGACATAACTTCCCAAGATTCTATCCCTCGCCATCATTTTATCCTCTGCATGTCCTCCCTAAATGGTCAGCGATTCCCAGGATCTGGCCTATCACCCTGATTACCCCTGAACTGCATCTTCAGAAAGAAATACTTGCCTAAACTCCAGGCGCTAATTTCCTATTTAAATTACCTCCCTGCCCCTTCTCTCTCCCCACTCGAAGGCATATAAAGTTGTCATGAATTTTTTATTTTCATATCTGAACTACCTTCAACACAAACTGTGGCAGCCCCATATGCTTACAATTCACCAACAACAAAAATGAAATGTGGGGAAACGCAGAAACTATGGAGTATCTTTCTGTATTGCCACCTTACAAATTATTCACCGCAATGAGTTCAAATGCATGCTCTTCACGACCCGTGGGTATCCTAAATTCATACTGCATATTATAAATTATGTTTCTAAAAGTAGTATATATCTCCCTTAGGTGGCGATCTCAGCTCAAAAAAGTGAAGAACACCTAAAATCCTTGCCTTATCTTTTTTTATAATGGGTAAACCATGTTCCTTTTGGAAAAGGGATCTTTGCAGAATCTTTATAAAAAAGAATGTTAAAATCCTACACACCAAGAGCACGTTTTAATGCTTTAACCAAGAGGTAAAGTTAGTTAAGTATGACTCTACCATTCTGGATAGAATTCCATTACGGAACTTCTACCTTGTAGAAGTGTGAGCCGATCTACATAGGCATTTTTACAGATAAGTAAAAATACTGTGGAAGCAAATAAATAAAAAAGGACAGGGTTTGTTTGGTATTTTTCAAACCCATGAGATGTCACGGCCCATAGAAAATGGTTACATAAAATTTATAGTAAATCATAGAAACTGACTAGATAATCCAGATTTTTTTTTTAACAACTTAGTTCTATAAGAGAAAAATGTTCTGAGGAACTGGCTTATAAATGAATGAAAGTTAAAAAGAAAGTTGAAAAACTAGCTGCATGTCTGAAATGGCCTATTACTCCTTAGGAGAAGCTCCCCTTGTTGGATTCTTTGTAAGATTCATCAAACACAATCGCTTGCTAGAAATCTAAACCATCATTTAAAATTATTACAGAGGAAAACATAGAGCAGGAAAAAACAAACTTACATCTCTTGATTACCGCTCTAATGGATGACAAGGGTCCTTGGCTAGAAAAAGAAAGAAAGGAAACTTATTACACATTCATTAATCCTTTGAAGAAGAATCATTCATCATGCCAGGTCATTTCGGGGACTCAATATGGCGCCAAGTAGCAAGTCTGATACATTAATCACTGGTCTATACTTTTTACAAAACACAAATTAAAAAACATTTAAAAACTGCCTTTGATATTTAAGATCTTTTATGGGAGATGAGGAGGCTGGTGAAGTATATCTGCAGTATAAATAAAATTTTGCCTTGAAGTTGCTTTTATAGCTACCTATGTACTGTGTCTTCCAGAGAATTTCAGGAAGTCATAGCAATTACATGGTGCTCAAAAATTCTGAACCCTGCCCCCATCTGATGTTTGACACTGGAATTCCTAACTTCTCAGGTCAAAACAGATCATTTTTATAGCGAATTTGACCTAAGGACCAACAGTATTTCCTCCTAAGATCAGAACTGAAACATCACCATCTAAAAAGAAGACTTCTGCTTTCATGTTTGTTCAATAGATGGTCAGTCTTGACTGCCTCTAATTGTGTAACCTTGGGCAAGTCACAGAACTCTCCCGAGCCTCTGTGTACACAGGGCTCAAACCCTCTGGAATGGCAAAGATTTGTGCCATTGGTTTTTGGACCTGTTTGTCTGTTGTCTTTATTCATACCAGCTGGACTTTTTCAATCATTTAGAAAAAATATACAACCATGAAAGTTTAATGATATGATTTAGGAAAAAAAGTTTTTATTTATAAAATTCTTCAGCTTTTTTCAGAATGATCTTTAAAAATTTATACTTATTTTTAAATTTATGCTCTTTTAAAATTTCTACTTGTGGTAATCTGTATAAATCCTCTTGCTGTTTCTCAGATAAGTACAATAGGAAGACACAACAGCATACCAGCCCTTTTATGGGAGACATACTTAAAATATATACTATTCTGCCACAGAAGAAAAAAAAAGCTCTACAATACCATGCAGCTAGGACCATAATATAAAGACAAGTGTTTTCAGCAATACTGATTTTTTAAAAATGTCTTGAAGGCTTTCTGTAAACAACTACTTAAAAAAATATAGTATGAGGTAATATAGAAGAGATAATAGCACTGAAACGCAAGTAGATCGATGAAGGCTTTAGGAGAAACTTCTTGGTGTAAAACTGGAATGAATCTGCATGTTAGCTGACTGGTCACGAGGTAACTTGTGTTTGCACTTACATTAATTCAAGTAATTTTAAACAACTTGCTGACCAAAGTAGCCAGCTGTATGAGCGAGTTCTGGCTCAAAATAGCCAATCAGCAAGGTGTTAATATTGTATCTATTGACTCAGGTACAGTAAAAGAATCAAAATCAGTATTTAGAAGCAAGGATAAAAAAGTCAAAGTTCAAAGTGTGCCCAGGCAACACATAGGGACGTTACTGAATGTCTACATCATAATCTCCTCACTCATTAACACTGATTTGGTGTGATATTATTATTACTTTTTTTGAACTCTGCATCTGGCAGATTGCTTGCCTTTTTCTGGAGTTTCATTTTGTTCTTTTATTTGGGACATATTTCTTTGTTTCCTTATTTTGGCAGCCTCCCTGTGTTTGTTTCTATGTATCAGATAGAGCTGCTATGTCTCCCAGGTTTGGGATAATGGCCTTATGCAGTAGGTGTCCTGTAGGGTCCAGTGACACAGCCTCCCCATTCACCCGAGCTGGGCACTCTAGGTGCGCCCCCCATGTGAGCTGTATGCACGCTCCTGTTGTAGTTGAGCCTTGATTGCTTTTGGCATGTCAACGGGAGGGATTTACCTCCAAGTTAATCGGCCGGGAGGACTGGCCGTGACCACCGTGAAGGGTCTGCTGTGCAGGGGCTGACCCCATAGAGCAGAACTCACTTCACTGGGGTCAGGTACCCACTGAGTCCACCCCTTGAGTGTTGCTAGTTCTGGAGTCCAACTGTCCATATTCCCTTCTGGTGTCTCCACTTTCTGGCTGGTATGACTTGGTGCAAATTACTTACTTTCTCTAAGGCCCCTTGTTTCCTCCTGTGTAAAAGCAAGCATAACTCAACTTCTTTACAAGGTTGTTATAAAGAGTAAGAGAGAGAGTCCATTAAAGCATTTTATACAGTACCTGGAACAAAGTGTGTATTCAATAATTGTCAGGGCACATACCTAGGTTGAGGGTTCAATCCCCAGTCGGGGTGGGTATGGAAGACAACCAATCGGTTTCTCTCCCACATTGATGTCTCTCTCTCCATCCCCTCTATCTAAAATAAATAAAAACATATCCTTGGGTGAGGATTAAAAAAACAGTGGTTTTTTTTTTTAGAGATTCACTTTGCTGTCCTCTGGTTTCTGCTGTTCAGATGGAACCTGAGCCTAGGCCACTCCATGACAAAACAAAGGACTGCAAAGCTGCATCTTCATTCCATTCTAAATTTATAAACCTATGTCCTGGCCATTGCCAGAGTTAATCCAGATCTTTTGCCTTTGGCTTCTTTTGTTTAAAAAAATATATTTTGCCCTAGCCAGTTTTGCACAGTGGTTAGCGCATCAGACTGTGGAATGAACGGTCCCGGTTCAATTCCGGCCAAGGGCACGCGTACCTCGGTTGCAGGCTCAATCCTCTGCCCTGGTCAGAGTGCGTGTGGGGAAAAAACAATCAGTGTGTCTCTCTCACATTGATGTTTCTCTCTCTCTCTGTCTCTCCCTTCCACTCTTTCTGAAAAGCAATGGAAAAAGTAACCTCAGGTGAGGATTAAAAATATATATATATATTTTAAATTTTCAATTACAGTTGACATACAGTATTATATCAGTTTCAGGTGTACAGTTCCATGATTAGACATTTATATAACTTATGAAGTGATTAGCCTGATACCTAAGCTCAAAGCCTTATTTTTCTTCATTGGTAAAATGGATTGCATGTTGGGCACACATAATAATAAACTGTTATCATCATCTTCACCACTGAAATCTCATCATTAGAAATTCATTTCATTTGGGTAAGAAACTTCTTTAAAAATGTAGTTTCCATTCTTGAAAATACCTTCTTAACTACTAACTAAGGTTATGTGCAAAGGTGGTGGTAGAGAGTGATCCTACAGCATAACCTGATAAGGGTTTATCATAAGAGAGTGGGATGAAAGGCTAGAATGGGATTCTGAAGAGCCAAGGAGCCCCAGAGTCCTGGAAGAAGATACATCATCAGGCAATGAGACCTGAGACAATTCTCTCTTGATCCCTTTTGGTTCTCTTCCTCAGGATCTCAAGGCCATTTCCCCTAACCATTCATTTCCCTCCTGGAAGGGTCTTTGACTCTCACACCTCAGGAGTAGTTTTAATCTGCCTCACTGAGAACAAGGGCACCTGATAACAGGAGCAGCAGTGCTTAAAAAGCAGAAGGCAGGCTTCCAGTCAAGGTGGCGGTATAGGTAAACCCGGTACTCTGGTACTCAAAATGTCCCACAACTACAACTAAACTACAGAACCACCACCATTCAGAACCGCCTGAGATCTAACTAACAGAGTCCTACAACTAAGGATATAAAGAAGAAGCCACGTTGAGCCTGGAGGCCCCAGAGCCAGTGTATCTGGTGGGCAACTTCAGATCATGCTGAAGCACCACCCAACCACCTCCAGCAGCAACACTCAAGGGGTGGACTCAGTGGGTACCTGACCCCAGTGAAGTGAGTTCTGCTCTGTGGGGTCAGCCCCTGCACAGCAGACCCTTCACGGTGGTCACGGCCAGTCCTCCCGGCCGATTAACTTGTAGGCAAATCCCTCCCATTGACATGCCAAAAGCAATCAAGGCTCAACTACAACAGGAGCGTGCACACAGCTCACATGGGGGGCGCACCTAGAGTGCCCAGCTCGGGTGAATGGGGAGGCTGTGCCACTGGACCCTACAGGACACCTACTGCATAAGGCCATTATCCCAAACCTGGGAGACATAGCAGCTCTATCTGATACATGGAAACAAACACAGGGAGGCTGCCAAAATAAGGAAACAAAGAAATATGTCCCAAATAAAAGAACAAAATGAAACTCCAGAAAAAGGCAAGCAATCTGCCAGATGCAGAGTTCAAAACAAGTAAATTTCTTATTGATGGCAACTAAATGCTGTTTGTAGCATTTTTATCATACAGTAGATTCCACCCATTCATTATACTTTTCTGAGTTGTCCTACATGCAAGTACATGTTTTTAATGTTGTCTGTCTTCTGTGCTGTTTCTATGAGTTTGCTATTAAAATACATTAAACTACAAGATAATAATAATGGCAAATTAAAGAAATTAAGCCAATTTTTAAAGTCTTCTCAGCATGTTCAGATTCTGGACCATAAAATATTTTAGATCATAGGTTAAGAACAAGTCTCCTAAAAACAACTGACTCATCCATTACACCCTATTTAATAATGACTTTTAAAGGATGTAAAGAGAAGTTCTTAAAAAAATTAAAAAAGGAAAAGACCACCCACACCCTTCTCTAAACCTGTCATCCTGGTTCCAAAAACCACATGCAGCAGAGCTTTTACCAAAAAAGGTTGACACATTCCTTTGGACACTTCCTTATGGACATAAAGGGGAAACGTGGCTCAGGGAAAATTCCTTCGAAAGACATGAGACTATCAGGGGATACCACCTGGCAAGAAATTAGGACTCAGAAAGCTTGGTGGAAATCCAAAGAGTCCTTGGTCATGCTATAGAAGGAAAACTTAAAGGCAAATATTTCCTTCATCACAGTCCACATACAGTGTCCTAACACCTATAAAATAAGAGGATTAATTATTTAGTGGAGGTACAATTAATATAGATCAATATTTTTGGTCTTTGTTTTGACATCACTCCTAGCTCACTTTGAATCATTTAGTATTAAAACCTAGAAGAGAGAATAGCATAGCATAGGTGCCTGGTATCTCCTGATGATGTGGCAATCAAAACCAGAACCCAAATTGTAGTTTCAGAAGCAATTTATATTTGGAGCTGGATAACAACAAAATATGTTATAAACAAAGGGGTGTGTACACGCATATGCATATTTGAGGAGATGCCTTAGCCTGAGCATGTGGCAGTTTTCAAATGAGAAAAAATTCATCTCAATTAACCAGTATAATATTCTCTTGTGAAAAATAAAACTGTACAATTAATAAAAATGTATGAAAAATCAGTGAGTTTATTAGAAGACAGCAGGGAAAGAAAAAAGGTGAGAAACATGCTTCCATGTTTCTCCATTCTTTGTGGGATTAAAATAAAACTGTGGCGAGGGAATGACAGTTTGCTGTATTTCACTGCAAAACCAAATACACATTTTAAGCATCTGTAACTGATTAAAGCATTGACATTTCCAAAAAGTTAGAAATAAATTAGGTCAGTTTGAAACTCTGACTTTTTAAAATCTAAAAAAAGTTGAACTTCTGAAATATTAGCTCCATTTTAAAATTTGAAATACTGAGGCAGATATTTTGGTTTAAATGTTATTAATAGAAATGGATAAATAAATTGTTATGAGAAACTAAGATTTTCCTACACCAAAATTTAAAAAACAAACAAAACTCTTTTAAAGGTGAATACCTCAGCCACATATTTCTTAGTTTTGTAATCACTTGATCAAATGTTTCAGGTTGGCTAAACCTTTCCTTTTACCCTTTTAGAGCTTCCTACAGCAATACATTTCTATCTTTTCACCAAATCTCACTGATGTCTAAGCCAGAATAAAACAGGCTCAATCTATGGTGGGGGAAATAACAATGAAGTAGTAAACATATACAAAACAGCAACATCTAAGCAATGTAATTACAGATAAGGTCCTTATTTTATTAATAAAAACAAATCCATTAAAAACATTCATTTAACCAAGTCCTTCAAAAACAGGCAGTTCTTTAAGAGTTCCTGTCATAAAGCCAAAGCCTGTGAGCCAGAATGTGACAAGGAACACAGAAACAGCTGAGTTCACTCTAACAACACACGGATTTGCTTGCTCTTCTCTGGGAATTCGAAAAGAAACTTCGAGTAGGCAGGCATGAAAACTTTTTTTTAAATTAAATTTACTGGGGTGACATTGGTTAATAGGATCATATTAGGTTTCAGGTGTGAATTTCTATGTCACAAGATCTGTATATTGCACTATGTGCCCAACACTCAAAGTCAAATCGTCTTCCATCACTATGAAAACTTTTACTGGAAGTATTTAACAACTTTTCCAATTTCTACATTACATAAGGAGTATAAGCAGCATGCCCACCAGACAATATTTTTTGCAAGGTCAGTGGGAAATTCTTCCATTAGATACCAAGAACAAATCTGGTAGTTAAAGGACTCTAAAGTCATTTAAAAGTATGACCACCAATACTTACATGAAATTACTCAATCTATGAAATTTCTAGATTGAGGAGCCCAAAGAAAAGCAAGTTTTAGGATATATTTTATGTATTTGAGGATACCTCCATTTAAGTGTATGAGAGTGTTCATTAAGTCTATAGACACTGTGCCCACAAACAAGTAGTTTTATTTTTTCAGGATATTTAAAAAGATTCACAGAGAGTAAATTTAAGTTTGCTTTCTAAAAGCATGAAAAAGAAGCAGAAAGAAAGCAAGCAAGGAGATGGAGAAGAAAATGTGGGAGAGAAGCGCAGATATGGGGTCCAGGTAAGCAATGAATGGAGCAATATATTGTGGATGAGAGGAGCAAGGTTTCCAAACACTCTCAAGGTGAGGACGCTGCCTGAGGAATGATGAAGCCCACACTGGCTCCATACTTTACAATCACCAGCCTGCTACACAGGAGACTTATGCTGCCTCTGTTCCCATTCAATCTCTCCTCTTCTCTCCATACTGAAGAGAAGAGGCATTTATTCACCCATTCTCACCTAGTCCCCCATGTGACCAGCTATACCTGCTGTGAAATGGCCTGAAGTAGATAGTCTGGCAAAGCAACAGAGCATGACCAACTGATATCTGAATTTACTTCTATGAGGTAGATAAACAGGTACCCAAACTGAATATTCAGTATGATCCCAACCTTATTTTTATTTATTCATTTTTTAATATATCTTTACTGATTTCAGAGAGAGGGAAGGAGAGGGAGAGAGACAGAAACATCAATGATGAGAGAGTCATTGATCGGCCACCTCCTGCAAATTCCCGACTGGGAATCGAGCCCCCAACCCAGGCACATGCCCTGACCGGGAATCGAACCCCGATCACCTGGATCCTAGGTCGACACTCAACCGCTGAGCCATATGCCCGGCCAGGCCCCATCTTATTTTTAAAACATATATATACATACAAATATATAAGTAAACATATATATTTATATTAATACAAGAAAAGTGAGATCATATTTATTCAGTGATGTGCTGGAGTCTGTTCATACTGGCTCAACAGAGCTAACAATTAAATTCTCAGAAATTCTGCAGCCCAGTTGTTAAATATAGCCATTATTTAAAATTATGTAAACTTATATACATTATATAAACTTGTAATTAAGTAAATCACACTAAAACAAAGGCAATAAATACTCAAAACTCATCATTTCCTAATCATTTTACCACCTTTACTATGATCTATGCTCTTGAGATTCTTTCTGTCTATCATGTCTTTACCATGGAAATACCACATAATGAAGTATTACTGTGAATCTCTTTCCACTTCACCATTGGTGGTGTCATGTTGGTAGCTTGAAACTGGTCATACTGGGTGTTCTTTACATAAAAAATACTGGCAAAACAATAGCCTAATTTATCATTTCATTCACTTTCTAGACTTAAAAAAGTAATGGAGAAAATATTAATAATGCAGGTTTAACTTAGAAGCCTGTTGTGTTTGTTGCTACTACATTATGAATAGCACAAAAAATTGAGGAAACATTCTTCCAGTATTTGAAAACTATTATCCGTCATTGACAAAAAGAGTAGAAATTCTGACATATGTTTTGGTTGTTTCACTTTCATCTTATTCATTAATATTAATACAAATATCAACCAACATTCATATTGGAATTACACTACGGGAGCTGGTTGTTAAACATTTATCAGCACATCACTGCATATGCCCAAAATGTTAACAATAGTTGGCTCTGAGAGGTACAGAATTTTGATTTGTTTTCTACCTATGTCTCTACTTTATGTAATAAACATTATTCATTTATAATTTTAAGTTATTTTTTAAAAAGATTTGCTATGGCAAAAACAAAACAAAACATGTCCTTTGAATAATTAAAATTACATTCAAACCATCAGATAACCAATCATTCTCTGGAAACAGACTGATGTGAAATGTTACAGGCCATTAGGGGTAAACCCCCCCCAGCATTCTAATATGAACAGCAGCATGCATACAACTTCAAAACAGCTTACAAAAATATCACAGCGATCTATATATTTAACAAACCTGCACGGCTTAAACATAAAATAAAAAAATGAGTTAACAATCAAATTAAATGAACATAAACACTTAGAATTTAAAAATCATTAATGTAACTATTATTTCCTCAGTGTCTTCTAGGTTCCAGGGATTCTCCTAGGTACTGAGATGAGAGTAAAAAAGATGAAGCCCTGCATTAAAAGAGCTTATAGTTAAGTGGAGAAGAGAGAAAAGTAAACAGTCAAGCTTTTAGTTTTTAGGTGTCTTTTCTTTTAGGCTGGCAATTTTAACACAGATTAGAAAATGTGGAACCACCTAAAGATATCTAGAATCTTTTAAAAATATATCACAAATATAGAACTAATCATGGATGTCAATTCAAATTAAATACAACTGAAAGAGAGATTAAAGTATAACCAAACTTTAAAAAATAATAAAACAGATTCTCATTGGCAAGAATGTGCGGATATTTACCTTCTTGCAGAAGCCAAAGCCAAAGTCACTCCTCAAACTCCCAGCAAGTCCAGTGTTGGCATTTTTAGAACAGGCTTGGCAGGACAGTCGAGTCCTAATTCAAACTTCTAGTGGTGCTCAAGATCATCCTGCTCACACCTTTAATCAATGGCCATGTCACCTTACAAATGTCTGTAAGATATACTAATTATTTCTTGGGCCATGTCCCTTCTTGTTATAAGAATTCATAACAAGAGAAATCAACTGAAATCAATGTGTGGATGGATAGATGAATGAACAGGTAGGTAGGCAGACAGGCAGATGGATAGATAGTAAGGTTGTTAAGAAAAAACAAGTCAAAAAGGAGATACATTATTTAGTAATTCCCTCTACCTGTAGGTCCACCTGGCTAGGTAACAAATATCATTCCTGTTTTGATGGAGTGGCAAAAAGATGAAAGCCTCTGCAAACACCCAAAGCTAGTGTGATAAAGTTACACATTTTGCTTCCAGACACATACTCTGACTGCTAAAACTGAGGCCACAATTAGAGATATACAGCTGTTGCATGCTGAGTTGAAACCACTCAGAGGATATTTGGGATTCTTCCTAGAATTTCAAGAAAAGCAGAACAAGAAGGAGATGGAGGGAAAAGAACAGAGAGAAATGTAACTATTGGTGGTGGGGTTAGAAGTGAAGACATGCTTGCAAGCTCTACTCCTGATGCCACCTCATTCCCAAAAGCCACCTGCATCTTGACAACCCCGATACCAATGGTCTAAGAAGGACTGGGTAGAATCCCCATGACAGGGCAATCACCAACAGCAGCCACAGTTCCCCCAGAGAGTCAGCTGATGTGGAATAGCCTTAGGTAGTGGGGAAGCAGGGCTAATGGATGATTTTTTTGCCTGAGAAGACGAAAGTGCGTGAAGAAAACCAACACTGAAATACAAATCAGAAAGTTTTCTCTACCTCATTTATTTACTTTTGCAAGAAACCTCAAAAAGAAATACATTTCTTGAGGCACTCAGATTTCTAGTTGTTTCTATAGTTCACTTGAAAGTGTCTTGTCTCAAATTAGGAAACCTTAACCAATCATCTGTTATGTACCAAACCTGGAGATACAAAGATGAACAACTGCTTTTGGGTGAGGAGCCAGACTCATAAACTCATAATTATAAACTATAATACAAGTTGATTTGTGCTTTAGATGCAACTGTGCCAACGTAATTAGGAAGCCGCCTTTAGTTTTTTTGTTTTTGTCCCTGTGATATCAAAATGTTTCAAACTTTAGGCAGCCTTTTAAAATTTTAACAGAAAGACTGACAGTCATGCATTCCTTAACCACAAGGCGGTTAGGTGATTTCATTGTACGAACACCACAGAGTGCACTTACACAAACCTAGATGGTATAGCCAACTACACACCTAGGCCATATGGTATGGCCTATTCATTGCTCCAAGGCCACAAGTCTATACGGCCATGTTACTATACTGAACACTATAGGTAATTGTATCACAATAGTATCTAAACATAGAAAAGGTACAATAAACATATGGTATAAAAGATAAAAAATGGTACACATGTATAGGGTACCATGAATGGAGCTTACAGGACTGGAAGTTGCTCTGGGTGAGTAGGTGGTGCGTGAACAGAAAGGGCTAGGACATTATTGTACACTGCTGTACATTTTATAAACACTGTACACTAAGGCTACACTAAATTTATAAAAATATTTTTTCTACAATAATAAATTTACTTTAGCTTACTGTAACTTTTTTACTTTATAAACATTTTTAACTTTTTGACTCTTGTGTAGTAGCATTTAGCTAAAAACACAAACACATTGTAACAACATTACAATGGCTATGACATCAGTAGGTGATATAAACTTTTCAGCTCCATTATAATCTTATGGGGCTGTCATCATATATGTGGTCTATTGTTGAACAAAACATCATCATGTGACACATGACTGCACTTGTATTCCCTTTTAACGCTAACACCTCATTAGAAATGTTTGTTTTGGATTGTGACTTATGAGAGATGCTGAGCTGGAATCACCCACCTAAGCTGCTCCCAGATCCCCGACCCTCGGAAAGACAGTATAAGTGCTGGCTTCCAATCAAGGTGGCAGTGTAGGTAAATGTGTACTCACATGCTCCCACAACCACATCAAAATTACAACTAAACTACAGAACAACCATCACTGAGAACTGCCTGAAATTCAGCTGAACAGAAGTCCTACAACTAAGAATATAAAGAAGAAGCCACATGGAGACTGGTAAAGTAAATGTCTCAGAATAAAGAAGAAATCTCTAGTCACTAGAGCCTGCACGGCACACAGGGCCTCTTTCAAAGCAGGTCCTTCTTGGGTCCCTTCCTCTGCACTGTCTCCCAGCCCCAGTAACAGGCTCAGTGTTTGCCTCTGCAGGGGCCCAAGTGCTCTGGGGAAATGGTTTGAACATCCTGGCCTTGGATTTCCTCTTTGCATGTAACTCCCGTGGGTTTTAGGTTTGCCTTCCTAAGATTTCAAGGGGGATCAGTGTTATTTTTTTCTTAGCAGCATGAAGTGACAAAGGCAGATGATTAGTAGAACAGTTACAGAACATTTGCTTGTGTAAACCTCTAAGCCCTGCTGGCCACTCTGGATCCTTCCAGCTCACAGCAGCCCAGGGCACCACCGGGCCCTCACTGCATCAGCCCAAGACAGACGGGGTGACCGGTCTTAAGACAAATCCTTCCCATTTCTGTGGGGCCATCTCTCCCGCGCCACCTTTCTTTAGGAAGGGTGGGGGACCTTCTGCAAGGGAAGGGCTGGACCAGATCCCTGTCTGACTCCACCTTGAACTTTCAGTTCTTGTTACTGTGCTAGTGCTGACCTAGAACCCACTAAATAAAGATGCAGCTTATCAGTCTTGATCATTTTATCTTATATAGTGAAACAGAATAAAACCTGCTCACCATGCTAATACTGAATCACTGCAAATTATTTTGTCATAGTAATTTTGTATGTATATTTTGTGGGGAGAATCTTTTTTTAAAATAAATTTTAAAAGTCTGTAGTAGTTTTAGATTTATGGAACAGTTGTAAAGACAGAGTTTCTATATACCCCACACTGCTTCCCCTACTATTCACATCTTACATTAATGAAACATTTGTCACAATTATGCATGTGTGTTTTTAAACACTGATAGGCAAATTCTACTTTTCCATGTTTTATTTGTAAGATGTTACAGAAGGAACTAGAAAAGATCCCCCACAGGCAGATGTGTAACAGTGAACTGTAAACAATGAATGACAATATTGTTCCCCAGAGCAACAAAAGTTGTCAAAACCCAAATACTTTTTCTCAAGGTGAAATCATGTTCAAACTGAGGAGTGAGGTCAAGCAGGCCCATTCACAGGGCCGATCACATTTGGGGTCTATTTGGGGTGCTGTTTTGAAAAGAGAAGTTCTAGTAAAAGGAAGAAGAATTCAGGAGACAGGAAGACTGCAAACCTTAGTAGAGTTTAAAGTAAATCAGGGTAGGGCAATATTTCTGTAGATTTAACTTTTAGGGTTTCAACTCCCTAGGTTTACCACAATGCCTAGCAAAGTGCTTATCACACACAGTAACTATTATAAGTGAATTCCGCTTTGAAATATATCATTGTATAGAAACCCCAATACATCTGTTTGATATATATGCATTTATCAATGTTTCATAGAGATGATATTTAAGTTGTGACCCTTCCAACAACAGGCCTACCATAAATGCAAGCTGTGGTTTTGCCTCAGGTCTTACACAGAACAAACCTATGGGAGATTTGAAAGCTACAATATCAGCAAACACTATTTTTAAAAAATTAAAGGGTACTACTTTATTTAAATACCTACATCAAGTTGCTTCTTTAGGTAAGTAGGAGGTCAAAGAGAAGAGAGGGGTGACCAACCCTTGTACATAAAGCATCTGCTTGCATTAAGTCTATAATTGAATTCCTGGAGACACAGGGTATGGATGGCTCAGGACCAAAGAGCCTTCTGATAGTTTACAGACATAGAACTGTGTGAGGGGGCTGGAGTTCAGTTTCAGCCTTGTCACTACTTGCTCTGTGAGCATAACTGTATAACTTAATGTCAGTTTCCTCATCTATAATCTAACAGTATTGGAAATGTCTGGATGATTTCTACCAGTTACTCTAAATTTTTTAAAATATGAAACTTAAAAAATTCCAAGATCTCGAATGTGCCAGGGTTATGTAAGATGTTAACAAGGAAATTGGGTGAGGGACATTTAGAAACTCTCTGTACTGTCTTTGTAACTTTTCTGTAATTTAAAATGATTCTAAAATAAAAATTTATTAAAACAAAACAAAATTCAAGATCTCAATTTAAATTCCACTTAATAAGAATCAATTACTTAATCCAATTGGAGTAAAGAAAGTTGGGCTTGATAACTAATCTCCAATAATAACATCTAACCTAACTGAGCACTGTTCTAATGCCTTACATCTTTTGACTCACTCAATCCACACATCCACCCTTAGAAGATGGTACTATTATTACTGCAGTTTTACAGATGAGAAAAGAGTTTATGTAATTTAAATGTCCAAGGTCTCATAGCTTGTAAATGATGAAGCCAGGATTTGAACTTGGACTGTATGGCTCCAAAGATTGAGTTCTCAGTTACTGTGCTTTCCTGCCTCACAAAAAGTTCACCTGTAGCTGAATGTTAAGAGGAAAACACAAAAATCACTTATATAGGTGACAACTGTGAATTAATTACTAAGGAACCCTGAGAACTTGTCTTCTTCCACTGAATATCCCATGGCTTGGAAGATTTAAATTGGAGGCAGTGGTGGAGGAAGGGGGAGGTGTCTTGAAGAGTATTAGAAAATGATTTAGCACTTTCATCACTTCTGGAATTTATTCATAATATATAACATGCCAAAGGGTGTTTGCAGATAAATGTTTGGAAATTCATGAGTCTGGCTGTATTTTGTGTTGCTTTAGGAGATCCTAAATTAAAGAGGGTTTTTGTGGGGGTTTTTCTGCTTTTTGTTGGTGGAAGAAGACAAAACAATAAAGGCTTATGTTACTCACAAAGGCATAGATCTGATTTCAGTGTTCATAAGACAAACAATACATTTTTTTCTTCACACACTATATTATATGGCAGCGATCTGATTTGTGCATAAATACTTTAAAGTACTACGCTGCTCTGTTTTTTCAATATATTCGTGGTACCCTAAACTAGGTGGAAATAAATCCTGAAAGAAGGTTAGAGTGTGGGTTAGTCCCAAAGGCAACATAAGTATGTAATTTTCATTTCTAAGTTATAATATCATTATGGTTATTTCTTCTAAAGGCATTATATTATCTTGTGAGGGTAAAAGCAACTGAAACCCCTTTAAACTCAAATTTTTAAAAAAGGTTTTACTTATGAGCTTACAAGAGTATCTCGGGAATTCCCACAAACAGGAAGTACAGGTGAACTTCGTGCTGCCCTGGGAAACAAGGGGACTTCTTGCACAAGCCCTCACTCTTCCTCACTTTCTCTGAGACCCCACTATCTCTGCTTCCCTCTTCAAATCTCCTTCTACAGTTGGATTCTCTCTGCTTGTTCATCAGCATACCTCACGAGCGTTCATCTGTACATATGTTGCACCAAACCCAAATCTAAACAATTTTCAAGCTCTGAAAATCACAGCTCTAAGCTGTACTTTTTGTTTAAACTTTCAAGAGAAAGAACTTGATTATCACAGCATATAGGTCATAGTCTCGTCATTGGCCAGCTATGAACAAATGGGGTAAGGCTGTGTGGAAACCTGGTTCCAGGAGTGTATGCCTCAGCTGGGAGGTAGTTCTCAGAGAAGCAGGCAAGGGCTGCTTGCATTGCAGCCACCACACCTGCATGAGGTAAGATTTAGTAGGACTGCAAACAAACCAATTGCTGAAATGTAGGCCTAAACAATACACAAGAGGATCAACTACAGGCATTGTTTCCAGAGCTACTGCTAAAAGCTTTGAAACCCAAGACCACAAGGAAGTATCCAACAATGCTTATTGCGCTTTTCCAGCTAGCTATTTCACTTCTGAGTGGCCAGTCTTTTCCTACTTTGCATGAGGGAACAAAGAAGATAGCCTCCTGTATTCAGATTGAGAGGAGGTTAGAGTTTATTATGCTCAAAGGACTACAATTAACTTCCCAAAAGGAAGTTCATCTGCTACGTAGAATCGGCTATGAAAAATCTGAGCTAGTAAAAAGAGAGGACCAAATCCGTATCTTTTCTCTAAGTATCCAAAGCTAGTATCTTGTCACTGTCTGAAGCCTGTAGGACCCTCAACAGGTTCCTGGCAATCCAGACGTCACCAGTCCACACAAAGCACACTGTAGAGTGTGCTCATCTAAGCATGGAAGGGTAACACAAATGTGGTAACAGCAGATACCACCCAGTGTATTTATGCAGATATCAGTTTCTATTCATGCATAGAATCCTGCCATGACCAGACATCTGGCTCCAACAGAGGGAACCATTTAGCACCATGAATAATGCAAAGGTACAGTTACTCAGGACAAAACTAACAGACATCAAATAGACCTGTCAGAAAGAACTGGGTTATAGACACTTAAAGAGCCCTGAGCTTAAAAGGCAGAGGTAACACTGAAATTCAGTCCCAAGTGGGTTTAGTCTGCTTAACTGAGGTCCAAAGCAACTGCAGCGATCAATTTTATGTGTCAACTTGGCCAGGATTACAGTCTCCAGTTACCCAACTAAACACAAATTCATGTGGTTAAAGTTCACAATCAGTTGACTTTATGGAAGATAATCCTAGATAATCTGAGTGGGCCTCATTCAATTAACTGAAAGGCCGTAAGAGCAAAGTTGGGGCTTCTTTGATGAGGAAAACAATACTACCTGTGGAAGGCAGCTTCAGCCCGCGTAAGTTCCAGCCTGCCCTTCCGGGTGATCTGCTCAATGGATTTCTGACTTGCCTAGTCAGCCCCTACAATTAGCTACAATAAATCTCTCTCTTTTTTAAAAAAATGTATCTTTATTATTTCAGAGAGCGGAAGGGAGAGGGAGAGAGAGAGATAGAAACATCAATGATGAGAGAGTCACTGATCAGCTGCAGCCCGCAACCTGGGCATGTGCCCTGACCGGGAATCGAACCCTGACTGCTTGGATCCTAGGTCAACGCTCAACTGCTGAGCCACGCCCAGCTGGGCTACAATAAATCTCTTAATATACTTCTCCTACTGGTTCTATTTCTCTGGTTGAAACATTAACTGATACAGCAACTAAATAATCATCACGAAAACCCTAAGGGGGATTATTATCAGCTCCATTTATAGATAAGTAAACTGAGATACAGAAAAATTAAGAAACTTCCCAAGGGATACAGCTCCTAAAAGGAAAGCTGGATTCTAATTCAGGTAGCCTGAAGTTCAAACCTAAGCACTTTACCTTCTATTCCACTGCCTTTCTGAATGATTTTACCAACACAAGCAGAACCTAAACAGCTGAAAAAGTATTTTTCAAAATCCAGTTTGGATTGCCTCCAAAAATCCTCCAATCTTGGGCATAATCTGGGAATATTTTTTGTATTCATTTTGGGTCACTCTAGAAGTTCCCCAAGCCTGAGCACAAACAGTCCTGATTTCAATTATAGGCATAAGGGACACACACTGACATCTATGCCTCTAACCCAAGTGATCCGACTCCTAAATGCCTTCCACGAGGTCTCTAAAAGGCTCGGGGCAAGAGGATTTACAGCGCTCTGGATTAATACAAGATTCCTTTGGGAAGTATTGTTTGGGGGCCTAAAAATTACATAAATGGGTCTTGGTAACAAATCTGAGCATTCTAACATAAAAATACAAGTCAAGTTGAAAGAAACAAAGTCCTTACTGATTATTTTCTTTTGGTTCATCCATAAGCAACATGGGGTAAGGGATGATCTTTAAATAAAGTTATACTGGTGAGTATGCAGCATTTTACTGAGGCAATTTGGTAGTAAATATAAAAAGTCTGAAAAAAATTTTTTGATCCATGAACTTTCATCTATTAATTCCACTGCTAAGAGTTTATCACAAGGAGATAATCAGTGATGGTCCATTAAAATGCACGTATAAGAATCTTACCAAAACATTGTTTATAACAGGAAAAAATTGGAAATAACCTAAATGTCTGACCGCAGCAAAATAATTAAAGTTTGATATACCTACATGATGGAATACTATTAAAAATCATATATTAGGAACATGTTTATAAACTCCTGTTTTGTAAAAAAGAGAAGGTAATATACAATACTATGTGCCGTATGACCCTAATTATGTTTTACAAAAATATACCAAGTATGCACAGCAGAAAGGCTGACCCACCAATATACCAAGAGTAGTTATTATTCAGTGGTTGGATCATGAATGATTTCAATTTTTTCTTTTCTTTTTTATTTTTAAATAAACTTCCAATAATAAAAATTTCTTACTCTGTAGCAGAAAATTTAATCATAATTTATAGGACTACTGAAATGGGAAAATGTTCACGATATGTTAAAATGAAAACAACAATTTAAAAACAGTATATTCATGAACCTCTGTTAAAATTATAGTATTGTATGAAAAGATAAAAACCAGGAAGAAATATGTCAAAATATAATAGTGATTAACTATGAGAAGCTGGAATTATAGATGATTTTTTTTCTTTTATATACTTATTTGTTCCAAATTTTCTATCATGAACATATTCTGCTTTATAATTAGAATAAGTGAATGTAATTTCATTTAAAACAAAAAGAGCAGTGATGTTCAAGATAGGAATTTACCATATAGAAAAATTCTTAACAGGGTAGTTCAGCTTATTAGGACTTTTTCTACTTGGAGCTTCTCTTTAGAATCTGTAACCAAAAGAGAAACTATTGGGCAGTAGATGGTGCTAAACTTTAGGTCCTACTTGTCATCCCTTGATAGCAGCATCCCCACACTGTCTGGACAACGCAGTGTGCCAGGAACAATATTATCTTCAGGAAACAACGCAGTGTGCTAGGAACAATATTATCTTCAGGAAACAGATTTATAATTGAAGGGATGTTTTTACAGGGTGGGACAAAAGTAGGTTTACAGTAATTTTTTTTATTTGACAATCTAGGGAAAAGAGTCAGGTATTGCATGTTTTAAAATTTTTAATGGTGCACCGGTTAAAAATAGCTGATCTAGAGGAGCATCTAATAAAAAAGGAAACCCCAACCCTGAAATTGTATTTTTGGGACCAGGCCTGATTTCTGGTTCTGAGAAGGATTTATGTATAAGGACAAGACTAAATGTTGATCAATAGCAGTTTACTGTTAATGACACAGGGGTGACCGGGCTACTGAATGACTGTTTAGCAATTCTGTCCATACTAAGATTCTTCCAGGAATTAGCTAGTACACTTCTGTGGTTCATAGTCCTAATCAATACATTTGAAGAATGTGATATATGCTATGCCAGTAAGAGAAAACATTTTTTAAAAATTAAAGTCCAGTTGTACAGGGATATTTATTAGCTGGGGTATAAAACCGTAACCCAGGGATAGACTGAGACCCACAAAAATATATACAAAGTTTACTCAACTAAAGGGTATTTAATATAGATTTTGTAGAACTGTGTAAATAACTGCTTCTAAATTATACTGAAGAAAACTAAACAACTAATATGAAATATAACTATCCCAGGGGAAAGAGAGGAAAGAATTAGGATGAAAAAATTTAAGGATCAGGAGTTCCATGTGCTCCCTAAACTGCTGAGAAATGGCTGGCTATACATGCCCATCTTGAGAAAAAGTAATAAAACAGGAGCAGCTGCTGTTCCAGAGTTAACTCCTGCTGATAGTTTAATTTGAAATAACTTCAGAGAAGCCCCCACACTAAGCACTAAGTGCCACACTAAGCTGGCAGTGGTAGGCCAGCTGATAAAACTTTTCAATTACCCAATTGATACACCATATAAATAGTTCATTTTCATTCCCATCACACCAGGGGGAAATGCTAAAGTGACATTTCTTAAAACTACAATAAAACAACATAATATATATATTCTCTGTAGAATGACATAAAATGTTAATAATCCTTTCACATCTCCCACTGCAAAAGGACGTTTTTCTCCCAAAAAACCTGTGTACACTTTAACTTTTCACCTTGTTTATAGCATTACAGATGCCACAGCAAAAGTAATGTTTCTCTTATAGCTTAGAAAACATAATGCCAGAAAGTAATTACACAAAAGCTATAGTTTATAGAGGTATAGGAATAAAAACATATGGGGCAGAGAAATGCCACAGAATTACAGTAGTTAAACTAAGCCCAGCAGAGCATGACATTTTAATAGACATATTTAGAAAGGAGAAAAGCAAAAACAAGTTATATCTTTTGCTTTTAGCTCATCTATTTAAACCATAACATGATGATGATAAAGTGTCAAAATAAAATCCTCAACATCTTTATAAGATCAACATCAGGATACCAATGCAGGGGACCAAGACCCCTTCAAATTTTAATGATAAAGTGAGTTTTAACATCATCAACTATTATTCTTAGTGTACTGAACTATGTGCTGCAAATATTTCCTGCATGTTGAATTTAAGTCCCTCCCAGTGGTGACATTTCAGGCCACACTGGGGGGGGGGGGGGTGAGAAACAAGCCCTACTAAAGCTGGAGTGGCACCAAACTACCATGCAGCTGAGAATTGGGAATAGAAGTGTAGGGCATATAAAACTTTAAAACATAAAATAATTGTGAATGACAGTAGGTGTTCAATAGAAAATTGAGAAAAAATCTATCTTGGAAGGAGCAATAGAACTTTTCTTCCACATGTATACACAGCTGTTTATTGCAACATTATTTCTGTTATGAACTGGAAACGACTCAAATGCTATCAATAAAGGACTGGTTAAATAAATAATAATATAAAATTCTATGTAGCAGTTTAAAAAGTAATGAAGTGGAAAGTGACATGGTAAAACTTTCTTAAATATAAATTAAAAGGGCAAGTTGGTATACACACACACATATATATACACACCTACATATACACACATATATCTCTCCATTTATTCTAAATGTTATTTGAATATATATGCATAGAATATATATATATTTTAATTTTATTTTTGTTTAAAATATTACAGATGTCCCTTTTT
Organism: Miniopterus natalensis; assembly: GCF_054644295.1. Taxonomy (NCBI): domain Eukaryota; kingdom Metazoa; phylum Chordata; class Mammalia; order Chiroptera; family Miniopteridae; genus Miniopterus; species Miniopterus natalensis. The sequence goes on from NC_142084.1 coordinate 43,316,207, forward strand.
CTCCCCAATGACCCATTCCACCCCGTTCCTTCCCCCTCCCCAGTCCCTCTCCCCATCATTGTCCATATCCTTGGGTTGTGCATATATGCATATAAATTGTTTGGTTACTCTCTCCCCCTCCACCCACCCGCCCTCCTCCATCCCTTTGACATTCATCATCAGAAAGAATATATGTACCCCGATGTTCATAGCAGCATAGTTTACAATAGCTAAGATCTGGAAACAGATCAAGTGCCCATCAGTAGCTGAGTGGATAAAAAAGCTGTGGGACATTTACACCATGGAATACTACGCAGCTGTAAAGAATAATAATCTCGTACCCTTTGGGACAGCATGGAGGGACCTGGAGAATAATATGCTAAGTGAAATAAGCCAGGCAGCGAAAGACAAATATCACATGATCTCGCTTATACGTGGAATCTAAAGAACTTAATAAACTGATGAACAGAATAGATTCAATGACATGGAAGCATAGATGAGACTGATGAATGCATAGAATATATTTATGTACATATATACGCATAGAAAGCAGACTAGGAGAGACATTGTACCAGCAGATTCTTAATGATAGCTGCCTATGGAATAAAGGCAGATACCACATATTTCTTTATTACTAACAAATGTTTTCATGTGTTACTTGTGTAACTCTTCAGTGACAAAATGGGATCAACATCTACAGGGCAGTAAATGATGCTTCAAGTAAAGGGAACTATAGGAGTAAGACTATGAGCAGAGGTGAACTGGGAACAGTGTTTAATCATATTTTTTTCTGAACATTCTTGATTATTTCCTCCTTTTTATTTTCCTGTTTCAGAAATAATCAAAGAAAATTTCACTCAGTTTTATACCCATGTCCTATAAAAACATGTTTATTGGTGCCACAGGATTCAACACACCTTTTTAATTAATTATGAAATTTTTCAGGGTTTTTAAATATATATCGATAATATTATAAAGCCCATTAGTTAGCTTAAGAAATAACACACTTTAGCCCGGCTAGCATGGCTCAATGGCTGAACACTGACCTATGATCCAGGAGATCGAGGTTTGATTCCCAGTCAGGGCACATGCCCGGGTTACAGGCTTGATCCCCAGTGGGGGGTGTACAGGAGGCAGCCAATCAATAACTCTCTCATCATTGATGTTCCTGTCTATCTCCCTCTTCCTTCCTCTCTCTAAAATCAATAAAGATACATTAAAAAAAAAAAAAGAAAGCACTTTAGATACACTTGAAGCTCCCTGTGGACCCTTCCCTGACCCATTCCTTTGATAATCAATATCCTAACTTCACTATTTATCACTTCCATGCATCTTTTAATACTTTTATAAAAAATTATACTCTCATGTTTTTATGGTTACATATATATTATGTATATGTAACCATAAAAACATGCAGTAAACATATTGTTTGTTTTGCCTAGGACAGAGTCTGCAATTTATTTTTTGGTATCTGGAGTTCACAAGCTTTTTCTATAAAGGGTCAGATAATTACGTTCAGCTTTGAGGGTATATGGTTTCTGTTGTAGCTAGTCAACTCTGCTGCTGTGATGTGAAAGGAGACATATGCAAACAAATGGGCATGGATGAGTAAATAAGACTTTATTTACAAAGACAAGTGGCAGGCCAGATTTGGCCCATTGGCTGACCTCTGCTTACTATAAATGATATCACACTGTACCTATCCTTCTGCAATCTGCTTTTTATCACCTACAATTCTGCTTCTGAGATTTATCTTTGTCATCATGTTTATCTGTAGTTCCCTTAATCCAAACAGTGATATTCTAAACATTCTTATACATGATTCCTTTGGCACATGTGAAAGAATTTCTCTAGGGTAAATAATACCTCCTGGGTTGTATGGTATGGGCATTTTCATCTTTACCAGATATTGCTCAATTGCTTTCTAAAAATGATATACCAAATTATTCCCATACAGACTTGTCAGTCATTGAGATTTCTGTGCTAACTTGATGTAAGCAAAATGGTATCTCATTATCATGTTACTATATACCTTCTGAATAGTAGCAAGGTACAGAATCTTTTCAAATACTTAGCTACCTGGGTTTCATCTTTCATGAGCTCTCCGTCCCTGTTTTACTGAGTTATTTGTCTTTTTCTTTCTGATGTGTATTTTTTTAAGGTCAGACACTAATTTTTGCACCTATATGCAATTGCACAATCATGACTTGTCTTTTCTCGTGCTTTTGATGTCTTCATGTACTTAAGTTTTAGATTTTTCCCCCTACGTGGACAAATCTTTTTCTTTGTGGTTTGTACTTATTGAGCCTTACAAACTCTTTCCTGACCACAACGTCATAAAGATAGTCTCATATATTTTTTCAAAATGTTTCAGTTTTACTTTTGTACTTTTATGTCTTTATATTCTACCTCACATGATACAATAAAACAAACTGCATCTAAAGTTTTATAAATATGGGTAATCAATTGTTTCTGCTCCATCTGTTGACATATCCACCTTCCCCACTGATCTGCAATTCTGCCTGTATCATAGCACATAATGCAGAATTACATGTGTCCATCTGTCTGTTGTGGATTCTAATTTGTTCATTGACCTGTTTCTCTGTTTGCTAACAAAACACTATTACTTGCAAGAATCCTCCTCTTTCTCTTGATCTTCAAAAATACCTTGGTTATTCTTGCTCTTCCTTATGAATTTTAGTATCACTGTCTTGAGCTCAAAAATCTTTTTTGTGATTTTTACTAAAATTTAATTGAATTTTATGAATAGGTATCAAAGGAGATTTTATAACAAGTGGTTTCAAGAGGGCTTTAGAAAGACAGATTCAAATAATAATTTTTCAGGCACAGATTTCGAATTCTGTTTTGCTGCCTTCTTTTGTTGTAGCTGGTTTTGCACCCTGCATAAGTCATTGGGATCTATTACTAAGAGCTAGTGGGGTGGTTAAAAAAAAAGTACCTAATATTCCATTCGTGCCACCAATTGCCACAAGGTTTAACTTTCTCTATTATCTTTAGCTCTTACTCCCCTCTCGATTAGTTTACCAAACTGCCATTCCATAGTACATTTTTCACGATGTTGTTAATAGCTGTGTCTGGGAAAGGAAGTTACAAGTTCAAACAAAAAAGTTTAAATCCTGTATAGTAAATCTCTCACTTGGAGTTTTATAATGTACTTTAGTATATCAAAGACTCTTAGTGGAATCACAGTAAAGAAATATCTACAATTTTGTTTTAATTTCACCACTTCACAAAAGTCTTTGTGCATGAATGTTTATTTCTTGCATACTGATTAATATCCTACAGAAAAATGTTCCATGAGACATCAATTTGGGAAATGATGTATTTAAACAAATAAGAAAAAGACAAGAAGAATTCAGAGATTTCTGATTTCCACACTGGTCAATCAGCAATAAGCAAAATTTTAAAATGTCAGCATCAGAACAAAAAACCACCACCAAGACTTATTAAAAAAAGCTTAAGCATTGTTTTTTACCTTGGGGTCTTAGCACTGGCCTATACCTGATAAAACATTTCCTTTAACTTGATAAGAGTTATCCTTTCCTTTTTATTTCAGCACCAAAATGAAAGATGTCCCAGATTTATTGATCTCTCACTATAAAAGCTATAGGAGTTTTTGGTCTTGTAAAAAAGAAAAAAAGGGAAAAAAAGAAATGCACTTATCTTATCCTTGCTAGGTTTTGAGCCCATCGTTCTTGCAGCCAAATGGCCTGAAGAGAACCAACAAACATACCGAAATTAAATGACTTTTTGTATCTTCTTTCTGCTCTGTTGATGCAGTAGGTATTAATCTGCTTGATGTACTGCTGGCCTGGTGGGTAGCCCTGCTCAGCTGAGGATGGCAGGGGAAGAACAGATCACTGTCAATCTCAGTAGACACCCAGACAGAAAACAATGGCCTCCCTACCAGGGATGGAGCCTACAACCCAGCATGTGCCCTGATCAGAATCGAGCCGGCAACCTTTCGGTGCACAGGCGACGCCAACCCACCTGAGGCATATGGGCCAAAGCCCATTTCTCCTTTCTTACGGGGCATTACTTCTTGCTGTTGCTGTTAACAAACATTCAATAACAGTCATGGGCAAGCTTTTGAGGCTCAAGTTCTTCCCAATTTGCAAGGGGAAAATACTGGCATTTCCCTTTCTCTCTTGGAACTACATTTGGCATTTATTCAATGAACATTTATTTATTAGGGGCTTATTGTATACCAGGCACTACATTAAGCTAGGGTAACTAAGACTAATAGCACAGTCCTTGAGAACCTAACAGTATAAATTAGAGATTAAAGAATAAAATATTTTCTGAATACCCTCAAGAGTACCAAAACACTGCCTGTAAGTAGAACTATGAAGACTTGGATCCTGACTTTACAGTAAACAAGCTCTAAGAGATTGGGAGTGTAAGTACAAAACAATGGTTGCTCCATGCTCCACAAAGCTGGAAACTTTCTTTGTTTTCTCTTGTATCCTGGATTAGGGCCTCTCAACAAATATTTATTGGCTATTGAGTGTGCATAGACCTGCAGGCATGTGTGAATATTTTCTAATCTATCTTTTCCTTGCCAGTATTCCCTCACATGCGGTCGATTCCATCTTTGACCAGCTATGTCACAAAAGCCTTTCTCACATTGTGCAGAAATCCACTCCCTCAACATTCTACCCACAGATTCACATTCTGCCTTCTGGGATTCCATGGAACACACAAAAGGGTTACTTCTACTGCTACTTTTTATTTTGAAAATTTCAAGTCTACAGAAAAGTTGAAGGAACAGTATAGTTAACACACATACACTTTTCATCTAAGCACCAATTATTAATATTTTCCAATATTTGCTCTGCTTTATCTCTTGCTGTGTTTTGTTGTTGTCATGAAATCATCTGAGAGTACGTTGCAAATGTAAGACTACATCACACCTAATACTTCAGCATATATCTCCTAAGAATACTGTTATATCTACCACATAACAGTATTCCTATTATACATCTAAAAAAAGTAATATTAAACTTATTATCAGCTCACTCTTCCTCCTAGGAGCATGATTACACCTTTCCCCTTCCCCTCTTCTCCCCGCTCCCCAACAGGTATGCAATTCCTAAACTCTAACAGTCCCCAGGAAACTTGCAACCAGGGGAGCAATGGACAGAGGCAGCTCCTCCTGACTAACCCCCTGAATCTGTCTCCAAGGCCCCCTTTTCTCTTACTATGTAATGAGAGGACAGCAACCCCGCCTTGGCTCACTTCTTTCCCATAATGTTTCTAGAGAGCCAAAGCAGCCCTGCCTAGTCTCTCTCCTGTTGCTTCTTCTATCCTAAGCCCTTCCTTGTTTCACTGTCCCAGCTTTAATAAATGTACTCTCAAAAAACAAAACAAAAACTATTATCTAAAATGAAATTCACATTAAAATTTTCTTAATTATCCCCATAGTGTTTTGTTTTAAATCTGGATTTTAAAATTCCAGATTAAAAAGAAATTCAGAGTCTCTTTTAATCTTGAATATTTTTCCAGCCTTTTTGCATATTTCATGACATTATTTTTGTTTTTTGCCAGCACCACAGCTACATAAGTGCTATCTATGTGTACTGCTGATGCATCATCTGGAAGCACATGCTGTCAGGTTGTCTTACTAATGATGATATATAAATTGGCCACTTGATTAAGAATGCAATTACGAGATATTTTTATTGGAAAAGTACATTTTCCCTTTAGTAATTAAAAATGGAATAACACATTTTAAGGCACTGTGAACATATATTCCTCCAACAACTTTCTGCCCAAGTGTTAGGAGCCATTGATGATCCTTGTCTGAACCAACTATTATACTGAAAATTACAAAATTATGATTTGCTGATTCTATGATTTCTTCTACGAGGATTTTTTAAAAGCCAATGTGCTAGAATCCATTATCATTAAAACATTTTTGATACTCAAATTATCCCACAGTTGGCCAGTGGGAGCCTCCTGAAGCTGCTTCCTAGGCCTTTTGATATTACTCCATTAGTTGAGCATTTCCTATCTTTTTGTCACATCAGAAGTCCAGATTCACCTGTACTTTCCCCTTCCCCAGAATTGGGATCAGTCAGTCCTCCAAGAATCTCTGTTTCCTTTTAGAAGGTAATACAGCATTTCTGAGGAATAATTTTGCTAGTTTCTTCTACATGCCAGCTCTCTAAATGTTTGAAGCCAGTCATTTCTACCTCATACACCTCCCAAAACTTCCACACCTAGGCTGAATTCACCCAATTCCTTACATAGTCTTCCTGTGACTTTAGCTTTGATTTCTACCCTACTCTCCTCTTTCATAGTGCCTGTCCCAACTCAGCTGTTTTCTATTCCAGGGGTTCCCAACCTTGCTATATATCAGAATTATTAGGGGACTTCTTTCATATAGAGATTCCCAGGATCTACTCACTCAATACTTACTGAATGAGAATCTCTGGGAGCTTAGGACTCTGGTGTGTGTTTTTTAAGCTCCCCAAGTGATATCAACCACTGAACACTTTGATTTTTCAAGGCCTTATGGACTGAATTGGATACAACATCAAAAGTATGGTCTAGAGCCTAGCCATCGTGGCTCAGCAGATGAGAATAGATCTATGATCCAGGAGATCGCGGTTCGAAGCACATGCCTGGGTTGCGGGCTCAATCTCCAGTGGGGGGTGTGCAGGAGGCAGCCGATCAATGACTCTCTCATCATTGATGTTTCTATCTCTCTCCCTCTTTCTTCCTTTCTCTGAAATCAATAAAGACATATTAAAAAAAAAAAAAAAGTATGGTCTAGAGCTGTTACATTTTTTATACTGGACACTATAATTCTTTCAATATAATTAAATCAATGTTTACATTTTTGAGAAAGTCACAATGGCATAAAAATGTTGACTCATGATCAATTTGTGAAGAACTAAATCCTCAAGACTTTTCAAATATATTGTTAAGTCACATCTCCCCCATTTTGTGTTCAAATTTTCTTTCAGATCTAAGTGTAAGGGTTTACATTTGTTCCAATTAAAACTCATATTCTTTGATTCAGTCAAACCGTCAGTATATCAAAGGTCTTATGGATCCTGATTGTATAATTTTAAGTATTTTTTTACCCTTCCAACTTTATGTCACTCACAGTTAAGTATGCTGTCAAAGTTCTCTCCCTTACATTGTCTTTCTTCTCTACTATTACTTTTTTAAAAGATTTTTTAAAATTAATTTCAGAGAAGGAAGGGAGAGCGAGAGAGAGAGAAACATTGATGAGAAAAATATCAATTGGCTGCATACTGCATGTCCCCTATTGGGGATTGAGCCCGCAACCGGGGCATGTGCCCTGATGGAGAATCAAACCAGTGACCTCCTGGTGCATGAGAGGACACTCAACTAACTGAGCCACACTAGCTGGGCTTTTTTGTTTTTAAGTATTAAAAATATCAACTTCACAAACTTTTCTGATTGTAGTTGTGGTCACATAACTGTATTTTTGCCAAAACTCATAGAATCATACACCAAAACGAGTGAATTTTAATATATGTGAATTATACCTGAAAAATATCAGTCTTATATTTCAAATATTCAGCTATATTTTTCCTCCAGATTAGTCTCACTAACTTATTATTATTATTTTTTAAACATATCTTTACTGATTTCAGAGAGAGGAAGGGAGAGGGAGAGAGAGAGAGAGAGAAACATCAATGATGAGAAAGTTATCATTGATTGGCTGCCTCGTGCACGCCCCTGACTGGGGATCAAGCCCGCAACCCAGGCAAGTGCCCTGACTGGGAATCGAACAGTGATGTCCTAGATCCTAGCCAATGCTCAACCGCTGAGTCACGCCCGGCCAGGCTCACTAACTTATTTTTGTTCGAGATCAATGCATTCCAGGGTTTGATACCTTGCAAAAAAAAAGCATCGAAGTTTGATTTACCAAGCCAGTCAACCCAATGAATGAATTATCATCATTTTATCAGTTCCCACAACACAAAAATGTGAAGAAAAAGTGATGGAATGTGGAAAAAGGAGAAAATAATATTAGAAAAATTACAATCCTTCACAGAACTGGGTTTTTAAAAATCAAATTCTTTCTTAGGAGTGGAAGTTAAACAATTTTCTACCTCCAAATTTGACAAGGATTTTAAAAAATATTCTTCAGTGCCAAAGAAGATCTTGTCAAACAGTTTCAGAGTGATTAAGAGGCTTAAGCAATATATCCTTCCTGGCCCTTTGAAACTATCTAATAAGAACTTAAAGAATTCAAATGGAATACATATATACTAATAAAAAATCTAGGAGGAATTATACCAAATATTTAGCAGTAGCTAGCCATCTCTAGCTCATAAAAGGCAGACTGTTTTCCTTTTCAATGTTTTTACTTTTTAAAATATTTTTAAAATTTCTACAATGATCCCATGTTAGTTTACAATTAGAAAAAAGGCAATACACATGAAAAACACCAATTAAAGAAAGGCGAGGAAAATAAACCACAAGAGGGAGGAAATAGGGATAAAATAATTTTTTGTAAGGATTTACCTGTAATTGATAGAATTCTCAAAATAAAATATGTAAGTAGTCAATAATTTTATAAAAAATCTTTGTTCAAAAAATGAACAGTATTTCCCTGTAAAGTGTCTTTGAATACCATAGAAGATTCAAATATACAGTAACTCTGAAAGGGATACTTGGATTGTCTCCAAACAGTATTTTTCAAATGAGAAGCTTTATGCAGAATTATTAAATATTATAAGTTCATACCTTGAAGAACGATGCTCTGGTTTATTTCGTTCGTTGCGATCTGTAAAGAAAGAAGATGGTTACATGTCAAAATGCTCTTTAGAAGCCCTGGAAAAGTTGTTAAATACCAGCTCCCATACCATTATATTTCACAAGAACTGTTCAAAGGTTGTTGTGTCTTCTGTCCTGTGTAAGGCTCTTCATCAGAGTTGAGAGAGTATGTCTGACAGAGGAGGTAGAAAGGACACAGAGAAAGACAGGCATATACAGTTTCACAGTTGGTTAAAATCGTCTACTTGGAAAATATATCATTATGTGTATTATTTCATTTCAAAGATCTTTGCTGTTTTAAACACTTTGCTAAAACCCAAACAAATTTAGCTAAGGAAAGAAAGGAAATTGAAAAGCCACAAATTACTCAGCTCCAAAAAATCATTCCATGAATCATGGTTGGCAAAAACTTCTAACAGGATAGGGAGGGGAAAAAATTCAGCAGTCAGCTACAGCAACATCTGCAAATACACTAAGACCAGTACAACCTCATCCTTAACTCTCTATCACCCAGAGCATTTCACAAGTTAGATTTCAGTATCTGAAAGATAATTAGGTCTACTGGGGCAGTGGTTTTCAACCAGGGCGATCCTACAACCCCTCCCCCAGAGAACATTTGGCAATATCTGGAGACATTTTTTACTGTCACAACTGGAAAGGAAAGTGCTACTGGCATCTAATGGGTACAGACCCGGGATGCTGCTAATCATCCTACAATGCACCCCTACAACAAAGAGTCATCTCACCAAAATGTCAACTGGGCTGAGGTTGAGAAACCCTTACTGGAGGGTAAGAGACAAGAGCTGAATGCCTGAAGTTTTCAAAAAAGTGCCTCTTTGGAATGCTGTAAAATGCTATCAATCATGTTGAAGACTGTTATATACAAGAGAAAGAACCACAAAACCCAAAGGTTATCTTTTTTGACTCTTAATAACATTTTTTTTTTTCAGTACATGCTTAAAAATAAGACAAAGTAAAAGGTCTCAGTGTTATGGAAAAACTAACAATAGAAAGCAATGTGTAAGCCACAATATAATCCTACGCAATGACTTTTTTAAAAAATCCTATGCAATGTTGTCAAAACATAGTTTTCTAAAGTATCCTCTGAATTATTACTAACATAATAAAATTTAACCCAAAATAAGAGTAGACAGGAATTCTTTTGTTCCCCTTCATTTTATTGTTGGTGGAACAGCATAAACATAATGATAATGTACTGTAAAACTTCTGGAGAGACTTATGGAAGAAAAGGAATCAGATTTATAGTTAAGTGTATCTATCAATTCTTTCTGAATGGGTTCATAATAATAAAGAAATGTCTTTTTAAACCAAAGAGTTAGTACACAGGAAGACATTGTTGTCTGAAAGACTAAAAGGAGGATGATTCACAACAAAACATGTTTGTTTGGATATAATGCTCTCCCAAATGCACGCTGTTAATATGCTTCCAGTTCCAATTTCTCTACACAGTAACTTAGTGTTACTGATGCTTTTAAAACTTTTGTTTTAACTTAACTCAGTTTTACCCTGCCTTTAAATAAAAATACCACGGTTTTTCACTTATTGAGTACTAAAAATTTAGTCATAGCAATACAGCGCACATTTTAACCATATTTTCAATCGTTCTTCAGCTGTTAGCCTGCTAGTTTTGCTAACAAAAGTATAATGTCTCAAAGTAAAGCTAGAAACTGGATGCAGATCAGCTATCCTCTGATAACAAAGCAACAAGTCTTACCTGTGTCTAACGATGAGCTCAAAGTCTGCCCATAATACCATTGTTGTGGCTGTGATCCTACTCTTTGTAAAGTTTATTCAGGCATGCAATCCCCCTAAATCTTCCTAGTGGTACAACACATAGGAGGAGGAGAGAAACAGAGTCACAATGCATGTAAACAAGACTCCGCATCTGAGGGCTTCCCTCCAGGGCCTGTTCTGATTGGCAGATGTGCTATGACCAGTCTGCACAGCTGGAATATGGCCACTCAGGAAGGGAATGGCTCACAGCTCTCCTTCATTCTTGGTTACAACAGGAAAATTTACAGTGATTTTTATACTTTCTGTTCTAAGAAAATACAAATGCCTCCCCACAGTACTTTTCTCTGGAGCTAGTAATTAAAGTCCAAGAAAATAAGTTGATAATCTGCTGAAGGACATTTTAAACATTTCCTCTCAAATTCACTCAGTGTTACATTTCTATGTAAATACGCATACACAGTGTTTGTAACATCTTACTCCTAAATCCCATATATTTGACAATTTGAAGGTATGAATAAATTATCCATTACTCACACAATATTCCCACCCCCCACCTCTTAACAATAGAAAACAAATTAAAATACATGTTCTTGATATGATCTTTTTTCCTCAAAGTATACAAATAATTTGACTTCAAATTTTGTCATATGCCATCTTTTAGCTTGAATACATATAAATATGTAGTGTGTGTCTATTGTTTGTCTGTGTCTACACATATTTTTATATTCTAATTTTAAGCAAAGTAATGTTCATGACAGCCAAGAATACTGTGCAATTGTCAAGAAATACATTCAGTGGTAATGCTGAATTTCTGGCAAAATAATATGTGCTTATTATTTTGGTCCAGAAGCAAAGACTGAACAAAACAAAGCACTGAGGGCAGATCAAGATCTGGATCTTGCCAACAATAAGAAAACATTTGGATAAAATCCCCTACAGAAAAATGAGAACTGATCTATAGCAAACATGAAAATTTCATCTTCTATATACAGTGCCATAAGTGTATGGATTTTACTTATTTCAAATCAAATACTTTCGGGCGCATTCCCCCCCAATTTTTTATTCAGAGTTTCTAATTTTTAAATAATTAAAAGAGAATATACTTCCTAAACTTTTACATACTTAGAAATCATGTAAATAACTTACTAGCCCAAAGTCTCACCATCTCTAACCAAAAAAGATTTTTTAGCTTTATTTTTTAAATTATTTTTTTGGTAAGAAACTCCCCCGCTATTACCATTTATCCCCTCTAAGCTCTCTTCCACTTCCACACCCCGTCCCCCGCTCTAATTCTAAAATTTAGTTGCCAAATGCTGCACATTTACTGTGAATAATGCATTAACTCCCTGGGCCCACCAAGATGAGCGCAATAATGACTTAGGTCAAAGGTCAGCAGTACACTCTCAATGTGAAGGTCAGCATGGCTAAATGGCTATGTAAGTCTGTTGGCTTTGTAGCTATGTCTCTCTCACACACACACACACACACACACACACACACACGGTGTGAGAGTACTTGCATTCCCTGTCCCTACTCATGACACACACACACACACACACACACACACACACACACACACACACACACACGGTGTGAGAGTACTTGCATTCCCTGTCCCTACTCATCCATGTCTCCTGGTTAATAAAGCTAATTGAGGAAATGGAAGAATACCCTGCAAGCAGAAAAAGGCAGAAAATAAGGCAGGACAGGTACAAAGGGTGCCACTGGTTGCGTGCATGCAAATGCTGTGGGGAGAGGTAAAGGAGGCAATGGGGGAACCCACAGCACAGTAAGGGGACTGAGAATCAGGAGAGTGATGGGAAGCTGCACTGAGTCAGTGACTGTGTGAGAACTCCAGATTACCCAAATTTTCCTGCCATGACTTCTAGTCCTAAGTAATCTGGTCATACATGGTTCTAATATTTACGTATTTAGGTGGTATTCGACTTAATATAGAAATGGGCTCCTGTTCTGGCAGGGACAGCTTTTGGGGAATGGTTAGACAGATTCTATGGATGTGTAACCATTCAGGGTTACTCTGAATCTAATAATATGACAAACACTTGGGAATGAAGATGACAAAAATGCAAATATTATCTTTTGCTTTGATTAAAACTAAGAAGAATGGCTAACTCAGAACTTCTGAGAATCTATTATAAGACACACAGGCTTTAAGGATTTGGCTTTGATCACTTAACTGAAGAGAAAATCAAACTCCATTGGGTAGGAACTTAACAATGCTAATTCAAGTCAGCAGTGGAAGGTCCTAAAACATTCTCTGAAATTAGTGGGAAGACTCAGTCTACGTGAATGAATACACTCAGGAACACTTGAAATAGAGTACGAAGTGGTGTAAAGGAATCTGTCTTGTACATACTGGAGTACTGAAATCTCTCTTTAGAATGAGTATTACCTATAAAGGGATTCTGTATCACACTCTCAAGCATTACTCTCAAATTCCAGCTTCGGTGTATATGCAGTACGTTTTTTAAATGGATCAATCCTACATAAATGTTTTGCACCACTCACCAAGAATTCTTTGCAGCTATAATATCATTACCTATTTACTTATGATAAGCAGAATAAATAAAACAATTAATCCGTCCATTAGAAGATAAAAGATATTCAGGGTTCAAGAACCTTACTTTCATAACTCTTTAAAAGATAACAAAACTGGTTCTACTCAAATAGAATGTGAATGGAATTTTAAATATCTGCGACCAGAGTTTCAGAGGGTTTTCTAAAATCTTTAAATGGTTTTTATATTTAGGCAGAGAAAATTGCAAATCCATGTCTACTTAAAAAGAAGCCAGTGTTCACTCTACAATATTACTGATGCCAAGCAATACCTATTCACCTCCGCTTTCTAGTTCCATTTCACCACCCTTGTTCAGGTGGGTTTACAAAACAATTTTTAGTCACTTTTGAGACTCCCACAGTGACTAGTATATTGCTGTTTTAGATGTCAGGTTTTCAATAAATACATTTATTGTTGTTGGCACTTCAGTGAGAAAGTTACTATCTCTTTTGGTTTAAAACTAAAACACTAAGAAATTAAAGACAATTTCTGTGAGTTACCACTGCAGGAGAAAAATGAGGCTTATTATAAAGAAGTTTAGATGCCCTCTGCCCACACTTGTGGGTAAGTGGAAAAGTTTGGTCTAACAGCACTGTCAATACTGACACCTTTCATTAATTCTTGTTATAAAGTGCCTAAACTCATTAAAATGCAGCACCCTAATCACACAGGGAGGAGATATTAGAGACAGAAGTGAAAATTTTTCAATACAGGAGTTATGTTTCAATAAAGAAGCAGATTGTCTGTGGAACCCATTTTTTCCTTCCCATACCCACTGTCTTTACCTGCATTTTAGGTTCTGATCAGCACCTATCTGGACTGTTGTTTTGACTGGGTTTTCTGGTTCCAGGCCCTTTCCCTCCAATTCAGCCAGATAAAACCATGCCTCAGAAAAATTACAGATCACTACATGCCAGAGATCTTGAGAGGATTACGAGATAATGACAGTAACATCTTAGCACGTTGTCTGTGCACAGTGAGCACTCAATAAATGTCAGCTTCCATTATGTCATTAAAAGCTTTATTCTGCCTACCACACGCTATCTGAACTCTCATTACTACCTATACCACTCACTTGACACTTAGCACCAACAGTGTGTATTATTATTTAAGGTTTTAGGCATGTGTCTGTCCTCGTATAGCTAATCAGTGTGTCTGATGAAGGCAGAACTCTGTTTTAGACTCTGCTCACAGCCAGCCCTCTGTGAATGTTTGCTGACAATGGTCATTCTAATGCCCTCCCATTCCCCTTCTGCCCTGTGTCCTTAAGGCTGTAGTGGGTTCATTGATATAACTGATATTGCTGGAAAATGTGTCTTCCTAAGAATTCCCATACATAATTTATTTTTTATAAACAGAGTAGTAATTTAAGAGTCACCTTTGCCCTAAAACAATCCACATTTGGTCTGTTCTTTTGTCTCAAAGCAGCTCTCACTAAATCAAACCACACTTAGGAGAAAAAACACAGCACATTTGAATAAGAAGAATAATCAGCTATTTAGTAACGGGCTGCTAGTTCTTTTTAATAATTCTTCTTTAAAATGGTTCAACTGAATCGTTTTGATTGCTGAGTTCAACTAACTATTGAATCAGGCTTTTTATGACTCGGGGTTTTTTATGTCAGTAGTTTCAGAGATGAAAAATCCGAGCCACCATCTGTACTGCCCCTTTTCACCCCAAGGTGAATTTGGTAGAGGCTTAGAAAGATGGACATTTCATCAGTGCCACTCAAGGTGTGGGAAGCAAGGTGGTAAGGGGAGCAGAAGCAGGATTAGGACAGGGTGCCATCAACCCTCCTTACCTGAAGCTCCCTAATGATTCTCTTATCTTAATAATTACTTTCATACCTCTTCTCGTTACAAAAATCTCACTTTTTCAGTACATGAAACTTGTGATTTAAGGAAGGTTAAAAAGACCTTTTAGTCAAATATAAATCTTATTCCTGCCAAATTAAAAACATTAGGCGCATATTCAAAGTATTAGGCTATTTCTATGGCTTTTTTCTAAAGAAGTCAAAAATTTTACCTGGAATAAGATATGCCATAAGAAAGGCAACCTGAGAGTGTGTGGACGAATAAGGGGCCACATACTAAACCTGGCAAGCTCAAGGGAGGCCTGCTTGGTGGCCTTACAAACTCAGAGATGGAAAGTAACCATATAGGATGGTCTGAATGTAAAACTTAACTAAAAGAGAGTGATGGTGGGTAGTCATGTCCTAGACTGTAATCTTTCTTGACAAAGGTTAATCTTTACCTTACCTGAGCCCGTCTATTGTTTTTTTGCATCTTAGACAACATACCTTTGGAATATTTGTGTAATCCCCTTTTCCAGACCCCTCAGGGCACAATCTCCCACCAAAGCAAGACCACACAGAACCCCTCATCGTTATCTTGTTCCCAAAATACCATCTCTTTGTACTGTAAATGTTTATTGTTAACTATGCTGTATCCACCAATATAAAAGTATTTGTCTCCTTTTTTTGTTGTTGATCCTCACTCAAGGATATTTTTTCCATTGATTTTTAGAGAAAGTGGGAAGGAGGGAGGGAGGGAAAAAGGGGGAGAGGGAGAGAGAGAGAGGGAGGGAAAGAGAAACATCGATGTGAGAGAGGCACACGCTCCAACCAGGGCTGGGGATTGAACCTGCAACCGAAGTATGTGCCCTTGACTGGGAATCAAACCCATGACCCTTTGGTTCGAGGACCAACACTCTAATCACTGAGCCACACCAGCCAGGGCAGAAGTATTTGTTTTTTCATTTTACTCTTTATCCAGTCCCAGAGATTTCCCCACTCTGCCTCCCTAATCTATCACCAATGAATTTCACGTAACCCTCCTTATATGCCTCCTCCGTTGGTTCTAATGTATAAATTAAGGTGCAAAACTGCCATTCTCTGGAGCATTTTCTCGATCTGTTGAGACTCTGCTTCCTGGCAACTGTCGTCATTTGGCTCAAATAAACTCATAAAAATTCTTTCAGGTTTGGGCGATTCTTATGTTGACAAAAGTGACCCAATGACAGGGAATGCTTTCAGTGTTTCCCAAATTACAATAACCTCTTGGATAATCACAAAGCATTATTAGTATCTCGAAGGCTCTGACAAATTTTGCAATTAACAAAATTTAGCTTTTTTTAAAAAAATATGTTTTTATTGATTTCAGAGAGAGGAAAAGGGAGAGAGAGATAGAAACATCAATGATGAGAGTCAATGATCGGCTCCCTCCTGCATGCCCCCTACTGGGGACAGAGCCGGAAACCTGGGCATGTGCCCTGACCGGGAATCGAACAGTGACCTCCTGGTTCATAGGTCCATGCTGAACCACTGAGTTGCGCTGACCAGGCAACAAAATTTAGTCTTGTTTAACACAGCATTCCCAAACTAATTTGAGGATGAAACACGTCTTACAAAATCAGACTTGATATCTAGTACCTCAGCATGAACAGTGTTATATCGAATTATCACCATCCATTCCCCTGGGAAACCAAGCTCCCTTATACAGAGCTTGGTGTTTGTCACCTCCATGTTCAGCACCATGCCTGACACATCGGTGATACTTCTCTAATGAACTGAAGTCCTACTGGTGCAGGGCCAGGCACAGGATCCAAACACAAAAGGAAGTGGAAAGTAATGACAAATGAATTTCCCTTCCAATCCAATCAGGTCAAATCCTGATCTTTTAAGATTATATTAAATGTGTCCTTTATTTAATCCTATCATTTATCTTTGATTTTGCGTTGTTTAGGTTAATTTGTGCATTTTAGAATTACAAGGTTGCACAAAGAAGGCTAGCACTCAGTGTCCCCAGGTATCTACTACTGGGTCACACCTAGAATGGGAAATCCATAAATATTTCAGTATGACAACTTAGAGAGGTTAAGAGCAAGAACTCTAAGTCAGGCAGGCCTTCTTTTGAGTTCTTGCTTTACTATTTATTATGTGGGTGATCTTAGCAAGACATTTAACTTCTGTAAGCCTCAGTATCCACATCTGTAAAAGGGGATAAATAGTAGCACCCATCTCGTCAAGTTGAATGAGGATTAAGTGAAGAAATGCATATAAAGGATAGTAAGGTGGCTGACTATGATAAGTGCTCAATAAATGTTTTCTATTACCACAGTAATACCAGGGATACTGAATATTGGTAGAATTCATAATACTGTGAGTAGAATTATCTAAAAGATTAATTGTCCTTTGTCCAATATGGAGCTTTTAATTCTGTAAGATTTTTTTCTTGCTTATCACTGGTCAAGAAGATAGGAATGTACTCATAAATAGCTTCCAAAACTTCCCTTATCCAATGGCTCCAGCTTCTTTCCTCTTCCAGCCCTTTTGTACCAAAGGCTACTGTGAAAATTTTTCCCAATGCAGCTTCTGACAGAAGTGATAAATAATCCCTAAAGTAAGCAGCAGAAGGGAGAAATAGAACTAAAAGGCAAACAGGCAGTTCCTTCAGGATGAAAAATTGTGCCAAGCACAGTCTGCCATCGCCCCCCTCCTGAATCCCATCCCTTGAAGTCTTTCCCCATCCCTATTCACCCTGTGCATATTAAGCCCTCACAGTCACTTTCTGAGACTCAAGAAAGAAGTCTAAATAAAATGAATTTCCTGAGTAGGATGAATGAATGGAAACACTGAAATCTGCCTCCATATTTTAGGATCGTATGGACTTCTTTCACAAGAATCCAGAAAACGAAGATTTAAATTGTTATTTCTGGCAAAGGATAGATAACATTTAACCACAGGTTGCTTTTTCAGCTGTTAAGGTAAAAAGATATTTTTTTTCCTTGAAGAGCAATATGCCCATTCTTATTGTTTCCTCTTCCTTTATTTCTGATTAATTCACAGCTCTTCTAACAAAGTTTTACCCTGTACAGCTGACTCTGCAAAATGAGCAAATATCAGAAACCACTCCGGAGAAGCAGAAAACAAAGGGAAAACCACAGTATTCCAATACCAGGCACCTCATTCTGATGTAAGGCTCTGCAAACCTTTCCTACATGGATGAGTATTTTTCTGATCTGTCTTCAAACTGAGATTTTTATCCACAGTGGGGCAGTCCTGGTCTCTAATCTAGAGTGATAAAAAATTTTTTCTTTTATTTAAGAAAAGGCAAAGCCACGTCCAGCCCTTGCCACATCACCTTACCTAAGGATAGAGAATGTATTCTCTGGACAATAGCACAGTGCTTCTGGCAAATTCAGGCCCGCTCATCATCCTCTCCACTTCATTGACAAACTTCCACCCACAACCCTAGCCAGTTTGGCTCAGTGGGTAGAGTGTCTGCCCTTGTATTGAAGGGTCCCAGGGTTCACTTCTGGCCAAGGCACATACCTCAGTTGCAAGCCAAGCTCCCCCCTGCCCTCTAGTCAGGGTGAGAGGCAACCAATGATGTGTCTCTCTCACATCGATGTCTCTCTCTCTCTCCCCTTCTCTCCCTTCCATTTTCTCTGAAAAGCGATGGAAAAATATCCTCAGGTGAGGATTAAAAAAACCAACAAAATTCCATCCACACAACCACCTTAAAAATGCTACTGAACACAAACAAGGAGAATGCCAACTGTTTCATTCTATTTTCCAACTGTGTAGAAACCCTCTAAAATAAGTGCTCCACTTTGATTTTTCATAGTTCTAAAGATATACAGGATCTTTGAGTGAGAGGAGACCTGAGAGACACTGCCATTTCTGCACTGAAGACTTACCTGATTTCTCACAGAGAGAAATAATGCTCAGCCCCCCAACCCCCTACACACAGCCTAGCACCTGTTGGCATTTTGCCTCACATTATAATTATCATTATCTATGTCTTATTGCTTTGACTATTATAAGTTCTTCAAGTCAGGGCCTTTATATATCTTGTAATGTCTGACAGAGTACCTTACACACAGTAGGTACAATATAAGTATCTATTATTGAATATACTGGTGTGGATCCTCTCCAACACCTCTGCAAATTGGAAATCAGCTGAGCTAAAAAGTCTCTGTGTTGCCCAGCCGGGCGTGGCTCAGCGGTTTAAGTGTCGACATAGGATCCAGGCGATCGGGGTCGGGTTCGGTTCCCGGTCAGGGCACATGCCCGGGTTGCGGGCTCGATCAATGACTCTCTCATCATTGATGTTTCTGTCTCTCTCTCCCTCTCCTTTCCTCTCTGAAATCAATAAAGATATATTTAAAAATAAATAAATAATAAATAAATAATAAAAAGTCTTTGTGTTGTTTGTGTTTCTTTTTGGGGGCAGTGGGTTGGGGAGGTGGGGATTGGTTATTATGAATTCAAAGAGAAAGAGATTGGGCATTACCATGCAAGGCCTCAGATAATTTCAATTTGGAGTGAATGCATTTTGAAGTGCTACTTCAGAGTTGCAAAATTAGTGAAAACATTATATTCATGTAATGAAAAATGTACTGTTTGGGAGTGGGGCGACAATTATCACAAAGAAGTAGAGAAAGCTACACAGGGATTCACTTCTGTGACTCCCAGGTCACAGAAAACAGCTGAGATGAATTCAAGACTTAGCTATTAGCATAACAACAGCTATTATTCATGAGTATTTACTATGGTAAATGGGAATGTATTAAGTATTCTTCACAGAAATCCCATGATGCAAGTCTTTCCATTTTATTGACAAAGTCTCAGAGAAGCTAGTTAAATGAAAAGGGAGTATGAATTTTCATTCCTGGATGTGAAGAATCCCAAAGTCCCTGTTCTCTCCACTACATCAGAAGGCCGGAGGTCTCCCTCATTTGATGAACTACAGGGTAAGTGTATAGGAATGCTGTTCACCACAAAACACACTTATATTTCAGTATCAGACGGTGTGTTGTTTAGAGAATGAATCCAGGGCCTCACATTCTTTCCAAATGTCTCTGCGGTTTTCTTCAGCTCCACAAAACATACAAACACCCTCTCATAAATTCCTAAGAATACAGAAGATTTTGACTTGGGCGTCTTATGACAAAATAGCTGAGCTGGGAACATAGCTCCAATTCACTACCTAGTGCTATCAATAATCTTAGGCTACTAACATTAAATTTATAAGCTCGACAGAGTATGGATATAGGTACATGATGATAGGGCCAATTCATTATAAAACTAACAGATTGTGAGGCCATTTAAAATTTGTTGCAATATTGTTTGTTGCAATATTGTTTGTTAATTCCTGTACCTTCAGACTAAAATTTTTAGAACCATTTTTTTCAGGTGAACAGCATAGTGGTTAGATAATTATGTAATTTTACGAAGGGATCTCCCTGATACTTCTAGTACCCACCTGGCACCATACATAATTATTACAGTATTACTGACCATATTACCTATGCTATACTTTATATCCACGTGGCTATTTTGTAACTCCTTACTTCCTTTACTCTTTTCACCAATCCCACACCCCCATCTGACAACCTTCAGTTTGTTCACTGTATCTATGAGTCTGCTTGTTTTGTTTGTTCATCTAAGGATTTTCCTTCTTAGAGCCCACATATAAGTGAAATCATACGGTATTTGTCTTTGTCTGACTTATCTCACTTAGCACAATACCCTCTAGGTCCACCCATGCTGTTGTGAATGGTAAGATTTTGTTCTTTTTAATAGCTGAGTAATACTCCATTGTATATATGTACATTTCCTTTATCCAATCATCTATTGATGGGCATTTGGGTTGCTTCCATAGCTTGGATATTGTGAATAATGCTGCAATGAACACAGGGGTGCATATATCTTTTCAAATTAGTGTTTTGGATTTCTTCGGATATATTCCCAGAAGTGGAATTGCTAGGTCATAAGGCAGTTCCATTTTTAATTATTTGAGGAACCACCATACTGTTTTCTATAGTGGCTGCACCAATCTGTATTTCCACCAACAGTGCATGAGGGTTTCCTTTCCTCTACATCCTAGCCAACATTTGTTTATCGATGTATTGATGATAGTCATTCTGACAGGTGTGAGGTGATATCTCATTGTTTTAATTTGCATTTCTCTGATGATCAGTGCTGTTGAGCATCTTTTTTGTATGTCTGTGGGCCATCTGTACATCCTCTTTGGAGAAATATCTATTCAGGTCTTCTACCCACTTTTAATTGGATTTTTTTTTGGTGTTGCAGAGTAAAATTTTTCTTTTTTTATTGTTTTTAGAAAGAGAAAGGGGGAAGGGAGAGAGAAAGAGAGAGCGAGACATCGATGTGAGGAGAAACACTGATTGGTTGTCTCTTCCATGTGCCCTCACTGGGAATCGAACCTATGACTTTTTGGTGTATGGGACGATGCTCAAGCCAAATGAGAACACTGGTTAGTCAGAGTGAAATTATTACTATTTTTTATCCTTATCTGAGGATATTTTTCCCATTGCTTTACAGAGAGAGTAGAAGGGGGAGAGAGAGTGAGAGAGAGAAAGAGAAAGATTGATGTGAGAGAGACACATTGATTAGTTGCCTCCTGCACATACCTCGACCAGGGCTCAGGATCAAGCCTGCAACTAAGGTACTTGCCCTTGGCCAGAATCGAACCTGGGACCCTTCAGCCAACGCTCTAACCACTGAGCAAAACCAGCCAGGGCTAGAGTGAAATTTTTTAAAAAAAGATAAAATGAACTGAGAGAATTATTATATTTTTATAAGACACCAATTATTATTTTTATGGGTGTTGCACATCTTCTTTTCAAATACAATTATCCACCTTTTATTGCAATGCAAAGTCCACTCTTAATAATAATAGTTAAAACACACAAACACTGGGTGATGAGTAGGAAGAACTAGAAGATATATTTGCAACATACAGTACCAGAAATTGGCTCTGAGGCAGCTATCTTGAGTTTGCCTGTCATTACTATCTAATATTTCCATAGTACTCCATACCCAGGCTCATGAACACATGTAGAAATATATCTGTTTGCATCATTCATGGATTAAGACATGTACCACAGGCAATTAAAAAACGTGTCTGAGCAACAGAGTGACCATTTGGTCAGGGAACACTTTCAGGAATACAGAGATGAAATACAGGATCTATTCTACTTTATCAGAAACCCAAGTAAGGTGTGTGCTTTCTTTCCACACAGACATGGATGAAACACCTGCAGATACAGGTGAGTGAGACTGATCTTCGTCACCCTCAGAGGTTGCTCAGGCTGAGATATCTTTGATCTACCCAGTTCTGGCCCAGAGGAAAAAAGAGGCAAAGATAATGCTGACTGTCTTGGGGGATATGAGGCTGAAGAATACGGTTGGAATATAACAAAATCTACTTTCAATAAACAGACTAAGAAATCTCTAAGGCATCTCAGAATACTGAGCATTTGATTTGGGCATAACTTTAGGCTGGCAAATTTGAGAATATGGGATAAAGGGCATCTAAGGTTAGGAGAACCATATACTATACAAAGGAGTAAAGGTGCATGGAACTGAGGAAAAGTGTTGAGTAACCCAGCTGTAGGTAGAACTCAGGGTATAAGGGAAATATATTGAGAGATATTACAAAGTTAATTCAGGATTACTTGGGGCAATTCATGAATGTTATGCCTTAGCATCTGTACTATTCTGTAGGCAATGGAGCAAGGGTAGGCTTGTGGGATGGACTGGGGTAGAGGGATGGAAAACGAAAGCAGAGTGCACTAACAGCAGTATACAGCAGGACAAAAAGCCTGACCTAAGAAAAGAGTAAGAGGAAATGAAGGGAGAAGGAACAAACAGGATTAGGAATGGACAATATGTGTTGAGGGAGGAAGCAGAAGTAATGATATGGTACATGGTGGTACAGGCTACCATTAACTGAGGTCAGGAACAAAGCAAGATGAGGAAACAGGAAGAGAGAATGGGTGTGAATATATAATGATTAGGATATATTAAGTTTGAGGTTTCTAAGTGATAAAACACATGGAAATGTTTTCCTTGACTCATTCAAGATGGCCCAACAAGTAGTCACATCAAATTTGCCTTCCTCTAAATGTGAAATGACAAAATAAAAATCTGCATGGCACCATAACAACATTTAACAACCCCCCCACCCACCCCCAAAAAACACCAAACTTCAAGAATGAAAGTCACAATAGATCAAACATCCTGAAAATTTGAAACCAGGGTCCAAAACCTCAGAGGTTAAACATGTATGCTCCCTAGAAAGCTCCTTGTTAAAAAATAAAAAGTGGGCCCTTGGGCAACCATGAAAGACAGGTAATTCTTTCTTTTTATTTTTTAAAAATATGTTTTTATTGATTTCAGAGAGAGGAAGAGGGAGATAGAAACATCAATGATGAGAAAGAATCATCCATTGGCTGCCTCCTGCACGCCCCTGCAACCCGGGCATGTACCCTGACCCAGAATCAAACTGTGACCTCCAGGTCCATGGGTCGATGCTCAAACACTGAGCCATGCCACCTGGGCAGGAAGACAGGTAATTAAAGAGCTGTACTCAGATGACAAGATCTAGCTACTGAGCACTGCCCGGCCCACTCCACGAGTCTTGTGGGGACCCTTAGAGTTTAAGACATGAAAGCTTGAGAGGGAAGAAAGGTGTGGATGTGCTCTCTGGAGGGAAAGCGCAATTATGCCCATTTTGAAAGGTGAAAACTCAAGTTCCCAGACTGGATGTAACTTGACAAGGGTTGCAAAGGGCAGATCAGGAACTAAAGCTGATCTAGGACTGGAATGCAGCTCTGTCTGACTTCAATCCCATCATCCAGATGGTTTTTCACAACAGTACATTCCTGATGTATCTTTTAAAATAAACAGTGAAAAAAAGTAAAAACATCACATTTTTATTAACAAGTCAGAGTTTTGCTTGTAAAGAGGAAAATTTGCAATGGAATAGAAAGGAGAAGGTGTATTTAGGAGGATAGGTTTTATATGACTTTATATGGTTCTTTATATCCTTGGGCAACAGTTGATTGGGAAAAAATGATATTTTGAAAAGAGCTATAAGAAACCCTCCTAGGTATAGATAAGAAGCTGAACAGGCATTGATAGTACAGCTAACTAAGCTGTAGTAATCAAGAGGGAAACCAGAGTAAGCAGAAGAAATTTCCCAATAATAATTCCAGGTGACAGACACATTGATAATTCCAGGGGAATAATTCTATTAGACAAACTGTAAAAAGAGAGATGATAGAATATCTCCAAACTTTTCTTCCATTTCCCCAGAAACAAACAGCATTGTAAAGAGGAAAAACCTCTCCCTGATGGTCTCTCCTTAATTTTTATGATGCTAATAAAGAGGAAATAAAGCTGCAATTAAGAATTTGTATACTTCCTGCCCTTCCAGGTGGCTCAGTTGACTGGAGCATCGTGCCGTACACCAAAAGGTTGCAGGTTTGAATCCCCAGTCAAGGTATCTATGGGAGGCAACTGATCAATGTTTCTTTCACATCGATGTTTCTCTTTCTTAAAAAAAAAAATCAATAAAAATATTTTTAAAAAATAATAATTTGTATAATTCCTGAGTAATCTATGTTCAAATATTTATAAGAAAAATCATTTAAGCCCTGGCCAATGTAGTTCAGTTGGTTGTGTGTCATCCCATGTACCCAAAGGTCACCAGTTCTATTCCTGGTCAGGGCACAAACCCAGGTTGCAGGTTTGATCCCTGTTTGGGGAATGTTTGGGAGGCAGCTGATCGATGTTTCTCTCTCACATTGATGTTTCTCTCTCTCTCTTCTCCTCTCCCTCCTCTCCCTTCCTCTAAAATCAATTTTAAAAAAGAAAAAAAGAAAAATCATTTAATATCTAAGTGAAGGGAGTACTCTGTGATGATCAAATAAAAAGTGTAATAAATAGCAGATAAAAATATAAGGCTTTATACTATAAAAGAGAAAAAGAAATGTCTCTTGCTTTCGATTTCCCCCCATAAATATCATTAAGATGTGGGAGTCAAACTGTATAAGCTGATGTCATAGACCCTCAAAACAAATATGGGGGTAAGTAAATCGATTCCTGTCTCTGGTAAGGATGTCACAAACACCACGAAGTTCTTAACTGTTTTAGGTGTTCGCATTATGTTGCCTACTGGCAGAAATTAAGTGATGTAAAGATATTTAATGCACTGTTCTTTACAACAGCAAATACAAATGGTCAACGATAGAGGAAAGACAAATTTTGACACAATAATTTTTAATGAACTATGCAGTTATCATATTCAACATTTATTGAGTGTCAAGTGCTTTACTTGCTAGGCCTTTATAAGAACCTTATGAACTAAGTTCTCTTATTACTAATCCCATTTTACTGATGAGAAAAGAAAGTTCAGTTACTTTGTTAAGATCACAGAGCTAGGAGGTGATGGTGCTAGGATTCCAAACCAGTCCAGCTTCAGAGACCAAACTATTCAGCACTATACTAAATTGGTATTTTGTATGTTACTTTTTAAATGCGATACTGGATTCTAATTTATAATTTTTCTTGCAATGATTGTTTTTTGAATATTTACAAGCAAAATTAACCTCTGATTTTCTTTTAGGAGAAATATCTTTTCCTTGCGTCAATACCAATGTTATTTTTCCTTCATAAAAGGGAATTTGGGAAATTTCCAATTTCTATGTTCTGAAACAGTTTAAAATAACATTGGAATGATTTGTCTCTTAAAGTTGTGATAGAATATCCTTATAAACTGAAGGGAGGGTAGATCTTTAACAACTTTGTCTATTTCATCAATAAGAAATGTTCTTTTAAATTCTCTATGTCTTCTGAGATTACCTATGGTCACATACTTTTCATTTCATTTTTAAAACTTCTAGCAGCTTTATTGAGGTATAATTTACACATCATAAAATTTACCTGTGTGAAGGGTACAATTCAATGATTTTTTAGTGAATTTACAGAGTTCTGCAATCATCACCACCATGATTTTAGAACACTACCATCACCCTATAAAGATCCCTTATGCCCATTTGGAATCAATCCTTGCTGCTATCTCCAGCCCTCCCACTGTTTTAATAGTATAATGTCATAACCTTAATGCATATGAACAGATGCATTCATTTAACATGGATTAAATAAAATAATAGTCAAATCTTGGGTATATTGCATATAACATGATTATATTATATTAAAATGATTTACTTTTAAGAAATTACTGTTATGTTATGCACAAATGGTATAATTTTCTTATAGTTCATTAAAGCTACATGGTATTTATGGAAAAAACAAACAGTATGATTGTTCTCATTTCCCATGTTCAGTACTGAGACTTCCATAAACGTGCATTCTTAATAGCCCCACTGGCAGCAAACAATAGGAAGCAAATGTTAATTTATGATCACAATAACCACCCTGCCTCCAGATATAACAGAAATTGCTGT
The DNA here is from genome assembly GCF_054644295.1 of Miniopterus natalensis. Lineage (NCBI taxonomy): Eukaryota > Metazoa > Chordata > Mammalia > Chiroptera > Miniopteridae > Miniopterus > Miniopterus natalensis. The sequence goes on from NC_142084.1 coordinate 43,342,581, forward strand.
TTTTCTTTACTTCACGTTAACCATATTTTCTTACTATGAGATAGTTTTAAAAGATTTTCTTTTTCTTAATTTCACTTTTAAATTTTTCCAATGAAAGTCTGGAAAAAGTCTAGCTTTTTCTGAATTGGACAAAGTGTTCTGTAATGTTCAGGAATTTAATACTGAGAATGAAACCCAGCTGACTAGAAATCCAGCCAATATATATTTAGTTAGCATTGAATAGAAATCTCTCCAATTAGGAAGTATTAGTGCCATTTGATTTCTTATCCTTGCTTCAAAATTCTCCCCATGCAATAGGGAACATTAAGTATAAGATTAAACCTAATTTAACAAGAAAATATTTTTACATGTTCAAACATGCATAATCCAGTCAGTAGCATAATTAGATCTAAGATTAGGAAAAACTGTTTTGAGCGCTGAAAATTTCTTCCAATGATTAAGGTCAACAGAAAGACTTAGAAAAGTGGAAAGAGCATTGACTTTGGAACCATAAACACGGGTCCAAATCCCTCTTCCCTCTTTTCCTCCCTCCTTCCTGCATGGCAGCCCCCTTGCAAGAACGAAACCAAACAAAATGCAAACAAAAGACTTCAGTGGGAACGTACTCCCAAGATTTTCTTAAAAGTGAATTTATACTGATATAAATTTTTTTCACTCAGGAACTCAAGTTACTAAATTAAGCCTCTTCCTTGTCAGCTTAATATGCTTGTTGGCAATCTGTTACTTTTCTATCATCTTCTCAAAGATATAAAGTGGGCCTCAAAAACATCTAAGCACATATTACAAGACTGTTTTGAGTTTTAGACAGATGCATAGCTACATGAAAGCCTGACTATAAAGCGCTCAAGGGTATGTAAGTCTTGTGCTGACAAGTATGAATTCACAATAAAGGAATCCAAAACACATATATACTCATACATATATTCAGAATCTGTACATATCCTTTGTCCTAGGTAGATACTCATTATATCCATAAAATTTAAAACTATTGTCATAATTAAATTTTTAAAAAGGCATTTCCCATGATACACACATACACAAATATTTGTATATAGACCCCACACAAATATATATGTATACACAGAGAGATGGAAAGACAGGAGAAGTTTGGAATGATGCCTAAAAAACAACCCATGAGGTGCTAGAAGTACAGAGGGTGAGGAGGAAAATTTTCTATTTTACTTCACATATTTCTCTACAGTTTAATTTTTTTTCAATAATTGCAGAGAAAACACCAACCATACACTATACCCAGCAAGCAGCACCCTCTCCATGAACTCAGTTTTAAGCATCTCACCTTCCCAGCAATTTATTATGTGTCTTGAACTCTTGACAGCAAGAATGCCAATTCTGATCCTTTTCAACCCCATTAAGATTTATCATCCACTGATTTTTACCTTGCTTTACTCTCTATAGCACCCCCATTCCCGACTTCCATTCTTTCCAGCTTAAGTTCATAATTTATTATCATGATCACTCCCTTGCCCTGCCCACTTCATCATACCCACTTCAGAAAACCCCAACCTGGTTAAAGCTAACCCTCTGCCCTCGCTACACCTCCACCCATGCTGCTTGTGAACACGGCTTGTGAACACACAATATCAATTTCACTTTAAATGCAAGTGGATACTTTCTGCTGCCCAGCAGTCACACCGTTATTTCTCTGGTCCATTTACCTCCCACACTCATACATGAATAGTTCTCACTCCTTCTTCTGAAGTCAGTACTTCCCTTCTCATCCCTACTCTCAGTAGATGATTCCTATTCCTCTGAGGAAATGGAAACAACCAGCAGAGAACTTCTACCACCACATCTCCTACCAGCTGGTATCTGAGTCCACATACTTGCTTTTGTTCCTGTTGTATGAAAGACCTGTCTGTGCTCCAATCTAAGCATCCTCACCCCTCAACTGATGAGTTGGCTTTAGTCCTCTCCTGTCTGCTCAAGGATACCACAGCAGCAATTCTCTTGCTTTCTCTTCTGTATCAATGATTTCTCCCTCTTCACTGGATAATTCCATTAACACACAAACATGATGTAATTTCTCCCATCTGAAAACAAAACTAGAACAAAAAACCCCCTGCACCACCCAGGCTCTTCTGCCAGCTATTTCCCAACTTCCCTTAATAGCAAAACTACTTTTAAAAACTGCCTATGATTGCTGTCTCCAATTGCTCCCTTTTTTCTCTTGAATCCATTCCATGATGCTAAATCTGATGGTCAGTTCATTTTCTCCAGCATTTGGCAGCCAAGTATTTCTTCCTCCTGGAGACACTTTCTTTACTTGGCTTCCAAAATACTCCTCCTATCAGTTCTCTGCCTATCTCACTGCTGTCCTCTCAGTCTCTTATTAGTTCTTGTTTATCTCATTCAGCTTTGGTGTGGGCAATCTTTAAAATTCACAGTGGGCTTTGTTTATACTCATGCCCTTAGTGACCTTATCTCATGGCTTTAAATACTATGATTTGCTGGTGACACCCTAATCTAGCCCTTCGGTTTGTGGCAGTCGCCTGATTCCAGATTCATATATTCAACTGCCTACCAGACATCTTCAGTCAGACATCTATCAAGCACCTTAAGCTTAACGTGGCTATAAATGAATTTCTCACCTATCCCTCACTCCAAACCTGCTCCTCCTACAGTGTGCCCCATCTCAGTAAATGCTAATTGCACACTTTCAGTGGCTCAGGCCAAAAACTTTAAAGTCATTATTGACTCCTCTCACTCACTCATACCCTCAGCCAACCCATCAGCAAGTCCAACTGGCTCTTCAAAATGCAACCTGAATCTGCCACATTACCACTTCTGCCTCTATAGCTTTGGTCCAAAGCCACATCACCTGCTGCCCAAATTATTGCAATCATTTTCTGATTGATCTCCCTGCTTTTACCCGACCATTCTCAACCCAGTAGCCGATGTGATCCATTTAAAACTTTAAGTTAGATAAAAATCTTCCCATTCTACTAAGACTGAAAATCAAAGTCTTCACAGTTGCCTAAGGGGAAGCTACCTGGTCTGGCTCCTGTTCCCTGTCTGACCTCATTTCCCATCACTGGAGCCCCTTGCTCACTCTGTCTGCTCTAGCTTCAATGTTACTCCAATGTCCCAAACACGCCCGTTTCAGGGGCTTTGTACTGCCACCCTCTGTGCTTTAACCCCTCTTCCCTATCAGTTAACCTGGCTCATTGCCTCTCTTTCCTCAGATACCTGCTCAGAAATCTCCTCAGTGATGCCTTCCCTGGCCACCCTATTTAAAGGTTGTGTCCTATCCCAGCATTCCCATCCTGCTTTATTTTTCTCTGAAACATTGATCATGATCTAACATAAATCTAGAATATAAGCTCCACGAGGACAGGGGATTTTTCTGTGTTGTAACTCATCTATTCCAGAACAGTGCCTGGCATGGACACTGAAAAAATGATTGCTAAATAAATAAATGATAACTTGAACTTGGGAGGCTGCATGGACGTAAAGATTACTAAGCAATATGCCAGGAGATCTGGATTTGAATCTGATGGCTAGACTAGAAAGTAGAAGCACCTCCCAGCTTTGCTAGTGCACAGTATACTAAAACTAGTTAAGACATTTCACCTCTAAGGTCCTCAGCTTCCTCATCTATAAAATAGGAATGAAAATACCTTCACTCCCAAAGCTACTATGTGGATGAAAATGTTATGCAAGTATAAAATACTGTCAAGCTTCTGTAACTGATTGAATGTTAAACAATTTAGAATCAATTTGACATTTCTAGAAAAAATTATTCTCTTTGTAAACCAAAGGACAACTTGAATTATAACAAAGATTTTAAACTGTCCTCTCTAAAGTTTGTAATTGTCTATATAAGTAATTACACATATTAGTATCCTATAAACTCTTAACTTCTGGGTATTGTAGCTAAATTTATTTTTGCTTTCTATTCTAAGGTTGTATTCCTTCTAAACAGGGAGAGACAAGACTTAATTATCTTGAGATCCTTGGTACTTTTATCTGGCTCTAGAACTGTCATTCCCATAGACCTTTCTGGAGCCCAAATCAGATAAAACTGAGATGATCCCTCAGAGAGGCAGAAATACAAACCAGGTTCCTTAGTGACACACACACATAATCCTTAGGACCAAAAGCCCTAAGAGGGCAGATCATATTCTCAGGACAGGCTCAGCACTTATTGAAGGAACAATGCTTAGGAAGAACTAGAGGAAGAATGCAACCTCCAGAATTATGGGCTCTGCTATGATGCTCCACAGCAGAGTCACAAAAGCCCATGTAACCTGTTCTACTTTTCTTCTCAGGTCTACGGACACCAGAAAATACACTGTACTGGTGGAGTCACTTCAGGTCTCTGGTCACCCACACTCCAAAACAATAACACCTTTGTTCAGGATTATTCCCTACTGTGACTTCCAGGGAAACGCATAGCTCCACTGCTATGGCAGATCTGGCCTACCCAGTTTCTTTTAGCCCTGTTGTCCTGCCCATCTGCCTCCCCTCATCTGCAGTCCACTGAAAAACTCAGCCTCCTGCTGGGTGACTGGATGGGGCTATTCTGGGATATACCAATGTGAAGATAAGTAGATTTTCTGACCCTATTTCCTCAACTGACATTCTCTTCCCCTGCTCTCTATCTAGCCACTGGCACCAAATAAATTGCATTCTCTAGGCAATTAATCTGAGGTACTGCAAACTTCAAATTCCTCTTCACCCTGTACCTTCCCTTTTCCTCCTTCATATTTCTTCTGCTGTTATCTCTTCACTTATATCTGGCTTTTGCTCTTGTTTAGCAATAGTGGTAAGACCTGAAAAGTGAAAAGGACAGGGCAATGAACTTAAGAGAGAGGGTAGTTCTCAGTCTGAGAAGTTATATAGTTCTCCCTCCACACCAGGGTAGAATGTGTGTGGGCATGTAGACAGGGGAGGCATACATGAAGATGTGTTCAGGAAAGTAAGGCTGCTCAGCAAGCACCGAGTCAGACTAGGAAAATAGAGCTTCATTTCTGTATCAATAGTCTTGATTATTCTTGGTATGTGAGATCTACCTCTTTATATTCTGTGGAATACAAAACTATATTCCAAAGCTAAACAACTTAATTCTGCATCATTCATTGTTTTGAGTTTTCCTGAATCACAAGATTTTTCTGTTACTTGTGGTATCTGAGCAGAAGCAACTGCTTTCAGCCTTGTTTAGACACAAGGAACTCAGCCTTGAGGCTATTTTCCAAACCAGAAATCAGAATGCCATCTAATATGTGGCAGAATATTTGAAATCAGAACTATCCCTGAAAATCAGAGGCATGAAATCTGTATCTAGAGCTGAAAGTTGCTTCTTAATTTTTTAGGAGAGCTTTGACTCTTTTTCACCTTACAGATAGGAAGCCATCTTATATATTGAAGGAGCTAAAAGTGCTCCTCAGTGATCTCCAGACATGCAGTGACTATCAGAAAGAAAGCTTGTCATGTGGAGTCAAGCCCATCATCAGTGAAGCCAGGATCTGCTCTAAGAGCCCAGTGGGACAAATGTATCAGTGTATATATAGTAAGGATCCACCCTACTGGCATCTTTCAGAGCCCTTCCCTTTCCCATTGTGCTTCCATGTCTCATCTTCAGGGTCCCTGGGTGAACCCAGGAGCCCATGGACAGGCCCTAACTCCGCAGTCCTTGGCTAAACTACCGGACAGTCTAGTTTCTCCCTTTGCCCTGTGTGTGGCTTAGCCATCTTTCCTTTCTTCCCCAGGGCAGAAGAGGAGATTCCCCTGATACATAAAGTGAAGGATTTCTGGATCCTGGCAGGAGTGGTGAGCTGGGAGTCAAACTGCATCCAAACTGATAAGCCTGGAATATATACAAACATCGGTTTCTACAAATCTTGGATTGAGAAGTCAACTATCTCACATACTGACTTCTCTCCTACCCTCAGTCTGGCCTTCTCTGGGCTCCTCCCTGTTATGCTTCTGCCTCTCATTTTCCTGGGGCCACTCTAACTGAATGAGGTCAGTGTGGCCAGGGTGAGGTGACAATTAAGAATGAGGGAGAAGGGGAAATTCTAGAAGTCGAGGATTTTGAAGATTTAGCAAGACAGATCAGTTCTGCTACCTCTAAGCATAGCCCCCACTAGTCTAATCTGCTTCTTGCCTTTTTTCCCCCTAGGTCAACCTGGAAAGCAATATCCACAGAGTGAATCAAGTTTGGTTGATTCTATTATCTCTCATATTCATTCTTTTAATGAAACTGGCAACAGATACTGGGGAAATTCAGAAGCACAGAACTTTAGGGTCGAAGGGGATCTGGAAAACACTTGGCCCAAGCAATCCCCACATCCTGTAGACAAAAGGAGCTGGGACCCAGAAAGGTTAATTAGTTTGCTCTTCGCTGCATTCAAGATCAAAACCATCCAATCTGGGACTGAACTGGGTTCTAAGGAAAAAGCAGGGATTTGTAAGATTAGAAAGTTTTAGTGAAGCATTCCAGGCAAGAAGAGCCTAGGGTAATACATTAGACACCTATTGCTGACAACAAGTTACTGCAAAACTTAACAGCTAAAACAACAAACATATTATCTCAGTTTCTGGCTCAGGGTCTTTCAAGGGACTGCTGCTGTATCAGCCTAGCTGTAGTCAGCTCAAAGCTCATCTGAAAAAGGATCTTCCAAGCTCACTCATCAGTCTGTGGCAGGCCTCAGAGGATCAGTGAGCTTCTAAGCTCACTCACACAGCCTCTCTGTAGGGCTGCCTCATGGCATCTGGCTTCTCCCAGAATGAGTGGTCCAACATAAAGTGAGAAAGAACACCCAAGATGGAAGCCAGAGTCTTTCATAACCTAATCTCAAAACTGATGCCTCATTACTTCTGTTATATTCTGTTCTTCACAAGAGAGTCAACAAGGTGTGACTATCAGGAGGTGGGGATCATTGGGACCATCTTGAAGGCTGTCTTTCCTAGGCAGAGTAAGGGAAGGGTCTGGATTAAGGAGCTGGGAGGCAAAGATTGACTGTGTTTAGCAGTCATGGATTAAATAGAGGCATGGGGAAGTTTAAAAAGACGTACTCAAGGGAAAATGCATTCTGAGTCTCCAACTGAAAGCACTTCAGGTTTGTGCTCACAGGGGCACTGGGGTTAGAGAAGGTGTTTTTAATAGAGATTTCCAACTCACAATATCCTAGGACCAGAGAGTAGCCTAGGGACATGTCTCATATAAGAAGTATATGACTGCTTTATCTCTGTCCTCTTCCTGGGCCACTGGTATACACAGAGTGATTGAGAACATGAATGTGACACTGGCCAATGCCAGGTTAATATATGGATTTCATAAGATACTGATAAAATAACAACAGGATGCTCTGTATTACCTGAGAAATAATAGGAAAAAATTATTGGAAGGGGTTTGGGCAAGGCAGTGGAATGAACAACAGCAAAGTGAACATCCAAAGCTCAAACTTTATTAAATACTATTAAAATCATTGTTTGAAAATGAAAATTTTCATTAATAACCACAGAGATAAGGTAATTACATAAAAATAAGTGAATTCAACCTGGGCCATTAAAAAGCTTTCCACACATATAAAGGAAATAGTAAGAACTTTGAAAAAACATTAATTCGCCCAAATGTAAAAATTATACAAAATATAAGCAGGATTCAAAGAATGTTTACAATTTATTCTCAAAGGGACACTGTTCATGTTAATAAGATCTCCTCAGGAATTTTTTAGATGACAACACTACAGAACTGCAAACAAGGCATAATTGACACTGCGGAAAATGCTTCAGCAAAAGAAAAGATAAACTCACTAAACATGTGGGATTTGGAATAAGTAAAAAAGATAATAGAATGTGACAGAAGATGATGGATTTAGATAATAGAGCCAAGAAATCCAACAAAGAGATAAAAGAAGGTTTTAGAATCATAAAAGAGTTGAAAGGCACCTTACAAGATTATACAATAGAATTCTCAGCTCAAGGCATCAGTTTGCTTGTTTAATAGACCTTTCACTTCTTAATACAGCAGCACCGGAAAACTACCTAACAACTGTTGGGAATGGGAAAATGGGAACTATCGTTACTACACAGCAATGTTCTACCCCCTTACCCACCAGAATCCTCTAAAACTGGAACTTAAGTAAAATATACACATAATGGGTGAGATGGAATGAGATAGTTATCTGTAGAAAGAACCCCCTAAAATTCAGTCAACACATGCCTTCTGTGTTTTATAAATAAGTTAAACTTGGAGATTTGGGTAGAATTTCAAAGCAACATACTAGGAATAAGAGCATGCCTGCGAAAGCTTAAATATAATCAACAATATTATGCACTGATTGAATAAAAACAGTATTAGAAAGGGGAATGGTCAGCATGGAAGCTAAGAAAGCAAAAGCCAGAGAGAGAGCTGAGTGTGTTCATCAGGTCCTAGGCTTCCAAGGGAGAAAGACTCCGAGTGTGATGAATATGAATTTCACATTTATTTAGAAAAACATGTCCTGTTAGGGAGAAGTGTGCTTTCACCTTGTTTTTGTAAATAAGGAATATTTCATCCTAATAAGTGAAATGCTTGTGGAGATTAACCACTTAAATATGTTCTGATCTGAAGCCTCTTTAAACTACCACTCACTTACTAATTTGGATTTCCTACACATATAAAGAAGCTGCCCCTGGTTGGGAGAAATGAAAATTCTAAATAATGAAAATGAATAGCCCTCATTACAAATAGACATTTGGGTTCATACACAAATCTCTTAAAATTTAGTAAGTCAATCTCTCTTTTTTTTTGTTTTTAATATTTTTATTGATTTCAGAGAGAGGAAGGGAGAGGGGAGAGAGAGAGAGAGAGAGAGAAACATCAATGATGAGAGAGTCATTGATTCACTGCCTCCTGCACGTCCCCAACTGGGGATCGAGCCCGCAACCGGGGCATGTGCCCTGACCGGGAATCAAACCTCAATCTCCTGGATCCTAGGTCGATGCTCAACTGCTGAGCCACGCCGGGCAGGCAGTCGGTCTCTTGAATTTGATCTATTCTAGGTACTCTGACAAGCCCTGAATTTCCTAAGCTAAAAAGCTAATGGCTCAGACTGAGATAACGAGCCAAGTCATGTTACTAGTGAAGGACCTGCCTATGTGGATTCTCTGCGTGACATGGCATCTTTATCTCATCTCTAACTGGCAAGAACTTACATTTTCTTTATGCCTCCTTTGCATCAGTTAATATGCTGGTTGCTTTAAATATTTTATTTAGTCCTGACACCTCAAGAAGGTATTATTTATCCCACTTTTACAAATGAAAGCACACACACATACACAAACTCATAGAGGTTAAGTAACTTGCCTAAGATCACAAAGCTAACATCTGATTAAACATTTTTATCCAGGACTGTCTGACTAAAAAGATTTGGCTCTTTTCACTATACCACATTACTTCCATTCATTGTTAGAAAGCAAGGTTCTTCCTTATACTATGCCAAGATAACACCAGCCCTTTGGTTCTAGTTATTTATATCTCTTATTATACTCCTAGTCTCCATCTGTAATTATTTGGATGTACACAGTATTACTTCTTCTACTGAATAGATAAGAACAGCTTGAGAAGAGAAACTGCTGACCTATTCATCTTCTTGATCTTTGAGCATCTAGTATAGTATCTTGCAAACAGAAAATATAAAATCTCATTTTCTGAATAACAAAATGAGAGCTATAGACCATAGAAAGCCAGCTGTCAAAACCATAAGGAAGAATTCCTTTAGTGTGAGTACAAGCAAATAAACATAAAAAGAATTTTTTTTCCTTCTAATGACCAAAAGAATAAGGACAGCTCCTGCAAAGGGCGACTGGTTAAAGGGCAATAGGACCCTGGGCAAGTCGGATGGAGTTCAGAGCACGATCAGTTCCTGTGGAGAAGGTGAGGGCAAGTGACAGAAACTATAGACTGGCCAATAAGGTAATGAGCTAGGAAGAGGAAGAACGGTGTCTCTAAAAGGTTGTGTAGGGTTTGGCCCTGACTTAATGGATACCAAGTATATGGACTAGTTCAAGAACATTCTGGTTAGTGGAACTAAAAGCTGGATAAACAGTTTCATATCCAAATTTGAGAACTTAGACCAGACTGAACCTTTAAACAGAGAGCATAGATATCTATTGCTGCAAGATGACAGCATAGGCAAAAACTAGGGCCTGCTACATATATGCTAGAGAAATCAATTATTCCTTAGAAGACTTTTATAAGGCAATTTAATCATTTTCCAATATATTAATCTGATGGGTTGAATTAAAAAAAAGAAACAATGGAATTCATTTGCCCTTCCTGGAATTACAGATAAAATAGGGGCAACAGTAGTTTTGCAAGTTTTGTAGCTTGATTTTGCAAGAGAAGATTGCATCCTTGAAGTCATATCCTTGCTTTATAGCAGTGGTTCTCGACCAGGGGACATTTGGCAATGTCTGGAGACATTTTTGTTTGTCACAACAAGAGGTGGGTAGTACTCCTGGTATTGAGTAAAGGTCAGAGTTGCTGCTTAACATCTTACAGCGCACAGGATGGCCCCCCATAACAAACAATCATCTGGCCCAAAATGTCAATAGTGTCAAGGTTGAGAAACCCTGGTCAACATCAACCTAAGCTATCTCCAAGATGACCTGTTTGCCCACAATTAAGTTAATACTTAAAACTGTCTGAGAAAGACAAGTACCATATGATTTCACTAATATGTAACCTAATAAACAAAACAGAAACAGACTCAGATAGAGAACAGACTGACAGCTGTCAGAGGGTAGGGGGGTTGTAGGGTTGGGTGAAAAAGATGAAGGGATTAAGCAAAAAAAATACCTCATAGACACAGACAACAGTATGGTAATTATCAGAAGGAAAAGAGGGTGAGGAGAGGTAAAGGGGGGTAAATAAATGGTGATGGAAGGAGACTTGGGGTGGTGAACACACAATACAATGTACAGATGATGTATTATAGAATTGTACACCTGAAACTTATATAATTTTATTACCCAATGTCATCCCAATAAATTCAATAAAAAAGTAAAAAATAATAAAAAAAAAACTGGGATATTAGTTCAACAACAACAAAAACAGCAGCTACTATTTATTGTTGCATGGCAAATTATTATAAGCCAAATCCAAGTTAAGTACTTGCCCTAGATTTCATTAATTCTTACAAAACTTTTGTGTGGTATTATCATTCCCACTTTACAAACATGGAAAGGTTGTCACTTAGCCACAGCCACATGGAAATAAAAAAGGTCTTACTACCAACACCATATTGCCACTTCCCAAATCAATAGTTACTATGTATAGCAGAGGTATTTACAGGTAACTTTAATGATAACACGGTAAGGATCTGAAAACAAAGAATCTAAGTAAGACCTGGAGACAGAGCATGATGAGGGAGGTGGAGAGCTATAAAGAGCTGTCTTCAGGAAAGTCTATAGAGTGGCCATTAAGCACCTGCTCTCTTGCTTCTAACTCCATGGCACATCCTTCTCTTAGAAAAAGCAAAGGAGCAGTAAAATGGCAGACTCCACATGATTCATGATTGCCAAACCAAAATAAAGAAAATATTTGTAGAGAAATAATGGAGGCACACAATAACAAAGATAAAGAAAGAGAGATAAACAAGCAATGCATAATTTAATGTTACATCTTAAAGAATCTTTGAGATCAACAACTAGTTCTAATTTCTTCATGTTAACAAGAGTAAAGCACAGGCCTTGGGGGAAAGGTTACTTGCTGAAGGTCATACAGCCATCCCCATGAAAATGACTGAGTAGCACCGTGGGCTCCAAACCCAAGGAGATTTCTCCAATATAATAAAAGAGGATAGCTTAGATTTACAAAGGATTCATAGGTTCCAACTCTCTCTTTAAAAATGGACATTCTCTTACATAACTCAATGCCATTATCACAACTAACAAGATTAACAATAATTCCTTCATACCCTCTAATACCCAGTTCATTATTTCCTTGCTTGCATGAAAATGTCTTTTTAGAGTTGGTTTGTTATGTCATGATCCAAACAAGGGCCACACACAATTGTCTCTTAAGTTTCTTTTCATCTAGAGGAGTTTCCCTCCTTTTTTCATATCATTCACTTACTACAGAAACCAGGTCAATTGTTTTATAAAATATCCCACATTCTGGATTTGACTTTTACTTCCTTGTGTTATAATTTAACTTAGTCCTTTATCCCTGTATTTTGCTGTATGTGGCAATAACTTGAGAGAGTCAGGTTTCTGTTTCACCTTTTTTTGACAGAACACTTCATTGGATATCACTTCATACTATGTCACATCACAAGGCACATGTCTGCCTTATCCTACTTTTCACAATGCTAAAATTGACCACAGGGTTCAAATGGTAACACCCTGAGCACTCCATCAACCTTTCACCTAAAGCTTTCAATTACTGATAATCATCCCCTGAATCAATCTCATGAGGGGCTGCAAGTGGTGATTTTCAAATTCTATCAGCCCAACCACATTTATTAGCTGGAATTCTTCCCTCATCAACTAAACCATTTTGTTACTCTGAACTACAGCTTGAACAGGAAAAACAAGATAACTATTTAATTCTTCCCCTTACTTTCAATTTCAGAGCAAGGAGCTGGTGTCTTCGTTACTTCTAATAAAGCTTATTTCCAGCTAAATTGGAACCAAAACCAAAAATATATTTTTATAAAACAGTTAAACAAAGGGAAAAAGAAGAGAGTCTGTGAACAATCCAACTAGTGTATAAAGAGTATTGATCAGTGACTTCAGACTTGGCCAGGGATAGAAAAATCCAAAGATCCACAGACCCTCAGAGGGAAAAGAATACCTGGTCAAATTTTTGTTCCTTCGATAAATCAACAGAAAGACCTGTCCAGAACTTTGGTGTCTTTGCAAAATGACTACTTTTACTCCAAACATGACTTGAAGGGAAATCTCAAACTGAGATCTGACTTTTTAAAAAGCTATACTGAAATAAGGTTACTAGAGAGTTAAAATGGCCTGTGAATACCATAAGTTAATTGGAATACCCACATAGATGGTTGTGATACGAATAAATCTTTTTCTTAAATTAAATGAGCAGGACAAAATCACAGGTTACAATATTAATTTCAGAAAAAATTTAGGTGAGAAGTACTGAGAGAATCATTATATATGATAAAAAGCACAGTTAATGATAGAAACACACACAAATAGGTTGCATAAAAGAACCATTAAAAAATGTGTGGAGGAGCCCTGGCTGGTTGGCTCATTTGGGTGGAGCGTCATCCCGTACACTGAAAGCTTGCGGGTTCGATTTCTAGTTGGGGCAAGTATGGGAGGCAACCAATCAATGTTTTTCTCTTGCACTGATGCTTCTCTCTCTCCCCACCCCTTCCTCTCTCTCTAAAAGTCAATGAAAACATTGGGTGAGGATTTTAAAAATATGTATGGAGGAACTAACATAAACATAATAGTAGTAGTAGTCATTCCCATCAAGTTGACACAAATGAAGACAAATAGATCTGAAACATATAATTTAAGTAAAAATTCATAGTGTGGCAGCCAGTAAAAGTAAATGGAATTTTTCAAGTGTTCACTTCTAAAATCTTAAAAAATGTATTTAAAGAGGTAAACATCTTACTGTACTGAGATATAGAAAATCTGGCATCTGTCCCACCATAGGCTGACCATATTTCTGCATCCTCACTTTCCCCCTTCATGCATCAGGGCACTTACTCCAAAGACAATTAGTCCACAGACATGAACCTATGTCCTTACAGCTCCGGTCTCCTACCCTGGTCATCAGGATTGTCCTATGATAGCTCCAGATGTCCTTGCTACTCTGTTTTCCTTATTGTTCCACAGATACCTGCATTCCTTTGCTGGGGATGTGGTAACAAAGTACCACAGACTGGGTGGCTTAAATGAAAAAAATTTATTTTCTCACAGTTACAGAGGTGAGAAGTTGGGGATCAGGGTGACAACAGGGCTGGTTCCTCCTGAGGGAACAATCTGTTCCAGGCATCCTCAGTTTGTGGACAGCCATCTTTTGTCTCTGTACAAGTTTATGTCCAAATTTCCTCTTCTTATAACAACAACATTAATATCAAATTAAGGCCCACCCTAATGACCTCATTTTACCTTAATTACCTCTTTAAAGACAATCTCCAAATATCGTCACATTCTGAGGTAGCGGGAGTTAGGACTTTAACACATGAATTTTGGGGGAAGACACATTTCAGCCTACAACCATATCTTTAAAATACTCCTCTGTTTAAGCTGGTTTAAGTGAGTCTCTGATGCTTGTAACTGAACAAACCTTATTAAAAAAGGTACATATTCTGAGCTTCTATTATTTTTTTAATTATTCATGTGTATCTTTCAAAACTCCCAATTTTTTTTTAAATGTTTTAGATGGTTTGATTTTTTAAAAAAATATATCTTTATTGATTTCAGAGACAGGAAGGGGGGGAGAGAGAGAGAGACATCAATGATGAGAGAGTCATTGATCTGCCTCCTGCAAGCCCCCAACTGGGGATTGAGCCCATGACCCTGGCATGTGCCCTGACTGGGAATCCAACTGCAACCTCCTGGATCATAGGTCGATGCTCAACCACTGAGCCACACCCAGCCAGACAAACCTCCCAATATTTTAAGCTACAAGAGAACAATAACATGCTTTGAGAGTTCACTGAATTCTGCCTCCACAGACCTAGTACCCTACAAACAATTGGTACAGAAAACAGAAAAGGCACAGAGACTAATTCTGCCGCCCGCAATGTGCTGCACCACTCAGATCCTCCTTCAGAACTGAAGCATTCATTTTCCTAGCAACCAGGAGTGTTGGCTGCTGACAGTTCACAGCAAAGATTCTAAGAACTGCCAACAGAGCCACCTCACCCAAGGTAATGGCCCCTCATTGGAGGGAGCCTGCATCCAATCATGCAGAAGTCCCAGTGCCCAGACTTCTTGTCTCAGTTCAGGACATCTTTGAAGGGGTACCCCAGCTCCAGAGAAACTTGTGGGATGGGCTGAGGCCTCTACTGCAAATGCATTATAGGTCGACTCTCCCTCTGTCCAATTCTGCTTCCAACCCCCTTGAGGTGTTTATCCTAAGACCACTTCCAAATAAACTTCTTGCACGTTAATCTCTCTGCCTTGAAGTCTATTTCCCAGAAAATCTGACTTGTAGTATATTTAAGGCTAACAATGTATTGCAGGTGAAAACAAAAATTTAGGAAAAATTAGCCAGGAGCTTGGTCAATTTCCTTTTTTCCATTTCTGGCTTTTGAAGAATTCTGTCCATCTTCCATTTCCTTGCTAGAGAAAAGGGTCCTGTTCCTTCCAGCGCCCTCCAACTTGCCTGGGCAGGCAGCTACTGCAACTACTCTTCCCCCACCCAGCAGGCACCCTGCTCTCCCTACATAGCAGGGGATGCCTCACGTTCCAGCTCCTCCCCCTGGGTTCTTCCTGCTGCTGCATTTCTAAAGTCTGGTCCCTTCAGTGCCTGGCCCTGGATGAAGACCAAGGAGAGAAAGGAGTGAAGCAAAGGAATCCATCTAGGAAGAGAAGCTGATCCTGCTCCGCTCCTCTGGCTGCTCCCCAGCAGGCATCTGCCTCTGAGCCTGAGTCCAGGAAACATGAAGTGTTGATTCTGAGGACAGAGACATGGGCCATGCTGGCTTTGTCTTCCTGCTGTCACTTGTGCTGGGTAAGCCCCTCAGGTGGGCTAGGGAGGGGAGAAGGGGAGGGTTTTTTGGTTCAAGAAATTATGGTATAGAATAAGATGACACTTCACCTATGGGACCTTACGTATAGTAGTGTGCCCTGAGAGGACCCTATATGCCAGGCACCTTTCTAAGTATCTTAGATATAGCAGTAAACAAGAGGTCTCTGCCCTCCTGGGGCTTATAAACAATGCACATATTGAATATGCAAATTATATAGCACGTTAGAAATAAATACAATGAGAGGAAGGGGCATGAGGAGTGCAGGAACTGGAGACTTGTAATTTTACATAGGGTAGTCAAGGAAGGTTTCATTAAGAGAGAGTCACATGAGCAAAGCCTTGAAGGAGATGAGTGATTCAGGAGGATCTAGGAAAAGAACATTTCAAGCAGAGGAAACTGCAAGTGCAAACACTGTTCAATGACTTCAGGCCTAAGCTTTTCATTTATTTTTCTGGCTCATGGCAATTTAAAAGTAGGGTAGGCTGAGACATAGCCAAAAGATAACAGGTGGCCAAAAAAAACAAAAAAAAAACAAAACTACAAATACTGCAAAATGCCAATTCAGTTAAAGAAAACAGGACAAAAGAAAACAGCTTATAAAAACCTCAAAAGCATCTGAAGGCAATATTGTATTTACAACCTAACATCTTGATATTCCTGACGACACCCTGGAATCGCCAGGTAAAAATTAAATTATGTTCTATGTATGCTGCTAAAGAAGGCAGGTAGGTATGTAATAATTATCAAGATTTCCCACTCATGGGTAAACATTTATAAAAATTTTGCCTTTAACACCAATTTGAGAAATTTAAATGTGTGGAAAGCCTGTTCTGTTCAGTGAATTTAGATATTGTGTTGTTATATATTAATGACACAGCATGTCTGTCTTAGGGTCTTGCCCATGCTCTTCTTCCAAAAAGAAAGATCTGCAGTCAGGTGAGTGGTTTCCATTTGGGCCCAAAACTGTTGGGTTTGGAACTGGAATAGGATGGCATATGGAAGCTAGGGAGGATGCCGGTCCTAGAGTGGGATTTGGGGGATGAGGAGAAAATGGGGACAATGGGACACCCAGATCCATATTTCCCTCTCTCCTCTTTCTCTTAGTGTGTGGACGACCTATATACTCAGGCCGTATTGTGGGGGGACAGGAAGCTGTTGCAGGGCACTGGCCTTGGCAGGTCAGCTTGCACTACGGCGAGACTCACTTCTGTGGAGGTTCCCTCATCAGTGACAGGTGGATACTGACGGCAGCGCACTGCATACAACAGTGAGTTCTAGCTAATGACTAACACACGGATAGGGTCTCAGTGAATATTTAAATGATTTCATGGATGAACCAACAGACAAATGAGAAGTGGCAAGATGAGTAAACAGAAGGAAACCCTAGGTCACCTTGGACTAGGGACAGGACAGAGAAGTAGAAAAAGAAATAGTGAAAATAGGTACTGTATTAGAAATTTTTCTTACTTTTTGACAAATAACTTCCTAAACACCAGTCAGGGCATTTTGTCTTAAGCTTGGGGGTCATAAACACAGTCTGAGCTTTCTCTTAGAACTACTGCTGTCAGTGAAATAAAGTGCCATGTGGAGAGTAGCCCCTAGGGAGAGGTCCATGTAAAATTAATGTTTCTAGCCAATAGCTAGTGAAGACTCGAAGCCTGCCAACATAAGTGAGTTTGGAAATATCCTCCCTAAGTCTAACCTTGAGATTGACTGCAGCCCACCTTGACCACAGCCTCATGAAAGATCTTGAGCCAGAGGCACCCAGCTGAGTCACACCTGATTCCTGGCCCACAGAAACTGTGAGATAAATATATGTTTTAATCCTCTAAGCTTTGTGGTAACTTGTCATTCAACAATAGATAACTAATGTACAGAGAAATCAAAACAACAGGACTTTTCAATAACAACACTAAAAGCTTACAGAAAAGAGAAATAACTTTAAAATACTGAGAGAAAATTATTTCCAACCTAGAATTCTACCCATATACAAACTATCAATCAAGTGTGGGACAGAAATAAAACATTTTCAAATAAACGAAACAGCAAAAATATTACTTCTCATGCATGCTTTCTCAGGAAGCCACAGGAAAAGGTGCTTCACCAAAATAAAGGGGAAGAAAAGAGAGGAAAACATGAGATCCAGAAAAAAAGGGATACAACATAGAAGAGAATCTCAGGAAAATAATGAAGGAAAAGTACCAAGATTGGAGCAATAGGGCAAAGAGCTCAAAAAACAAAAAGTATTGATAGACTGACTGAAGGCTTTAACATACTGAAAGATTTATACTTCTAGCAGACAGTTTGGGGAATGAATGATGAATTAATGATAGGTAATTATAAAACTAAGAAGACAAATAAAGAAATGAGACTATACTATTAACTCCAGGACAAGTAAAACATTTTATAAGAAATGTATTTACAGTACCCAATATGGTCCAGTGGTGAGTGATGTTTACATAGTCACAAGAACATACACATTAAATACTTATCTAATAAAAAATCGTAATACTTGGTTAGGAGGATGGTGAAAAGGAAGTGGGAGGTTAGCAGTGACTGTTGGCTCAATCTTTGCCTTTCACAATAGGTATACAATAGTCTAAAAAAATTTAACAGAAAAAATAGGGTTTCTTGAAAATACAAAGGAAAATAGCTAAGAGCTGAAAGTGATTGCCTCTGGGTAAGTGTTAAGTGCGGGCAGTAAGGCAGAGAGCTTTATTTATTTATTTATTCATTCATTCATTCATTCATTTAGTACTTATCAAGCTACTTGACATTTTAAATTATATATATGTATATAATTTTATTTATATATATATAACATTGGTGATTATATTTTGCTTTAAATTGTTATTTAGAAATAAAGGTCTAGTGCTCAGAAATAAAAACCGACAAATAATAAAAAAGAACAATGACTATTAAGCATAGAGATGATGCCTGAAACCACAGAGAATGGGAGAGGTGAACAAGAGAACCAGGGAGAAAAAGCAGGACAAAATGCTGGCCATACGCATGTAAGACGAGGCCATAGAAACAGTAGACAATAAAAACAAAAAGAGCAGTCAGGAAGAAGGAAGGAGAAAAGCAGACAAACCAACCCTAGTCCAAGTTGGAAGCAGCCTGGTTAATTCCGAGTCTGTTACCCCTCTTTCTCATGGAGTGCTGCTACTTGCTACACCTAGACAGCTTGTTCTGACCCAGCTATAACTTATGTGCATGCTCCACTTTTATTATTCTCCTCTTTCTCTTCCCCTTAGGACCTGGTTTCCTTTCTCATATACTGTGTGGCTGGGATCGATTAAAATAGGCAATGCAAATAATGGTGTGAGACATTATGTGTCCCAAATCATTTTCCATCCCCAACCCCAAAATACAACTGCAGATATTGCCTTATTGAAACTGCTCTCTAGAGTCACCTTTACTTCTTTCATCCTGCCTATCTGCCTGCCCAATATCACAAAGCAGTTGACAATTCCTGGCTCTTGCTGGGTGACCGGATGGGGAAAAGTTCGGGACAATGCAGGTGAGCATGGGTAAAGGAAAGGGTTGTTTTATATGTCATCCTCTTGTACCCATTCCAGAATATTTAGATTCTAGACACATTATTACTAACGTAAGTATTTTTCAACAAAACCAAATTAACCTATTCATATTATCTGTAAGTCTTCAAATAAAATATATATTTTGCCACTTATATTTATTTACTCATCTCCTGCCTAGAGTCTAGCTTTAGCTGCAAGAGCAGATACTAAACACATAATTACCTCTCTGAAACAGGTTAAATAACCAGATTTAGCCCAGGCCAGTGTGGCTCGGTGGTAGAGAGTCAGCCTGTGCACCGAAGGGTTGTGGGTTCAATTCCTGGTCAAGGGCACATACCTGGGTTGCAGGTTGGTCCCCGGCCCTGGTAGGGGCCAGTGCAAAAGACAACCAGTCTCTCTCCCTCTCTTCCCCCTCCCCTCTGTCCCCCCCTTCCTCTCTTCCACTCTCAAGATGGAGTAAAGACAAGACAGGGAATTATCTGGGAGCAGAAAAGTGGGAAAGGAAAAAGGTTTAGAATACTTTAGAACACTCATATCTTTCCTTAATCAAAATATATCTGAATTTCTCTTTATTTGGAATGTCAAGAATACCCCACCTTGGCACATTAGAAAAACTTCAAACAAATAGAGATAATTTTGAATTATCCATTGTTTTGGATTAAGTGTACTAAAAAAATTCTTCCACTAGCAAATATGATTGGAAAGTGATTATATTCTGCTTTTGGATTCCCATTCAGAAATTTTGTACATCATGACTGAATGCTGCCCCTACACCTTTCTAGACTGCTTTTCCTTTCATTCCTATCTTTACAGGTAGTGATAACACTTCCACCCTCCAGGAAGCAGAAATAGCCATCATAGACCGCCAAACTTGTGAACTTCTCTACAACCCACTCAGCGCCATCGAGCCAGAATTAGAGAAAATCATCAAGGAAGACATGATTTGTGCTGCTGATACTCATAAAAATAAGGACGCCTGCCAGGTTACGGTTTACTCTTGAAATTTTTTAACATAAGGTCTTGAAGTGGATCCAGGTAGTCCTATCTGTAAACAACAGTGGATTAGGAATCAGGAGATAAGGGTTCTGACAATAATTCTTGTGTTACCCTGGACAAATCATTTAACATTTATCTACAAATTTAACCTCTTCAATCGTTGATCTAGAGCAGGGGTGGAGAATCTTTTTTCTGCCAAGGGCCATTTGAATATTTATAACACCATTTGCGGGCCATACAAAATTATCAACTTAAAAATTAGCTATGAAAAAAGCTCCTAGATTTATTGAATTTCAAGTCCCGCCTGCATTTGCCTTGGCAGGGCCAGACCAAATGATTTCTCAGGCCATATATGGCCCACAGGCCCGATGTTCCCCACCCAATCTAGAGCAATGCTAACCACTGGTTATTGGGTTTTACAAACTCATAAATTTTTCTAAATATATTAAGAGACTGATACAGAATTACCAACTTTTTTATTTTTTCAAGTAACAGCATTTCATCCTACATTTAAAAGATGTCATTCCACTGTCTCCTGATCATAGCTGTCTGATGAAAACTCAGCCATCAGTTGTGTCTTCCTCCATTGAGTGTGACATGCTGTTTTGCTCTGGCTGCTTTCAATTTTCCTTCATATTTGATTGTCAGAAGTTTGATTCTGATATCTAGGTATGGTTTTCATTGTATTTATTCATTGGATTTGTTGAACTTTTCATTTTTTAATGTTTTTATCTTTCATCAAAACTTGAAAATTTTTCATTCATGATTTCTTCAAATATTATTTTACCTCATTTCTCTCTTTTCCTCTTCTGGTTAAAACCACAAATTCGTAAGTTACACATTTTGATATTTCCACACAGAGTCCCTGAATCTTTTCATTTTATTTTTCTCTTTTTCTGTTCCTTGGGATATTTTTAAATTAATCCATATTCAAGATCATTGCCTCTTTCTCCTGTCATCTATATTTTCCTGCTAAGTTCATCTAGTGAAATTTTTCAAATATTTTTTTTGTTCTGGAGTGACTGTTTAGTTTTATTTCTTCTCTCTCTTTCTCTCTCTCTCTCTCTCTCTCTCTCACACACACACACACACACACACATTCATATGTACACATGTGTGTGTGCATGCACATACTTTTCTATATCTCTACCAAGATTTCCTACCTATATATTCATTATCTGCAAACCAAACAATGAGACATGGCCTCACAATCACTAGAATGGCTACAATCAAGATAGATAATGACAAGAGTTGACAAGAATGTGGAAAAACTGGAAACTTCATACACCTAGTAGGAATGTAAAATAGTGCAGCTGCTTTGGAAAATTGTCTAGTAGTTCCTCAAAAGGTTAAATATAGACTTACCACATGACCCAGGAATTTTACTCCTAGGTATACACACAAGGGAAAATAAAAACATATGTTTACATAAAAACTTGTACATAAACATTCCTAACAGCATTATTCGTAATAGCCAAAAAGTGAAACAACTCTAACGACCACCAACTGATGACTAGATAAACAAATTAGTATATCCATATAATGAGATATTATTCAGCCATTAAAAGGAATGGAGTACCTATACATACAACAACATAGATGAACCTTAAAAAGAGTATGCTTAATGAAAGAAGCCAGACACAAAAGGTGACATATTATTCTATTTATATAAAATGTCCAGCATGTGCAAATCCATAAGGCACAAAGTAGATTACTGGTTGGTCTAGGGCTGGGAGGGGTCAGAGGAAATGAGGGTGACTGTTAATAAGCATGGAGTTTCTTTTGGAGGTGATGAAAATGTCCCAAAATGTGTTGTGGTGATAGTTGAGCAACATTGTGAATATACTAAAAATCACTGACTTATACACTTTAAATGGGTGAATTGTATGTTATGTGAATTATAACAATAAGGTTATTATAAAAAAGAAAAGCAAGATTAAGAGACATATCACCAACTATTTACTATCACTATCATTTTGTTAAGAAAGGATTATTTTGACACTAAAAAAGGCAATAAGGACCTAAGGATATAAAAATAAGGGCAGTTTATTCAATTGAATAACTTTAGTGAAAACACTCATCACAACTTCAATTCATAATGAGTATTTTGAAACTACTGATATATAGGGGTGGGCAAAAGTAAGTTTACAGTTGTGAGTATGCAAAACAGTGTTTATTCTTATTATTTATTAATTGCTGTATTATGTATTTGTATTATAACTGTAAACCTACTTTTATCCATCCCTGCATTTAGCTAAGTTATCTGCCAATTTCAAATTCTATGATTCTAGAATTCCTGTGATCTCCCCCTAATGCAGTGGGAATTCCAGCTTCCTCCAGAGTTCTATAGCTCCATAGTATCCACTGCCCCATTCTAAGAAACTCTCTACCTCTTATGACCACACTCCTATTCATGGTCTTTTTCACACATGCTCATGACCTTTATCTCTTCCTCAGGGTGATTCTGGAGGGCCTCTGTCATGTCACATCGATGGTGTATGGACCCAGATAGGGGTGGTAAGCTGGGGATTAGGATGTGGTAAAACTCTTCCTGGAGTCTACACCAATGTGACCTACTATGAAAAATGGATTAAAGCCACTATCTCAAGAGCTGAGGTTTGGGGGCCAACAATCTGGATTTATCTGACTTATTGTTCCCTATTTTGCTGTTCTCTCTGGCTCTTCTGGGACCCTCCTGTGCCTTTGGGCCTAACATCTTACCAGGAGAGTACGCAGCAAAGCTAAAGCTATTGGCCAAGTACAGGGCTACGAAGAGAATGTATGGAGAATAAGCCCCAGTACAGAGAACTCAGGACAGTCACTGGGAACTCTGGATAACTTCATTAAAATAATTAGAAATAATTCTGGTTTTGAACTACTTGATTCTGGAAGTATGGTTTAATGGCTGGAATGTGAACAGCTGAGAAATAAGGCTTCCACCTCTGTGCATGGCATTCTTTGTCCCTGACTATGCATCTTGCAAGGCAAGAAGGATGCCTTCTATGAATAAGTATTTATGGGGGAAAAATAAATAGCTACTGGAGAAGCAAGCAAGAAAAAAAAAGTATCTGTGAAGGCAAAAGAGAAGGTTCTCAAGGAAATAAGTTAAGGGTTTACTTCTTGCCCATGGGCTGCATTATGGGCTTCTCACCTGGTCTATATTTCTTACCTCCTCTACTATCCTATCCTTCTGCTCTGTAGCAAGGGGTCTACTAAGAAATCCATTTATGTAGTTCAGCTCTGGGAAGTTTAGAAATTTTTACTCTTTGAAATACTAATGTAACCCACTGCCAAAAATGGGTTAATGCCATGATCACAAGAGCTGAAGTCTTGGGTTTCAATAATCTGGACCAATCCAGGTTGTTTAATATCAATCCTATAGTAAAGTAGTTTCAATGTTTACAAGAAAAAGATTGTATTTCTTACTTAACTAGATGCTTCTTTTGTTAAACAAGCAATCACATGACCTACACTATTTCCCTCTCTGTGTAGGCTTCTAGGAGCTCAGAGCTGTTTTAAACTTGAGCTCAGTCATTTTTATCCTAGATTATCTGGTATAATTCCACTCGCACCCCTTTTATTTAAATCAGCCATTTCTCATTTGGATGAACTTAACTTTTATCACATCTGTGTAAGTCAACCTTCAAAAACAATTTTTGAGATAAATACATTTAATAAGATTTGGAAACATAAAATCCTTGCTAACCCCTACCCTCACCTCTCATCTGGGCTGCTGCAATAGCCTCCTAACTGGCATTCCCATATCCTTTCCCTCACTTATACCTATGTCCAACTCATTTATTCTTCACAATATTCAGACTAATGTTTTAAAAATTAAGGTATGTTTTTATACTTTTTCCCCCCCTGTCCTCTACTTATAGTACTCCAACTGCATCCATTTCACTGCTCACAGAATAAGGACTAAAGTCCTTAACAGGACCCACCAAACCCTGTAGGATTTGACACCAGCCTGCCTCTTCAGCCTCATTCAGTATCATTCCATCCTGCTCTACATACTTTCACTTCCTCAAATGCTCCAAGCTCCCTCTCATGCTGAACTTTTGCATCTGCTATTCTCTTTCCTGCTGCCTTTGCCTACTTAATTCTTACTGTGTTTTTCAGATCTCAGTTCACCTTTCACTTCCTTAAGGAGGCTGTCCCAGCTCTCTGGACCAGAACAAGTCCCCCTAATATATATTCCCATGGCACCAGAGAGCCCTCCTTCATAGGACTCAACATCACTATAATTTAACATGTGTTTGTATACTTTTTTACTTAATGTACATCTGTCTTACCAAAATGTTTGGTCCATGAGAGAAAGAAATTTGTTTTTGCCAACCACTGTATCCCAATCTTAAATATTTGCTGAAAAAATGAATGAATAACAAGCAACCTCTTTGTTTTCCCAACTGAGAACCTGGGGTTTTATTTACTGAAGTGGCCCAGAACCTGGCACAGTGTCTTACACAAGTAGGTTTTCAAATATTAAATAAAAAAATGGAAAAAAAGAGTGACTCAGCTCATTCTCTCCAACCCTAAGGAACAAAGTAGAGAAGAGTATACAAAGCAAGTAAATTGAAAGTTTCAAAGGCAAGAATTGATGCTAAGCAAGCTCTAGAATGACACAGAGGGCAAAGCAAAATGGCAGCTGAGAGAAAAGAACAAGAGAAAGAAAAGAGGGGGGCCAAGGAGAGAGGACAGACTAAAATGAAGAACCAGAAACCAACAAATGTATGAGTCAGGAGGACACAGCAAGAAGACATAAAGAAAGTCAAGAAAGCCAAGTATTCCCGCCTATCATTCCCCAGAGACCAACAAATGTATGAGTCAGGAGGACACAGCAAGAGGCCATAAAGGTCAAGAAAGCCAAATACTTCCACCTATTATTCCTTTAGACCTTAGGAAGCAAATGTTCCACAGCATGGCAGGTGGCAAAATTTTTCTCATGAACCTAGAGTTGAAACTTGAAACTTTTCAAGGAATGAGCCCATTCAAGTAGAAAGAAGGGATATTGAAAGAAGAGGACAATGTAACTTCACTGTCCTGGCTGTATCAGGATAAGCACCTGACTTAACAGCTGCCCAGAGGGTTGTAAGGCAGGTGGTCTAGCATCTTACTCAAGAGATGTACTAAATACTTGAAGCCCAACAGATCCCTTCTCCTGGGAAGTCTGAAGGTCAGCATACATTCAACAGTATTAAGTGCCCATGATAATAAAGGCACCATTCTAGGCACTAAGGATACTGAAGTACATACAACACACCAAGACTGCCATCAAGGAGTTTATATTCCAGTGGAGGAAGGACGATATAATCAAATGCAAAAGAAATGTTTATTATAATGTCATATACAGGAAAATCTGATAAAGAAAAATGAAACAGAAGCAGCAGAGAGTATCAGGATAAGTAATTCCACTTTAGATTAAGTGGTCAGGGAAGTTTCTCTAAGGAAGTGACATTTTAAAGAGGCCTGCATGAAGGAGAGAACACACACACACACACACACACACACCCTGGGAACGAACATTCTAGGCAGAAGGAACAGCAAGTACAAAGGTTCTGAGGTAGAATTATAGTTGGTGTGTCTAAGGAAGAACAGAGAGGTCAATGCTGGAACACTGCAAGCAAAGGGGGAGAGGGGTAGAACTGAGACCAGTTCTACCCAAAGGGGGAGAGGGAGCCATGCTCCTCTAAGAAGGATCGAGCAGGTGATGCAGAGCCTGGTAGGCCTCAATAAGAACTCTGAATTTTATTCTCAGTGAGATGAGAAGGCACTGGAGGGTTGAGAGCAGGAGAATGATGAAACCATGGAACAGAAAATCACCATACCATGCTCATGGGAGACTGCAGAGGCCATGAAGGGGCTAGGATGGTAGGTTAGTCCATGGTAGGTAGACAGATGCGTAGAGAATAAGAATCAGCCCGGCTGGGCGTGGCTCAGCAGTTGAGCATCGGCCTAGGATCCAGGAGATCGCAGTTCAATTCCCAGTCAGGGCACACGCCCGGGTTGCAAGCTCGATCCCCAGCAGGGAGTGTGCAGGATGCAGCCGATCAATGACTCTCATCAATGATGTTTCTATCTCTCTCCCTCCGTCTTCCTTCCTCTCTCTGAAATCAATAAAGATATACTTAAAAAAAACAAAAAAAAAACAGATACCAATGCACTAATAAGGAAAACAGTAGAGGGCTACCGTACTCTGAACATCAGTTAGGAAGGTGTGATTTTGCGGGACTGTGTGCTGTTTCTTGTCTTCTCTTCTTGATACCTTAGAATAAGGTCCTATAAATGGAAGTGAAGAAAGACAGAAGCCCACACTTCCTTTCCAGATATCTACTTTACAATTCATCACTAAGACACGTACCTTACTTCCTATTTGTTTTTTCCTCATACTCAGACCAATGTTCTTCTCATTCCTTCATGTTATTTCCACCTCAAGGCCTTATTTTATTTGTTCCCTGTACCTGGAATATCCTTCTCTTGTACACCTCAATCCATTTATTTCTCTCCATTGATTGGAAAAGGAGGCGGTAAATATCTGAAAAAACCATTGAAAGAACCCTAGGAAATGGTTTTTAAAATTAACAGGGAATGGGTGAACTATATAGTATGTGAATTATGCCTCAATAAATCCGTTTTTAGAAAATGAACAGGAAGTGTTTCTCCAGCTTAAACAACAAGACTAGTCTGTGATGTATTTAGGGCTCTCTAAAGATCTTCTAAATAATTCCTGTGATTATATTTTTTACAAAAGCTCAAATTGCCCAGCTGGGCATGGCTCAGTGGTTGAGCATCGACCTAGGATCCAGGAGATCGCTGTTTGATTCAGGGCACAAGCTCGGGTTGTGGGCTCGATCCCCAGTTGGGGGCATGCAGGAGGCAGCTGATCAAAGACACTTTCACGATTGATTTTTTTTTTAATTTACCTTTACTGTTGAAAGTATTACAGATGTCCCCTTTTTTCCCCCATTGACCCCCTCCACCCCACTCTGGCCCCCTCCCGAGGCCTTCACCACACTATTGTCTGTGTCCATGGGTTATGCATATATATGTGTATCACCTCTTTGGTTAATCTCTTCCTGTCCCCACCCCGTTCCCTCTGAAATACATCAGTCTGTTGCATGCTTCAATGTCTCTGGGTCTATTTTGTCAGTTTCTTTTGTTCATTAGCTCCTTAAAGACCCTTCAACATTTCATTTAACACTGGTTTGGTGGTGATGAATTCCTTTAGTTTTTCCTTGTCTGTGAAGCTCTTTATCTCTTTAATTCTAAATGATAGCTTTGCTGGGTAGAGTAATCTTGGTTGTAGGTCTATGCTTTTCATCACTTTGAATATTTTTTGCCACTCCCTTCTGGCCTGCAAAGTTTCTGTTGAGAAATCAGCTGATAGTCATACAGGTGCTACCCTGTAGGTAATTACTGCTTTTGTCTTGCTGCTTTTAAGATTCTCTGTCTTTAATTTTTGCCATTTTAATTATGATGTGTCTTGGTGTGGGCCTCTTTGGGTTCCTCTTGTTTGGGACTCCCTGGGCTTCCTGGACTTCTAAGTCTATTTCTTTCACCAAGTGGGGAAAATTTTCTGTCATTTTTTTCAAATAGGTTTTCAATCTCTTGCTCCCTCTCTCCTCCTTCCAGTAGCACAATGATGCAAATGTTGGTACACTTGAAGTTGTCCCAGAGGCTCCTTACACTATCTTCATATTTTGGGGTTTTTTTTTCTTATTGCTCTTCTGATTGGGTGTTCTACTTCCTCATATTCCGAATTGCTGATATGACTCTCAGCGTCCTCTACCCTACTGTTGATGCCCTGTAAATTATTCTTCATTTCAGTTAGTGTATGCTTCATTTCTGACTGGTCCTTTTTTTATGTTGTTGTTCTCACTAATTGCCTTGAAAGTCTAAGTTCCTTGAAAGTCTCACTAAGTCCCTTGAAGCTCGCATTAAGTTTCTTGAGCATCCTTATAGCTATTGTTTTAAACTCTGTATCTAGTAGTTTGCTTGCTTCCATTTCATTTAGTTCTTTTTCTGGAGAGTTCTTCTGTTCTTTCATTTGTGACATGTTTCTTTGTCTCCAAATTTTGGCTGCTTCCCTGTGATTGTTTCTATGTCTTAGGTAGAGCTGCTATGAATCCTGGAATTGGTAGAGAGGCCGTGTGTAGTAGGTGTATTGTAGGGACCAGTGGCTCAGCCTCCCCAGTCACCTGAGCTGGGCATTCTAGGTGCTCCCCTGTGTAGGCCATGTGCAATGTCCTGTTGTAGTTGAGCCTTGATTGCTGTTGGTGTCACTGGGAGGAACTGACCCTCAGGACAATCAACTGTGAGGACCAGCTGCAACTGCAGTGGAAGAGCTGCTGTGCAGGAGACAACCCTATGGAGCAGGATTTGCTTTAGTGGATCTGTGGTGGTCACTGAGTCTGCTCCTTGAGTGTGTCACTTGTGGATGTAGTAGGGTTGTAATCTGGAGTGGTCAAAGCTCACCACCGGGTGCACTGTCTCTGGGGCCTCCTGGGAGATGCAAAATCAGCCTCTGCCTGTGCCCTACCCAGAGCCATTCCGCATGAGCTACACAGCAATCTATAAATGGCTGCTGCTAGTGCTGGGCTTGGAGGTGCCCAGGAGAGGCCAAGCTATGAACCAAGGTGGACTGCTGCTAGTGCCAGGACTGTGGCCACTTATTGAGAGCTATGGGGCAAGGTGAGGCCAGTTGCTGCTTGTTTGTGAAATTTTAGGAAAGTCCGAAGCATAAGGCAAGAGAGGCCGGTTGTATGGAAAAGCCACTGGAAATGGCTTGGATGAGCTTGCAAGTAGGGAAGGGCAGGGGTCTCAGGGAATTACCAGGGTGGGCAAAAAGTATGAGCCATGTTTATGGAGATTCAGATATGGCACCTGCCTACCAGCTCTGTGGGAGGAGGGTTCATCAAAGGAGCAATGGCCTCTGCCAGCTCTTCTGTCTGTGAGAAAATTGCCCCTCCAGCTCTCACCCTGATTGCAGGCAAGTTAATTTCTCACTGAATGTCCCAGATTCCTTTCAAGCTGCTGCCCCAGTGCTGGAGCTCAGAGGGAGTGAGTCCAAGTAAGTCCATGTGCAGGCTCTTTAAGAGGAACTGCCTGGGGCCAGCAGCCTCTGTGCCACTCAGCCACAATCCCTGCTGATTTTTACAGCCAGAAGTTGTGGGGACTTCTCTTCCCAGCACTAGAAGCCTGGGCTGGGGAGCCTGGGCTGGGGCTGGGACCCCTGGCTCCTCCAGGTAACCTCCAAGGTCAAGATATCCCTCCTGATTTTACATTGCCACTGATGGGTGTGGGACCACTCCTGGGACCAGCTCTGAAGTGGATTCTCCCCTGGACTACAGCCCCGCGGGTTCCACCCCATGTCTCTGCTCCTCCTACCAGTCTGGATGTGCTTCTTCTTTAATTCCCTAGTTGTAACACGTCTATTCAGCTAGATTTCAGGTGGTCCTGAATGACAGTTATGTATTTCAGATGTAATTTTGATGTGGTTGTGGGAGGCAGCAAGTACCGAGTTTACCGATGCTGCCAACTTGACCAGAAGCCCCAACATTAACACTCTTGATGGCCTCTTCATGTTTTAAAATTGTGCTAATCATCCATTCCACCAGCAACAAAAGCAAAAACAAACAAAACAAACCACAAAAATATTCACAGCACAACTTCTTGAGACGTTAACGCCACAAGGTTTAGCAGTAAACTGACTCGCATTCTCTCCTTTGTTTGTGGCCTGAGAGACAGTTTTGTTCAATAACCAAGACATTTTATCCGTGAACAACTTGTTCAAACTGAATTGTTCGAGATTGGAGATGTTTGAGAACAGCAGTTTGACTGTACTTAATTCCTTGGAATATCTGATTTAATATGCTCCATTTTTCATTTTTACATCTTGAGGAATTCTAATTAGGTGAGATTTGCTAAGGTCACATTTAACATACAAAGCTATCTATACTAAGGCTACTGAAAAACCAGTCAGCAATTTTCCCCCTCAAAAGTGAGGGAAGTTATTTCTAGATCTTCTATTCATATAAAAAATAAACTATTTCAAGTAATCACACATTTTTCCCTTTATTTCACTAAATTGTAAAGGCATCCCCAAAATGACAGGGCATTATTGAAAAAGGATTCAGAATAAAATGTAGAAGTTATATTTTTATATTATTTCAACAGTGGGTATTTTATCTTTTCATGTGTTTGACTTCATTCTAAAGTGATATTATTCTCCCCACCAAATCTGAATAGTTATAGTTTATTTGCATAGTAGAAATCAGCTGCCTGAGAATTTTGTTAAATGTGTTCCTTCTTCAGGAAGGGGAGGAAGAAAAGGAGTCATTTAATATAACCAGAGATTAGATTAATTTTATTCCCCACTTTTAATAACTAAGAGAAAATGTTCACTTTCGTAAGAATAAAGACAACTGAAATCTTTAATGGGAAATTCCTTTTCTTTTTAATATATCTTTATTGATTTCAGAGAGAGGAAGGAAGAGGGAGAGAGAGAGAGAAAGAAACATCAATGATGAGAGTGTCACTGATTGGCTGCCTCCTGCATGCTCCCTACTGGGGATAGAGTCCACAACCAGGGCACATGCACTGACTGGGAATCGAACAGCAATTTCCTGGATCCTAGGTCGATGCTCAACCACTGAGCCACGCCGGGCCAGGCTTTAATGGGAAATTCTAATTGCCTTTCAGGGTAATTATTCTCAACCAACCCAAATTCTCTCCATAGCATCTTCTACCATGTAAATCTTCACTTCTCATCCCCATATGGTTGGAATAAAGTGATTGGGAGCTAATTCTGTGGCACTTGGTGCCACTCTATGACACCTAAACCACACTGCCTTGTACCATAATTAGCTATGAACACCCAAGAGTGAAAGAATAGGATAGGATGAGGGCCTTAGGATCCAAAATGCTAAAGACACTCTGATTTTAGTAGAAATTAATGAGAAGAGGACAGATTCTAGATACACTTGGTAGAGTCTAGATACAGTAGTAGAACTGAAATAACACTTTGATTGGATTTGGGCTGACTTAATGGATTGGATGTGGATGGTGGGAGTGAGGGTGGTAATTGAGATAGGAAGATAGTAAAGATAAGGATTTAAAAAGAGAAATCAGGTTACTGTCTGAGAATGGTCACACTATTAAATGAAATGAGGAAGACTGGAAGAGAACAGATTTGTTGGGCTTTCAAACCCAGTGGTAGGCTGAATACTGGCTCCCAAGGATTCCATGTCCTAATCCCTAGAACCTGTGAATATGTTACCTTACCTGGTAAAACAGTTTTTGCACATATGATTAAGTTAGTATCTTGAGTTGGGGAGATTATCCTGGATAATCTGGGTGCATTTAATATAATCCGGAATATTCCTGTAAGAGGAATGCAAGAGACTCAGATGCTTATGAGACTATGCAGAAGACATAAGGATAGAAGCAGATGCAAGAGAAGAGGGAAGACACTATGCTGCTGGCTTTGAGGATGGAATAAGGGCCCATAAGTCAATAAGTGCTGCAGACCTCTGGAAGTTAAAAAAGGCAAAGATGTGATTCTCCCGTAGAACCTAGGGAGGGAATGCAGCCCTACCAACATCTTGATTTTAGCTCATTGAAATTGATTTCAGACTTTTGACGTCCAGATGTATAGGAAAATAAATTCATGTTGTTCAAAACCACTAAATAGGTAGTAATTCATTACAGCAGCAATAGGGAACTAATATATACATGTTAAATTTGAGACACCTATTAGATATCCAAGTAGAGATGCTGAGTAGGCAGTCTGGAGCTCAGAAGGGGCTGGACTAGGGAAATAAAATCAGAAGAATCTGTTTGAATTATGAATCCTTATCCCCACACATTCAAAACCAACAACCCAAAAAAGTGCTCATGCACATACACACTTTTTTTTTTATAATTTCAAGATGTTCAAGAATCCCTATATTCATAGAACCTACAAAATATTATAAATAATCATAAGGCAACCTGTTCTAATCCTGATAAGATTGCTCCCTCCCTAAGGAGGAAACCAAGCCATTCTCTTAAAAAGTCTTTAAACTTTTTTCCAATTCTGCTTATTAAAAAAAATTAAAATGTTACAGAAATACCTAACACAGAAAGTTCAAATCCCCATGTAACTATCTGTTCATCACTCTTACCCTAGACAGTCCTCATGTTTAAGAATGTGTCAGTATGCCTCTGACTTCTTTTTAAATATTTATACAGATGTATACTGTTTTTTAACTTGCCTTTTTAAATGGAGCTTACCTTTGCCCAGCTGGCATGGCTCAGCTGTTGAACATCGATCTACGATCCAGGAGGATCGATTCCTGGTCAGGGCACATGCCCGGGTTTCAGGCTCAATCCCCAGTAGGGGGGGTGTACAGAAGGCAGCTGATCAATGACTCATCATTGATGTTTCTCTCTCTCTCTCTCCCCCTTCCTCTCTATAAAATCAATAAGGACATATTTAAATAAATAAATAAGTGGAGCTAGCTTTTTAAAATTAGTTTATAATAACAGAAAGCTGTGGTTACAACTACAAAGCTTCAGAGTTGAGACCTTTGATTCATTTTATTAAAAATTCCATGTAACTAGGCTACACAAAAAGAAAGGATAGCAGTAGGCTGATCAAAGAAAGTCTGTGTCAATAAATTTTAAATAATGAAAACATTTTGGCCTTAAAAATTAAAATTACTAGAGCATTTTCAAAGGTAAGAACTTGAATTTTAGAAGAAACCTCCTATCCCTCTGAGTTCAATAAAGCTATTTTTATTTCTGACACAGAGCTAAGCAGACCAGTGCAGTGCAAAGCAGACCATTCAAGAGCAGAGCAGGGCTGTCTAGGCCGAGAGGGGCCGGGCACCAAGGTTGCCTCATTGCTTTGCTATTTCCACAGCTGTGCTGTATCACAATTGAACTGTTTTGCACTGAATAAAGTTTCCTCTTCACCAAACCCCAAACTGGGGATTCCTGCTGGCATCGAATTGGTGTCATCACCAGTTGACAATTGGTATTGTTCCTTCAGCCAAGATCCCAAAATGAAGACGAGGTTGAGCTATTGCTCACCAGCTGAATATACGATCGTGAGCTCTAGAGGTTGTTACCAAAGCATTAACAACAAAATATGAGGGATATTGGTGTCTAACAAATAACAATGTTTACTTGTATTTCCCCTCTTCCAGTCAAATTTTCTGGTGATCTGCTAAGAAGCAATCTGACGGGAAAATAAAAAGTATACCAAAACTAAAAGAAAGAATTTTGAACCTGAAAGGAAACTTGATATTCTGGAGTCAGTAAACTTTTTCTGTAAAGGGCTACACAGATATAGCACAAAAGCAGCCATAGACAATATATAAATGAATGAGCATGCCTGTGTTCTAATAAAACTTTATTTATAAAAACAGGCAGTGAGCCAGATTTGGCCCACAGGTCTGTAGTTTCTAAACCCCTGGTTTAAATCCTCATATTGTCAATTTCATCCGAGACCCAGAGAGATTATATCAAGGTCATACAGCTGGCTATTGGCAGGTTGAGCATTAGAATGCATGTTTCCTGAGTGTAGTCCTCTAGAATAGATTCTGGTGGGTCATAAGATAGAGATGAAATACATGAGAAAAAACAAGGCAGAGAATCAGAGAATGCTAAGGTGGGTTTTGACTGTAGCTTTCAACAGTTTGGTTATAAATGAGGATTTGCTTTTCAAGAGATTATGGCTTTCATAAAAACAAGTGAGTATCATAAAACCAAACAGGTAAATGACAATTTAGCCATTGTTTGAAAAATGATCTTCAGAGAAAACTATTCTATACCCCCTTCCTATCATTTCCTCGAACATATTATCAATCATTTGTTTTATCAATAGGACAGCATTTACTATGATCACTGCAATAACTTATCTTAAGGCAAAACAGGTTTTTAAAAAACACATAATATGAGCAACAAATACACCAGAACAGCAGCAGGCAATTATTTCTCACGGTATTTTAAATTTATTTTTCTCTCTTTTAATTTCCAAAGTAATACTCATTGGAGGAAACTCAAACAACATAGAAGTATATAAAGTGACACACTCCATGCTCTCCTCAATTCCATTCCCCAGAGTGTTAACATGACTGATCTACATCAGAACAGTTAATAAAGCTACTTTCTCTGAGCCACTCTTAACAACAAAGAGGAATATAGAGTTCCCCTCGCCAGATATCCCTTCGAAATCATGTTTTAAAAAGCAACAGAGAGGTTAGGGATTGTCTGTGGCCTGCAAATGAGAAAAGCAAGCTGCCCATGCATTATAACTAGATGAGTAAGGATCCTGAAATACCTTGATAATACTACTATAGAATGTACAAACACTTCAAAAATGAATATCCATTTCTTCTCTTTTGGTATTTTACTAGGAAAACTTGGGCCAATTTGCTCGGTTTTGAAATCCATACTTGAGTGACATTAGTGAAAATAGCAAAGTAAGGAATTCCAGAAGTCTGTCCTCCATAAAAGCAATAAAAAAAACTGGCAGAATCAACTTTTTTTTGGAACTCTGGAAACTAACCAAAAGCTTGCAGAAACTACTTGATGCACTTAATAACAGTGAAATGCTTAAAAAACACTAGCTGGATCTTGGTTAGCATAGTGAGCTTTGTGGCATTTCCCCATTCTCCAGCTCAGTGGTGGTCTTGAAAATAAGTCTGCCTTCCTGGTACCAGTAACAGTACCAAAGGGCGCAGAATGACCTCATTCACAAAGAATTGTAATAATTTGTTTTTACCTGTCTGGTGGTGCCCTGGAAGACTGGCACAAAAGGTGACTTTATCTTGCCTAATTCAGAATTTTGCAAGTGCTAAAAAGTGGCTAGATGGAAGGAGTTTGTTGAAAACATTTACAAGCAAAAAATTTATTAGTTGGTGCTGCATGAGGCAATGAATAACAGTTGGGGCAAACAAGACACCAAAGAGGTTGGGAGGAAAGGCTAGAGGATGAGAGTCTTTGGAGAGTAAGGGCTTTGAAAAGCTCCCACATATTCCTGGGAATCAAAAAGATCATGTGCATTCCCAGGACTGGTGCATGTTTATTTTTAATTTTTATTTTCTTTATTTATTTTTAAATATATCTTTATTGATTTCAGAGAGAGGAAAGGAGAGGGAGAGAGATAGAAACATCAATGATGAGAGTCACTGATTGGCTGCCTCCTGCACGCCCCCTGCTGGGGATGAGACCGAAACCCAGGCATGTGCCCTGACCCACAATCGAACCCGGATCGCCTGGATTCTAGATGGAGGCTCAACCGATGAGCCACGCCCGGCGGGGCCAAGAGCATGTTTAAAAAAGATCTGAGAAGGCTCTAAGCTCCCATCTCTGGCTGACCTTCAGGTTTTGCACAAGCAGAAAGTGAAGGCTAAGGGAAGATGCAAGGCAATACACAGAGCCCATCTGCAAAGACTAAGAGATTTTATTGTTGTTGTTGTTGTTGTTCTAGGCACTTAAGGAAAACTCTCCCCAACACCTAGCTGATCACTAAGCTAATGAAAGAGAGACATCACAAAGAATACATACTTTACAAAATTATGAAATTAGTTCAGAAAAGTCACTAAACATACAACCATAGTAAGCAGCAGTAACAAACCCTAGGGAGAAAGAAGAATCTGATTTCTGAAATTGCTACACTATCATATTGAAAATGTCCGGTTTGCAACAAAAAACTATACGGCACACCAAGTAACAAACAAGAAAATATGGCCCCACATAGAAAAAAAAAAGTAATATACATTGCACTTACTAGACAAAGACTTTATATCCGCTATTTAAAATATGTTCAAAGAGACTGTTAAAAGATGAAAAAAGTAAGCTACAGCCCAAAGGAAATATTTTCAAATGTCATATCCAACAAAGAATTTGAATGCTGACTACATAAACAATTCTTTAAAACTACACAATATGAAAACATGCAAAAATTTGAACATTCTTTGCCAACGATTAACCACATGAAAAGATGATCCACGTCATTATCAAGAAAATGCACAATGAAATATCACTACACATTTATCAGAATGACTAAAACAAAAACAATTAAGAAAAACTGGTAATACCAAGTGCTGGTGACGATGTGGGTCAATTGGAATTCTCATACATTGCTGGTTTTATATAAAGTTTTAGAAAATGCAAAACTATAGAGACAGAGGACAGATCAGTGATTGCCAGGGGTTAAGAGTTTAAGGAGGTTTTGAACTACCAGGAAACCTCCTGTTCTTTATCCTGACTATAGGGGTGATCACATGAATCCATTCAGGTAATAAAATTCACAGAACTATAGTTAATACTGTACTGAATATTTGAAAGTTACTAAGAGGGTAAATCTTAAAAGTTCTCATCACAAGAAAAAATATTCTGTAACTATGTACAGTGACGCCTGTTAACTAGACTTATTGTAGTGATCATTTCATAATATATAAATATCGAATCATGATGTTTTACACGTGAAATTAATGTTACATGTCAATTACACATCATTTAGAAAAACCTCATAGAATTATGTACCAAAAATAATTCAATTTTACTTTATGTAAATTTAAAAATTAAAGGAGAAAAAAAAGACTGCAGGGGTCTAAATCCCAGCACCACTTAACTTCTCTTTGTCCCGTTTTCCTCACCCTAAAAACACAAACTGCCCTTCTTTGTTAGAATTACTTAAGTTCCTGGCATATATTAAGCACTCAATAAGTGGTTGATAAACAGAAGCAGTTGATAGATAAAGCTGGTTGGAGCGTCCTGTGCACCAACAAGGTTGTGGATTCGACTCCCAGTCAGGGCACGAACCTCGGTCACAGGTTCCACCCCAGTCAGGGGCTCGCTGGAGGCAGCCGACGGATGTTTCTGTTTCTTTTTCTTTCTCTCTCTCTCTCCTCCTCTCTAAGAAACAACAACAACAAAGAAACTATGAAAAAAAAAAAAGAGCGAAGAATGAAAGAATTTTGAAACCTAACCCCTCGTTCTTCACCATCTTCATTAAACATTCACTGGAAGCCTGTGAGGTGATCATTCCAAATTACATTTTACTAGGTTTACAAAAATCCTTGCGCTCAAGGGGGTACTGAGAGGCTTCAGCGCTGCGCAAGTACTTATCATTATGCAGAACACTAACAACCAATGTGCTCTAATTAAGGCTTAATACTAGATGTTCAGCACCATGGCCCCTCTCCCGGAGAGACCGTCAAATGACAACCTTCTTTTCCCAAGTCAGGGAACCTTAGCAACGCTGGACTTGAGTCTCGCTTTGCTGTCCTACAACCCACGTCACTAGCCGGTCAATCCTTCCCTCAGAAATATCTTTTAATCCTTCCTCCACACCATTCCCACACGTAGGTGGGGTTTGGGGTTCTAGGAAGCAGCAGCTGCTGCAGTGAATGGCGACTCCTATCTTCCCGGTGTCTCTCTTCTTACCTAACATCAGCCTCCTCTTCTCAGCCGAAATCACCGAGGCCGCGTTGGAACTTAATCCGATTCAACTGGGACCCAAGATGGCGGCGCCCTGGGCCTGGAGGAACCGCTCACACTGAAAACCGCCGCACAGCTACCGGAGGCTTGTGCGCAGGCGCTGCGCAGGCGCCGCGCAGGCTGCAGGGACCACGTGCAGGGCCGAAGCCTAGAGCTCAGGAGTTGGAGGCCCTGTGGCGCTGCTTCACCACCGGGCCAAGGGGACCCGAAGGGAGGCATTAGGAAGGGCTCCGAGCGCTGGACTTCACATCCATTTGCTGCCCCTCCTCCCAGAGCTTGGCGCCAGCTGTTCTGATGGCAGCAAGTGGCAAACGTCTAAAGCTCTTACGACTAAAAAGGAAACACGAATATGTGAAGTTCTTGCATGTCAAAGCATATGGTTTCTTCTCAACAAGGTAAGCTATGGGCACAATAGGAACTTGCTTTCCATCTTCGTGTGCCAAAGGACTTGGGTTAGAATAAAATGTAATCAAACTAAAAAAAAAAAAAAAAAAAAGTCACATTAAATCTTTTTTTAAAAAAATCTATTCTAGTTAATACATATGTATTGGACATAAGTGCCAGGCACTGTTCTCTGTTATAGGGCCGTAACAGCGATTTTCAACCAGTGTGCTGCAAGAATTTTTAAAATATGCAATACCTGACTGTTTACTCAGGGGCGGTGACCTCTTTTCCCTTAGATTGTCAAATAAAAAAATGACAACAACCAACACAGGAGCTGCCCAGTGTGAATGAATCAAAACTGTACCTATTTTTTTTCTTTGTCAGGTCAGCAAAAAATATATTTTTTTGGTGTGCTGCATAATTTTAGGAATTAGTTTATGTGTGCCATGAGATGAAAAAGTCAGAAATCGCTGGGCTAGAACAATGAACAAAATAAGTATCTCCCCTCCCAGAACTCATCACTGAAAGTCAGAGTGTTGGGTCATGCGTGGAGCCTGCCAATTTTACCCTCTCTCCATTCTAGGAAACCTCAAGCAGCCCCCAGGCCCAAGGTCCCATTTGACAGAAGCAGCTGCTGGCAATTCTCAACTCTGGAATGCAAGTAGCCAGGTGGGTACCCAGGAGAAGGAACCGGGCAGAGGCGGGTCTGAAAAGGTTACTATGTCTAGTTTGTCATAGGTCTCTGAGGTAAACTGGCATGAGAACCCTGCCTAGAAGGGGCACTCTGCGGAATGGTGGCTTAGAGCCTCGTTCTTGGGGAGGCTGACTGTAAGAAAAACAAAGGAGAGCCAATTACTCAGTAACTTCAGAAGCCATGGAAGCAGACGAAGGTAAACTGAGTCAAAGGAATGTTCTCTGGAGTAGCTATTCGTTGTCACTTTCCTAGGGCTCCTCTTATTTCCAAATGACTTCTGAAGCTACTTCCTGTGTTTTCAAGTTTACTCATGCATCCTTATAATAAGCCTGCATCAGCTGAGGTTAGCAGAATAGGCCTCTATTTCTAGCAGTCAGATAATACAACTATCACATACATTCCTTTCCAGTTACTTCAGTGATAGCTCCTTAAACCATTCTTTATGTGGAGCCTTATCTTCCACATAAGATAATAGAGGGATTGAATATAATTCATGTATAAATTGCACGGTGGATTTGTTTATTGTTTGACTAAAAGTCATCACAACTTATGATGGAAGAACATAACCATTCAAATTACAAGAAATCACACGGAAAGCACTTAACATCACATTTTTTAATAGGAGCCTAAGCCAAGTCTCGCCTCACGCAGAACTTCAAAAATCCTGCTCCCCAGCAACTACTCCAGAAGTAACCCTCAGCTCACACACATCTACCTTGTAATCTCCAGATAGTTCTAGTAGCCTGTATGTGGAGGGGGCATCCTTGTGAGGAAATAAACAAGGGGTGTGGGAAATAAACAAGACAAGAAGGGATCATTTATGTGGGTGGCCCCATACTGGGGGTGGGGGCAGCTGCCCTCTTTGTGTGTGAACACCTCTGTATTAGTTTCAAACTGCTATTGGAAATGGTGATATTTATTGCCAGAAAAACGAATTATCAATATGCTGTGCAAACATTTTCTTCTGTGCTCCTTGTTCTTGGCCACCTCTCAGAGAAAAAGTATTTAGTTATCCTCCAGTAAAGCAATTCCTTGATTAATGTATCTTCAAGAAACAGTGCTCCAGTACAATGAAAGCAGCCATATTGAAAACAAATGAACTCTGAATCCTAAGCAGCAGCCCTGGCATGCATTATGGGGCTCATCAGCAACTGCAATTGTTAATCTGCTCATATGCATCAGAGTAGGGACAAAAATCACCTCCCTTCACAGGTTCTGGTTATTTATTCCCTGAAAAGTAACCAAACCTGGCACTAGGCAAAAATGACAAAAACAGAAACTGTTTTCAGATTCTATAGGGTTCCTTTTCAGTACATCACATATGAGAACTTGAAGTTTACAAGCATGTTCCCCATAATAAAGTTGTAGAGTAGAGAATAATTCCCATTCAAAAGATGCAAATAAAGGGAGGGGGCTCTAAGTGATTTGTCCAAGGTCATATTATAATAAAATACAAAGTAACAACAAGATTCTAGGTATCCTAAGGGAACTTCATGTTAACAAAATGAATTCTAGCCTGGTGGTAAGGAGAGAGAAACAAAATCAAGTCAGAATTTGTATCAGTTAGGAAGTATATTTACGGAGCTAGTTATAAAAACCTAAGGTAATAGTGGCTTAAACAAGACAATAGTTTTTTTTTGTTTTGTTTTGTTTTGTTTTTCTCAAATACAGGAGGAGGCATGCAATCAAAAGCTCAGATGATGACTCTATTGTCACTGGGAACTAAAATTCCATCTACTTTTCTGCTCCACCATCTCAGTGCATGGATTCCGTCCTCAAGATAACCTCATGAACCAGAATGGCCACTATGAGCTACACAACTTTGTTCATGGTAGAAGGGGGAAGGAAGATGATAAAGGCAAACGAATAATCTGTGCAGTCCAGTCCTCTTTAACGAACTTTCCTAGAAACCTCACACAATAACTTGTATCTCCTTAGCAGGCTGGTAGAAGTCGTTTTATAGGTGGGCAAACTGCTACAGTTAGCAATACAGGGTCCACTTACTCAGGAAGACAAAGGGAATGAATATTGGGTAGGCACTAGAGGTGTCTGCCACAGAATCCTATTGTGTCTTTTTTGTACCTGCCGATACTCTGGTGGGAATGAGTTTTAGTTATAGGTCACCTCAATTGGACAAATGTGAAAAAGGAGCCACTTCGAAATGCAGTCAGAGCTGCCATCCCAGAGGAACTGCCTTGCACGTCTTACTCCTCAAACCTTTGGAATGTTTAAACTGGGCAAAAGAACCTCTAGACTGGGCCAAAGCAATATTGTGTCCCAAAGAAGTACTTGCAAAGCTAACAGGAAAGCAGACATTCTGACTACCAGAAACTCCTTCCTTCTACTCATGTAATTATTCCCCTTCCCTTCCTCATAAAATCCCTTGCCTTCACTTCATAATCAGAACAGTGTTTGGGTTTCTGCCTGAATCAGTGCTTCATGAATAGCTATTTTGGGGAAGCTCAAATAAACCCTATTGCCTCTCAACTTTGGCTTTTTATCTTTAGGTCAACAACATAAATAAGTACTAATAACTTTACAAGTATTTACTGTGTGCCTAGTTGTGTTCTAAGGGTAGTACATATACTAACTCATTTAATCTACAAACCCTACATAACAGGTTTTATTAATATCCTCATTTTACAAATAAAGAGTGGGAGCACAGAGAGGTTAGGTAACTTGCCCAAGGTCACACAGTTATTAAGGGGTGAGCCAAGAAATGAACCAAGACAGTCTGGTTCTCTCATGCTAAACTCCAGTTAATAGTCACTGTGGACTACTTTATATATTTATTTCTTCTTTAAAGTATATTAGTCGTACCTTCCCTAATTCTGTAACATGTTCTTTATAAGCAGGGGGCCTATTTTATATATATATCTCTTTGTATTCCCTGTATTTTCTACACCATTTTGCATACATTATATTGATGGGGATAAAAGAACCCTGAGTGCAGGATTTTACTTTTTTTTAATCCTCACCAGAGGATACTTTTTCCATTGCTTTTCAGAGAGAGTGGAAGGGAGAGAGAGAGAGAGACATCGATGTGAGACATCGATTGGTTGCCTCCCGCACTTGCCCTGACTGGGGCCAGGGAGCCAGCCTACAACCGAGGTACGTGCCCTTGATCAGAATCAAACCCTGGACCCTTCAGTTCGAGGGCCAATGCTCTAACCAGTGAGCCAAACCGGCAAGGGTGAGTGCAGGATTTTTAATGTGTAAAACAATGTGTAAATATAGCTGTACTTTCCATGGGACTTATAATAACTTTCTCAAGATAAATTAGACAACTTTGGAATTCTAATAGCAAAAATGGTAAGATGATGGCCCAGTTTTCAAAACTAACTTATTAGAGCCACAAACTCTGGGCCATGTGTTATATGAATCAACTCAAAGAACCTATAGTTTATGACGTGAAACGCACAATAGAGGTAACTGAGGTGCAGTTATAGCTAACTGTGGTATTTTAGATTAAGTCTTTGGCATTTCTGAGTCTCAACTTGGGAATAATGAAATGTACCCTCTTTCCTCTCAGGGTCTTTATGAATCAAGTTAAATGAGGCTGTGAAAGTCCTTCCCAAGTAGGAGGAAAAAAAACAGATGTAAAGTATTTCTAAATATATAACAAGGGACATGCATGTATAAATGTGAGTCATTAATAGCAATTGACTGTTATTAACAGCCAGAGGGATAGTTTGAAAAAAACATGAACTTTCAGGTTAGAAAGACCTGGATTCAAGTTCCCATTCTGCCATTTACTAGCTGAGGGACCTTGGGGATGTTGCTTACATATTTCTGAGCCTCAATTTTTTAAATTATAAAATGGAGAAAATACCTACTTGACAGCGTATAACATGTAAGAAGCACCTGGTTCAGAGCAAACACAACAAACTTTATTCTGTGCTCTTATACGGACAATATTAGTTATTTTACAAAAAACACATCAGAGAAGTTACATCAGTCCTTCCAGAGTTTACCATTAGGACATCAACATATAGAAAGAATACATTTATTTAGTATTTATTAAACCCTATTAAATGCCTACAGCTCTTCCAGGTGATTAGGAGAGGACCTAGAATTTTATATCTCCTGCCCTGTATATCAGTCAGAGGTTTTCAGATCCCATTGACAGTCTGATGAAAGCTACACCACCTCTCTCCAAAGAAAGTTACAAAACTTTCAGGAGACAATACAGGACATACAGGAGAATATCTTCATGACCCAGGGGCAGGGAACGCATTATTAACCAAGGAGGACAGTAAGGGGAGGAGGGACATTATAAAGAAAAAGATTCATAAATACACCTACATTAAAATTAAGAATACCTACTTCAAAAGAGACTGTAAAGAAAATTTCAAAAATAAGCCAAGGAGCAGAAGATATTTGTAACACATACAACCAAAAAAAGTTGAGATTCCTGTATAAAGAACTTCACCAAATCAATAAAACATGATAGACAAAAAGTGTGATATATTTATACAATAAAAATAAACTATAGCTGCATGGAACAATATGGGTAAATCTTACAAACTTAATATTGAGTGAAAAAAGCAAGACACTAAAGAATACAGGATGATTCCACTCATGAACTTGCAAAATGGGTAAAACTAAATAATATTGTATAGGGATGCACATGTTATGCATATGCACACAGGTAAAATTGTACAGAAGAACAAGGAAATAATCACGAAAGAAAAAAAGTGTGAGTGAGAGGTGTCAGAGTCTGCTTCTAGGTTACTGACAATATTCTTTCTTGACTTGGGCACAGGTTACAAGAGTTTCTTTACTTGGGCACAGGTTACAGGCAAACCGTTTTACTGAGTTTCATTTACTTTATTGTGCTTCACAGCTGTTGTGTTGAAGGGAAGACCCTCCACCAGCAAAAAGATAATGACTCACTTTGTTGCAATGGTCTGGAACCAAACCTGCAATATCTCTGAGGTATGCCTATATTTTATAATTTGTCATTGTTACACGCTACTCGGAATGTACACTGCAAAAATAAACAAATACACTTCCACCACCACACCTAAAGCTAGCAGGGAGAGAAGGAATTCAGACTCCCTCAAGTCTCTAGACCCCAAATTTATGGTGTCAAGCTACCTGAGATCACAGATAAAGAAAACCTTTAGATTGTAAAGAGGTGGGGGGAAGAAGGGAGTGATGAGAACAGGAAAGGTGAAACACTGGAAAGAAACATTAAGCAGAAGAAAGATTAAGCCTCTGGGTCAGTTCATACTCTCACTCGGAGAGAAAACATGCAGCACAGACGTAAGGAACAAATGCCCAAGCTTGGTAAGGAATGCGATGGTGTCTGAAAAACACAGTACCTAGTGAGGGGATGGAGGAGCACAGCTTGTAAAGAAATGTGAACTATTAAATGATGTATTCCAAAAGAAAGAAGACCAGTAATTGCGAGTTGAACCCTCTACCCATTTCTTAATATCTCTGCCCCTCACCCCTTAATGGAGACAGGGCATGTTAAATGGTTAGAAGCTGCAAACACCAATTTCTGAGTGAAAAAATACACCATGTCATGTCTCAGCAAAATACTATCACAGAACTTAGAAAAGCTTCTCTGTCAGCCTTGGGAAATTAAGGAACTGGTTAAAACAAGTTACAAAAATGCCACTTCCACTAGCCTTGGAATAAATACACATATTGCAACTAAATGATAAACCTATTCCTGGATCATATTTAGTCTGACCTCCAGTATAGACTGCTTTTCACAGTATAGTCCCTCCTTAGAGAGAGTGAAGCCTTGTGTTGTTAATGCTCACCCCAGGATATTTCTTCCATTGTTTTTAGAGAGAATGGGAGAGAGGGAGGGAGGGAGGGAGGGAGGGAAG
Source organism: Miniopterus natalensis (assembly GCF_054644295.1). Classification (NCBI taxonomy): domain Eukaryota; kingdom Metazoa; phylum Chordata; class Mammalia; order Chiroptera; family Miniopteridae; genus Miniopterus; species Miniopterus natalensis. The sequence goes on from NC_142084.1 coordinate 43,387,225, forward strand.
AGAAAAATACCCATGAGAGAGAGACACAAACGTACACATACCCCACTCGGAATCAACACTCAGAATCGAACCTAGGACCCTTGGGTGTGCATGCCGGTGCTCTAATCACTGAGATCACCATCCAGAGGCGAGAGAGTGATGCTTTTTGCTGAAGTAATAGGACTCCAGGGTAGCCTACACTACTTAAGTCAGTAAATCAATGGAAGTACATCTTTGTAAATTTTTTCATTGTATTCTTGCAAGAAATATTTACTCATTTCCCATTATTTCATGAGGTCTGGATTTATACTGAACAAAACTATCATTTTAAAAACGGATGGTGTCCAATGCATTATTTTCATAAAAAGTTCTAGTAATGGGCATACAGAATTATTTTTAAGGTTCCAAGATCCTACCAAGGGTGTCAAGTTGACCATTTCCTCATACTGCACTCAAATTCTTTCCTTTTATTCTATTCTCTACCTTCCATTTGTTCCCCAAAGACCCATTAACCTCTTACTTCTCCAACTTTCTCCATGACTTAATGGAACGCTCACTATATCTCACTTTCTAAAGAGGCTTTATTGAATGTTCTCATAGGCATCCTTCTCACTTCTTTACCTCCCTTTTGTAGTCAATTCCTTAGGGTTGTTCTCTCTTATTAGATAACTGGCTTATCCGGTTGAAAAGCCAGTTATGTCTGATTGAAAAACTGCGGGGAAGAGAAAAAGGGTGCGGAGCCATACTCACTGTTACACTTGTGTGCGGAACTATTGATCCGTGCCGCCTTTGTGCGCCCCAAAACACAAGATCACAAAAGTAATTTTAGGCCCAGAAATGACTCTCGGTCCAAATGGATTGCCTTTTGGAACGCTATTCTAAACTGGGGGCTTCACAAAATAACTGAAGCAAGTCCTACATTAAAGCGGTGAGCTCCGGAAGCGGCCAGGGCAAGGGGAAGAGCCGCAGGTCCGAAGTTCAGGCGCAGAAGCCGCGCCGCACGACCAGCGCCTCTCGGCCCGGCGGCCGCGGCCCGCGCACCTGTCGGGAGGGGTCGGCCTCCGCCGCTCTCTGACTCACCCACCGATGAGTAACCACCTGGCCACAGGGTCCAAGGCAACAGCTCTTGGGGGAATGTGCAGTTTCGGCTGCCCGGCCCTGGCAGGTAGAGACCCGAGCGGATTTCCTCGGGCTCCGCCCCAAAGTGAGGATGAGGAGGGAGAAGACACACCCCCCCTCTCACCTCCGGGGGCGCAGCTCCCACTCCGGCGCGTGAGCCGCCGAGGGAGCCACTGCCTTCCCCGGCTGGACCTGCGCGGCCCCAGGGCGCCCAGCCCTCGGTCCCCACCCACCCCTCGCGCCGCCCCTGTGCTCCCCGCGCCCCTCACCTGCAGCCGGGTGGCCCGAGAGCGCTCGGCCCCGGGCGCAGCGCCCGCGCTCCCGCAGCTCTTCCTCCTCGTCTTCCCACCGCCGGCCCTCAGCCATGGGCGAGGCGCGGAGGCGCGACCCGTCCAGATGGGCGGCCGGGTGGCCGGGCGGCCGGCGGGGCGGCCGGGCGGCGTGTGGGGCAGCCGGGCAGCGGGACGGACGGACGGACGGCGGAGCACCCCGAGCACCCACTCCAGCACCCTCGGGGCCTGGAAGGCGGCCCCGGGAAGGAAGTGGCGGCGCTGGGGCGGGGGGCGCAGGCGGCTGCGGAATCGGCTACCTCGGCGGACGCCACCTGCAGCTGGCGGGGGAGCCGCGGGGCGCCGGCGATCGGGTTTCCCCGCCTCCTCCCTGCGGCGCGCCCGGCCTCCCGCGCCCAGCGTCCGGCTCGCCCGCGCCCTTCCCCCTTCCCCTGCCCCGCCCCGCGGACTCGGAGCCCCGGGCCGGGCGGGTTCGGGCTGGGCCTCGCCTCCTCGGGGAGGGGTTACCGGCCCCTGGGGCCGCCCCACAGCCACACACGCTGGAAGCGCCGCTCGCTGGACCCAAACAAACGTGTACACAATTAATACGCGGGCGGGGGCGGGCGCCTGGCCTCTTCCCGCCCCCTCACAGCGTCCCGGCGCCCACAGGAAGCCCATTCGCTTGACACCTAAACCCGCGGAGGAGGAGGAGGAGCCTGCCTCGGAGAAATGGGACAGCTGGGAGCCCCGAGCTTGGGAACAAACTCGGCCTGGAGTTTGGTTGAGACTGCGTAATTTTTTTTTTTTCTTTTCCTCTCTTTTTCGCCCTTTAAAATCGAGCCTCGCCAGAGCACAGAGGATTTTTCGGGCAGTGAAGCTACTCTGTATGAGTGTAATGGTGGATGCATGTCATTATACATTTATCCAAACCCATAGAATGGACAACGCCAAGAGGGAGCCCCAATGTTAACTGAAGACTTTGGGTGTGGATGTAGGTTCCTCAGTTGTTGAATGGACCACGGGGGGGGGGGGGGGGCTGTTGATAATGGGTGAGGCTGTGCATGTGTGGGGCAGGGGTTATATGGTAAATCGGTCTTCAGTTCAATTTTGCTGTGAACCTAAAACTGTTCTAAAATACAAAGTCTATATTTCAAAAACTTTTCATTAAAAAAATTTTTTAAATGGCTACAATCCCTACATGAAAATGTGTACTTCAGAGCCCTGAACCTGATTATTTGTAGACAGGTGATTTGGTGAAGTGGCAGGAGCACTGGCTGGAGTCAGAAACTGTAAATTGAACACTTGGCTGTGAGATCTACCCCTGTGAAAGTTTTCTCATGCTGAAGAACTGTTGCAAGAAAGTTATTGTGTATCTGTTCTGTATAGCACACATCTTAGGTTCAGCGCTTGCACACAGGGGCAGATTCTGGAATCTCGGAAAAAGATACCCAAGTAGCAGGCCGAAACATGGCCTGGACATGAACCCTTAGGAAACTCCCTAGGGGCATGAACAGGCCCTTATCTTCAGCCTCTTGCTCTATTTCTGAGATTGTGAGAGCTCCTAATGTTCAGCATGTAAGAGAGAGAAAGAGAGGAAGAAAAGAGTCACTGAAAATAGAATTGCCTGCCATAGCTGAGTGCTGCTGTTTCTCTGCCTTTTCAATAGTGGTTGTTGCTGCCTGAGAAAATCTTTCTGCTTTTAGGCAGATAAGAGCCACAATCGATTTTGTGGAATTGAGGCCAAATCCACATGTGAAAACTTTATTAACTGCTAAGCAGTTAAATAAGTAGATATCTGAAGAACTTGAAATTAAACTAGAAAAAAAAAAAAGGATCTAGATTTAGGGTTATTTTGAGTGTTTGAATTCACTATAAGTGAAAGCATGCATATTTGTCACTTAACCTTTGAGGATGATGAATCATTTGGAGGCCCCTACCCTGACAATAGCACAGCTTCACAAAGCTGTTAGAGTGAGTGTCTACTATTTTTCAGGTTCTTAGTTTGAAAGGGCTGAAGTGTTCTGATTCTCCCACACAATCAGAACTTTAGGAACCCATGCCCTTACTTTGGGGTACATGCTCAAGCCCACTTTACATTCAGCAAACATTTATAGTAATCACTGTGAGCCAAATACCACACTAAGTGCTGTGGGGGGATTCAAAAGAAGAAACTAAATATTTGCTCGGGGTCCTGTAGTAGATGCATTTCATATATGTTTTCTCATTTTGAATAAAATATGTTTCCAGTCCTCCAGTGACAGAGGAAGATCTATCCAGTTTACTGCAAAATTAGGTAAATTCTATAATAAAGATATAACGTTAGATAAGGGTGCCAAGATAATTCAGTGGAGAAGGAATTGTCTTTACAAATGGATATTTACAAGCAAACAAATGAATTTGAACCTCTACTTTATACCATATAAAAAATTAACCAAAGATGGCCGTAGCCAGTTTGGCTCAGTGATTAGAGCGTTGGCCCACTGACTGAGGGCTCTCGGGTTCAAGGGCACGTACCTAGGTTGCAGGCCCAGCCCCCAGTCCCGGTTAGGGCTCATGCCTGAGGCAACCAATCCATGTGTCTCTCTCACATGGATGTTTCTCTCTCTCCCTTCCACTCTCTCTGAAAAGCAATGAAAAAAATATCCTCAGGTGAGGATTAAAAATATATATATATTTATAAATCATATATTTGATAAGGCAGATGTATACAGAATATATAAAGAGTTGTATATACAACTCAACAATTTTTTAAAAAATATATCTTTATTGATTTCAGAGAGAGAGAGAGAGAGAGAGAGATAGAAACATCAATGATAAGAGAGTCATCATTGATCAGCTGCCTCCTGCACACCCCTGGCTTGGTATCGAGCCCAGAGCCTGGGCATGTGCCCTGACTGGGAACTGAACCACAATCTCCTGGATCCTAGGTTGATGCTCAACTGCTGAGCCATGCCCAGCTGGGCTCAACAATTTTTTAAAAAATAAGCCCAATTTAAAAATGGACAGTCTCTAAAGAAGGTATACAAAGGCCAATAAGACCATGAAAAGATACTCAATATCATTAGGGAAATGTAAATCAAAATTTCAGTGAGAAACCATTTCACACTTACTAGATATATAAAATAAAATGGAGAAACTTCAGTCTTCATATATGACTGGTAGGAAGGTAAAATGGTACAGCCACTTCGGAAAATAGTTTGGCAGTTCTCAAAAAGTTAAATACAAATTTACCATATAATGCAGCAATTCTACTCATATATCCACTCAAAAACTTACACATGAATGCTCACGATGGCATTATTCATCATAGCCAAAAAGTGGATACAACTAATTGTTCTGTCAGCTGTTGAATGGGTAAAGAAATAGTGGCATATCCATACAGTGGAATATTATTTAGCTATAAAGAGAAATGAAGCACCGACACATGCTACAACATGGATGAACCTTGAAAACATTATCTGGCTAAGTTAAAGAAGCCAGAGACAAAGACTATGATGATGTATGTTTCTATGAAATGTCCAGAATAGGTTAATCCATAAAGACAGAATGTAGATTTGGGGTTGCTGGGTACAGAGGATAATAGGGAGTTATAGCTAATAGGTACAGGATTTCTTTTTGAGGTGATGATAATACTATAAAATCAGATAGAGTTGCACAACTCTGTGAATATACTAAAGGATGAATTCTATGATATATAATTATATCTCAATAAAGCTATTATTTAGGGAGGTGAGGGAAATGTAACCAACTCACTATGAAAGCAAGAAAACAAAGACCAGGGAGAGGACTGCACTCTGAAGTCATTATTGAAGTAGGAAAAACAGATAGGAGTTACAAGCAATGACAATTTAATCGTATGAAACAAAGTCAAAGGTGTGGCCGACTAGCAACCAAATAAACATGCCAAACATTCTACCCACCCCAGTGACACAACAAGAGCCAAACCCAATAGAAGGAAAAAGTTAAGGAACTTGGAATGCAAATGTACAGATTAGAAATAAAATGAGACTTGCTTTCAAAGCTTGAAGGTATTAAGAAAAAAAATTTTTAAGAGATATTGAAAAACAACTCCCTTTACAACATTACAAAGGAATACTTTTCACTTTGGGTATATAACTTGAAACAAAAAGGTGTTCAAATAGAACACTATGAAAAAGAATATACTGCATAAATACATATGTAGTACAGGGCTTGGCAAATAGAAGGCACAATAAATATTTGTTTAATGACTGAATGAATATGCTTCTTTTTTCTCCCTGCTGAATCACTAGAAGGCATAAATCTCAAGTTTTTTAACTTAAATAAATATTAACTATCTGGAATTTAAAAATTACAGCTGAAGACCTAAAAAGAGAAAAAGCAAGGATGGACAGGAGTATACCGTGGATTTTAAAAGTACAGTAGTTTCAAAGTTTTGTTTCTTAAAATAAACTATCTGAACCAAATATGACAGAATTTAAGATTTATTAAAGCAGGATATTGCATTCATGAGTGGTTATTATAGTATTCTCTATATTTTCTGTGTGCTTTTACATTTTCATTACTTTCTTAAAAACCAAAAAAATGTTGTAGATAGCACAGCTTCTGTTTGTTTTGTGCACTTCCCTCTGGGTAGTTCTCCCTGTGGTAGATAGCTTGCAAAAATGCCCCCATTAGCTCTTCCTCTGCCTATATACTTTATAATGTGACTTTGCATCTCTTCCAACAAGATGTGGTTTCCTACCCCGTGAAGTTGGACTGGCTTTGAGATTTGCTTTTGCCAATAAATAGAGTATAGCAGTATTAACAGTGTGTGAATTCCAAGTCTAGACCTCAAGAGGCTTTGCTTGTCTTCACCATGTGAACGAGCCAAGGTGAGAGAACAAGACAATATGTGAAGGAAAGACCAGTTGTGCAAGTTGAAGCCAGTCAACCCTCAAACATGTGAAGAACCCAGTAGAGATCAACAGAGCTGCTTATCTGACCAACAGCTGATCACGTAAGTGATCCAACTAAGAACAAAACTGCTGTCTAACTGGCCTGTAAACTCATAAGCAGTAGTAAGAAATGTGTAATGTTTTATGTCACTAAAATTTTGTAGTGGTTTGTTATGCAGCATGTACTGGCCTGGCATCCCTGGTTATCAGTCACTGAAACAGAGTTAAAGGTACAAAACATTATTAGAGAGTAACAGCTGTGAAAGAAACAGGAGAGAGAGATATTGATCGAAAGGAACTGTTCATACCACTATGCGACTGGACAAAGCCTGGGCTAGTCCAGTAGTATAAGTGGGTAGGCTCTTGAATCACCACCTTGCTCAGTCATTGGCTAAGGCTGCTTGAAAGCTGCTGCAGACAGCTAGAGAGATACCAACTAGAGGCTGTCTGCTTACCGTATTCTTTGTACTTGAGCAGCAAGAACTTTCTTTTTTTTTTTTAATCCTCACTTGAGGATATTTTTTCCATTGATTTTTTAGAGAGTAAAAGGGAAGCAGAGAGAGAAAGGCAGAGGAACATTGATGTGAGAGAGACACATCAACTGGTTGCCTCCTGCATGTGCCCTGACCAGGGGTGGGAAGCAAACCCACAACCGAGGCACACGGTTGACCAGGAATCGAACCCACGACCCTTCAGTCCATGGGCTGATGCTCTTACCACTGAGCAAAACCAGCCAGGGCAATGAGAGCTTTCTTGATGGGTATGGCACATCTGTGTCGGCTATAGTCCAGTCCTTGCATTATGCAAATCCACTTCTCCATACATTTCCAGGGAGTGCCTCAGGTTGACCTCCATCACTGCAGTTGGTCTCAGAGCCTCCACTAGTACTCATAGCGTTGCTTCTCCGCTATCTAGTCTAAATTCCTCTTGCTCTCAGCTACCACCTCTGCTGCCCTCGGTGGCTTACCTGGTGATATGGCCCAGACTTTCATTAGTGAGGTGTCTTAGACCCTAGTAATCATCTCCTTCTCAGGCTGGGGTTGCTTCACATGTCCACGTTAAAATTGCTCAAAGGAAAAGCAAGAACCGAGAAGCACCCGTGTGTGTCACCTGAGTTCCGCACATATGCCTCCCCATTCCCATTGTGTAAAATCAGCCTCACCTCCCGCTGTTGATCAGAGTTAATTAACCATGCCAAGATGGTCATTCTTCTCACCTGCTGGTCCCTGGCCACAAGGAGCTCAAAGTGTGCAGATGGCAGCAATAGTTTGTAATTCAGCTGGGCCCTTGCTGTGTCCTCTAGCGAGAACATGCTCCTACTGACAACCAGAACCTCTAACCCTGTAGATCCCAGGAAGCCTAACTCAGAAGGTCATTGGGAGTAATGGTAAGTGAGGCCACTTCTGCTTTCACCCCCTTATTTCCAGATCTATATATTCTTCTGACTGGAGACACAGCACCATAGAAAGAAAAGTCTCTAATATGGTGTATATGCTACATTCTGGAGGATTAGGCCCCACCTTCACACAGTATTGCCTCCAGCTTTGCACTCCAGCTATGTCTCCTTTAGGAGGAAAAAATATATATGTGAAACTAGAAGTAAGAGTAGTATATAATAGCTTTTTAAAATAAGCACTATTTCATCCATCAGAAACAAATCCAAGTCTCTCAATGTCACATTCATGGAACAAGTGATTATTATTAGTCCCTCTCTTCCAATAAAAATGAAACCTATATTGCAAAATCAAGACCAGGGCTCTCAGGCGCTGTAGCTTCAGGTTCAAAATATAATAAAACACATGAAAGTGTCAAAAACGAGAGTTCATTTCCTGACAGAAGGACATTTTTATTTTTAACTCTTGACACATCTGAAAAAGAAAAATGTTAGTGGTTTATGTACAGGGACCTAGAGCTTCTATTGTTCTTTGGCCAGGTCGAGTTTTAATCCCTTCCTTTGCCATTGCTTTCTTTCTCTTTTTTCCTGTCCACATCTTAACTTTTCAAAAGTTTCCCCTTTTCCTCCTCTTTATTTTTCTCCAGTTTGTCTTTTTCACTCTATTTCTCTCTTTGGCTTTCTTAACTGTAGTGTGCCTTAGTTTCTTCATCTGTAAAACGGGTAATAATAACAATAGCTATCTCACATGAGAGCTAACATGAGTTAATATGTCAGTTTGTTGGAGCTGTCATAACTAACTACCACAGAGTGGCTTAAACAACAGCAATTTACTGTCTCATAGTTCTGGAAGCTAGAAGTCCAAGATCAATATTTTGGGAGGATCATACTCCTGGAGGCTCTAGGGAAGGATCTCTTCCAGGCCTCTCTCCTAACTTCAGGTGGTTCTTTGGCTTGTGACAGCACATGTATAATCTTAGGAATGCTGGGGTTGGCTGTGCTGGGGGTGGTCTTTCATCAAGCCAGCCTTTCCTATGGACCTCATTGCAGCCTTATCTTTTCTATGCCCCGCATGGAAGAGCTGCTTTACAGGACCACTAGCTGGTCTCTGAGCCCTGGCCCTTGGAATGGACCCTGAGCTGACCCTCTAAAGTACCAATACCAGTGCTTACCCTGGAGCACCATCCTGCCCCACTCCACGAGCAGACATCCTCCACACCCTCCTGGCTCAGTTAGACACTCTGCTTTCCTTAGGAAGCATTGCCTGAACGCCCTCCCTTCCCCAATATGCATGCCGTTTACAATCTTTCATCTTAATATTCTGTGCCCTGGCTACAAAGTGTGGTCCATGGACTAATGGCACCAGCATTACTTGCACTTGATTAAATACAGAGAATCAGCTCCACCCTGACCTACTGAATCAGAACCTGCATTTTAATAAGATCCCCAAGTGATTCATAGGTACAGTTTGAAAAGCACTGTTCTATGCACTGACAAGCCTAACCCTCTTGCAATACAATAATAAAAATGTCTAACTTTAACTCTTTGATAGAATTTCTTCTAGTTTTCTGGTATTAGACTGCATACTTCACCAGGGCAGGTACTGTATCTGCCTTGATTGTGTCCACCAAGCTGGACACACAGTAGATCCTCAATAACAGTTTGGTTAAATAAGTAAATTAAATATTGACAGAAAAACAGATTTTTAAAATGAGAACAAGAAAATAAGGTATTGACCTGACCTCTATTGGTTTGCTTTCAAAAAAGTTTTACTTTAAAAATATATCAGATTAATAGGTATTGGTAATGTTTGTGAATTGTTCTTAATTGAAATTCAATGCTCATGTTTTATCTGTTATATTAAAATCAATGCCAAATATATTATTAAAAATAATTAGGGGGGAATTGATTTTCACTTCCTACCCAGAAGAGTACAAATAGCATTCAGCTCTTTCAATTTAAACTAAATAATGGTTTCAAGGGTATAATAGAAACCAAAGGTACATTTTCCACTTGTTTCTATTTCTCAAGTAGAGAAGCCACAGGATGATGAAAGGAAATGCCTCCACATGTAAGCATTCCGACTGTCTAGGGGAGAAAGAAGATAACTATCTTCTATAAAGACTTAGACTTAGTTAATTCCAATTTTATTCCCTGAAGCTTCTCTTCAAGTTGGTGTTTATTGCAAAACTTGTTATGTATGAAATCTTGATTTACTGTGCTTCCCTCTAATTTTACTTTCGGAAGACAAACATTCTTGCTTATCTTTGCTTGTGTAGCGTCTCCATAGCAATGGTTAAAACTCTTCCTCAGCAACAAACCCACCACGTTGACCTTAGCGAGACCAAAAATGTCTCACATAGAGCTTATTTTGTGCATTCCAAAGGGAATGCTCAGCTTCAGCAGTTCTCAGGGCTAAATATCATGAGCAAATTAGTGGGACTGACACATTTTATAAACATCAGTAGTTAGAGGCTCTCGTAGCCTGACAGTGACCAGCCTCCACTGCTCACTGCTTTCCTCACCAACCCTCCATGTTCCAGTCACACTCAACTTGCCACTGTCCCCAAAACATTCTTCTCTTTAATGTCTCTACCTTGGGCATGATATTACCTCTGTCAGGATCAATGAGATAGCAGGAATGTAGAGATAACATGGGCTTTGGGCAAACCCAGGTTCACTTCTTTATGCTGTGATTTTTGAGCAAGTTAATTAACTGTTCTGAACTATTTATTGATCAGAAAAGTAAGACGTAGCATTATCTAATACTTAGGGCTGCTGTAAGGCCTAAGCGAAACAACAATAGTTAACATTTAAGGAGCACTTATTATGTGGCATTATTGTGCCAAATGTCTCCACTATCTGAATTAATTCTTACATCAACAGGATACCTACCATTTTAGTAGCCCTTTTCATATTGTGAAATGATGTGTTTTGTTTATTTTTTTAAAGATTTTTTTATTAATTTTTTTTAGAGAGAGAGGAAGGGAGAGGGAGAAAGAAGCATCAATGTGAGAGAGAAACATTGATTAGCTGCTTCCTATACCCATAGGGATCAAGCTCAAAACCTGGGTATGTCCCCTGGTTGGGAATCAAACCAGCAACCTTTCAGAACGTGGGACAACTCCCAACCAACTGAACCACACTGGCCACGGCATGATGTGTGTTTTTTTAATATACCTGTGTCATACACTAAATTGTTAGTCTTCAAGGACTAAGAAATTATCTTCTTATTGCTCTCAAAATCAAGCAAGTACTGTGCCTGTCACAAAGTAGGGGCCCAATGATTGTTTATTTAATGGCTTGGTAGTATGGCATTATTTCTGTTTCAGCTGTCTTTGCACTGTGACCTTCCCATTCCAAGTCTGAAGTGTTCACCTACTAAAAATAACACTTACCTTGCAGAGTAATTTTGAAGATTAAAAATAATCAGGAGCCCAGCTGGGTGTGGCTCAGCGATTGAGCATCGACCTAGGATTCAGGAGATTTCGGTTCAGTTCCGGGTCAGGGCACATGCCTGGGTTGCAGGCTCAATCCCCAGTCCAGGGCATGCAGGAAGCAGCCGATCAATGACAATTCTCTCATCATTGATGTTTCTCTCTCTCTCTCTCTCTCTCTCCCTTTCCTTTCCTCTCTCTGAAATCAATAAAGATATATTAAAAAAATAATAACCAGAAGCCATAAAAGACAGGGAGGAAACTTAAATGCATATTGCTAAGTGAAGAAACCAGCCTATAAAGGCTACATACCATTTGATTCCAACTCTGATATTCTGGAAAAGGCAAAATTATGGAGACAGTAAAATGATAGATAATCTCAAGGAATTCAAGGGAGGGAGATAAGATGAGTAGATGGAATACAGTGGACTTTTAGGGTACTGAAATTATTATGTGTGAGATAAATGTAACTATTTGTCAAAGCCCATAGAATGTACAATATTATACATTTGTCAAAACTCAAATGTAAAGTGTGGACTTTAGCTAATAATAATGTATCAATATTGCCTCATCAATTGTATCAAACATGTCACATTAATGCAAGTTGATAATCATGGGAGAAACTGGGTTGGGGGAGTGAGGGGGTATATGGGAACTCTGTACTTTGTGCTCCATTTTCCTGTAAACTTAAAACTGCTCTTAAAAAAACTAAGCCTATTAATTATTTTTAAAAGTAAAAATAATGTGAACATAATATTTTTCAATATATAATAGGCTTTATATGAAGTACATTTAACAAATAATTATTGAATGCCAACTCTGTACGAGGGACAGTGCTAAGCACTGGATTTGCATAGATGGAAGACCTTGTTCCTATCTGTAAGGGTTTTCAATCTAATGAAAGACAGAGAGATCAAGAGGGAATTTTCAGCACCACGTGACATGCACAGGCATGAGCAGAGGAAGCACATCTAAGCTGGCCTGGGGAGAGGAGGTGTCTAGGGCACAGAAATCTTACTGGAGGAAAGTATGCCTGAACTGAATCTTAAAATAAGCAAGCATTAACCAGGAGTATGTAAGGAAAGTCTTCCAGGCATGATCAAAATAGAGATTTGTGGATACAGTATTCAGGGAATTATAAGTAGTTGAACATTGCTATGGACAAGAGAAAAAAAAGGCTATTGGGCCATAGGTGAAGATGGCAAGGGAGGGAGAGGTGAAATTAATAAAGAGCCTTTGTATGCCATGCTAAGGGATCCACTGATGGGGAAACAGGGACCCATGGAAGGATTTTAAGCGGCAGGGTGGCCTGGTGGCCACGGGGAAGATTGAGAAGGACCAGCTCTCTCTCATCGCTCCTTTGTCGATGTAACTCAGCTTTGCTACTGTAACTCAGGTGGTTTGTTTTCCTGGACAGGGTCTAGGTCCGGGCAGCAGGTGAAGATTTGGAATTGGAGATTTGGGCAGCCAAGTGAAGATGACATGAAATGGAAGCAGAGAAGATGCAGCTTTCTCAAGCTGTTCATGCCCCACTGAGGTTGCTTTTCTGCAACACAGACTCTTTCCATTTCAGTCCACTACTCATTGGCTCCATCCTCAGGATCCCGTCCCCAAAGTTCCAGGAGAGGAAGTATTCGAATTATGTAAGGAATACCACTATCAAACTCCCCCCCCCCAAATATTTGACCAACCAATATATATGGTCAATATAAAAACTGAACAGTAAGCAGAGGCCCAGATATGTAAGAAAAAGGCAGGAAGGTACTTTTCATTGAAGATCTCAAAGTGGAAAAGCTGAACAGAATTTTTAGCCCATAACCTGACTTCAACTTCTATGAAAGTGTGTAACAGCCATTTCTGGAGAGATCAGCAGGCAGAGTTATGAGTGAGACCTGGGAAACGGAACTTTGACAGCTGGGACCGTAGGCAGGTGGCCCGTGTACAGGACATCTGGCGAGACTATGGTCGGGGAGAGGGATGCTCTGTCTGTATTTTCTGCTTCTAACTTCACCAAGGCCCATTTCCAGTTCTGAAGTTGGTCACAGCGGAATGCTTCTGTGGGGGTTAATGAGTGTCCTCAGCGTATTCAGGCACTAGGTCGTAGTGGGGGAGAGAGGGAGCAGGTGGGCAGGAGAACAGAAACTCCATCCGAACATGGGTAAGCCAAACCAAATAAAATAACCTGAATCAGCTCACCCAGGCGTCCCATCCTCTGATTTTAAAAGTGCGATAATGGCAGTTGACATCGCCGTGATAACCTCCCTCAATGCGTCTTCTTCCTTGAGTCACACTGCTCCAATTTGAAATGCTGCCCTCCATGTCGCATTCAGCTAATACACCATCATCCTGAGGACTCACTCCACCCATTTCCTGTTTTTCTATAATATTATGGTAACACCTTCTTTTCTCTCTTTCTCTCCCCCCTTCCCCCTTAGCTTCTTGAGATAGGGTGCATGAAAGGTAAGCTTTTTTGTGAATTTATGTATATCCTACCTTTATTTCTGATGAAATATTTGCCTGGGCATAGAATTCTAGGGAAGAAATAATTTCCCTTTAGAATTTTGGAGGCAAGCTCTACTGTCCTCAGAGTTCAGGGTTCAGGGTTGTTGTTGAGAATCCTGATGCCATTCTGATTTGTACTCCTTTGTATAGGATTTCCTTCTTTAGAAGTTTGGGGAATTTTGTCTTTGTGTTTGGTTGTTCCAAAATTTTGTGTAATGTGGATCTGTTTCCATTCATTGGCCTGAGTATTTGGTGGGCTTTTTCAATCTGGCAATTTAGGTCCTTCAGTTATATTTCATGTTAAAGGAGTTCCTCTGATGTTTGGTAATCTTAGTTGCCTGTTCTTGTTTAAGGGTGGGATGGCAAAAAACTGATTAGAAACAGTGCTTTGGGGAAGATCTGTTGACCAGGAACTTTACTGAAAGGTGATACGAGTAAGCTCTTTGTTGGGGAATTCCACCCCCGATCCCATTCCACTCCATTTAACTCTCTTTAGGGATTATTTTTTTTCACTTGGGCTAATTATGTTCCTTAGAATCTCAAATCTCTCTAGAGGGTAAAACTTGATTCCCAGCATATTAGGAATTGGGGGAGGATCAGAGCATTTCGAATGCCTACATTAATTAATCCCTATTTTCTCTCTAAATCGATAGCCCCTTTAGCTACGGATAAGAAGTGGATAAACCTCTAATTCTGTTGCGGGGGGGCAGTAACCCAGTGGAAGAGAGTCAGGGGAGAGGTATAACCAGTTCCTTTATTTTAACCCTCTGGCATCTGCTGCGATTGCTTCTTGTCTCCCTCTCCCCATCCTCCTGAGTTTTAGTGGGGTTCTGAAGGAGTCAGATTAGATGCATTTGTTCAATCCATCATTTCTACCTGGAACCAACTGTGCAATGTTCTAAAAACACTGAGATTCATTTGTCTAATAAATATTGAATGCTTACAATGTTTCAGGCACTTTGATAAATGCTGAAGATGAGCTATGATTTATTTTCCTATGGCTGATGCTCTAAGGTGATGGTTTAAAAAGAAAATGCCCTTTCCTTGCCCTGAAGCCAGAATTTTATTTTGTGGGAATTTCTCTGTGCTGGGGCTACTTGGGCAGCTTCATAACTGATTCTGATTTGAAACCACATCTTGAAGCCTCGGATCATTTCTGATGTCACCCATTCCCCGACCCTGGCTGTGTTTCTGAGTGTCTGTAGGTTCATTGGCCTAATACCTAATTCCAAGACTCTATGTGGTGTCAGGGGTGATTTGCCATAAAAACCATTTGTTCTGAATAGTGCATAAGCAAAGATCAGGTGTCTCAGGCATGGACTGAATTGTGGATGTGCAGTTGTCTTAATAGAATCCTTACATACCTCTGATTGTGTCTCTGTTCCTGGCAGCAATTTATCTGAGATCTTTTTTTCAGAGTTTGGCAATGTTTCAATGATTGTAATGAGAGAAGGAGGCTAGAAGGGAGGTGTGACATTTATTGACTGCCTACTATGTATCAGCCAGTGGCCTTTGAAAGGTTAAGGTCAGTGGTGCGTGGGGCAGGCTAAATAGCCATCTCAGACAGGTGAATAAAGAAAATGTAAATTTATTAAAAGGGGGTGGGGATATCCAAGGGAAGGGCTACACAGCATGGAGCCAAAGGGTATCGGGTCCATGATGGCAGCAAAAGTATACTTGGGACAGTGAAACAAGGAGGAGCATAGAAGAAGCAACAGGAGAACCCAGGCTGCGCTGCTTTGGCTCCCTGAGAAGTCAGAGAGAAAAGGGGCCTTGGAGACAGGTTCAGGGGGTAAGCCTGGGATGAGCCGCTACTGCCCATTGCTTCCCTGGTTGCAAGTCTCGTGGGGTCCGCTCAGAGGGAAGAAAGGGGAAGCAGATGGCGCTGGTGTGCTTCCTTGGTGGGGAGCTCGCACTGGGTCCTTGGTCCTGAGCACATTGATCTCTTTCTTGCAGGTGGAAATCTTAGGGGAGGGCTCAGGGGAGTGTCTCAGTAGAATATTCATCAGTCTTCCATGTGTGCTCTTTCAGGGTCATAGCCTCCACTGATTGGTTGGTGCCAGGGAGGGTGGGGGGATCATTAGTCAATGTATCTAGTCCCGAGGCAGCCACGGTGGTGCCACTTGTCTGGTTTCTGGGCCTGGAGCTGAAACACAACTGAGGCCTAGATGTTGTCTTTAGGGAGGAACGCTCAGGGGCTCTAAACCACATGAGCAGCGATATGCTGGGAGAGGATAGGTTACCCTGGGAACAAGGTTTTTGTTTTCCCGTTTTGCCCTTTGCTAAGCATCGGTGGCTTCCTGCCCTGGTGAGTCTCCATACTAGGGTTTCTGTACCCGGATTTCTGTACCCGGCCCATCTAACAGCCTTGGTACTTCACATTTAGCAACTTTTAAAATCTAATGTTATTCCATAATAAATTCATCAGCCTGGCAAAATTCTCCTGGAACAAAACAAGTAATTCAAGCATTTGTCATTCTCTTTTCAATCCCCCCTCACTCAGAGTTCATACTCCTGTTCTACATGTCTGTATCCTATTTTACAAAATCTCTTGAAGCCAGACAGACATATTTACACAAATCGCATGCATGTGAGGGTGTGTTCCCAGGGTATGTTGATTATCCTAGCTCACCTTGCTTTTATATTTCCAAGAGATGAATTGCATGCGTGTAGCAGAGCAGCGCACCTGCTTTGATGGTAGGTTTGGGCACCAATGGAATAGGGAGAGCCCAGGCAGGCTCCGGTCAGACCACCCCCACCCATGAGCTCTTCAGCTCACCTCAGAGTCTGTGATGAGCTAGGACAGACAGGAAGTTACCTCTGCTTGTTACTGGTATCTTACATTGACAGGGAACTGAAAGACCTCTGGAGTTCTTTATCTTGTACATTGAATCTGGAAAATCTTACCTTTTGGACAGCCATAAGTAATAAGGATATCAACAATAACATCTTATATTTGCGAGTACTCAGAGGTTACTCGTTGTTACACACACTAGTTCCTCTAAATAGCCTTGAACTTGGTTTTCTTTGATTTATTACTGCGTGATTCTAAGATTACTTTGTGACTCTGCTAATGACTAACACAATAAACATGCTGTATCAACTAGCAATTTCCCAATCTCAATGTAAAGGTATGGTTTATAATGAAATTCATCCCCCACCCCCTGCAATAAAAGCACCTGAAAAAATGAGGGGAACAAGGAACTGTGGCAAAGAAGCATTTTGAACCTTACAAGCATTACCATACAACAGAATCATAAAATCTCAGGGAGGAAGAAAGGCTGAAGGTCAACTAGTTTCTAACTTCTATCTAATCGTGTTCTACATTCATTCAAATATCCTCCCCCGGGGAAGACTCTCCAGGCAGCACTTGCATTTCCTAGGTAGTGGATTTTATGTTCCTCAAGGCCAGATGGCAACTCACTAGGAGCCGTGGGAGGACAGGGAGCAGTGGGGAGGAGTGGAGAAGGAAATGGGAACTGCCTTAGGGAGAGAAGAGAGTTCATTTTTTCAGTAGACACTGGCCCTTCACCCTGGGCCTAGTACAGTTTGTGTTGTGGGGGAAACGCAGAGGGAAAATATAGGTTCCCTCCTTTAGGAGTTTACAAACTAGTGCAGAAGGAAGGGACTTTCACATGAAGCAGTTAATGAAGCTGTGCCAGGAGCCACCCCTTGTACTTTGAGCATTTGACTTAGAAAATAAAGGTAAATCAGCCCGGCCGGGCGTGGCTCAGCGGTTGAGCGTCGACCTAGGATCCAGGCGATCAGGGTTTGGTTCCCGGTCAGGGCACATGCCTGGGTTGCGGGCTCGATCGGTGACTCTCATCATTGACGTTTCTGTCTCTCTCCCTCTCCTTTCCTCTCTCTGAAATCAATAAAGATATATTTAAAAAAAAAAAGAAAAGAAAGAAAAGAAAGGCAAATCAGATGACACTGGACAGAGGTACTTTAAAGGGACCAAACAACTTGCAGGCCATATGTGTGATTTATTTAGAGCAGAATGGAAGATTTCCCTTATTTAAATAAAGAACTTATTAACCAATTGGAGGGGGTTGCAAGTTAGCGCCAAAAAAGTAAGTGTGAGAGAATCTTGGGTTTCTAATCCTGTTCTGAGGCAGACCCAAAGTCAGGCTGTAGAGGAGTTCCCAGCTGGGGAGAGGACCTCACAGGGGCCTGGAAACGTCACACCCAGGACTGCACACCACCCTTTGCCGTGAGTCCACCCTTAGCAACAACCTTCTGCATGGTACTTGGTTTTGAAGGCACATCGCCTCTGTGAAGTTTCCCTGAACACAGTCCCCACCATCCAGATAAAGTTAACTACTCCCCATTCTGTCTCCACATTTATTGTGTACATACCCCTCTTATGGACCAACCATACCACACAGTATTTGTAATGCTCAATTTACAAATCTGTCTCTCCTGCGTTATTTGTTGTACTCTTTCAGGTAGCGTGGATAATATAAAGCTACAATCTCTAGCCTAAGGGAGGACATGTTAAGGAGGAGAGGATGCCCTCACAAGAGCTATCATTAAAAGGCAGACGGTGGCCCGGCCAGGAGTGGCTCAGCGGTTGAGCATCAACCTAGGATCCAGGAGAGCCTAGTCAGGTTTGATTCCCAGTCAGGGCACATGCCCAGGTTGTGGGCTTGATTCCCAGTAGGGGGCATGCAGGAGGCAGCCAATCAATTAATGACTCTCTCATCATTGATGTTTCTATCTCTTTCTCTCCCTTTCCCTTCCTCTCTCTGAAGTCAATAAAGGTATATTTAAAAAAAAAAAAAAAAAAAGGGCAGATGGTGGCAAGGGTGGTCAGAGAGGCACAACCAAAGAGCTCTAGGAGTTCAAGTATCAATAAGTCACTTCGGACTGTGCTGATAGAAATACCTCTGATTCAGTCTTCGAGGGTAAGAGGCCCTGCAGAAGGCATGGCATCAGCAAGGAAGTGGAGACTGGACCGTGCAAAGCGTAGAGAGTAAGCTGAGAATCACTCCTTGGGGCTGAAGCACATCAGGAAACAGAGGGCGAGGCAGAAAATGAAGACGTAAGCAGAGGTCGGGAGAGCCTGTGTGGGGCGTTTGCCAGGCTAAGGCATTACATTCTATTCCCCAGGAGCTGGGGAACGTGTGGGGACTCACTGTGTGTTAGGGCAGGGCTGATTACCATGAGCACAGAAAACCATCAGTCGGCCCTGGATAAAAGGTGAGGTAAATTTTTTTGACACGCCTACCTGAGGTTTTGAAATTTTTTTACTTTATAATTACATGCCAGATGCTGAGATAGTTTCTGAGGTTTTTACATGGTACCTTGTTCTCTGCACGCTGCCCTTTCATTGCACCAGATACTGTCATTATCATTGCTTAGCGCTCTAAGACAGACCTCCACGGAGACAGACCCACACAGGCTGTGCTATTGGATAGGCTCTGGGGTAGGAAAAAAGCCAGTACCGACAGAGGATTCTGGGAATTTGGCAGAGTAGGAAGCACCAGGAATCCATCTTCCCACCTAGACAGCAATCTCGCTGGTGGAATCTGTCAGATGGAATTATTTTGGAACTCAGAAGTCTATTGAAGGCTTGCAGCTTTCAGGGGGAGGCCTGCGTGGTCAGTTGTGGTCCATTTCAGCTCTGGGCACACCAGCAGCTACCCATTCCCCCACCTCCAGTCCCACGGCAGACAGCTGGGCATGTGGTCTTGGAGCAGTTTTCACACAGCTCGCGGGACCCAGGGTGGGCAAAAAGGACCTTGTCCTCCAAATATCAGGGATCTGTGCTCTGATCACTGCCGCTTCTGATCTCAGAGGTGCAGACAAAAAGTTTGGCGCCATTGACGCACCTGCTGCATCGGTGTGAGTCCCTCTCCTTACAGCTGGAGTGACTTCTAGGGGATTTAAAGACTGCTGCCCTTCCCTCCTTAACTTTTCTTTTTTCCCTTTTAGGAGCCATTAAAAACTAGGACATGCAAATGCAACTGCTTATATGAGGAAAATTAGAAAGTTACCACACACGCCCAGGGAAAGGGGTAGATTCAAAAAATACCTGAGAAGACATTTAGTTTACACTCTAGACTGATCCTCGGCACAGAGATAGTCAACAACAATAAAAACAAACAAAAAACAACAACAAAACCCCAGCACACTCCAGGGAAGGAGGAGAAACTGATTTCCACTGTTTGCATATTGTTAGATTCAAATGTCCAATTTTTCAACAACAAATCACAAGGTATATAAAGAAATATGAAAGTATGGTCCATTTAAAGGGGGAAAAATCAACAGAAATTATCTCTGTAAAAGATCCCATGATGGATTTATTAGACAAAACAATCTCTCTGGGATTTTAGATAATTTAATTTCTCTCCTGGCTTTGGTTCCCTTATTATGGAATGAAAAAAAGTTTAAAACATAGGATTTGAGGACAGAAAGATGTGAGCAGCTCTTACATGTTCTGGTTGTTCCTTAACTTTTCTGAGTTTTATCTGTAAAATAGGAACAATAATTTTGTCTCGAAAGGTTGTTATGAGAATTAAATAAGAACAGTAACTGTTCAAAGTTATTGAAAACTAACAATTATGTTCAAGATACTATGCTGCATGAGCCACTTCATTTAAAAATGTTTTTAAGCACTTAGAATGGGATCTGGGTGTATAGTATAAACTTCTAGAAGGGCAGAACAGGAGAGGTGGGCAACCTATGGAAATATTTTTCTTTCTTACTCAGATGTTTTGAATAAAAGCCTAGTATATCAAATATACTTGATTAAGAAGGACAGATTGCAACAAAATTCAAGGGTCCATTCAATTTTTGAAAACTTTAATTATGGTGTATTTTATATTTCTTGAAATAAAAATGACTCACAGTTGGAAATATTTCAATTCTAATGGATTTTTATACGGTTGTCCTTTGTAGTAGATTGTGCCTGTGCATGTACAGTCCATCAAGTCCTTAATTCAGATAATTCACTCAGCATTGTATCAGTGCTTCTCTACCAGGGACAATTTTACCCACAAGGGAACATTTGGCAATATCTGGAGATGGTTTTGTTTGTCATGACAGTACAGTCTCTCACAGCAAAGAATTATCCAATTCAAAATTATGTTAAGAGCACTGAGGTTGAGAAAACCTTCTCTCTCTCCCCTCTCTCTCTCTCTTTCTCTCTCTCTCTCTCTATATATATAAAGAGATTTATGTATAATGAATATAGAGAGATCTTTATGTATAACTATACATATATGATATGCAAATGTGCATTCATCAAAGAATCAGAGCAAAAGTGAGGTACATAGTAAAAAAGAACTCTTCCAAAGAAAATGCTGGTGGGGAGAGGAGGTGGTGAGGTCGAGCTGTGTGTGGGAAGAGTCTGTCTGTGAAGGATGGAGATGATCAGGATGTCAAGTTTCTAACAGGTCAGCCAAATTTCCAATCCATCTGCCAAGAGCATAGCCCAGTTCTGCCTCAGCCGAGTGACCCATCTATGAGTCTAGGCTACTGGAGACAAAAGTGTTGCTATCTCTTCGTAGAACTGGGCACAACTGCAGAGCAATGCACACTAGCTTTTTTGTTAGGAGTTGGCAAGTTCACAATTAGCTCAATTGTTTCAGAAAGTGTGCGAGTGCACTATTGCTTCATGTCATTAATATCTGCAGTGTGCTAGGAATAAAAGGATGACTGGGGGAGGGGTATAGAAGTTTTAATTATTCAAATACATGCAGAATTATACAGCCTTAAAGACTCCATTTCTGAGGCTCCTTCCTGCATCCGCACAATGTGTTAGATTCTACCAAGAATGACTCCCTTGCTTTGCGTTAGGAATTAAAAAGAGGTCCATTAATTCTGTCAAGCCACCAGGTGATTGTTTAGTCATTCCTGTTGTGGGGGAGAAAAAAGAAAGAAAGAAAAAAATCAGAGACCTCAGAAGACTCAAATGGTAAAGGTCCCTTGATCTATGCCATCACTTCTCTCTCTCTCTCTTTTTTTTTTACATTGCAGCAATTCAGGGGCAGTCTTTCATTAAGTCCCACAGGTTGTTTTTTGTTTTTTTTAATTCAGTTATGTTAGCAACTACTGTTATCATTGCTTTCCCTTCTCATTTTTTTTAGCTAAAATAAGTATTTGGGGCCCTATCATTTGAGTATCAAAAGACTCACTCTGTGACATGTTAAGTTCTTGCATCTCCAGAGAAAGACATTTAATGTCAGGCCAGCAAGATGCCATTTCATGTTGGAGGTGACATGAAAGGTCAAGAGGTGACTCAAAGTTGAATGCTGCTCAGTATGTATTAACAAATATTTAATGAGGGGCCACTGGTACTCAGCACAGTGTTAGGTTCTATGAAATACATAAATATATGTTATGGATCTATACTTTAAAAGGCCAGTAAGAATATATAAAGGAAAATATCAGATTTTTTTTTTTTTTAACTTAAATGGGCTCGGAGGTAGTATTTGTGGTAAAAGGGTGTTTTGGTAGGGAGTGAATCAGAAGACTGTTCTGTAGGAGCCAGTTAATAGAGTTAACGGGCTTTCAGGATATCACAATCTAGTTAGGGAGACAAATTATATTGATAGTGGAGAATTGATGATTGTTAAATAGTTTGGTCTTAATTATCAGTGCAGTGTAAGTTTATAAAAGGAAAAACCAGATTGGCTTGAGTAAATGTGAAGTGGTTGGAATTAAGATGGGATGAATAATTCATACTATAAAGAACTAGTCAAGCAAGAAGTCTGAAATTGATAGCGCGAGTGCGCACGGACACACACACACACACACACACACGCTGAAGCAACTCCCCTGATCGAGGGAATGAAAGTCAATCAAGAGCCATAACTGTGCCAGGTGCAGGGGGCACCAAGATGGAGCTCACAGAGGGCGGGACATTTTAGGAAATCGGTTTAGCTGCAGTCCACAGGACAGACAGGACTAGGGAGAGTCTAGAACTAAAGAGACCAGCTATGGGGACAAGTGGGGGGATGATGAGGGCCGGGGCTGGCGTGGTGGTCTTGGGAGAGCAGAGGAAAAGTGAGTCTGAAAGGCACTGAGGTACTTGGAAAAAGGCATTGAAGGAGGGAGGCAGCGAGGAGGGCAGATGCATGGGAGCAGTGCCAGCAACTGAACTGGGACACTTGAAAGGTAGCCAACTGGAACAGCAGAGATTACGAAATGTTTGAAAATACTGAAAGTGAGATAGTGGCAGGATGAACCTGTTGAAATAGATAGTAGGAAGATAGGATTATGGACTGATGCAAGATAATTGAGAGTGGATGAGTTCTCGGGGACAGAAACTGGGGGGTGGGGGTGGGGGAAAAGAGAGAGAGAGAGAGAGAGAGAGAGAGAATGAATGAATGAATGAATGAATGAATGAATGAGAGAGAGAGA
Organism: Miniopterus natalensis; assembly: GCF_054644295.1. Taxonomy (NCBI): domain Eukaryota; kingdom Metazoa; phylum Chordata; class Mammalia; order Chiroptera; family Miniopteridae; genus Miniopterus; species Miniopterus natalensis. The sequence goes on from NC_142084.1 coordinate 43,410,209, forward strand.
GAGAGAGAGAGAGATCAGAGCCTTAGGGGCATCCCAAGAGTTAGGACCTGGGAGGGAAAGAGAGAGGGAATTAAAAAAAAAAAAAAAACTAGTTGAAAAGGTCAAAAAGAAGCTGAAAAATCTAAGGGAAGAAAGAATTTGAAGGAGTGGGTTGTCAGGGTGGTTAAATGCCACAAAGGCTGGGGAGAATGAAAACCAAGATAAAGCCACTTGTTGTATAAGATTGCGCTCTACAGAACAGCCTGTGGGTTTCCTGTTTCAAAATTAAATGAAACAGATATTAATAAGCTCTGAAATAAAACATATATGCAAATGAACAACATCAAAGATTCAGTGACCTGCAGGGCTGAGGTAACAGTACCTTATAATCACATAGCACTTTGGTTTTCAGATCACCTTTGAATACTTTATTTCAACTGATCTTTTACAACATTCCTGCGACGATTATAGCCTAAAAGGATCATACGTCCTGTTTTCGTCATTTTCTTGCTCAATCACAATTTGCATTTGTACAGCTATCAATAGAACTAACAGTAAATAACTATCCAGGAACTTTGCTGACAGAATATGAAAGATGATGATGATGACACCCATAGTAATAATACCCAACATTTTATACAGCATACGATTATTTCACACATGTTATTTCATTTTACCTTCAACAGCTCTGTGAAACAAGTCTCATTATCTCCATTTTACATGTGTGGGCAGCGTTTAAAAACCTAGACCAAATAAATGGGCTTTTCATGTTTAATGAACTTAAGCTCTGCTAAGAATGATAAATATGTCTTACTATAGAACAGGAAAAAAAATCTCAACATATCAAGACACATCAATTAATGTATCCCCTTTCTATAAATAGACAAGAATATAGGGCTACTTATTTGAAAACCTCATAAGTTTCTGTGTTAGAAAGTTTTTGGTTGCAAATAGCAAAACTCACCTCATTCTCATTTAGGAACAAAAATGTGGCAGGGGGTTTATTGGTTCAATAATTAAAATATAAGGATAGAAGTTCAGTTCAAAGGTTCAGATGTGACTGAATCCAGGCACAATTCAAGCTGGAAAAGAGCAGATGCAGAGTGTGGATGGGCTGTGTGTGTATATACTACCTATGTGCATCCATGTACCACCTGCACTTGTGGGTGTGAGTGCATGTGTGTGTGTGTGTGTGTGCGTGTGTGTGTGGTAGGGGAGCAAGGATGAAAATCAGCCCTACCTCAAATGCAAGGACTTTGAGTAAGAGAGGGGTGATTCTCCATAGGAAAATCAAGGTGCTCCTAGCAGAAGAAAGAAGAATGGGTGCTGGACAGGCAAGACCAGCAGACCCCTTAAATTGCTCTTGTCCTCAAATAGTGTTCCACCACCATACCCGAAATTCCCACACTGTTGCTCACTGTTTAAGCCTTTGGACTCAGGAGTTTCCTACAATGATACAGCTACTACTCAATCTTAGTTATACACTAGAATCATGGGGGTGGCCAAAAATGCTTTTAGAACTATGCATGCCTGAGCTAAACTTCTCAAGTGAGGTCCAGATTTAGACCTCACCACCTCAAGCTTTGACTGTGCAGGAATAATAAATTGTGCAAAGTTAATAGCAGGAGATACCAGTTCATCTCATAGCTTTTATCTCCTCCCCCTGCCCCTCCCATGGTGTCAGTGAGGATGAGAGGACAGAGTAGTTGTCCCATAAATACTGGCAGAATTGAGTATAGTGGAACTTAATTGAGAGAATATACTATTCCATCCGTGTTCGTGTGCTTTCCTCCTTTGAACACACTAGATTCCTACATTCTGTCTGAGACTTACTGTCTCCAAGTCAAGAAAAGTGAATGGATAAAATGAGGAGTCATGTGTGTATTCACGGACCCTGCGGTCCAGTAAGGGAGAGAGAGAAGTTTACAGGAATTACTGTTTGGAGCTGGCGGATCTCCCGGCGCAGATCAACAATCTGCCCCATCTTAGGAAATGAAAAGGAGTTCAAGTCTGAACTGAGATTTAGAAGTCAGAGAGGGGGGAATGGGGTTTCCTTAACATATGTGAAGTCCAGTAAGCAAAAAGAAGCCTGGCCCATGTGGGGACATGCAAATAGTTCATTATGGCTAGAGGACAGTGCCTAAGGGCAGAGTGACCAGGTGAAACTGGAGAAAAGAACAGGGGACATAAGTGGTAAGATTATTTTCATTCAAGTGCTCAGGGCTATTACAGACCAAAATCCCACACATTATATTAAATTGAGCTTGTGCATTTTCTATGCGTGAGTTGAGGGGAAAAATTACAGTTTTAAATTGGGTTGCAAAAATTAGTCCAGAAGTGAATACAAATGCTTCTCCCAGGCGCCCGGCGCGGTGCCCCGTGCTGCAGTGCCGCGCTCGGCCGCAGGGGCGCGGTGCAGCTCAGCCGACGCGGGAGCGCCGACCGCCGCGGGCGGGGCTCCGGGAACGCCCCCAAAGCAACAGGTTTCCGTTCTCCTCGAGCTAGGTGGAGCGCGTCGTTTCCACTTCTACCCCTCCACGCCGCCTCCTTCCACCACCCATAGCCCTCCCCGTCGCCGAAAACAAAACCAGAACAAAAACCCTATCATAGATCGTGTGCGGAGCACAAAAATGCTTGCGAATTGATGGCCCCGACAGGACTTTCTTACTTGTCCCCATATCTCAGTAAGCTGGGCTTGCCTTGTAAAAAAAATTGGAAATAACCAAAATGCCCAATGATGGGGAGTTGACTAAACAACTTGTGATATGTTCATACAAAGAAATACAGTGCAACCATTAAAAGGTAGGAGAGCCTGGCCAGAGTGTGGCAGTGGTTGACCGCCTACCCGTGAACCAGAGGTCACTGGTTTGATTCCCGGGCAGGGCAGGTGCTCCGGTTGCAGGGTTCAGAGCCCAATAGGGAGCATGCAGGAGGCAGCCAGCTGATGTTCCTCTCCCACCGATCTTTCTATCTTTCCTTCCCTTCCTTCTCTCTCTCTAAAAAAAAATCAGTAAAGTTTTTTAAAAGGTAGGAGAGAAATGATCATTAGAAAATGTAAAAAAAAAAAAAAAAACACCAAAAAAACAAATAATATATAGAGATTCTAGTTTTATTAAGGTGTTTATATAACATATATTTGCACAGAATAAAACCCTGGGAGTTACCAGTAATAATCTCTTGATGATAGAATTACTGTTGACATTTCTTTTCCTCTTTATAGTGTCTTATATTTTATAAAATAATGAATATGAATACTTTATATTCAGAAGAAAATTAAGGAAATCCCAAGACAAATAAGTAAATATCCATCCCGAAAGGATGAACAACTTTATGATTTTATCACACTTACATGAGGTTGTATTGGTTCATGGAACTGATTCCATGTTTGCAAATTAACAGGACAATCCATTGATATAGGCCAGGAATTGAGAAGCATACTCACAAGTCCTGGAAAGAGCAATGAAGCATGAGAACATATTAGTAATGATTATAGATACTTATTTTTTATGAATACTTTTTCTGTATTTTTCAGATTTTCTGTGGGAAGCATGGACAGATCTTGTTTAAAAAATGTAAAAAATAATAGCAGGTACAGACTGACTATACAACGAAGAACAAACAATTAAGTGAACATAGGAAGAGGGAATCAAAGATTTGAAGGCCAGTCCAACAGTCATTCAGAGAGTTCTTCCTTCTCTGTTTTGAAACAGGACCTTAACGTTTCAGATGTCATTTGACCTAGCCATCATATTTTCATACAAAAAATGACTATTTTGATAAATACGTTTTTACAATTGTAGAACTTCAAAAACGTCAAACTTTTTGTTGTTGTTGTTAATCCTCACCTGAGCATATTTTTTCCACTGATATTTTAGAGAGAGTGGAAAAGGAGGAAGGGAGGGATGGGGGGGGAGAGAAACAGAAACATCGATGTGAAAGATATGGATTGGTTGCCTCCTGCAGTACCCTGACCAGGGCTGGGGACTGAGCCTGCAACCCTTTGGTGTGCAGGCTGACACTCTATCCACTGGAGCCACACTGGCTGGGGCAAAAAATGTCAAACCTTTTTAAAATTACAAAAGCATTTTGTGATTTTTGTGAACAATAACTGGTAATTTCTTCACTTAAAACTGTAAATATTTTGTTATATATACTTCCTGATATATAAATAGATATTTTTAAACAAAGTGGCCTGCTAAATTTACATAACTATATATGTATACTGAACTTTTCCCAATGTCATTGAACACTTTTTGGTGGCTGGGCTGTATATACTAATTTTAACATAAGTGTGTACCATAATTTATTCAACTAGTCTATTGTTAAATATCTGTTTACTCTCTAGTTTTTAGCCACTAAGAATAATGATGATTTTAATATCTTTTTTATTGTATGTATCTTTGATTATCTTTTTAGTAGAACTTGTTAGAGCTGAACTGCTGGGTTAAAGACTTTTCAGCTATTTCCCAAGGGTGTTCCAATCGACATTCCCCTCAGTGCTATTTATTTCAAATATTATTGTGTTATAATAAGTCTTAAAATCAGGTAGCATTCATCATCCAACTTTGTTCTTTTTCAGAGTTGCTTTAGCTATTCATTTCCACATGAATTTTAGAATCACTTGTCAGTTTCTACCAATCAGCTGAGATTTTATTGGGATGGCATTAAATCTAGAAATCAATTTGGGGAGAATTGACATAATTTTTTAAATTATAAATTTATCTAATTTAGTTTTTAAAAATTAATAGATGTTTTTAGAGCACCACGAGTTTTATAGGAAAACTGATTGGAAAGTATAGAGTTCCCATATATCCTCTCCACCTCCTGGTTTCCCATCTTATTTACATGATGAATTATTGTGGTGCATTTGCTGCAATTGATTAACCAATATTGATACATTATCATTAACTAAAGTCTGTAGTTTATGTTACATAGGATTCACTCTTTGTGTTGTACATTCTATGGGTTTTAATAAATATATAATGACATGTATCCACCATTACAGAATCATACAGATTAGTTTCATACTATTGATTTTTGTGTATTGATCTTGTCTCTTTCAACCTCGCTAAACTTATTTGTTAGTTCGGGTGGCTTTTGTGTAGATTCTATTGGATTTTCTACCTAGACGATCATATCGTCTGAAAATAAGAGCAGTTTTACTTCTTCCTTTCCAGAACCTTTAGAACAATGTTGAAAAAAAACCAAAAACTTGATCCATGCTGGGCGCCTGATCTTAAGATTAATGCATTCAGTCTGTCACTGTTGAGTATGATGTTAGCTGTAGATTTTTCAGGGATGCCCTTTATGAGGTTGAGGAAGTTCCCTAGTTTTCTGAGAAAATGGATGTTGGATTTCTTTCAAATGCCTTTCTGCATCTACTCATATGATCATATGGTTATTCTTTTTTAGTTTAAAATGGTGAATTACATTGATTAATTTGCTAATGTTAAGATAACTGCATTCCTGGAGTAAAGCCTACTTGGTCATGATGTATTATCCTTTTTATATATCGTTGGATTTTGCTTAGAATTTTTTGCATCTATGTTAATAAGTGATATTGATCTATAGGTTTTAAAAATATATATCTTTATTGATTTCAGAGAAAGGAAGGGAGAGAAAGAGAGAGAGATAGAAACATCAATGATGAGAGAGCCATTGATCGGCTGCCTTCTGCACGCCCCCCATTGGGGATCGAGCCTGCAACCCGGGCATGCGCCCTGACAGGGAATCAAACTTTGATCTCCTGGATCATAGGTCGATATTCAACCACTGGGCCATGCCAGCTGGGCTTAATCTATAGTTTTCTTGTAATGTGTATTTATCTGGTTTTGGTGTCAGGGAAATGCTGGACTCATGGAATGAATCAGAAAGTATTTTCTCCTTTTAAATCTTCTGGAAAGTTTGTTTATAATTCACATTTCTTTCTTAAATGTTTGTTAGCATTCCCCAGTAAAGCTATCTGGGCCTGGAGCTTCCTTTTGGGTAAGGTTCTTAACTACATATTCAATCTTATTAATAGAGATATAGGGCTATTTAAGTTAGCCAATTCTTGTTGAGTGAGCTTTGATAGTTTGTACCTTTCAAATAATGTCTTCCTCTGACTCAGGTAGTTTCCTCACACACATGCACTAATCAATACTCCGCTGAAGAATCAAGGGGGCCCTCTGTACATCTTCAGGGTTGTCTCTCTGTGCAGCTCTTTCTTCTCTGGTTCTCTGTCCTGTGAACACCAACCGTCTTGGTTTCCTTGGACTGTCAGCTCTATCCCAACTCAGAGAGTCCACTTGGCCATGCCTGGTTCCCCTCCCTGCACTGCAGCCTGGAACCTCTGCCAAAGCAGCAATATAGGGCTCCCTTTGCTTGTTTCCTATCTTCCAAGGATCATTCTCCTTCATTGCCTGAGGTCCATTGTCTTGAAAACTGCTGTTAAATCTTTTCTTTTTGGAGGGTGCCGTGTTTCAGGCAGAATAAATCTGGCCACTGTTATTTCATCTTTTGTGGAAACAGAAGTCCCTCTTGTGTGTTTATATCTTCATAGCAAAGTTTTCCTTTTAATAGTCCAAAAATTCTTAATCTACTTTTGGCAGATGCTACATATCTTTGCATAGCAATGAATTCAGCAAGAAATGTTTTGAAATTATTTTGAGAAATCCCAATAAGCCTCCATTACTTACTCTGTGCAAACACTATAAACTTAAAGCTCTATATAGTTTCAAGTATTATTGTTATGCTTTTCATGGTGTATAAAATCTTTTTGTGTAAATATATATATGCCTACACTGTGCCTCTTTTTTCACAAAAGATTTAGAAGCAACTGAATATTGAAACTTGGGAAAATAATCTCATGAAATGCTTAATTTTGTTACTTTACCAATTATATTTAATAAGTAAAAATTTCTAGCTTAATGATGAGTCATTAGACATAAAGATCCTGGATAGGCCTATTTAAAAGTTTATATTGAAGAAGGCTTTTTCTTAATATATTGCTTTTATAAGTTCCATAACTTTAGGAAATTTCTAAGTAAAAGGAAGAGTAGCAAAAATTATAATAATTAATAAGCATTAAGGACAAAATTTAAAATACCCACTCAAAGCTGCAAAACTGTATCTTATATCATGGTTTGAATTGAATATGCTCCAATTCACACTGAAATCTATCAAGTTCAATTATTTTATAAATGATAAAATAATCATGTTTCCAAAAATGATGGCAGGAATTATAGTAAGTGCTTTTAGAGCACTGAACTCTATTCAGTTTTTTTTTAAATAATTGGTAATTGCTTAGTAAATAGTTTAGCAAACTATTTCTTAAAACTTTTTAAAATCCATAATAGATATTTTTCATGTATTGTGTAAATGGGAAGAAAAATAAATACAGGAGAGCTTGAAGATAAAGATGGAGTCAATGGGAAGAATGCCCTCTCCAGAGAAATGCCTTCCCTTATCTTGCTATTATATGACAGAACAACAGCCAACCAGCCAATCAGAAAAGAAGAAAAAAAATCAGCAATACCCTGGTTTGTCCCGATACACCAAGGTTTCGGGTTCAGTCCCCACACAGGGCACACACGAGAAGCATTTATGGATGCATAAATAACTGGAAGCATTTATGGAAGCATTTATGGATGCATTTATGGAAGCATTTATGGATGCATAAATAACTGGAAAACAAATCGATGTTTCTCTCTCCCTCTCTCTTTCTAAAAATCAATACATTAAAAAAAATAGCAACAAACTCTTTTAAGACCACCTCATTAGTATTTACAAGAAACTGTCTCCAAGCTCTAGAGATAAATAAATTAACTGTGAATCCTTACTGGAGAAAACTTCTATTTTCTTAATGATGAACAGAGAATAAACTAGCCATTTATTTATTATTATTTTTTAATCCTCACCTGAGGACATTTTTTCCATTGCTTTTCAGAGAATGGGAGAGAGAAAGAGAAAGAGACAGAGACAGAGAGAAATATCGATGTGAGAGACACATGGAGTGGCTGCCTCCCGCTCTCGCCCGGGCCTGGCCGGGGTGGAGCCTGCACGCGAGGCACCTGACCTTGGCCGGGGATGGAGCCCAGGACGCTTCCGTCTGCGGGCTGACGCTCTACCCGCTGAGCGAACCGGCCAGGGCAAAATCTAGCCCTTTAATGGGTGGGAAGTAATGCAATACATATTTTTAAAGGGTTAGGTTACAAACTGTCATAAACAAAAATCGATCAAATAGATTCTGAATCAAACTCTATTCAGTATGTTGAGCCATCCAGCTTTGATTCCTGTAGTTATCACGTCCTCTCAAATACAGAAGCCAGTGAGCAGGAAAAGCTGAACACCTGAAAGCTTTCTGGTTAAGCAGTTTTTTCAGGCTCTTTCACTGAAACTATCAGGAAATTTCTACTTGACTTGAATAGAACTACAAGACTGAAGTTTCTCCTAAGAAAATGATTACTTATTATTGTACCAATCTGGAGACTTCTGGATTCAATGAAAATAAACCAGGTGTATTTCCTCCACGGGAAATTCATTGCATCAGAAAGAGAGTTCATCCTAATCTGCCGCTTCTCAACAAACACGTCCTGCCACAATCACGAGGATGCTGCCCAGTGAGATTATTTTTTTAGGAGGGAAACCTTAATCTTGTCCTTTAAAAAAAAATCACCATAAAAGCTCTGACACATGCTACAACATGGATGAATCTTGAAGAAATTATGCCAAGTGAAGTAAGCCAGTCACAAAATGACAAATATTTTATGACTCTACTTTTATGAGGTTCCAGAGTAGTCAAATTCATAGAGACAAAAAGTAGAATGGAAGTTGCCAGGTGTGAGGAGAGGGGAGGAACGGAGGGAATGTAGTTTCACTAACCGAGTTTAATTTTGCAAGATGAAGAGTGTTCTGGTGATTGGTTACCAACAATGTGAATGTACTTAACACTACCGAGCTGTGCACTTAAAAATGGTGACAATGGTAAATTTTATGTTATGTGTATTTTACCACAATTTAAAATTAAAAAAAACAAACTTCAGTGGTTTCCCATTGCCAACAATAATAATCGCCAGTATTTTTTCATCAAGGCACAGTTATAAATGATCACTAGCACACCAGGATAAATGAGCCAAGCTGTTCTGGGCCACGGTTGACCAGCTGGGGTCTCTGGCCATCTCAGATCCTTTGCCCAAAAGGCAGAAAGGATGGACCTAATCACCTCGTTGATAATACCTGCTCATGTTTTTCAGCCTGGCCTCTGAGACTCGTCATAGTCTGGCTTGACTCTGTCTCCCTAGGGCCCTTTCATTGCATGTAACTGAAATCCAACACAAATGTGTTTAAACAAAAAGCAGGGCATTGCTTTATATATTTCTAGGTAACTGACTATAGGCAAAAATGCTTTCAATGGTGCAAATTATTTTCTTGGGACTTGTGCTCATCTAACATTTGACTCTTCGTCCCACTGAACATCAGCTTCATTTTTCAGAAATGCTCTAAGTTACTGATTTTCAATCAGAAGTAGAACTGCTTTGTAAAATGGTTAGCATCTTTAGCCTGAACATTTTTGTGCATGCCGCCTGACATGCATAGGCAGAGTGTCTCTAGGGAAATGCTTCTTCACAGATGGTCATGCCCTGGTTCTCAAACTTTAATGTGTTTACAGATCACCTAAGAGCTTGTTAAAATGCAGTTTCTGATTCTCCAGGTTTGGGATGGGGCCTACCTTTCACGTTTCTAACAGTCTCCCAGGTGGCAGCAATGCTGCTGGTCCAAGGGCCACATTTTGAGTATCAAGGCATTTGTGTGGGAACATTTTTGGTTGTTGCATGACTGATCACACTCCTGGCAATTAGTGGTGGGGAACAGGGATGTTTAAACTTCCTGCAATGTGCAGAAGAGTTCTACCTACTGAAGAATTGTCCCACACAAAATACCAATAGCTCCCCTTCAAGAAAGTGCCCTGGTGCCTGATGTGTCCACGCCTAGAGGCATCCTAACTATTTTAGGATGGAAGTCAGTAAACTTTTCATACTACATCAAAATAGAATGTGACTCTCAAGAATTAAAACCAAAGTAAATGCTTAAAGGTCACCATTAAGATATTTTCTTTTGGGGTTTAAAAAATACCATTAAGGTTTTAGCATCTATTTTTTATGTACTTAGACTAGAACTCAACTTAATTCCAAATCCTTTTAGTCAAAAAAAATGAAAGTGTTGAGAATCCAGTTTCTTCCTCCAAATTTCATATGGAGGCTCATGCTTTAGTGTTATAAACATGACTGCCTGTGTAGATGGCCGGAGCAGGTGCTTTGAGGTGTTTTAGATATGATGTGGATTCTGTGTTTGGTGGGAGCATGCCACATGCAGGTTAGACTCCATCTTCACTACACCCCTTTCCCCTCCTGATTTTCACATCCATTTTTGTTAGATGTTTGGGTGCACTAGGTTCTTCACATTAAACGAAAATGACATGGTTTCTGGGAGTATGTGTAATGTTAAGGAAATAGTCTCTAGTCCCAGACAGCCTGGGTTCAAAGCCTGGCTCAGCCAGACACTTAGTTGTGGACTTTGAGCAAATTACTTAACTACTTGGATTCTCAGCTGTAAAATTGGATAATACTGATACATACTTCCTGGGGTTGTTATAAGTAATTAATAGATAAAAAATATTTAGAATAATGCTATACACATGGTGAGCATTAGGTAGATGTTTATTACTATGAAAATATCCACTTGAGTTTGTTCCAAGGTATGTTTAATGGTGTAGCATAGGAAGACAAAGAAGCATCCTATACAGAGAACAATGTTTTTCATAATAAATGTGAAGTGGTTCCCAGGATAAGTGAATCGGGGTGTTTCCATACAATTAAATACTTTTCAATAGTTTATAGATCAGTGGTTCTCACTCTAGTGTGCATCAGAATTATCTGGAGGGTTTGTTAAACCACAGATTGCTGGGCTCCACACCCCAAGTTTCTGATTCATTGGGTGAGAGGCAGAGCCCTAGAATTTGCATTCTAACAGGTTCTCAGGTGATGCTGATGCTGCTGGTCAGGGACCACACTGTGAGAATCGTTGGTTTAAATCAGCATTTCCAGACCTTGGCATTGGTATTTTAGACTAGGTAATTCTTTTTTTTTTGGGGGGGGGGGCTGTCCTGTACATTGTAGGATATTTAGCAGCATCCCTGGCCTCTGCCCACTTGATGCCAATAACAACTCTTCTTTCTCTCCCATTATGACAAACAAAAATATTTCCAGGTAGCCCTGGCCAGTGTGGCTCAGTTGGTTGGAGATTCACCCTGTCACTGAAAAGTTTCCAGTTTGATTCCTGGTCAGGCACACATACCTAGGTTGTGGGTGTTTGATCCCTGGTCAGCTGACAGTGCAGTTTACCGCCACACTGGCTGCCACTGGTGAAGTTGAACCTCTAAATCCCATCCAGCCTACAGACGAACTGTACCCGGGGTGGCCAGTCTGTCCTATTGTTTCTCTGCCACCCAGACTTTCCCAACACAAGGTTTTATAGACTACGGATAACAGAGAAACATGCAGGGGTAGGGGACGGGCCTGTGTAAGATCAAAACTGCTAGCTGTTTTCTTCACTGAGGAGCTAGCCAGGCTCCCAAGGGCTCACAGTCCACTTGCTGATGGCCTTCGTCACCTTCCCACAGGGTGGGAGGGGGAGCTGGAGCACGGGAAGGGGCCCATGTTCCCATGTATCATGCAGGGTCGCTTCCACCTTTTGGCCTTGTGCAGAAGGCTGCTATGACCCCAGGTATTCAACTATCTTTTTGAGATACTGCTTTCAGTTCTTTTGGGTATATACTCAGAATTGCTGGGTCATATGATAATTCTATTTTTAGTTTTCTGAGGAACCACCGTAGTGTTTTCCATAGCAGCTGCAGCATTTTATATTCTTACCATCAGTACACAAGGGTTCCAATTTGTCCACATCTTTGCCACTACACACATACCTGGGAGATAGCGCAGGTTCCATTGGAGATCCCCGCAACAAAGCGAATATTGCAATAAAGCATGTCGTGATATTTTTTCTGGTGGAGGGTCTTGCCTTCAATTTGTAGAAAACACAACACCTGTGAAGTGCAATAAAGCAAAGTGTAATAAAACAAGGTATGCCTGTCCTGGTTATTTGCCGTTTGTTGTTGCTGTCTTATGATAACAGCTATCCTAATGAGTGTACAGTGGTAGCTCATTGTGGTTCTGACTGGTATTTTCCTGATGATTAGTGATGGTGAGCATTTTTCATGTGTTTGTTTTCACTTGTATATCTTCTTTGGAGATCTGTCTCATCAAGTCTTTTGCCCGTTTTTCAATTGGGTGGTTTGATTTTTGTTGTTAGGCTGTAAGAGTTCTTTTTATATTCTGTATATTCATCCCTTATCAGACATGTGATTTGTACTGTTTCCTCCCAATCCATAGGTTGCGCTTCACTCTGTTGATTGTGCCCTTTGATGCACAGAAGCTTTTAATTTTGATGTAGCCCAATTTATTTTCACTTTTGTTGCCTGTGCTTTTGTTGTCATATCCAAGCTATCATTGCCAAATCCAATGTCGTGAAACTTTTCCCCTATGTTTTCTTTTCAGAGTTTTATACTTAGCTCATATGTTTAGCTCTTGGATCCATTTTGAGTTAGTTTTTGTGTAACTACTAAAGATTTGTCAATAAATGGAGTGACATGAAATGGTTGTGAGCTAAGGATTTAGTAACTGATAATCATCATCAATAGTGCCTCATTCGTGTCCTCAGATTCTATGTCTAGTTTAACCACACTAAATATACTCCTTTCCATAAAAGGGCCTTGATCAACTTGAACCGTGGTTCTCAACCTGGATTGCCCTGTAATTACCTAGAGAGGCTTAAAAGCACACACCCTAATATCTGGTTTCCACCCCCAGACATTTTTATGTAATTGTTCTGGTATATAGCCTGGGCATTCATTTGTACTTTTAAAAGCTCCCTGAATGATTTTAATATGCAACCAAAGATGAGATCACTGTGCTAGAAAGATTTCCGTCATTATAAAATTAAGCCACAGTTGACTGTGTGATGATCACTGTTTATTTGCTTTACTTATTGTAGTAAAAGACAGCTTGTAGATTTAAGAAAACAGGGAAAATGCATGTATTGCAATATGTTTCTAATTTAATGTATTGCCTTCAACAATACAGACAGTCTCCGAGTAAGGATGATTCTACTTAGGATTTTTTGCCTTTATGATGATGAAAAAATGATATGCATCCAGTAGAAACCTTACTTCCAGTTTTGAACTTTGATCTTTTTCTGGGCTCTGATACTCTCTTATGGTGCATGTCAGTGGCAGGGGGGTGATTGGCCTCACTATAGGCTAATGGAAGTGTTCTGAACATGATTAAGGGAGGCGAGGCTAAGCTATGATGTTCAGTAGGTTAGGTATAGTAAATATGTTTTCGATTTAGGATACTTTTAACTTACAATGGATTTATTGGGACATAACCCTATTGTAAGTTAAGGAGTATCTGTATTTACTGACAGTTAACACCTGCCAGGCCAAGTTATTTAGTGATATTAGAGATATTCCAACTTTAATGATTTATACATTTAAAAAATTATACCCTTTTAAAAATTCTCACCCGAGGGTATGTGTTTAAAAATTGATTTTAGAGAGGGAGGAAGTGGAAGAGAGAGAGAGAGAAACATTGATGTGAGAGAGAAACATCGATTGGTTGCCTCCCATACTCACCCCAACCCAGGATAGAACCTGCAACCTAGGTATGTGCCTGACCTGGAATCAAACCCACAGCCTTTTTGGTATTCAGAAGGATGCTCCAACCAACTGAACCACCTAGCCGTGGCAATGATTTATACATTTTAAAAGAGTTCTTAAATGATAAACTGCCTGTGCTATTATTTTTATAACTGTATCATATGCCTCTTTGATAAATAATGGCAATTACTTTATCTTAATGGCATCACACTTTGACTCCATGAAACACACTCAAAAGGAAAAATGCCTGCAAATGAAATATGCTAAAGAACTATAAGCAAGCCTAGAATAAAAATAGCTTTTTTTTTATATCGCTAACTGAATATCCAGGCTACAGTAAAGCCCTTGTTTGGTCCCCCCCCCCCCCCCCAATCTACATATTTTGGCAATTTCAGTGTTCATCAATTATATTTTCACAAATTCTGGGAAAGAACTAGAAACTGAAATTCATTGTCGAAGACTATGGATACTGAGAAGCCTGGGAGGCGGCAGGGAAAAGTAGAGGGTAAAGACAGGACCCCAAAGAGTGTGTGTTAAGTCACAGAGTTTTAAGCCCTGATGACTGAGGTGGAGAGCAGCAAACCTCATGGGTTTAGATCAGGAATTATTTTGATAACAGGACATCACACATGCCTTCTTAAATGCTAGATCTTACAGTTTTCATTTGGCAAAATCATAGAAAGGTGCAGGTAGCCAAATCCTGTGGCTATTTAGAAGCAGAGGAGTGTAAATGAGGTGTGATGCAGAGCTGCCCTTTGAATATTTTCCCTGTGGTTTACGCGAGCAGTTCTCAAACTTGACAGTGTATTAGAATCATCTGGCAGTCTTGTTAAAAGGTATTGCTGGGCCCTAAACCCCACGGTTGGTAGGTCTAGGGCAGGGCCGAAGCATTTTCATTTCTAGTAAGTCCACCGGTGGTGCCGATGCTGCTATGGGTGGGGGGGATGCACTCTTGGTGAACCGCTGTTTTATCTTCTTTAATGCGGAGCCCCGCTGGGCACAGATGTCTCTTACTGGTCCTTATTCTTGAGTTTCCAGCACATCTTTCAAACAGATTGTTGTATTGGTTAGAAGGACTGCTTTTTTTTTTAATGCTTTCCTTTGACCATGGTTTCACATCTGATACCTGCTTTTATCTTTTAACTGAATAAAAAGCCCTACTGAATAACTTCCAGGATTCACATATTTGGATATGTGTCTGTGTTCTAATGTGAGCTCCTATAATCCTTCATTTGGATACATTTCATTTATAAACAATAATCCCTTTGCTAACTACAACAGTGAATTTTATAATCCTACCACCTTTCCAAATTTTGGATGATCAGGGTTGTGAATTAAATGGGAATTAAGATAGGAAATAAGGGCCAATGGAATAGAGGGTGCTGTGGTCTGAATGTGTCCTCGAAAATTCAAATGCTGAAACTTAACCACCAAGGTGATGTTAGCAGGTGAGGCCTTTAAGAGGTGATTAGGTCATGGGTGTGGAGCCCTGGTGAAAGGCATTAGTACCTTTGTAAAAGAGGCCTGTGAGAGTTCCCTTGCCCCTTCCACCATGTGAAGATACCACAAGAAGATTGTGACCTAGAAGGAGGCCCTCACCCTATCATGCTGGCATCCGGATTTTGGACTTCCAACCTCCAGAACTGTGCGAAAGAGATTTTTGTTGTTTATAAGCCACCTAGTCTGTGGTATTTTGTTATAGCAGCCTGAAAGGACTAAGATAGAGGGAAGCAGATTTTATTAGGCTAACTTGTGCATTTCAATTATTCATGAAGTTTTATCCTATGAATAATCAAGAGTTCACTGTGGCTATAATTTTCTGTTGAATTTATCCTTTTGAAAACTGCACATAGCGGCTTAATTATAATCTCTCACTGCCTTCTTAGTGAAAGCTCTGGAAACTGGTTGTAGGTTTCCTGAATATCTAAGAGTTTAATGTGCCGTTTTGTAGCCTAGGACTCAGGATAAAGCACCCGGGATAAAATGTATGTTGTAGGGCGTGAAAAGAATACAATTTGTGAGAAATCTAAAAGATAAAAGACAAGCATTCTTAAGACTACAACAGTAGACAAAACAGTAAAGAACAAAAGGAATAAATGCCTTGGAAAATGCTAGAGGTTTCACCTCTGTGTTTAAGGAAAAGTTTATCACTGAACTTTTAAGTTAGAATAGGTGACTCCTATAAAGAGAGGAGGGAAAAACCAAAACCAAAACCAAAACCAAAACCAAAACCCCAACCCCCTCAGTTGTCATGGGAGCTGGAAGACTATGTTAAACGAAAAACAAATGGGACCAGTTGATATCAAGAGGGGCTAAGAGCAGGGAACCTTTAAAATAAATTCATGGACCAAGAATCATCTTCCTTGAAGGAGAAAGAGAAGACAGGGCTCTGTGGCTGTCAGGTAAGAACTGTGACCATAGAACAATGAGATGCTCCACAAACCCCATGTAAAAACCCATCTTATCAGTTTAAGGATTTACATATATCCAGCCCAAGACATAGAGATAATATCACATATGTAGCTGGGCATTCCTAAAATATTTGAACTTTTGCAAAGCTGTTTATTTGATTTTTACTCATTTTTGGTCCAGCTGGACTATTTCCCACCCTTGAATATAGCTTTCTAGCTGCATGTCACTGTGCTAGTGTTGGTACTTTTTTCATTGGAAATACTTTCTTTGCCAGTCTTGACCTATTGAAAATCTACAAACTCCTTCAAACTTTTGGTCAAATACCATTAAAATTTTTTTAAATTGAGGTATAATTGATATTTAACATTATATTAGTTTCAAGTGTACAGTATAATGATTTGATATTTGTAGATATTGTGAAACGATCCCACAATAAATCATTAACATCCATCATCATACATAGTTACAGATTTTTTTCTTGTGATGAGGACTTTTAAGATCTACTCTCTTAGCAATTTTCAAATATGCAATACAATATTTTTAGCAGTAGTCACTGTGCTGCACATTATATCCTCATGACTTACTTATTTTATAAGTGAAAGTTTGTACATTTTGGCCCTTCACCCATTTTGCCCACCCCATATCCCTGCCTCTGGCAACCGCCAATCTCTTCTTTGTATCTACAAGCTTGGGTTTGTTCGTTGGTTTAGATTCCACAAATAAGTGAGATCATACGGTATTTGTTTTTCTCTGATTTATTTCACTTAGCATAATGCCCTCAGCGTCCATCCATGTTGTCACAAATGGCAGATTTCCTTTTTTTATGGCTCAATAATATTTCATTGTGTATTTCTACCATGTTTATTTTTATCCATTCATCCATTGATGGACACTTAGGTTGTTTCCATATCTTGGCTATTGTAACTAATGCTGCAGAGAACATAGGCATGCATATATCTTTTCAAATTAGTGTTTTGTTTTTTCAGATAGATACCCAGAAATATAATTTCTGGGTTATATGGTAGTTCTATTTTTAGTTTTTCAAGGAAACTTCATACTGTTTTCCATAGTGGCTGCACCAATTTGCAATCCCACCAGCAGTGGGAGAGGGGTCCCGTTTCTTCAGATCCTCACCAATATTTGTTATTTGTTGTCTTTTTGATAATAGCCGATGTAACAGGTGTGAGGCGATATCTCATTGTGGTTTTGATTTGCATTTCCCTGATGATTAGTTTTGTTGAGCATCTTTTCATGTGTCTGTTAGCCACCTGTATGTCTTCTTTGGAAAAATATCTATTCAGGTCATTTTAAAATCAGTTTTTAAAAAATGTTGAGCTGTATGAGTGAATTATGTATTTTGGATATTAATTCCTTATTGGCTATATCATTTGTGAATATCTTCTCTCATTCAGTGGGTTGCCTTTTCGTTTTGTTGATTTTTTTTTTACTGTGCAAATGCTTTTTAATTTGATGTATTCTCATTTGTTTAATTTTGCTTTTGTTGCCCTTGCTTGGGGAGACATATCAAAAAAATATATAGCTTAGTTTATAAAAAAAGCAAAAACTTTACTACTTATGTTTTCTCCCTAGGAGTTTTATGGTTTCAGTTCTTACATTTAAATCTTTAATCCATTTTGAGTTTATTCTGTATATGGTCCAGTTTATTTTTTTTGCATGTAGCTGTCCAGTTTTCCCAACCCAATTGTTGAAGAAACTGCCTTTTCCCCATTGTATATTCTTGCCTTTTGCCTCTTTTGTTGTAGATTAATTAACCACATAAACATAGATTTATTTCTGGGCTCTCTATTCTGTTCCATTAATCTATGTGTCTGTTTTTGTGCCAGTACCATACTGTTTTGATTACTATAACTTTTAGTATAGTTTGAAATCAGGGAGCACGATACTTCCACCTTTATTTTTTTTCAAGATTGCTTTGGTTTATTTTATATTTTTATAAAACTGATGTCATACTATTTGGTTGACTATGTTTGTTTTAATTTATTCCTGTTTGACAGTTAAATTGTTTCCAAAGTTTTGATGTTATAAAATCTGGCTGATATGACAGTACTTGTACATAAATCTTTATGGTTAGAGTTTTTCCTTATGATAAACTCCTAAAAATGGACTTGAAAACTAAATTTACTGAGTACTTATTATTTGCTTTTGACTGCTCAGAAATACATGTAGATATATAGATACAGAGATATATAATCCTCATTATGAATGATGATGTAGATACTGTGATTATCTCTTTTTAGAGAGAGAACTGAGGCATAACCAGAAATTTACTTAATTACTTTATTTAGGTCATAAAGCTGGAAAGCAGTAGAGCTGGGATTTGAACACACATCTGTCACTGCATCTGCTTCAGTGCCTGGGCTCTTCACATGCTGTAGTGATTCACTTTAAAGGAGAACATAGATGGATTTGAGAAGAGTTTTAATAATCAATAAGCCTTGTATCATCAGTATGGTAGACTCTGACCACTTGACAGTTTTCATAGGAGATGGGACCATTCAAAAGCAAAGGGTTTTTATTAATTTGTTAGAAAGTAGAATTTGATAGGATCATTAATATTCTAACATCATGTACACTGTTCATTTCTGAGCTCCTTTTAAGAGAAGCAACTTTAGAAATAATTTAAATTTTGATTTAGTCTGACTACAAGTGGGAATAAAGGAGGTAAAGGAGAGGGAGTCTTTTCTGGTTTCTGCATTAAAGAAATCTAATTACAGTGCTTTGACATTTTCCATATATCACAGCTAAAGATGGAAAAAATAAATAAAATGAGATAAATTAATGTAAAGTACAAGTTAGAAAGGTTGATGTTTTATTAACATATGCATTCACAACTAAGGTATTAATTTCTAACTTCTGCTTAATATGGTAACTTCTAAAGCAGTAGGGTTCAAATCAATGTCTATTCACTGAATGCATGCTGTCAAAAATGCATTGCTCCAAATTAGAAATCTGATATATTGCTGGGGGTAGTATAAATTGGTATCACTACTTTGGAAAACTGTTTGGTAAGATCAACTGATACATATAGCCTCTTGTCCAGAAATTCCACTCCTAAGAGAATGTGATACTTGTTTATGGTAGAAAACTTGGAAACAGAGAAAAGTACAAAGAAGAGAATAGAAATAAACTCATCTTAGAATGGAGATAATAGTTATTAGCATTTTATTTTTATTTTTTTTATTTTTTAAAAAAATACATCTTTACTGATTTCAGAGAGAGGAAGGGAGAGAGAGAGAGAAACATCAATGATGAGAGAGTCATCATTGATCGGCTGCCTCACACAGGCCCTGGACTGGCAACCCCGGCATGTGCCCTGACCGGGAATCGAACCACGATTTCCTGGATCCTAGGTCGATGCTCAACCCCTGAGCCAGGCTCGGCCGGGCAATTATTAACATTTTAAAGGAGAACCTACTTTACATACTGTTTTGTAGTAGGGTTATTTTATACGTTAATGTATTGTGACTACATTTACATTAATAGATATTCAACAATATTAAAAAAAAAATCTGCCTATAATATCATAACATGGCTACAGCACAACATATAGTGCTTACCATAATTCTGTCTTGTTGGATACTTTGGCTATTTCTAAGTTTTGCTACATTGAAATGACACTGTAGTGGACATTCTTATGTATAAATTTTTAGCAAGTATTTGAATATTGGAATAAATTCTTAGAAGCAAAATTTCTGATTTCAATAGTATGTACATTTTAAAGATTTAGATATAAATTGCTAAAAGTTATTATAATTATAAATTAGAAATATAAATAACTTCTTTCAGCATGGTATAATATTGTCCTACATCCAACAATACGCATAATTATTTTTTCTAATCCTTGCCAAATTTATAACTAAAAATAATTGCCTCTTATTCTAGGTTTAATTAGTATGGTTGGACTTAAAAAATAAGTATATTGTCCATTTGTATTTTTTCAGAATTCTCTGTTCATCTCCTTTGACTATTTTTCTATTATGTCTTTTATTGATTTGAAAGAATTCTTTATAAGGAGTAGCAACCAAAATTCTTTGCTTATTACATATGTTGTGGATTTTTTCTGCTTTATTACAAACTTCATATTTCAAACTCCTTTTCCAAACTAGCAAACTCTGATACTTTATTTGTCCTCTTGTAGAAGCAGAACTTAGGAGCAGCTACTATCACAGGTAGACTTCATGAGGCACCTTTGTTGGACTTCATTTGTTGTTTTCATTTCATCTCCTTTCTTTCCTGTTTTCATTTCCTTCTCCTTTACTTTTATTAAGACTTATTTCCTCTAAGACAATGACTCTGTTTCACTCCCAGAGGGCATAATGGATGTGCATGAAATTGATATTTGTAGAGAGGGAGCTAACATTCTTTAGTGCCTGCCATGTATCAGGGCCTGTGCCAGACACTTTACTAGATTAATTCATATTATCCTTAAAAGAACGTTAATGAAGTACATATCATTTTCTTCATGTTGTAAGCTGAGGACATTGAAGATTATTCCAACTATATGTCCTTTCCTCTCTGTCTTCCCTTTGGCTTTCTTGATTTTACCTCCATCCTGCTTCTTTTAAAGTCTTCTCCGTCTTTGTTCTGGCAATTCCATCCTTCCAGTGGCTCAGCCCTTCAAAAACCTCAGATTCATCCCTGTTTTCTTTCCTTGATATTCCACATCTACTCTGTGAGGAATCCCTGCCAGCTTGTCACCTCCACCCCACCCCACCTCCCTGGTCCAAGTCACCATCCTCTTGCTCCTGAATTATTTCAATAGCCTTTTAATTGGTCTCTGCTTTAGCCCTTACCCCCGAGTGCCTATTCTCAACCCAGCAGTCAAAGTGATGCTATTATAATGTGTCCGAAGATGTCACATTTTACCCCAAACTCTCCAATGACTCTCAACTCAGAGTAAAATCCTCACCAGATATGAGGCAGGGGCATGCCAGACTTCATCTTCTCTGCCTTCACAGCCTGGCCTCAGGGCTGTTGTACTTGCTTCTTGCCTCAACAGTCGTCTGCCCAGATATCTTACTCTTTAGTATCTTTCAGGCCTTTGTTCCAGTTTCACCTCCTTCAGAGGCTTTCCTTGAACTTATTTAAAAGAGATCCCCATCATGTTCCTCATGTCCCCTCCCCGCTTAGCTTTTCTCCATATTTCTAATCATGTGGCAGCCCACATATTTTCCTCACCCTCTGTCTCTCCCACCTGGAAGGTGAGCTCTGTGAAGGCTAAGATTTTTGTTTTTGTTTTCTGCTGTGCCCTCAACCTCTAGAAGAACGCCTGGCATGCATAAAACACTCAAATAAATATTGGTTGAATGAATGAATGATTCTCCCACATCCCAATTCTTAGGGCAGGCCAAGGTGACCTACTGTGCAGAACTTCCTGGCTTCTCCTCTCATCTCTATCTGCCTTGTCCTTCCCCAGCTGTTCCTTAGGAGCCCCTTGTCTGCACTTGTTATAGGTGAAGGGCTGGTGGGTTCAGAGAGGTACTGGCAGCAAGTGCACCGGTGTTTCTGATGCCCTGCCCGAGCACATCAGTGCTGGTAGGCAGCCTTAGATGGAAGTGTGACGATTGCATCATTCCATTTCCGTGGTTGCAAGAGACTTTGAAACTATAGGTACCTAATTTTGGTTATCTCTGGATGCCATTCATGGAGAATGAAGGGAGGGAGATACTTCCTCGTAGAGAGAATTGGGTGAGGCGCCAGCAGGATGCCGCTGCGGTGGAAAAACTGCCCACATCCGCTTTTGCAAGCCGTGGTGTTGACCCAACCTGCCCAGATTGTGGCTCACCTCAAGTTTCAGCCACACCAACCACAGGGCGCTGGAAATGCCAAGAGGGCCTCTAACCAAGAATTTGATTCCTCTTCCCGGATTTCATGTCCAGAAAGCAGAGCGTTGCCTTCGCTGCCCAAACATGCAGGGGGACTGGGGCACAGAGGGCAGGGGAGTGGGGGTGGCGCTGCCAGCGTGGCCCTGGGCTCCAAATGGCTGAGGGAGGGCAGCCGGCAAACTCGGGGCGAGGTCTGGGCTCTGGGAAGGATACTGAGACAAGGAGCGGTGCCAAAGGCGACCGCCACCAACCAGCGTGGCAGGGACATAATTTCCTAACCTGTCCCCGCATCTTCCAGACGTCCGGAGCTGGGAAGGTTTCCATCTTGCTGCAGAACAGTCCAATGAAAGAGCACTCACTTTTGGGGTGCTCGTGAACCGTGTGACACGCGCAACACATACACTCACAAGCAACTGCGCTAACAGGGACTCCAGCGAAACAAACGGAACAGCGACACCCTCCCCCTCTCCTCCCGGCAGTAGGTTTGCGGAGACCAGGTCTCTCCCTGCCCACTTCAGGGAGTTCGCCAGCAGAATAACAGGGGGCCGTTTCCACCACTAAGGTCAGCTCTCTCTGGACTTCATTAGCATTTTAAAATTCAAGCCACAGGGGTGGGGGTAGGGAAGGCGCCAGGAGCCGAGGTCAAACCTTTGGGAAGTGAGACATCGGAAACGTCCGCTGCCGTCTGACCTCCTGCACCTGCAGGTTTATTTTCCTGCGCGCGGCGCGAACGCGCGCGCGAGTGGAGGAGTGCAGCGCCCGCCAAGGGCGAGCCCCCAAGGGCGGGCCGTCCTCGTGTCCGCCGCGTGTAAGTTTCGGCGGAAACTCTCACAGGCTCCTCCTCCTTCACCTTGGAAACAGGCACCTGGCGCCGCGCGTCCCGGGGGGCGGGGCGGGCGGGGCGCTCCGGCCCCAGAGTGGCAGGTTGGGCCCCGCCCCCACCCGGTCCCGCCCTCCCCAAGGGTGCGGAGTGGGAGGGGGCAGGGGCGACTCTGGGAGCCGGGCGGCTCAGCCACCCACTGCTGATCCGGCGAAAAGTTGCCCTCCGACGGTCTCCAGCCCCCTACTTCCTCCCCCGGCCCCGCGGCTGAGTTGGAGTCCGGCGGGGAGGAGCCGGGCAGGGACCTGCGAGGTCGCGGCGCGGAGCCGGCTGCCTTCCTCGCGGTCCTCAGCGCCGGCGGCTCCGGCTCCGGGTCCGCGTCCTCAGGACCACGCACGAACTTTCGGGATTGTCCCGGAACACTTTTCCGGCGAGTCCGCACCACGCGGGGAGGAGGAGCCACGGCCAGGGGGACAGGTACGTGGCGCGCCGCTGTGAGAGTTGCACTTGCGGGATTCTTTTATTTCAGGGGGTTCAGGGTGGGGGAGAGTAGCAGTGCGCCTTCCCTGCATCCGTCCCCCAACCCCCGCTGGGCCGGAGGAACAGGTATTGGGGTTGGGGCACCCAGTGGGAGTATCGCTGACGAGGTCGTGGCGTGGGCCAAGGCGCAGCCGGTGGGAGGCGGCTCCCAGAGCTGTGGGACTGGGTGTTACTCGGCGGTAACCTCCGGGGAGAGGGAGCCGGCTTGTTTTGACGGAGAAAGATGTCATCAGGGCTCTACCCCTTTCCTTGGGGCCAGAGAGGTTGGCCCGACGGGAAGAACCGGCAAAGGCGAAGTAATTTGGGGCTCAGTTTCCCTCTCCAAACCTCCTCGCTTACACAAGAGACCGGCGGCGCCACTTTGAGGTTTGCAGCACTTGACTGGCATAAGGACTTACTTGTTTGGTGGCTGTTGCGCAATTTCTTGAGTTCTCAAGTGAACCTGCGTTCAAGTCGTGGCTGTTGTTATCGACTGAGGCTGTGTGTTTCCCGCGTGGACCTCAACAAAGCTTCCTTGTTAACCCCACTTCTGCTAGGAAGTGGAACCAGCTGCTGTCCTAGTTCCAGGCCGGCCAGAGCAAGGTGTTGGTGGCAGCAATAGTAGCCCTGTTTGCTAGGGGCTTTGGGAGTCACCTGAGCAGGTCTGATAAATTAGCCCAGCTGTGTCCCACCCACCTGGATCCGTGCATTCTTAACAGATCCCACCTGCACCATTCAGCAGGTGCTGTAGCCTCAGCCATCCAGGGAAGGGGCCCAAACAGGAGAGACGGCCCTGAGGAGCAGTAGTAAACAATGCATACCAATTGTTGCTTCCTTATAAATTGGAACTAATCTCTGACTTCTCTGAAAGGGTCTGCTATCAGATTCATCTCATTAGGAAGTTCAGCTGCTCTCTAATAGGGATAGCAGCCCTGATGAAATTATGTAGGTCACTGAAAAATAATTCCTGCTTAATCACCTTTATCCTCTTAGTTAATGAGGGAAAAGATTTCCTCTCCTTAGTGTATCTTGCCTGCTGCTTGGCAGGGTGACCTGCCTGACCCTCAAGTTCGTTGTTCACCCGGCACTAGGCAGGATGTTGTCCCTGAAGCTGCCCAAACCTACTGTACTACAGCTGAAGTCCACATTTGGAGAACTTCAGTGGTCTTTGGACAGAATTGAGCAGGAGATTCAGTCTATAAACTTACTCTTTAATCAGCATATTGTTGGCTTTAGATATCTTTTCAGATAATTAAAGGCTGGTTTCTTTGAGCTCCAGTTAATCCCTTTCCACAGAGAGCCCAAGAATTGTGTCCATGCTTGTCTTGAAATTAAGTTTGGGGTCCCATTTGTCGTTATTTGTCCTGTAGCTTTTGGAACAGGATTGAAATGTGTGGGGCAGGTGGAAAAGGTAAGAGAAACCAAGCATCAGTGAACTAGATTCAGAAGAAATTTAGAAGAGCCCAATAATTTAGGCCCAGCAGCCTCACTAGCTTCCTTCTTGCCTCTACATAGAGACCCTATAGGTTGTATGGCTTTTCATGTAGGCCTTTGAAGACTAGAAGTGAAAGGACTGTTTTACTGCAGAGTCAGAGTAATGCATTGCTGGATAGTTTTTCATGATAACCTCCCAAGTTTGGTTCAAAACACTTTCTCTACAGTTCTTTCTACCATAGTAGAAAGTCAGTAGATAATGTCTACAAGCCAAGAAGCAACTGTATAAATAAATTATTTAGAGATGTAGAAGTACTTATCAGAAGAGACAAAAAAAGAGTTGCCTAAGGAGTGACTTTTGAAATTATGTTCTTACATTACTTTCAAAAAGAAGATTTGATAAGAAAGCTCCCTCTCTCTGCAGATATAAAACAAAATCACTCTCTTGGGTGGGTCCCTGCTTAGATGCTTGATCTGTATTCTGTGTACATTTGTCTCATAGGGCAATACATAGGCCCTTTAAAGCACTGGATCCTCAGATGCTGACCTTGGAACATAATTTACATCTACTTCACGCTTATTCTCAGCTACTTCTCTTAGTTTTTAGCCTAGGTAGGGGAACAGTCTCAAGAGGGATCTCTTAGTAAAGATAATAACAGAATATAACATTTTTGTAGTGCTTTATGATTAATAAAGTGCTTTGACATGTGCAATATTTGTTTTGTGATTTAACCATTTTGTAGTGGGTGCTATTATATTCAGACTACAAAAGAGGAAAACAGTTGAGATTCAGAGACGATAAGGAATATTTAGATGTGTCCTTGGCTCCTGTATGTGGTAGACTCAAACCTGAATTCAGGATTTCTGATTTAGATAAGGCCATGTTTTAAATTGTTTCCCTGCTATATTTTGTGAAGTGTTTGGATGTGAAATGGGATATTTTTTCTTATTAAACAAACTGTCTGTAATTGGAGACAGGACTGTACACATCTGTATGTGTATGTAATATTTTATCTTTTGCATGTCAACAGTGTGGCCGTACCTAGAGAGGTGGGTGGGTTGGGTGAGTAAATGTCCCCAATAGATTGAATAAAGAACTTTTGATAATGTCTAAAATTGAAACAAAATCAGGAAATAGTAATGTGTGTGAGTTATAAATACGGAAGTAATTACTAGAAGAAACATCTTGAAGAGTTGAAGGAGCTCCTTTTGGGAAACGGAACTCAGAATGAAGGGAAGCCAGGCAAGAGTCTGCTGTTTTGGGGTAGTATCTTATAACTTTATATTTTATGTTATGTACATGCATGTTCTTTTTAAAAAATTCTTTGGTGAGGACAGAGTAAAGGCCTATTTTCAGAATTTTAGAGCTGAAAGGGATCAGAGATTGTTTATTCCCAGTTCTTTCATTTGCATGTGAAGAAATTGATGCATAGGGGTATAAATGTTTTGTCAAGGTCACATGGCGGTAGAAACAAATCATTCCAGCACAAGTTCACAGCCCTCCCCAGGCAGGTGGAAAATTTCCCAAGGCTTGTAATTCCTCAATTACCTTTCTAGGTAATTCTCTCTTCTACTTCTATCTAGTTTTTACAATGTTTGAATAGGTTACAGGACTGTAGATTCAAAAGTAGTTTCTCTAATTCCCCATATTTCCATCATGAAAGTGCTTCAAATATCTTTAGAGTCTGCTGACTCTGTAATTTTTTGGTTAAATTTGTAATAACTTTTAATTAGAATTAGAGACACCTAGGCAGTTTGTGTGCAACTTTTTAGGAATTGACAGCATTGCTCAGTTGAATTTGATAAACACTGGAATTCGGGGTAAACTTTTATCCTGAGAAGCTATGACTAACAGAAGATGCTTTCGCAATATCTGGGTTAGTTGCTTAATTATGAAGTTCTGAGAATAAGAATATAGCTGTCTTCCAAAAGAGGGGTACAGACATGACATTTTAGAGCTACTGTATTAAAGTTTTAACACCCTAAGTTTTCCTTTTCTTTATACAAAATATTTTCTCCTACTTCCACTCCATTTATACCACTAAGTTAAAACTTTATTTTTTCTAATTATACATACAATATATATTATTCAACATTCAAACTTAGAGAATATGTAATCTTGAAAATTAAAGTTTACTGTAATCCTATATTCTGGAGAAACTGCCAAAATCTCTCTCTATTAAAATATATTTACTATTATTGTGATTATTTATAACAACTGGGGTAACACTAAACGACTTTCAACTTGGTTTCTGTTTTTAACTTGATATACCTTGAAAATGTTTCCATGACCATATATATGGAGCATCCTGGCTGTATAACATTGCATCACAGGTCATTTAAACAATTGCCTATTGTTGGAAATTTGTGTGGCTTCCCATTTTTCCGTACTAAGAACAGTGCTTTAGAGAATATCCTTAAAGTACACTTGTGTGTTTTTCGTAGGAAAGTTTTGTGAGTCAGGGATATGAAAATATTAAATTTTCTAATTCTACTTCCTCTAATATTAAAATTATATTAATACCTTTTTTTGAATGTATAAGACTGAAGAGAGACATTATTAACACATGACCAGACACTGAAACAAGAGGTCATAGGAGGAAAAGGTTCTGAGCTCTTAGGTAGGGCTCACCTCATTTCCTCACATTTTAAGTCCTTTCTGATTTAAATTTTTTCCCCCAAGAGAAGATAGTAATTGATAACAGCTATAAAAGTACTCTGCAGTTGTTGGATGAGCTGCTAATTAGCTTTTATGGAGCATAGTTTTTTTTTGTTTTTTTTTTAAAAACATTTTCTTAACATTATTCTAGGACATGCCATTAAGGAGTTCAGAGAATCCACTAAGCTTTGCAGAACGCAGAATGAGCGTATTTTATCTCCTCTCCTGGTATTTTAAAAGTTTACCTCTATTGAAATATTGGTAATGGGTAAATTTTAAGATCTTTAGGTTTGTAGAAGGTGCCAGGAACTGATTTCACTCTTGAGTGTGTGGAAAATGTGAAATAAGATACTTTGGCTAAATTTCATAACTCAGGCTCATTGAAACAGGAACATTTCAGGGATTCCTGTGGCAACGTTTTTATTGAGAGAGTTGATTAATATTTTTACCGAGTCCAAGCTTTGCTCATAACCAGTCGGTTAAAGGATTATGTTTCATTCTTCAAAATTAGTCTTCAGTTTTGTTGGTGTTCATGGAACTTGTACTTGAAGTTTATTCATTTTAGGTTGATTTTTCCTTGTAGTGTATCAGAATGAGTATAGCTATATTTTAAAACTATGACCTAGCCTGGCCGGGCGTGGCTCAGCGGTTGAGAATCGACCTAGGATCCAGGAGATCGAGGTTTGATTCCCAGTCAGGGCACATGCTTGGGTTGCTGGCTAGGCAGCCAATCAATGACTCTGTCATCATTGATGTTTCTATCTCTCTCCCCCTCCTTTCCTCTCTCTGAAATCAATAAAGATATGTTAAAAAAAAAAAATGACCTATTTCAGTAGGTCATTTAATGTGAACAGTATGTGCATCCTCAAAATGAAATTATTTCTGTCCACATTTATTAGGAAAAATGTTTTTTGATATTTCTGTATGATAGATTTTCTTAGTAAAACTATTTCTTAGTACGGGAAATTTTATAGTTAGCACATACTCATATTTTGATCTTTTCATGGGAAGATGCAACTGTCTAATGTATTCTTGATTACTGCCTATTTTCTATTATGAAGTCACTTTTTTGATAAGTCGAATATTTTAAATCTCTCGTAACAATGTTTTTACATTTTTGCTTATTTTAAGCAAGATGTAGTAGTTTAAACACATACGAAAAGTCTGACGATGGGACCTTCATTGACCTTGATTTGCTTCAGGAAACACCAGACTACCTCTTATTTACCTGAGTTGCATTAAAAAACTTAATGGTTAATGCAAATTTCTTATTTGCTTGATTAAATTTGACCTTATCTGAATTTCCTCCTTGTGCTTCTCCACTGTGTTACTGTTCAGGTCAGGACCTTGCATGTCCTATTTGAAAAGTAGACGCTGGAGTTGCTATAGATGAATCAGCTTCTAACTTGTGTTTAGGTATCTGTGGACTGGTTTTGTTGCTGCCTTCCCTTTTCCCCTGAAAGTAATTCTACCTCTTGGTCATGTTTTAGGGTTAGTTTATTCACAGAGGAGTGTTCATTCCCTACCAGTGAATCACACAACTGGCAGTTTGATGAGGCTTCTTGACTCAAGTCTGAGTGACTCGACCTGTTGTCCTCCGAGCTCCTGTCAATATAGGCACGCCAGGAACAGGCTCTCAACTTGGCTCTTTCCTATGTAGGTTATTTCTAAATCTGCATCCTCATTGCTGACTTTTGTAATCCTAGGCTTGCTTCTCCAGTTCCTGCTGGATAGGTCTACATTTGGATCCTGACATCAAATTAAACTATAGAATGACAAGAGTAACTCTGCATCTTAATCTTCTAGCAGAGCACCTTCATATTGACTAGGATCTTATACATATTTGCTGATGATCTGCCTCTTATTATCACATGAGCATTTATAATTTTTTAAAATCCTCACCCAAGGATGTTTTTATTGAATTAGAGAGAGGGGAAGAAGGAGAGAGAGAGGAGAGAGAAACACAGATGTGAGGGAGAAACATTGATCGGTTGGCTCCCGTATGCACCCTGACTGGGGATCGAGTCCGCCACCTTTTGGTGCGCAGGACAACACTCCAACCAACTGAGCCATCCGGGCAGGTCTGGGCAATTATAATTTTTAAAATCTTCTGGTCCCAGTTTTTCTTTCTCTAATCCATTTCATGCCAGAGGTAGTTTGACTTGATAAAGCACAGCTTTGCCCATATTGCTGATCATGGTCCTTGCTGTCTGCTGGATAATGACTCAACTCAAGGTGTGGTGGTTAATTTTATGTGCCAACTTGACTGCGGAATGGGTGTCCAGGTATTTGGTTAACATTATTTTGGGTGTGTTTCTGGATGAGATTAATGATGAATCTGTAGACTGAATAAAGCCGATTATCCTTCCCATTGTGGGTGGGCCTCATCCAATCTGTTGAAGACCTGAAATGAACAAAAAGGCTAAGTAAGGGAGAATTTGTTGTTTTTGCCTGACTGCCTTTGAGTTAGGACATTGATGTTATCTGCCTCTGGACTCAAACCTGGACTTGACCTTGAACTATACTATAGGTTCTCCCACTTCTCTGCTTGCTAACTGCAGACATTGGGACTTCTCAGCCTTCATAATTGCATGAGCCAGTTCCTTATAATAACAAATCAGTCTCTCTGTCTCTAGTCTCTTTCTCTTTATGTATATATCTGCTGTTGGTTCCGTTTCTCTGGAGAACCTGACTAGTACTCAAGGCATCTATGATCTGCTGCCCTGTGCAGATCCTTTGCTCTGGCTGCCTGCTGATCTGTTCCTCATTCCTGAGCCACACCCTACCTATTCCTTTTCTCCTGTTCTGCTGGGACTAATCCTTCCTCCTTCCAGTTATTTCAGTGAGTTGCATTCTTCAAGGCCCAGTTCAGAGGCTGTGTCCTCTGTCAAGCCTTTCCTGACTGTCCTTTTTTGTGCTAATTTCTTGGTATCAGAATCTCTGTACTGCAGTTATAGAAACTTAGTCATTTGCTGCCTTCTAGTGTTATCTTTTATACATTTGTCCTTCCCAACTAGATTATAAACTCATTTAGGACCCAGACCAAGCTCTATACTTCCAAATCCTCCACTGTTCTTGGTGTGTTGACTTACACTTTGCAGGTGGCCAGTGACTGTTTACTGATTGTGTGTGTGTGTGTGTGTGTGTATGTATGTGTGTGTGTATATATACATATATATGTATATGTATGTGTGTGTGTGTGAGTGTGTATGTATATATTTAAAGCACTTAGATGTACCTGGGAAAGGAAAGGTAAATGTGGGGTTTGCATGCCTACACTCCCCCATCTTGAGCCCATAGAAGAAATGTCTAATTTATTTCCCACAGGACTTAGAAGTCTTTATCAATGCATTGCTCTGGAGAGACTCTGCTGGCTGTTTGGGGTTGTTACTGGAAATGAAACCTATATATCATTCTTGACCTAGAGCCAACTTTTCCTAGGAAAAAAGATTGAGTCATATTTTAAGTCCTGTTGAGTTAGCTCTTTCCTGAGGTACTGGTTTGCAACTATTTTTGCTGTCATCTGCTTTGCTCTTATCTCTTGTAATTCCTTTTGCTTGGCCTCTGGCTAAGTCTTTTCATATTTCCCTCTGTAAATATGCTACGTAACATCCTTTTGAACAGGGATGAAGGGGAAGAAATTTGGAAAATGAGCTATATGTTTCTAGGCAATTTGGATTTGTCAAATTTTATGCAAATTTCATTCAAGCACAGTATGATTTTCCTCATTTTTCCTGTAATTGAATTAGTTTTTGAGGAACATCATTGGATATCTGACCTCATTCTGCTCTTTGGCTTATCTTCTAAGCTCAGAGTATTGCAAAACCTCTGCCCCATACTTACCGTCCTCCTTACCCTGCGTTCCTGAACTTATCTTCTCTAACATATTATACTTTACTTACTTATTTGGTGTATTGTTTACTGACTGTCTCCATGCATAAGAATATAAAGCTCCATGAAGGGCTGGGACTTTTGGCTATATTAGTGTTGACTCTCTGACTATATATCCTAAGATGTAGACCACTGCCTGACATTCAAATAAGTATTTGTTGAATTGAGTGGGAGTTTGCTAACTTGGAGCCCTTCACCCCTCACATCCCCTTGGTTGTCTAGTCTTTCTGTTATACCCTCCGACAGGCCTCTGATTCTTTTTTTACTTTCTTTTTACCGAAGATTGCTTCTATCCAGAGCTAGTTAATTCTTTCAAACCATACAACTAACTACCTGTTCCCCAGGTCTGTGTCTTTGTAATAGCCATATGAGTAACAGAAGCAATTTACAGTCCCTTGGCTGCTCATGGTTTACAGAGCACTTTCACATATATGATCTCATTTGATGTATTTTTGAGTCTGTGACAGCGATGTATTCTTTAGGGCCTGCTGTTCACCAAAGTATGCAAGTTGGCAAAATTTTGTCCCACCAGGGATGCAACCATTCTTCATTATGTGCCGAGCACACACTCCCCTTGGCTTTGCTGTTGCCAGGCTATATATAAGGACTGTCTTTGATGTCTTCTGGCCTTCTAGGATCAATCATTTTATTCCACAGAAGAGTGCCTATGTAGTAGAAGGGCCTAAGGTAAAGTGATAAAAAGAGAAAGGGATAAAAAGAAACAGAAAATCAATAACTTGCATTTATGGGACACTTCAGTGGAAGGTACCTAGCTAGATGCTAAACAACTATTATTGCCTCAAAGTTAATTTGCTTGCCGGAGCTCCATGTGGAATTGGAGACATAAGCATGGAAATGGGAAGGTTGGCTGAAGGATGTAATTCATGTAGAAATGAGAACTGGTGACTTTCAGGTTCTCCACGAGTGAATTGCCATTACTGTCCTCCTGGCCCCTCTCCTTGCTAAACTATGAAGACAGACCATTTTATTCCTAAAGGCCTTCTGTTCTTGCCTCTAAGCCATGGGAGTGCTCAGTAACTATTAGTGTCTAATAATGACACAGTAATATTCCTCTGAGCAATCAGATAGAGCTGTAGGCGTGTCACACATTGACAGGTACTCACAAATCTCTTTTTGCTGTTTTGAAATATCACTGCCAGGGGACTTGTATACAACTTGTTCTGACAGAGTGGTCTTAAATATTCATTCCTTTTACCTATTACTTTAAGAGAAATGCCAGCTTTAGTCTTTAGGCTGCCAGTATCAATTTTGGAGAAATTGTATTATAACTTTTTTCAGGATTCTTGTTTTCCTGTAGCTTATTTATTTATGCATTAACATATTAATATTATTTTTAATGGTGGAAGAACATGCACTTTGAGATTAGTGGAAAGTCAGGGGTTAAATGGAGGTCTTGGATCAATTGTTCCCCCTGGTAATCTAATTAGCAGGTGTTTATTACTGTGGGAGGCAACGTGGGCATAGTGGAAAGAGAATGAAATTTGAATGAACTCTTGTTCAAGTCCCTGCTCTGCCATTTAGTAAATCTGTGACTTTGGACAAGTAAGTTTCCTTTGATGACCTTCAGTTTCCTCATCTTAAAGTGGAGATAATAATGCCCATCCCAGGGAGTTTCTGTGAGGGTTAAATACAGTAACAGATGTGAAGTGCTTTACATGGAAGTAATTATCACTACATGGTAATTGTTACTTATATACTGAGGCTCTGTTAGCACTTTTCTAGGGATCGTTGAGGGGCTTTCAAAACATGTGTAAAGTATATGCCTGCAAGGCCACAAAAGATGGCAACAGATATGTATTTGACACACAAAAATCAGGACAGTATGTGATGAACTGTTATTTGTACAGAAAGCAAGTACAAGAAACCAGAAAGGTAGAGGTCATTGTGGTCATAGTCTTTAAGCATCATGGTAGAGATTGTGTCATAAGTTGTGTCTTTTGGTTGTAAATTATAGAAATTAAGCTGTGTAGAGGGCAGTTTATTGGCTTACATGGCCAAGGAGTGAAGTGAGTCTCAGGGAAGCCAGAACTGAAAACTTCTGTACCACCAAGACTCTGCCTCCAAACTCTGCTTCTCTGTCAGTTTCCTCCACATGGCTGAGGCTTGGCTGCCAGCAACCAAGGATCATCCAGAGAGGTCCTGACCGCCTTCCCTTACTCTAAATCTCAAAATCCCGGGAATGGCTCTGGTTGGCCTTGTTTGGGTGACATCCTTGTACATGTGGCCAGGGGCACACATTACCTGGTAATTGGCAACCCCGTCTAGAAATACATAGTTAGGGTGGGAAAGCAGAACAGTTTCCTAAAAGAAGGATTGGGTCCTCCTCAGAAAAAAGGAGGGGCCTGGACAGCAGGAGCAGGAGGCGTGTTTACTCCTGAGCGGGGAGAGGACAGCTTTAGCTATTTGCAGGGAGAGAGGCACAGTCTAGAATGAGAAGTCGGTTTGTATTCATGAAATAGGACAAGATAGACCCAGAGTGAATGGTTTGGAGTGGTTGGTTGAGGAGTTGGACTGACCTGATAGGGCATAAATCCTAAGAACTGACATCAAATTGATGTAGTTATGTTGGATCCTGGCTTTTATTCTTTAAAAATAGGTTCTGTATTGTAGGCTGGGTATTTGAATTGGTAACTTTAGGACTAAGTTGAGTGCAGTTGAGAAGTTACACTCAATGAGTATAGACAAGGTTGTCTTTGTGTTCAAGAGACAGATGTCCATCCTGGCACTCCCTTAAAAATTCGATGTTATCGAGCATTTATCTTACAGGGTTTTTTTTTGTGTTTTGTTTTGTTTTTTTTTTTTTACAGGAAAGGTATTTCAGAGAAACCAAATCGATGGTTTGGACAAAATCGTGTTTTTAGAAGAATCCCAGCTAATAAATGCAGAAGGCATGATATAAATAAAATATTACCATGTTGTTACTCCTAATGAAATAACAGGTCTAGGGAATAATCATCAGTGACTGCTAAAACTATTAGGTCAAAGGCTGAGAAACTTCTTAATTGGTGGATTAGGCTAATTACCTCTGAACCCACTAATCAGTCTTAATGTTACAAAAAGAGAAAGAAGTAGATATTACATGCTTCCTAATTTGATGCAATAGGAAATATACAGAACTGCCTGTGAAGTTTCTTGCCAAAAACTGTGATTCTGATCAAACCTTTAGATATAACTAGTTTATAAGAAGCATGGGAGAAAGAGGACCAAGTTGAACAATGGAGATGTAATTAGCCCAATCCAGAATGTAGAAATTTCTATAGGGCAAATTACTCAGTTGGTTTAATAAATAAATGGCAAGAAAAACAAAGAGGGAAGAGACACTATTACTAAGAGACTCTAGATAGATTCATATCAACCATGTTTGGATCTTGATTTGGATAAATTAATTATGTTATAAATTATAAATATAAAATTATGAGAAAATTTGGGAAAAATTTAAACTCTGGATATTAGGTAAATTAAAGGACTTTTAAGAAGGAATGGTATGGTACTTTTATTTTTAAAATTCTTAAAGATATATACTGAATTTTTTTTCAGATTATATATTATATTAGTTTCCTATGGCTACCTTGCCACAGGGTGAATGAAGCAACAGGAATGTGTTCTCTTCGTAGTTCTGGAAGCCACAACTCTAAAATCAAGATGTAGGCAGGGCCATGCCTCCGCTGAGATTCTAGGGAGAATTCTTGTCCTTTCCAGCTTCTGGTAGCCATCCTCAGTTGTGGCTGCATCTCTTTGCTCAGTCTCACATGGCCTTCTCCTCTGCATGTGGCGGTGATGCATCTATCTCCCTCTGCCTCTTTCTTATAGGATACATGTGATTGCACTTAGGGCCTACTTGGGTAACCCACGGTAAATTCCTTTTTCTTTTTTTAAATCCTCATTTGAGCATATGTTTATATTGATTTAAAAAGAGAGGGAGAGAGAGAAAAAAAAATCATTGATGTGAGAGAGAAACATTGATCAGCTGCTGCCTTTTGTACACACCCCGAGCAGGGATCAAACCCATAACCTGGGTATGTGCCCTAACAGGGAATCAAACCCATAACCTGTTTGGTCTATGGGCCCATGCTCCAACCAGCTGAGCCACCTGGTTATGGCCAAGGTAAATTCTTTCTTAAGATCCTAAATTATAGTCACATTTTCTGCTTTGTATGTTAATGTTCACAGCTTCTGGGGATTAGAAAGTGATATCTTTGGAGGCCATTTTTTTTCTTATCTCAGATATGATAGCTGAGATTTGCTTTTAAAACAATCCAGCGGAGGTAAGGAGTGGGAATGAGAGATTCTCAGTTGCCGAATTATGATTGTTAACTTTTGAACCAACTCATGACATTTCATTGTACTATTCCCTCTACTTTGTATAGTTTGAAAATTTCCATAATAAAAAGTAAAAACAAATTAAAAAAAATTAAGATAAACTCTCACACCAAGATTTCTTAGTAATCAGTTTCTTTCAGAATCTGGAAACTATAATATTAACCCCTGATAATATCAATGCAAACCTCAATTTTTTTCTGTTCATAAAAGTTAAGTATGAGACTTCTAATATTTTGGTTAATCCTTCAAGTTTTCACTATTTTTGTAGACATTCCTTTGTGCTTCTTAAGAACAGTAAAGGCTCTGGTTGGGTGGCTCAGTTGGTTGGGCATCCTCCCATGCACTGGAAATTTGCTGGTTCGATTCCCAGTTGGGGCACATGCCCAGGCTGCGGGATTGATCCTTGGCGGGGGGCGTGCAGGAGGCAGCCCATCGATATTATGCTCTCACATGATGTTTCTCTCTTCTCCCTTACTCTCTCTCTAGAAATCAATGAACTTAAAAAAAAAAAGAGGGGGTGGTGAATGAGAATCTCCACTTGGAATTCAGAAATTGTAAAATGAAAGATGACCTGAGGCTTAGGTACAATAATTCTTTTTTCTTTTCCTTACTAAAATATTGGTGAGAGCATGAGGTAGCATGGTTATTTTGGAGACTCATAGGCAAAGTAACTTATCATGACATCTTTTTTAAAAATATGTCTTTATTGATTTCAGAGAGAGGAAGGGAGAGAGAGAGAGAGAGAGAAACATCAGTGATGAGTCATTGATCGGCTGCCTCCAGCACACCCCCTACTGGGGATCGAGCCCTCAACCTGGGCATGTGCCCTGACTGGGAATCGAACCGTGCCGCAGAGCCACACCAGCCAGACTATCATGACATCTTTGTCAAAGAGGTGAAGTTATGAAAGGGTCAAAAATTTTCTACTGTGTTTTTATGTGATCTTAAACTGTCCAAGTGAGCTGCAAATTGGCACATAGAGTACATTCCTTGGCATAGCTCAGCAGTAATTACTATTTTTCCTGCAAATTACTCTTTTATGTTATACTACAGTATTATAAGGCTTGAGATTTTAATTCTTAAATCCAAAATATTCTGTTTTTTGTTTTTTTTTCTTAAAAAACAAAAAATAATGACATTTTCATGATTTCTCTCACCCCTGTGCTGGAAAGATTTCAAGGTATATATTTAAAAATAACCATGGGAGTCAGAGAAAGACAAGTACCATATGATTTCACTCATATGTGGAATCTAATGAACAAAATGAACTAACAAGCAAAATAAAGACAGACTTATAGTTAGAGAGCAGTCTGACTGACAGCTGTTAGTGGTGGCAGTGGGCAGGGGCTGGGTGCTGGGGGGTGGATGGATTGAGCAAAAAAGAAAAAGGAAAAAACTCATGTACACTGACAACAGTGTGGTGATTACTGGGAGGAGAAAAGGGAGTAGAGAGGGGTGGAGGATTGTATAGTGGGGATAAATGGTGATGGAAGGAGACTTGACTTGGGGTGGTGAACACAATGCAGTGTACAGATGATGTGTTGCAGAACTGTGCACCTGAAAACTGTATAATTTTGTTAGCCAGTGTCACTCCAGTAAGTTCAATTAAAAAAATAAATCATAGGAGGCAGAGCCTAGCATTTCTCAAAGGGCTATTGTGGTATACCAAAAGCATGATCTTTCTCAAAGTACCCCTAACTACCCAAATCAGGCTTAAGTGTATGTGTTGTAAATGATAATGACGGTCAAGATACTGTTTTGGACTATTCAATTTGCTTCACATATACTTAGTATTTTAATGATTCCTTTAAGGAAAGAAAACAGAAATTCATATGCAGAATCTCTGATCAATTTTCCAGATTCTGAGAGGAACTGATTACTAATGCCTGGGTTGTGACTTAAATTGCCTAAAGCAGCATGTTTAAAAGTGCATTTTAGCCTTTAGAAGTCAGTTTAGTGACATACAGTGGCTTTATATTTTTTGCTTAGTGTTAGTGGTTTTTATATTGAATTTGTTTCTTTCCAAGTTAAAAGCTGCATTTTGTAGGAGTGGTATAAACTCTAGTTGCAAAATCTCAAAATTAGACTGTCTTTTTTTAGCTCATGGAATTAGAATGTAGCTGGTACATTTATTGTTGATATACTAGACTGCTAAAACCTAGCTCCCTCTTTTATGTTTGTTCTGAGCTGTGGTACAAATTGGTCTGTCTATACCAGACACAAAAGCATGTGGCCAATTTGGTACAAAATCAAACTTTGTGTGGTATGTGTGTTCATATAATATATAAGGTGAACTATATTGAACTTCTTATTACATTGCTATGACATTTGTAAACCGGGCTATGTGAAAGCTGTATTTTTTTTATTTTTTTTTTGGAGACAGTACTAGAGATGGCATATTGCAATAATATAGATATAAAAATGACTTTTCCATGTGGGTGAAGTCATTGGTGAAAGAATATATTTAAATCTTTGCAAGCCTCTTGGCCATTCTAGTTGCTTTACTAAATGGTTTATTATAAAACTTGATGATGATTATTAAATTTCTCAGGCATTTCATCCTTTTAAGGTTGTAAAATCACCCAATTTATGTGCCCTGTAATAGAAGAGAAATGATGTATGGGAGTAATCAAGTTAGCGGTTTACACTGCAGTTGATATAGTATCATGGTAATCTGTTCTGCATTTTTTA
Organism: Miniopterus natalensis; assembly: GCF_054644295.1. Classification (NCBI taxonomy): domain Eukaryota; kingdom Metazoa; phylum Chordata; class Mammalia; order Chiroptera; family Miniopteridae; genus Miniopterus; species Miniopterus natalensis. The sequence goes on from NC_142084.1 coordinate 43,448,554, forward strand.
GTGTTTGCTTTTGTGCAAGGGAGAAATACTCAGTAAATGTTCTTTAAGATACAGGTTCTTTTATTATGTAGGTATAGCACAGTTTTTCAGGAACACACATTTTTTACATAAAATGAACTACTACTTAAGTTTTGTTTTTCTCTGCTGCTTTTTCTTCTTTATATAAAAGAAGGTAAAATACGATGCAGAAAGCTGATTGAAAAAGCCCCCTAATATTTGCATGATGCTTTTTGGTTTGCAAATAATTAACAAATAAGGAACTCTTAGGCAAAACCAAAGCATTATTTTTGACTCAATAATGAATATAGAATACCATTTAACCCTTTACTGATTTTACAACCTTGATATCTCTCAAATCTATTCATTTATTTGTATTAATTCCACCCTCTCTTCTAGATCATTATAGTAGCTTCTTAACTGGTCTTCCTGCTTCTACCCCATCCACTCACTAATTAGTTCTTCACTCCAGCCTTAGTGATCTTTAAAGAATGTAGGTTTCATGGTGTCATTTTCCTTCCCCACCTTCTCGTCACTCTTAAGGTAAATAAAGATCCTTAATGTGTGCCAGACTCTGTGGAATCCAGCCTGACTACCTGGCCAGCCTCATCTCATACCATTCTCTCACTGGCCCTCAATACTTTAGCACCACTGTCTTTCTTTCAGTTCTTAATGTGCCCATATACTTTTAAAAAACCACAGAGCCTTTGCACATGTGTTCAGTACTCAGAACACCATTCCTTCTCACCCCCACCATATCCGTAACTCTCCCTCTCAATCCCCTATGCATATTAATTGGTTAACTCCTATTTATCTTCAGCTCAAATCTCATTTCCTCAGGAAAACTGCTATACACTAGTTGGGTCTCACTATTATGGGCTTTTTACATCATCATTATCTTCCCCCCATTGGACTTACTGTTCTTATTTATGTACTTATGTAAATCATCTGAATGAGGGCAGATAATAGGCCTGTTTTTGCTCACTATTATATCCCTAAGACTTAGCACAGTACCTAGTACACATTAGGTGCACCATAAATATTTGTTGAATGAATGAATAACATGAAAAAGTAGAACCAAATATCACTGTTACCTGATTGATTAATTGCACCCATAATAACAATACCAAAGACATTCACTGTAAAAGTAAATGAGCCCTACAAAGAGGTCCTCTAGGGGGGTTGCCTGCTCATTCCCTAGCTACTGCTCTTAGAAAGGAATTTTGGAACAATTTTAAATAATTGTCTTTAGAAGTAGTTTATAAGCCACATAACAAAAACACTTAAGCTTTTGATTAAAAAATAATATCCAGCTTGACCATTCTCTTTATTTTCTAAATTCATTTCCAACTTACTGGTATCAAGTTTCACTTTCAAAAGAACCAGATGTGCCACACTTGAAAAGTTGAAAAGAATATCATATGCATGAAGGCAACTTTACAAGAGTCGTTCCTAAAGTATTTTGAGCATTGGTGGACATTTTTGTAATATGCGTGTGATTAATAAGCATGTGAAGGGGCTCATACTTCTATGGATGTGTGGATTCTGCTGTTTCTGTTAACCCTTCCATGAAGTCACTCTCCATGTTTTAAAGATGGTCCCCTTTTTGCTTCTGGCCATGAGGCAGAGGGATGCATTTCACTTAAGTCATTCACTACTTCTTTGCGCTTGTCATCCTCCACAGGCAAAATGAGTCTTGGGATTTTTTTTTTTTTACACCAAAAAGGAATGTAATAGAGGATTGAGTTAACTATTACAAAGTGCTTTAATTTTTTTAGATGTTGGGTTCTGTGTTTAGCAAAAGTCCCTATTATTGTGAAAGATCGTAGAACTGGGACCACATTCTTCCATTGAAAAGTATCAGGGATTCTTGCCAAGTTCTGCTATGCAAGATTATTTATTCAATACTTTCATTGACTTAGCCACTAGCACTGAACCTCTTTTGGGCTTCTGATTTTGGAAGAAAGTTGCTGTGTGTAGTGCCTTTCTCCGCTAGCTCAAATCAGCATTGATTTTAAGTAGGAGTAACTGAATTTAAAATAACACATACACATCTGTACCTTTAAATCTGTGGGAACACTCCTGGATTTACTGAACTGATAACTGCAGTTATTGAAGATTACCTTTAAGCAGGACATTTGTTACATCTCTGAGATTCAGGCTACCATTAGCACTGCCCTTTTTGCTTGTTCACATTTGGGAAAAATGCACTCAACCCAACATGATATAGATGCTTTCAGAATAGTAGATAGCTCTGTCAGCTAGTATTTTGCTGGCAACTCTTAGTTACATAGCCAGTAACAAAAGTTTTATTGACCCTTTTTTCTCAAGTGTTCTCGTTTTTATCCCAAACAACAGATTTGGCTTTTATTTGCTTTTTGTTTGGTATACTACTTGCCACTAAAGGCTCGCATTCTCATACTGCTTCAGCGCTGACAGTATTTACTTCAGCAAATATATTTCTTTATGTTATGCAAATACATTCTCCGTGCCTAGCAATAATATGAAAATTTGTGAGAGAATAATCTTTTGAACTTTTTGATTAATCCCTGTATGCTTTTTGTTAGATAAGGCTCTTAGAAAAAGACCTTTTAATGTTTGTACAGAACACTCCCCGTGTTCTCTGCCTGCCTTTGTGAATCTCAGTGAATCTGCCTGTGACTGAGTCATAACTTTGTACCTGAATCAGTGACATCCATCTATGTGAACCCTGGCCAATCACGCCCTACCTTCAAATGGAATTATTGTACCCAGAGGGATTTGAATACATTTTGTCGAATGCGTTTTGACTGAGATGCACTTACTTTAGCGTTAAACCCTTTATTGTTATTTTTATAAATCATCCAGTCTTAAGCTGGAGTCATGTTATTATGTAATGTATTTAATGGGTTGTCCTGCCCCTCACTTATCTGATTGTTGTGCCGTTTCCTGTGAAGGGTGTGAGGGGAAAGGGAGTTACTCCTCTGTGTGAGGTAGTGCCATCATGGGTTGTGATTTTGCTGTGGCTCCAGGAAGTCTTAGGAATGGTGGCAGTAATGTGCTCAATTCACCTGTGCTTCCTGGATGGGCACGGAAATGCTGTCAGGTAATGAAAAGTTAATGGAGAATTAATACGTTGTACACACAGTCCTCTACTATTTTAAATAAAGACCTACTCAAGTTTAGGCAACACCTGTTAAAATATTCTAACTGGAGTTGAACAATATGAAACTGGGAAAGAAGGGGTAATAAAGGATTTAGGACTTACTATTCATTTAGCTGTGAAGGAAATAGGTTGCTTTGCCTGACAGGTTTCCTAATCTTCTGTTAAAGAGGAAGCTGAAGTGGGGAGAGGTTAAATATATGGTGTAGGTGATCAGTGACAGAGCTGGGGTCTGGGATCTGAACCCAGACCTCGTCACAGCACAGCTGGTGATCTTAACCCCTCTGCAGTGGCGCCTGTCCTCTGGGAGGAAGGCATGCTGTGGCATAACTAATAATACAGACTCCCCTTATTACCAAGGGGAGACAAATTTAGATTTAAAAGATAAATTAATAAATCACTTGAGTTTTTATTGAACCAGCAATTCATTCGATAGGAATTTATCAAGGGCCTAGCATGTATAAAGCACTATGCTATGTGCTAGAGAAGATAGCAAGATCACCAACTGTCAGAGCTTGTAAATATATATAAAAATAACTCTTATACAAGGCAAAATTCATTCACTCAGCAGACATTTATTTGGCACCTGTGGTGTGGCAGGACTGGGCTGCACACTGCAGACCGTTTATCTACTTGTCAATTCATCCTAAACTTTTGATCACCTACTATGTGCCAGGAAGTGTTCTAGATATCAGGAATATAGTTGAGAATAAAGCAGCCAAGGTCTGGGTTCTCATTGAGTGTTCCTTTGTGTGGGAAGGAGACAGGCAATAAGTAAGCAAGAAAAGACCTCCTCTGCAGAGAATTAAAACAGGAAGATGTGCAGAGAGGAACTCGGTGGCTCCATTAGGTTGCAGAGGTAAGTAAGACTTGATCTTTGCCCTGGAGGGGACAGACCTAACTGCAGTATGATTCAGCGTGTGCAGTGATTGATGTCTGAACAAAATGTTTGGGTGATGTGACTGAGAAGGGCCTTGCCTAGCCTCATGCGAGAACTGAGAGGTGACTGTAAGCAGTCTGCTGACCGGGCCAGGTGTGTTTTCAGGATGGTAATTGTGGAGCACCCTGAAATGTGGGCTGGGCAGGGGAGAGACTGGTGATAGGATGCGATAATTACTCTCTGGAATGACAGCCCTAGACAAGTGGATGGGGTATGGGAGAGGAGGATGTGTTACTTCTCACTGAGAGAATTGGGAAGGCCTCCTGAGTGAGTGACATTGAAACTTGGTGTTAAAGCGTGCTGAGACGAAGGGAGGGCATCTCGTGGTTACCTTACCGTGAACAAAAGAGGGAAGACCCAGGCTGTTTTGGGAGTGACTAGACTTATGGACTGGCTGGAGCACATGCTGTTCGAGAGAGAAAGTCACGGGAGGTAGGTGTGATGAACCGAGTTGCTTCAGGTAAGCAGAGGGAAGCTGCTGAAGGATTTTTAGTAGCCTGGCATAATCACGGCCTTAGGAATATTATTCTTGCAGCAGTATAAAAGATAAATTGGAGTGGGCAGAGAGAGGTGGCTAGGAGATAATTCAGGAGCTGTTGTGATGGCCCTGATTTATAGGGGAGTTGATCCAGGAAATAGCCCTGGGGCTGGATTAGAGATCGAGGGACGGTTGTGCAGGTAGACATAGTAAGGCAGACTACTGATCAGATGTGGAAGTCGGGAGAGAAAGGAGAAAAATCAATTTCAAGAATGTAAGCCTAGATGACTGGGAAGATTTCTATGACAAACTAGGAATGGCAGAAGGAACAATGTGTTTGAGAGGACAGATTACTTAGATTATTTTGGGATTTATGGAGTTAATGTGGTGGGACCTTGAGGTAAAAGTGTCAGAGAAGTAAATGAAAATAAGAGTTTAGCTCCAGGTTTGAATATGTAGTTTGGGGTGATAATTGTAGGATAGATGACTTTGGCTAGGGACTGACTGTTGAAAGAAAGGAGGTAAGGATGGAAACTGCGAAACATTGTAATTTTGGGTATTTATTTTGTTTCCTTGTACTTCAGTGCTAATATTCTCTTAATAAGACTACACTGTTGAACTTTTAGCCCTCCGCTCCCATCTCAATTCACAATGTTGCATGAAAAATTGTACACTGGACCATATTATCGTGACTCCTTTGTAGACTTCAGTTTTAATCAGGGACAACACAAACAGCTTTGTGACCTCATTTGCTATAGGGAAATTTTCCTGTCACATCTTCTGGTGTTTCCTAGAGCAGCTCTTTCATAGTAAGTGATAGTAAATAGTTTTGCTTTCCTGGAGGAGTACAAATGTTTGTACCTCATGGAAAATCGTTAATCACATTTACTTTTTTGTTAATCCTCACCTCAGGATATTTTTTCCATTGCTTATCAGAGAGTGAAAGGGAGGGAGGGGGAGAGGAGCGAGGGAGAGAGAGAGAGAAACATTGATGTGAGAGAGATGCATGGATTGGTTGCCTCCTGCATGCAACCTGACCGGGGATGCAGAGCGAACCCACAACCAGGTACGTACCCCTATGCCGGCCAGGGCTCATACATTTTAATAGTTGGTCCATTTGAAAACTTGGAGTGGATATTACTAATGGCCTGGGAATGATCACTGGAATTTGAACAATGTTGTCTAGTCATGGCAGTGTTTTTATTTCTAATCAATGTATGCAAACCCTGCCCCAGAAGACTGTAGTGTTGGTGGTTGCTCACTGTTAAGCAATGAATAGGTCATCAGTTAGGTAAAAATAATTGACCTCTTACCGCCAATCATTCCTAGATTCTGTTGTCTAAAGAAAGATCTTTTCTTTTTCATTCTGTAGAGGGAAACTTTTCCTTTCAGTGACCAAGTGAGGAAGCAGACTCCTTTATAACAGGAATCTTTTAAATTAAAATAGCCAAATAATTAAAGGGACATCTGTGATTATTGAATTTGCTCTATGTAACCTCCAACAGAAAATTTCCCCTAATTTTAAATGACAAAGTGTCATTCTCTCAAACCACTCTGTCCATTCCTATAAAGTGGGAAGACCGCAAGCCTGTGCTGATAGAAATTTAAGTGGTACAAAACACTTTGTAGAATCAAATGAATATCAAATGAGATATTTTTAGAAACTTTATTTTAAAAACAGTCATTCTTAGATATAAGTAAGTTTGGTTTGTTTCAGACTGATGACCTACTTCCTATGTACATCAAGTGTCAAATATTGACATAAAAATATCTTGATTCAACTTGTATAAGGATAAATAAATTTTGTTAATTAACAGTGGCATTTACTTATTTAGACTCATCTCATTGCCTGAAAAGAAATGCAGTTATTCTGAATGTGGCCATAATGCTCTAGTACCTTCTCTGTGACTGCTGCAGGCATGGAGTCTGCAGTCATGGCAGAGCTGAGGCCTGCTCTTCTGCCCTGTGTCCATGCTAAATTTCTTGGTTTTCATTACAGCTTCTCAACCCTGCTCACACATATCATTGTTTATTGTAAAAAAATATCCTTAGAATTTTTACTACATTTAACAGAATCTTCTATAGGGAACTATAGGTTGAATTGCTTTCTGATCTCAGTATCAAAAATAGTTGTTCTTTCTCTGAGCAGCTGGTTTATTTTTACCCTGTGGACACTGAATCTTGTAACAGATCATGTTCCCCTCTACACGTTGGCTGCAGCAAAGCTTAGAGTCCCTGCCCCTCCTTTTTCTCCCCCCTCCCCCTCTTCCCCTTTCTCCCCCTTAGCAGTGTGTAGAGAGCCTCTCTTCTGGCTCTCATTCTACCTTGTGGCTACAGTGATTGGTACTTATCTTATCCTACTTGTATTAAAAGCTGTTTGAAGATAAGGATTCTACTACTTTTAAAAAATATTCTTTACAGTGCTATCACAGTGCCTTGCACACACTTGGCAATCAAATAATAGCTGAATTGAGGATTACTAGGCTATTCAAAAATAGCTTCATGTTGGACTCTCCCTAGTGATATGGGTATGGAGAGAGAAATAGGTAGTATGCCAGTGAAGGTTTTGAAATATGCTGAGGGTCAAAGGGCTGTGTTGGAAAATATGGCACAATGAATTGGGGTGCTCCTATGAACGAGAAAAGGATGTTGAATATAGGAGCCAACATGTGCTATTTTCCTTTGTATTCATATCTAAGTATACTGCTGTATCACAGTTGGGAGCCTAACTTCGCTCCATTAAGAGAGATCAGCTCTCTCTTCCCATAGAAAAAAAGATAAGGAGTTTGTTAGGAGAGAAACAATTTAATTGGTGAAGGTTTAGAAGTTGCTTTGAGATCTCTGTATACAAATAATGTAGAAACAACTACTATGTAATGCAGATTACGTCACCTCTAAAATGATTGTGAGCTGTAGCCAGTGATCCATGGATTCAGCTCTTATTATTTATGATTAAGTTCCAGTACAACCAAAGAATGAGGACAGACCCAGCAGTGAATTGTAATAGTAGGTGACTCAAAGTCAAACTCTTTAATAGGGAAGTCCATTGAAATGCAAATGAATCTAGTTAACTGAAGGCTAGCTAGATTATCAGATGCATAGTAAATTTTATTTTGTAATTAAATTTACAAAATTTACATTTGGTGTGTTGAGAAAGGAAAGCTTTGTTTTCTTAAAAATTAAAAAATTTGTTGTATTTTTACCCATTATCGTGTTATTGTATGTTATTGGTAAGCCTCATGGTTCTTGTAGTAAAACTTGAAATATCAGATGCTCGGAAAAATACTAACCAGAGAAAACTTTTTTGCCTTGTATTTGTCTCTCCCTTTCCTTCCTCTGACAATCAGATCATAAGATTTGTTAAATTAAAAACAAAAACAAAAACCCTGCCTTACCAGAATTTCATTTCTTAAAAATTTTGCTTCGGGTCTTGAAAGAGTGTCTTTGAAATAGTGTGTAGTTGAAAACAGATTTTTAAGGAGCCTTTATTGAATTAGTGTAACACCAGTTATTCAACGTAATACTGATTATATAATCTAGTTTCAAATTTCCTTTACTTCTAAAGTGTGTTTTCTTCAAATGAAACTTAACCAGTTGCATTTTTAAGGAGAAGCCATGCTTTAAAGTCACCGACTGCCTCATAGGGTTGTGAGGATTAAAAGAGTTTGTTATTCATGGCAAAGATTGAGAAGAGTGTTTGGCTCAAAGTTAGTGCTATTTAAGTGTTTGCTGTTTTTATTATTGCCATTAGATGGCTAAGCCATTTATTTATGTAATTAAAAAATAATTTTCATTGCCTTCAATAGGGTTTGAAGCTCTTTTGAAGTGACTGAAAGGGCTTCTGCTGTTAAAAGTTACAAGAAGAGCCAGAGTTTCTGGAACTCCCCTTCTCCTCCCAGCCCTGTTTTACTCTGGCATCGCCTAGTTTAAATTCTGTGGGCTTCCATTTCCTCACTGGAAGATGGCAGTTCTGTGGTGATGGGCCTCTGATACCGCTTCAAACCACAAAAATTCCATGATTCTTTGATCTTATCTTCTGTTTAGCAAGAAGGTTGAGGTTATTTTTGTCAAATTCCTTGATCTGGAATGGCAGGATTTTAGAAGTGGAAGAGGCATTAACCAAATAGTCTACTCTTTGGGGGAATTCATCCCGTCTTTTAGGTTCAATTAGTTTTTGTTTTTGGTAGATTAGCACCAGCCTTTATTTTTCCTTTCATATTATATTCTTTTCCCAAAGTACTTTTTATATACTTATAAGTATTTATTATGTTCATTGTTTGCCTATCTCCCTGCTTGAATGTAAGCTTCACAAGGGCAGGTATCTTTTGTTCAAGTCCCTGGTACATAGTTGGTGCCAGGTAGGGGCTCAGTAAATATTATTGGATAAATGAATGAGTCCTCAATTGGCTAGTGGACATTTATATTAATTGATCACTTCTGATTTTCTCCAAAAACAACTCCCTTTCATGACTTACTTATTTCCATCAATGAAACTGCTTTCATGTTACCAAGAACAAAATCCCAGAGGAGTTGACTACCTGAGACGGAACAAATTGGATGATTTTCAAGGGGATTTAGGTAGTCACTGCCACCAAGACTCTAGGTGCAGAAACAGTGACATGTTCATACACGGTAAGTGGACCTGAATCTTTTCAAATGGAACCTTCTGAGTCAGAACCGCCCAGGAAATTACTTAGAGTTACCAACACTTACTACTAAAGTCATAGCTCCTGCTGGGTTAATGTTCCTGAATTGCTTCGTCATGGTAGTTCCATTGGAGATTCCTTGTTGCTTCTAAATGAAGTCCCAACTCTGTGGCTTGGCATCCAGCAAAACCACACAGAACTTTCTGGTTCTAGATTACAGTTCTTCCCCCAGCTGAGCCCCTTAAGCATTTTCTTTTCTTTTGTTAAAAATGTTTTTATTGATTTCAGAGAGAGGAAGGGAGAGGGAGAGAGAGAGAGAAAAATCAGTGATGAGAGAGAGTCATTGATAGGCTGCCTTCTGCATGCCTCTAGCTGGGAATTGAACTGAAAGCTCCTGGATCATAGGTGGATGCCTAACCACTGAGCCACACTGGCTGGGCTCCTCAAGCATTTTCATTCCTGCTTTAAAGCCCCTCTGTTCACACTGTGCTGTCATTCATCACGTGGTAAGGTTTTCCTTCTTCACTCATCCAAATCCATCTTTCTTAATCCACTAGAGAAGCGTTCAGCTCTTTCTTACATACGTGAAGCCATCTGTATCATGTTTTGGGCTCCCAAATGTTGCATTACTCTTAAATATTCCATTTGCGTATTTATTACTTTCCCTACTTTATGATTACCTTTTTGAGGGAAGGGACTAATGGAATAATGGAGTTGGAGGTTAGAGAATGAATCACAAATCATAGCTAGAGCAAAACCTGCTAAACTGGAGCAAACTTGACTTAATGTAAGTGCATAGCCTAACATGTGATGAAATTTTCAAAGAGCTTCAGAAAATGCCAAGATGAGTCTTTCCTACTTTTTTGTGGCATTAAAATGTCCTTTTTAAAAATTAAATGATAATCCCTGGCCAGGCTGCTCAGTTGGTTAGAGCATCGTCCCGATACACCAAGGTTGCAGGTTCAATCCCTGATCAGGGTGCATACAAAAATCAGCCAATGAATGCATAAATAAGTGGAACAACAAATTGATGTTTCTCTCTCTCTCCCTCTCTCAAATCAATCAAATTATTTTTTAAAAAATTAAATGATGGTAATAGTAATGGCTTCAAATAAATTATCTTTCATTGGGAAAGTAGAAAATTGGCTATTGACTTGGTTGTGTGTGTGCGTGTGTGTATGTGTATGTAATTTTTACTGGTTTGTGAAATCAGAAAGTCTAGGAAAGACATCTTGCTTGCTTCTGATCATGGGGCGTACATACTCCATCCCTTCACCTGGAGGTCATCCACTCCCCGGCTCAGCACAGTACTCACTTTTCAGGTTCTCAGATATTGGCGTAAGATTCTCATGCTGTGGTTTGACTCTAGTTAACTAGCCTGGGAATGCATGAAAGTTACCTTCTAAATATGCAAAAGAGTTTCCTTCCATCTCTTGAACTTCAAAGAGTATTTTTTTTTGTACACTGCAGATTAATCTAGACAATGGCATTCCATACCCTTTCTAAGTAAATCAACTTGATTCATGTCATCAAAAGAAATTTTTACAGCTTTCTAATTTTTCAGGCTGATCGAAAAACTCAGTAAAGACACAAAAGACATGAATTTCTTTTTCATTTTCTTTTAAAATCTTGAATCATTTATTTCTCTTGTTCCACATTGTAAGGCAAGTTAACATTCTCCTTTTTCTGACTGTTCCACAATTTCAAGTTTCCGTTGAATACACTTGTATGTTTATTCTTGGAGTTTGACATTTTAATTATGAGGAGTATTTGATCACATATAATCTTAATAATGTTCAATAATACCACATGATTCACACTTGTGCAGAATACTGACAGAATGACAGGCAGTGGGGGGCTAATATTGTGTTTTGCAGAGCTGATCGGTGAAGGGGAAGGCAGGGTGTTCCCATGTCACAGCAGACATAATGCGGTGTCTCTTGGTTACTGTGCAGTTCCAGGCAATAGTTATCTGCTGTCTTAGAGCTTATTGGTTGCAAAGAATAGAAGCCCCCTCAAGCTCACTTAAAATAGAAAAAAACCTGAAAAATGTAGGATTTAACAGCCAATCTCAGTGACACCAGTGCACACACGAGGATTATGGAATGGGCTAAGAAGTAAAGAATCATGGTCACATTGCCTCCTCTCTTGCTCTGCCTTTCTCCGCTTCTCTTTCCTTCTCTTTCACTTGGGCCGATGTATATATACCGCCAGCATCGACGCAACCCATGGTTTTTGTTCATATTTTTCACAATTCACATTCTCAAAAAGATCGTTTGATTGGCTTAATTCAGCTTATGGATCCATTTCCCTGGGATCAATGACCTGTTGAGTTGGGGTGGGGAAGGATTTAATATGGTACACATTGGGCAGCTTTTAGTTGGATATTCTACCTCCTGCGTTGTTTTTTTGTTTCTAATTTATTTTCCCCTATCTTCTATCCTTTTGTCTTTTCATTACACATTTTGAGAGACCACCTCACAGTTATCTCATAGTACTTTCACTGAACTTTTACTGTAGTAATCCTATTTTCAAAAATCTTTAAAAAGTTCATTGTTCTCTAATCATTTTATTGTCATTGTGTCTCTTTCTTGTGTAATGGTTGTATTTTCTTGAACCTCTTTGAATTGTTTTAGAGTTATTTTTTATAAAAATGCTCTTTTGTTTCCTGAATTAACTGTATTTCCTCTCAGTGTTAGTTTTGTTTACCCCCAATTTTTCTGATTTCCCTTGTTTGCCTATTTATAATTAAGAATAAAGGACTGGGGAGTTTCCTCTACTATATAAAAAAGATTTGTATGTAGAGTTTTCCCCATAGCTGCTCATCTCACGTGAGTAGGAATTCCAAATTTTGTGTGTGTGTGTGTGTGTGTGTCTGTGTGTGTGTGTGATGTACCACGTTGTCTGCTGGTCACTTTCCTTTACTTCAGAAATGCCCTAAGAGGAGAATTTATTCTGAGGGACCAAAGCTCATTCAGAAGCCTTCACAAGCCATCTCTCACTCCTTACTGCCGAAAGTGCTCCAGCTCCTTTAGAGATGAGCCCCCGATGTTTTGGCTGTCATTACTTTAGGCCACGCTGCCCAAAGTCTCTGTTAGAGGGTGGGGAGATGGGGTGGGAGTACTGACTGTCATACCTTCATCACCCTATTCCTGCCCCATATCATCCCCACTCTGTGTTACCTGTTGACTCTGAGCCCACAGCCTCCCTGGGGCTCTGTTGAGCAGATTGCTTCCTTGGTGGCCCCTGGGTAGCAGCTTTCCTCTCACTGTTTCATCTGTCAGCCCATTCCCATTTCCTGCTCTGGTTCCTAGAGATTTGCTGAAATCTCTTATCCATTTAAAGTTCTCTTTCAGTAAACTCTTTAATCTTCATGGAATTCTTCTGTTTTATTTATTTAATTAATTAATTATTTTTAAAAATATATCTTTATTGATTTCAGAGAGAGGAAGAGAGAGGGAGAGAGAGAGAGAGAAACATCAATGATGAGAGAGTCATTGATCCGCTGCAGCCCGCAACCCGGGCATGTGCCCTGACGGGGAATCGAACCCCAATCTCCTAGATCCTAGTCACTGCTCAACTGCTTAGCCACACCCGGCTGGGCTATTTTATTATTTGATGCTTTTGCTTCATTAGGGATTCGGGAGGGACAACCAGGCTGTCAACTGTATTGAAATTAAAACCTCAAAAGGGTATTCTTTTAAAAAATAGCATTTTGTTTTTGGCTTTTATTCTTCATTTTTCAGTCATTCCCTTGCTTTTTTAAAAACATGGATTTGCCTTATGTATACTGATCGCTAAACAATATATTGTTTAATTTTAGCTCCTTTTGGTCTTTGTATAAATGGAATCATACAACACGTACTCCTCTGAACCTTGCTGTTTTACTCAAGATTCTGTGTTTGAGATTCATCTATGTATATTCATGAAGCTGTATGCTACTTATTTGACTGCTGTATAGCACTGCGTTGTAAGGACGTACCACATTGAGTTATGTTTTCTACTACTCATGGACATTTGTGTTTGTGTCACTTTTTGCAATCATGAGAAAGATCGGTGTGAACATAGTTCCTGTTGCACATCTGCTAGAGTTTCTCTAAGGTATAAACCTAGGGGTGGAAGTGTGGAGTAGAGTATTTGGATGGTCAGTTTTACTAGGTGGTGACGACTGGATGCCAGAGCCGTTGTACCAGGGTATCCCACACGGGTGTATGAAGTTGTGGCTCGACAACCCTTGGTGTGATCAAATTTTTAAAAATTTTTGTCTGTTTGGTGGATGTGAAATCGTATCTTATTGTATGTTGTTTAAAAATGAGATGTGACTTATATGTAGTATAATTTACCCTATTGTGACTTTGATTTTCGTTTTCCTGATTATCATTGAGGTTAAAGATATATTTTCAAATAGCTATTAACCTTTCTGTAAAAGTGTGCCATATTTTTCCAGTTAGTTTTTTCTTATTGATTGGTGGGATTTCCTTAGATATCCTGGATATATAAGTGTAGGTGTATGTATAGATATCTATAATATGTGACAGAATTAATTTTTTTCCGTGTGGACAGGATTCAGTTTTCTGCATATATAATTATGACACTCTCCTTTGGTTGTGGTTAATTTTTGACAAAACTGAGAAGTAGGTTTTGGCACTTTAAAATTTTTTGAGTCTTTTTTGTTTCCCTCCTCCTAATCGACCCCTACTGTGAAACAATTTTGGTTGAAAAAGTAGCCTGACTTTCAGTAGCTCAGAGTGTTTTCTTTGGCGTGCACGCTGTGAAGGCTGGAGGACAGCGCTTGTGATGCTTGACGCAGACGGATGTTTCAGTGTTGCCGGGCCCAGGCTGACCAGCACTGGGGCTCAGAGAGGAGCCGGGCTGTGAATGCTGGTCCAGATCTCTGGGGAGAGCTGTGGTAGTTTTCTTGACTGTGGTTAACACATCTCTGAAGTTTAATGTTTTGTAAGTTGGCTTTATAAATGATAGCATTAATTACTACCCATTCTTTTCTCCATTTAACAATGTGCCCTGAAGTTATCTTAACCTTTAAAAGACTGCATTTAAAAGACAGCATCATACAAACTCCATATATTTTCCAGGATCAACTGTACAAATAATGGTTTCTTTCCTTTTGCCTGTAAAAAAAGAACGTATATGCTTAGGTTTCTGAGTATTTAAGGGACAATTTTCTTTTTAAGTGGTGATAGATTTATAAATCAAAACTTCATGTAATGTTGAAATGGTGAATTTTATGTCATGTAACCTATATTTCACCACAATCATAATTTATTAAAAAACCACAAAGCCTGGAAAGAAAACTTTTTGGAAGACTTAGGACTCTAATAAAAGTGCAAACATGACACTTTGAAGTAGTGTATCTGTTTTTGAGTCCAGAGCTGTCTTTCAAAAGTTAATTACCGATGTATGGTAATGAGCAATATCTCTTTACATAAGCAGCTTTTAAGAAGGCTTACCTTCTTTTGAGTTTTTGTAAATTTTGGAATGAGTTTCAAGGATTGTATTTTCATTTCTCTTCTGTTCATGATACTAGCTATCACTCCCCCCTTTGCTGCAGACTCACGGGCTTGCTTTCATTTCCTTTAATCACCATCCTTTTACTTCCTTGGGGCCTTCCTACAGGTTGTTTTTTCCCCCTCTTCCTGCTTCCATTTATTTTATTATTTTAAAAATTGTGGTAAAATATACATGTTATGGGCTAAATTGTATCCCCCCAAATTCACGTGTTGAAGCCTGAACCTCCAGTACCTCAGAATGTGACTGTGTTTGGGGATAGGGTCTTTAAAGAGGTAATGAAGTTAAAATGAGGTCATTTGGGTGGGCCCCAATTCAATATGAATGGTGTCCTGATAAGCAGAGGAAATTGAGACGTAGACAGTGGCAGAAGGAAGACCATGTGGAGACACGAGGAGAAGACCGCCACCGACAAGCCAATGAGAGCAGCCGCAGAAGAAACTGACCCTGCTCACATCTTGATCTCGCACTTCTGGCCTCCAGAAGTGTGAGAAAATACATTTCTGTTGTTTAAGCCGCTCGGCCTGTGGAACTTTGTGGTGGTAGTCTTAGCAAATTAGTGTAATACATAAAATTTACCATTTTAACTAGTGGCATTAAGTACATTCACATTGTTGTACAACCAGCACTGCCATCAGTCTCCAGAACTGTTGTCATCTTGCCAAACAGAACCCCCATTCTCCCCTCCCCCTAGCCCCTGGAACCACCATACTGCTTCCTGACTCTGAATTTGACTACTTGGAGTACCTCATATACATGAAATCATACAGTACTTGTTCTTTTGTGATGGTTTAACTTTATGTAATGTTTCAAGGTTCATCCATATTGTAGCATGTGTCAGAATTTCCTCCCTTCTTATGACTAAATAATATTCTATTGACTGTATACACCACATTTTGTGATTATCAGTTCATCCATTGATAGACACTTTTTGCAGAAGCATCTACCTTTTGACTATTGTGAACAATGATGCTATGAATATGTGTATACATATATTTCTTCAAGAACTTGCTTTCATTTCTTTTGGGTATTTGTCTAGAAGTGAAATTGTTGAATCATATGGTAGTCCTATTAATTACTACTTAATTTTTTGAGGAAGCACCATACTGTTTTCTATACTGGCTGTATCATTTTATATTCCCAAGGGTTTTAGTTTCTCCACATCCTAATCAACACTTGTTATTTTCTGTTTTTAGTTTTAATAGTAGACATGGAATTACTGGGTATCAAGGCTTTCAGTGATAATGCCATGCTCTTTTGATTTTTGTTGGAGGAAGGTGATGATAAACTATGGCTTTCATTATCACTGGGCTAAGTCAAAGAGAGTCAGTGATCAAAGGGTTTGTAGTGGCATTCATTTGCCTCCTGATTTAGGTATATCACCTTAGAGGCTCACCAAGAAGCATTGGAGTTATTGGTGTGAAAGACTGACAGTCATTTTTTGTTTCCTATTTGGGCCAGGAACTTCACTCCTGTAAGTAACTTTGGGTCTGCTTGTGTGATGCAGGACGAGCTATGCCGAATTTTAGGCATTTCTCACTACAGAGCTCAGTGAAATAGCTCTTTTGCAGAACTAGAGGCTAGTAAGTTTACTTTTTTCCTCCAGGGCACATTTTCATTTTCCTAAGCGTTTACAGCTGTGTTTGCATAAAACACTCCTCAACCTAACAATTACAGTCTAGTGAAGAAAACAGAGAACGTTAGGCACAATAGGCTTCAGAAATCTGAAGAAGAGGTTGTTGTAAAACATGAGAAGCCTGAGAGATGCACAGGTGCTTCCTGAAGGGCATTTTTGACCATAAATGTTGCATTATAACTGCCTGAAAGGTTACAGAGTCAAAGAGGTCGAGTAAGGAATATTTATAAATATATCTCTTAACTTGAGTTTGTGTGTGAAAATGGAAATGTTTATGTGGATTTATTTATTTTTCCCTTGTCTACCTGTGTGGATTTTCCTTCACTCCAACAGCAGTTCTTGGTGGCTTACAGTGAAGGGCCAATTCTTTACTGTGGCTGGGGACAGACAGAGCCATAGCCACCTGGTTGCATTGGGAGGTCGTGTTCTAGTCCCTCCCTCCCCCACTTGGCCAGTTTCTGTAGATGATGATTTGACTTGGAAGCAGCTCAGTTTAACAATCACAAGTTCACAGCATTAAGCATTAACTAGCATCACAGTACCCAGTACAATTAATTTTACACACATAACTCATATTTTTCTTAGTGCAATTTGTACCCCCACTGGTTTGAGAATTCAGTAAGTATAATTAAAGCTATTGAAGCCAAAGCATATAAGGATGTTTCCCCTATTATTAGCCAGCCTTAACATCACTGTAATAATAGTGTTTTGTCTAAGAACCCTGAAAATTCTGCCAGTGCTTCGTAGGCTTTGTAAGCTGAGATAACCACTGCTGTCAATGAGGGCAGGGTCAGGCTGGTCACCCCCCAGCAGGGGTCAGCTACTCCTGCCTCATACTGTTTGCTGATTGTATCTCTTTGGAATAGTAATGCTGGATTAGGAGTCTGCAGCTAACATCACATGCCTTTCCATAGGAATGATACAAGGAACAGGTGTGAATTACATTGCTTTCTTGAGGTGTGCATCCCCCCACCCCCAGATCTGTCCTTTTACTTTGGAAGTTCAGAGCTGAGTTAGGGAGAAACCACTTCTTGTTCAGTGCTTTGGGTATTTTCTCAAAGTCTTCAACATTAGTCGTCCTGATCTCCATCCGTGGAACCACAGCTCAGTCTTTGTTATCACACGTAAAATATAGCACTGTCCCTAAAGGCAAAAGGGCAGAAGGCTGGGTTTACTGTACCATTAACTGATTGATGAGTTGTTTTATTTATGTTTAACAAATAGATATCAAAAGTCTGCTATGTGTTGAGAGAGCTCTGTTAAGCTCTGTAGAGGTCTATAAAACAAATGTTAAGTGCAGTTTCTATTAAAGTAGTCTGGAGTATAAGATAGAAGCAGGGAGCACAGAGAAGATGCCCAGCTGGCAGCAGGAAGGTCTGCATTGTGTGGCTGGTATGGAACTCTAGGGAGGGGAGCTGGTCATTAAACCTCTCAGAAGAGGAAATAAAGGCGGAGCCAATGAGGAATACCAGGTGCAGAGCTACTTTTTGCACAATGACTCCTGACTCCTTGAGGGCCTCAGGCCTTTAGAAAATATATCCTGATTCTGCAATGATAGCTAGGCACACTATTGTTAAAATCTATAGATAAATATTTTTCATCTGATAATGTAAGTAATAACTTTTTTGTAGTGAAGACGACTTGTAGAAGACACGTAGACACAGAGAAAATAAATTGCCCATATTCCAGACACCTAGAAAGAATCCCTGTTAACGTTGTGGAAAATGCCCTTACTCCTTTTTTTCTATGTAAATTACTTTAATTGTATTTATTTTGGATTCTCAGACCAGAGGTTGCACAGATTCCATAAAGGATAAATTTGAGTTGTATTCATATAAGATCACTGAATTGGTTATTGTGTTGAAAGTTTTGACCTCACCCACCTTTAATTTTGCAGTTATTTTGAAACTGTTTTGTAACCCTTGAAAAGAGCCCATTTGTTTTTATTTTAGAGTATTTGAAAGCAAATGACCTTCTTTTATTTATTTATTTAATTTATTATGATTTTTGAAAAAATATTTTTATTGATTTCAGAGAGAGAGGAAGGGAGAGGGAGAGAGAGATAGAAACATCAATGATGAGAGAGTCATTGATCATCTGCTTCCTGCACACCTCCTGCATGCCCCCTGCTGGGGTTCGAGCCTGCACCCCCGGCATGTGCCCTGACCAGAAATGGAACCTTGATCTCCTGGATCATAGATTGATGCTCAACTACTGAGCCACACCAGCCGTGCCAAATGACGTTTTTTTAAAGATAATCTTTTCAATGGAACGACTTTTGGGAATGATAGGAGAAGGAGATTTTCTAATAAATTAAATAGAAATTATGGTTGTTTAATTTTATATCAGTAAATCTTTGTAATAGCCCTAGCTGGTTTTTCTCACTGGTTAGAGCATTGGCCCATGGATGGAAGCGTCCTGGGTTTGATTCCAGCCAAGGGCATGTACCTCAGTTGCAGGCACGATCCCCGGCCCTGGTTGGGGCACGTGTGGGAGGCAACCTATCTATGTGTCTCTTTAACATTGATGTTTCTCTCTCTTTCTCTGTTCCTCTCTCCCTTCCACTCTCTCTGAAAAAGCAATGGAAAAATATCCTTGGGTGAAGATTGAAAAAATAAAATAAATCTCTGTAAAAGGTAATATCTTTATAGTCTTATAGTGTTTAATTTTTTGTATGTTTTACAGTGTATTTTTTCCAGAAATTATGTTATTAAGAAAGTGTGTGTGTATTTCTTAACTATTATCTCTTTTTATCATTAATGGAAAATCTATGTGGGCTAAGTTAGTAAGCAAAGAAAAATATTAGATGTCAGACAATTTAATTTTTTGATATGTGCAAAGCAATAGGTGACTTTAAGGTCTTGACCTCTGACAGGTGCATTTTGAAATTGCCTGGAAAATGACCTTCTGCACTTAGGGGAGAGCCTGGCTTTTGAAGTATGTTTTCTGATCTGCCACTGTTACATTTGCTCTATCCATTTGTGCCAGACAAAGAAAGTTAACAGTGGGATTCTGTGTTTTGGAAGAACCTTATGAATTCTCCATGTTTGGAAGTTGTTACTGTCCATAAAACTACAAAGTAGAGTATATGCATTTTGACTGATTGAGAGATCTTTACCTTTTTGGAAACTGATGGCTCCTTGCTATGGTTTTTTAAAAGGCATGGTTTTTATATAATGTCTAGCTGCCCAAGTTCTGTAACGTCTTTGTTTAAAAAAAATCCTTTGTAGCTCTGAGACCTTTTGTTTGGGGAGGAAGGGGTGTCACAAACTCAAGGACCGGACAGTTTAATGAGAATATAAGATGCTAAAGAGGAGTGATGAGGACTGTGACAGATTGGAGAATATTTACCTTTTCAAAGGCAATGGAAACGCAAAAATCAAAATATACTGTAACAGCCAAACAGACTTCCAAATTTGGCCTGAAGCCTTCCAGTTTATGTCTGTTTATGCCAGTTATCCCTGTAATAATACAATAGCAGTATAATGACAGTAAAAATAGCTAACAATTTTTGACAGCTTACTCTATGCCAGGCACATGCATTATCTCATTCTGTCTCCACAATAAAGGCAAATACTCTTGTTATCCCATTTTAGGGATAAAACTGAAGCTTAGAGAGGTTCTTTGCCCATGTCACAGAGACGGTAAGTAGCAGAGTCAAAGCCAGGTTTGCCTGACTCTGGTTCTGGAGCTCTGTGATGTGTGTTTTGATTTTAGGCCACAGAACTTGGAATTGCATTTGGGTAGGAAGAAAATCATCTGGCAGTGGTTAAGCTACTCAGTGTTGGCACCGACCAGCTTTGTGACCTTGGAGGAAGCAGCCAAGCCTGGGAGAAAGGGCAGTGTGTTTGGTCCTACAGGAAGAGGAAACCGCAAGATCAGGTCTGCAGCAGCGTGGACGGGCTGGAGAAAAGTCTTCACCAGGTGCCTGGGGAGGGGATTAAAGAAGGAAGCGGTTCCTGTGAGGTGCAGGTGTGCGTGGGGTCGGGAGTGTGGGGGTGTGTGGCATATAGAAGTGGAAAATCAGACTAAATGGAAGTTTAGTAGGAGCTTGTAATGTAGGTGTTGGCAGATGTGGGTAAAGTCTCCAGGGATATTATGTACCATTGGTTTAACAGTGTATAAGGGATTATCTGGAGCTGTAGAATAAAAAACTAAGACCTATGGGGTCTGAGATTTAACCCAGGGCTTCCTGTTACAAAACACTTTAAAACCAAATGAGGTTTTCATCTGGGTGGAGGAGCCTGACTTCTCTCCACTGTCTTTTGTTTAGTTATCTCAGCAGGCTCCCACTCGCTGGCCTCAGAGTGGGTTTTCTGGGGCATAGTGGATCTCTATCAGGATCGTTGGCATTTCCCGTGATATTTAGTAGAAAGAGAGTCATAAAGAAAGAATCCTGACCAACCTGAGGCTGTTGAATCAAGGAGCACAACCCAAATATTCGGCTGTTAACATAGCACCTTTAAACAAACAATCCACTGACTTGTTGCCCATTGTAGCTCTCAAAGCCTCTCTGTCTAAGTGACTTGAACTCAAGGAAATGAAAAGTCAAGCCAGGCAGTTCCTAACTGGCAGCACGTGAACATGAACCTAGGAAACACAGCAGCCTCTGTGAGAGGCCTGTCTGCAGAAACCTCACACACCCTTAAAAAGAACTTAAAAAATTAAAGGAATTATACATATATGAAAAAATTAAAGGGCTATATCTTCACTCCCTCCTCCCCTGAAAAATGTAAATGTACTTCAAAAATATATGAGAAGTTTAGATTGAAGAACAGAGTTTGCTTTCTGCAGCCTGAAGACTTTTAAATAAGACCCTGAAGGAGGAGGAAGCAGACTTAGTTGCAAGAAACCTAATACTCCGAGAAGAAGGGGGAGAGAAGTGGGACCAAAAATAGAGCAGGAGTTGAATCTAGGGAAGCCCTTTTGTTGAATTATTTCATTGGCTTTAAGTGATCACTTTCCTAGAAGCAACAAGAAAAACTGGTCCAGTTTGTTTTCAGAGTTGGAAGAAAATACTTATGTGAGCAGCTCCTGTTTGCAACGTTTCCATCTGGAATATCATTTAAGAATTTGGCCAGATCTCAAGTGATTTATGTTTAGTAAACAAGATTATCTTCAGCTTCCTGCTGTGAAAGAGCAAATGGTGTGGGGTTTAGTTGCTGTTTTTCAGTCTCTTTTAATTGCTTGTTCAAGGTAATACTGCATTAATCTCCGTTAATTATCTCCAGTGTTCGGTTTGTGACAGTGGTTTCTGAAGCAAGAAACCAGAACAGTGGTTGAAGTTAGAATGGCTTAAAGTATGAATACCCTTGCTGTAGAGCTACCCAAACTATACCTGTGTCTTAAGGTTGGGGGTGGAGGTGTGAGAGGTGGGGGAAGTGAGGAATAGCTTTTCCATAAACTTGAAATAGAGCTTTTTTTCATTTTCCATATTTCAGGAAAGATGTTCTTAATTTTATGGACAAATGATATAAAGGGAATCTCAAGTCAGCTCTCTTGAATGCTTATGATTTTTCATGTTTTAAGAGTTTACTTTTCCCCCTAATATGGGAAAACATTTCTTACTGAAAGGGTGGATATCCAGTGAAAATGACAGTTCTTGTTGTTTGAGGATACATAATTATGAAAATGTGACTACTGATGCACTATTTTTTTCAAATTTGGATAAAATGTTAATGTTTTAAATTTAAATTAGTTTTTATAGGCTCCCCTGTTAAATTCTTCTAATTATTAGGTTTCAGTATTTATGTGAGAGAGGTAAGCATTTTAGCAAAGAAATGATCATTTTATTCTGCAAGACAAAAAATACTAATGAAGTGTTTCAGAGCATAAAATTTAGGAAAACCATGTATTATATATTTTAGGTTCACTGCAGATAAAAATAGTTACATCTAGTTAATAAGTATTCTGCTATAGTAACTTCCCCTGACACCTCTTCCTGAATCTTGAATTGAAGGTCTCTTCCTACACTGGTTATGTTAATACTTTGAGTTTCATATCTTACTCACAATGCAAAGCAAGCAAAAGATAAAATGCATAGAGGTCACTCTGTCTTTCAGATTCTATCAGCTATTTTGAATTGAATTCTTAAACTGTTCATGATAGCTTGGCAGCAAGCCATGTGCTTGTCATTTTAGCTCATTAGAGTTAAGTCTAGTCCTGTCAAGAATAGGTTTACTAGTCTTTTTTAATTGCCTGCTTAAAATTTTTTATTTCCAAAATCAGCTAAAGAATTTAAGCCAGAGGGAAGGGGAGGAGTGTTGTATGGGTGTTGAAGGGGGCCTAATATATGGTGGGCACACAGTGCAATATACAGATCTTGTAACATACAAACCCACACCTGAGACTTATATGATCATATTAACCATTGTCACCCCAATAAATTTAATTTTATATATATATATATATACACACACACATATATATATAAATATATATATATTTACACCTGAGACTTATATGATCATATTAACCATTGTCACCCCAATAAATTTAATTATATATACATACACACACACACACACACACACACACACACACATAAAGGAGAATTTAAGATGGTGGTATATGTGGACTGAGGTCAGGTAAAAATTCTGAGCAGACCAGGAATTCACTGAAGGAGGGAATTGCAGAGATGAATGAGTTTAAGGCCCCTGTGGAGGAGTAGAGGATTGCTAAAGCATTATTTAGAAGAATGGAACAGGGTTTAGATAGTGTAGTTGTGTGAAAATGTATATGGCGTTTATTTGACTAGTATAAACAGTTTTCTTTTGTGCATTTTTTTTCTTTTTTGCATTTAAATGTGCCACCTAATCTTCTGGAAAATGGGAGGCTAAATATTAGAAGGTGGTGGAGAAACAGATGAAGACTAGGTGGAATCTGGAGCAAAGAGAGAGGAATGTCCTGCAAGCCAAAAATAAAGAGAACATGAAGGAAGGGAAACAGTGGAGTCTGCTCAGGGGTGTAACCACTAAAATCTACAGGATGGTGTAGAGAGGAAAACAGGCTAAAAAAGAGGTGAGATGAGAAGAGACCTTAGGAAGAGGCAGGAAGAGAAAACATTGGTGTCGAGTGGAGTAATCTATGCCTGCGTGTCTGGGAGTAGGGGAGGCCAAGTTTCCCAGCAAATGGCCAGGCTCACTGTTGATGTCCCCAGCAAGCTGAGGTGTAGTAGGCGTGGCACTCGTTCCTATGACTGTGTGAGGATTCGGATGTGGGGGATCCATTAGCCCCCAGGGGTATGTTTGGAGCCACAGCAGCTTGTGCTTGACCTTGAAGTGGGAGGGAGGCAGTAGCAGCTGGGACTGTGTAGCTGACTGGGTAACGTAGTGAGCCAGTCCGAGTAGCTTTACAGCCCATCTCTTCCCTGGAACCATTCATTCCTCACCTGGAGGACTTGGGAACGGGATTTACTTTGTAATGTCGGAGGGTTGGACTGACCCTGAAGAACTTTGGATGTGTGTCATCAGAATCCCCTTCTTGCTTCCTCTGTCCTCTTGCTGGGGTGTGCCGTGAGTTCACGTTGTTCCCTGACAGGGCCCACTTTGCTGGAAATGTATTTCATATTCTGGATCTTTCTTGATTTTTCTCTCCACTCACCAAAACTTACCTGTTCACTCTCTGGTGTTCCCATTTTCTCCAAATAACTGGAGCTAATTGGATAAAAACCTTCATTCTCTTGTTCAGAGTTAATATTTGCATTCAAAAGAAGGATTCACATTATGTTGACTCGAAGAAATGGTGGCATTTTGGGCTTGTCTTTGGGTAAATAATAAGATGGTGATATTACAATGGAGTCTTTATATGCATATTTTACTCATGGGGATTAAACTCATGCATTTGGCTAAAAGAAAAGAAAACGGATGAGAAGTAGCAATTGAAGAAAGATGAACATGGTTCTAAAGTGACTGTGCGATGGGAGATGGGAGCCTGCAGTTGGTAGGGAGATTGCATTTCCTCTCAGAGCTTGTGCATTGGGTTTAACTGCATGACCCATACCATGCAAGCAAAATACTTTATTTGGTATTTACCTGAAGAACTGGTTATCTTGGACTCAGTGAGAGGCAGCATAGTATTTTGTGAGGAATTTCAGGGAATTTTCAAGGATAGTTTCAACTGTTTGTAATTGCTACCTTGAGTTTGACTTTGGACTCTAACGTAGTTCCCTGTACTATTAGGTCTGACTTTACAGTGTTGGTTGGCTGAGGGTAGTTCTTCCAGGGCACCTATAAGCTTCTTTTGAGATTTTGGACTGTGTTGTGTTGTTCATCATTGCCAAAGAAGCTTAGAAAACATTTTTGTTGAATGAAATAATGAATACATAACACTCTGCCTGGTGCCCTCTCCACCCCCCCACCCCCATTGCCCCTAGAAGAGATATGAGAGGGGCATTCTGGCTGCTTTGGTTTGGAAGAGATGGGTCTTGCTGATGGTTTAGATCGTCTGTTGGAACTGGATTGCAAGGTATTGACTTACTGAGATGGTCTTTTTTTCCCTGAGCATGTGGCACCTTGTGCTGTATCTCACGGTATCACTGTGGTACTTCCTGAAAAGACCCTGGTTTCTGCAAGATGTCTGTTTGACGGCAAGTTTAAGTAACGATAATGACCACTGGAGTCTGTTTTTTATATGTCATTTACTGATGTTCAGTTGCTGCCCTCAGTAAGTTTGGTAGCTCCTGTGTATGACACACAGACCTTCATACCAGACACAAATGTGATCTCAGCGCTAACCACTCATTCTGATGCTATTTTTAGTGTTTTGTTAGCCTCTTGGGCCAGTTTGATATTTTCATATTTTTAATGTGCCACTCAACCTTTGTTGTATTTAATAGAATCACAGAATTGGAGGGACTCACAGAGGTAATCAAATCCATTGTTCTTCAAATTTTCTTTCCTTCAAAGGGACAGTAAAACCACTAATAAATGTAATTTATGCCAATATGTAAATTCGAGAAAAGCTGAACTTCCAGTTCAGAGAGAGACTGAAATGGGAGGCCAAAATCCTCTATTCTCTACTTGCTGCCCACCCCAACCCTCGAAGTATCTGGATATAATGTGTGCTCTGTGGAGCTCAATTTGAAAACCACAGCTCCAGGGTAATTTATGGGTGTTTTCCTAAGTCTTAAGTAAATCTTCCTAGCATCAGTTTTTGCTTTTTATTACTTCCTGAGAGAGCAAAACTTTAAAACAGAACTGCTCAAAGTTCTTCCTCTGCATTTCTCTGTGTGTGAACACTAACTCTGTGTAGACACTAACCAGTCATCAAGAAACTTACTGTGTGTCATGCATGTCCAGCCCTACCAGTGTGACCTGTTAGGTACCACGGGTAAGAAGCTGACTCGGATGACAGAGTAGTACTGGTTTTCTTTTTTTCACAACAAGCATGGCATCTGGATGAGACTATGAATGTTCTTAAGAAATTGGGATGTCCTCTATGGAATGGGCTCCAATTGTATAGATCTGTGATTCTCAAAGTGTGGTTCCCTGACCAACAGCAGCAGCAACATCCCCTAAAATTTGTTAAAATACAAATTCTTGGCCCCTACTGCACACCTCCTGAATCAGAAAGTTTGAGAGTGGAGCCCAGCAATTGTATTTAACAAGCCTTCTCTGGATTCTGCTGCACATTTAAGTTTGAATGACAGGTGTTGGAGAACACAATGATGGTTCCAAAGTGTTAGTAGCTTCCCCACCTCTGCCCCCTTTCTCAAGCAAACTTCTTGCTTTGCTATGGAAATTTGATGTTTTCTCGAACTTATGTGAAATCCTAAGCAACTTTATCTTCCAAAAAAACAACAACAAAAAAAACCAACCCAGGTTTGTCTGAATTTCAATTAGATTACTCTGCCTTGGTCCCCTTTATGTGGAGATTCTGAAGCCACCAGTGAGTGTGTATGAGCACTATTTTTAGGTGTTAGTTGGAAGCCTGGTTGTTTCTGAAAGGAAGTGATTTTCTACTTGACCAATCAGGGCCTCATTTGTCGGAATACTGTTGAAGTAACTCAGAATCACAGACCCTTTCAACTTCTCCAGTGAGAGTGTAAGGGAGGATTTCCTAAGTGTAGCCCTTATGTAACCATGATCATCATATCCATGTTAACATTATAAACCAGTTTCTTTTCTCTCGTGTCTTTCTAATTAACTAGGCAGTCATTCAGCAGTCTGGAGCTGGGAATTCCTAATGTAAAATTCAAGAATCACCCCTGATAATAGAAAAATAAACTTCGCTTGTATGTATGGATATGATTTTTTTGTGGATAGGGGGCCCATAGTTTTCATCAGATTCTGGAAAAGATCTATGCATACCCTCACCCCCCCCAAAAAAGCTGATTAATTATTGCTTTAACTGCTTTTGGATAATAGTTTTAAGATTTGCAGTCATATGAGATTGAAGAGCTTCCAGGAAGATTGGCAGTCATATTTTAGCCTGCCCTGTGGTCTCCTCAACTGTTACTGTCTACATTAAGTAGAGTAAGATTGGTTCTTTAACTTGTGCAATCATGTGTTTCTGTTTCTGGTGGTGGGAAGGATGCATACTTGTGTTTATCCAGTAGTTTCAGGTGTACTTTTTAAAAAAACCATCCTGTGAAATATATAGAGCAGGAGATATTATCCCTATTTATAGTTGATCACATTGAGGCTTAGAGAAAAGCATGAAACAACATCACTAGGTTTGCCTGTCATCTGAAAGCATTGGACACTCCCACTAGTTCATGCTTGGATTACTTCTAAATATGTTTGGATGATGCCTAGAGAAGTCTTGAAAGTTTATTGTGGACAAAAACTGGTTGTTTAACTGACCCAATATCATTATTCTCTCTTTAAAGGAAATGGATCACGTTCATATTATGGATTTCTTTTTTTGCTGTTCCTTATTTTAGCGATTTTAAAACAAATTTTTATAGATATAATCTCTCCCCATCACAGTCAAATAAAAGCTGGCCCCAGCCCCTCTTCTTTTCTTCACAAATATCATAGAAAACCCTACCCAATTATATTTTTTAGCATGTTGGCTCAGGAGAGGGCAAGTCATTGGCACCCAGTAGCATCACCTCATTTTTGTTAGATTGTCCTTTGGGTTTCAAAGACGAGTGCCCTTGTAACTTACATTACACAGCCTCACATTTGCACATAAAAGTTTGCTAGGCAAGAGGAGCAATGCAAGATAAATTGAGAAGGTTAAGGGGAAAACTGTGCTGAGAACTTCTCATAAATGAATTGTCAATGATTTCTCCAAGTGACAAATTAACTGGAGACAGTGTTCTGCATTTTAAAATAAAGTGTGGTGGGGTAATTCCATTTGTGTTCAAGCCAGAGGTCAGTGACTCACTTATTCTACTTGTGCTTTTTGTCTAATAGAGTAGAAAAGAAAGCTGTATATGTGGATATTTAATTTACTTTTATTTTGCAAATGTCTATGATTCAGTCAGCAGCGAGATTATGTGTGCTAAGGCAGGCTGGCATCTAAAAGGTGTCTGTGCTGAGGGCTTGGGGCCAGAACATTTTACAAAAGGAATATTTGTGCTTAGAAAACTTCTTATAAAGATCTCATTCTTACTTGAATTTCTCTTACTTCAGTGGGGTCACTGAAAAGGACATCAAGATATCAGCCATTTCTTTAGTTCCCTGGCATTAGCAAGTGGGGTGGTAGTTCTTTCTGTCAACAAGTCAGGGTTTGATTACTATAACTTTGACTAGGTGACTCCATATTTCTATGAGGAATGTGCATATTAATGTCATACATTTTTTTGGGAAATATAAAATAGATGCATTAATTTTAGGATTTGTACATCTGTGATTTGTTGAACAATAATAAGAATGAAGAGAAGAGGATTCCTGCCCTGCCTCCATATAGTCTAGTGAAACCCAGTGGATCATGTGAAAGCTCTGTGTTCTTCAAGCCATTGATGGCAGTATTAGGAGTTTAACAGTAATATTTTTGCCCTCTGCATTCTTCTACCGAAGTTTTGTTTTTTTCTTTGGCCTTTGGCCACATGGCAGTTTTGCTCCAGGATTTTAATTTGTGGGGCAAAGACAGTGGGCATGATGTTAGCTAATTACCTCAAGTGCTGGCTGGTGTGGATTGACCTTTCAAAGTCAGAGCATGATGCCAGAGATCACATTTGTACTTGAATGAGATTGTTTTTGTTGTTTCTATCTCTGGAAAACCCAGGAGTGCAGATACAGAGGAGATCAAGGGAGATGAGGGGTGGTGCTTGGTTCTGGAGCTCCAGGGCCATGCACCAATCAGTTCCCCAGCCCATGCTGGTGGGCTTTAGGTTTCTTGAAAGAAACAGAATAGATTCAAATAATTGAGGCTAGAAAGGAGCCTGAGGCAAAGTACGTCTCTGGATTTCCCTGAAGTTTTTTTTTTGTTTTTTTTTAACATCAGGTCTCTTTTGCCCCCCCCCCCCCTTTCTTTCTAACTTTAGTGTGTGTTTTTTTCTCATAAGGAAAAACAACAGCACTCTGAATCTATGCTTTCTATGATGGAACGTAGTATTATGAATCTATTTGCATCTAAATAAAGAAGGTAATCAGCTTTAACGCATGCCAGTCAGCTGACCCAGAAACTTGACGGGTGTTTTGAGGTTGTGTTTTTTGAGCTTGTGTATTTTGAGGTTGTGTTTGAGGTTGTGTATTTACCGGTCTGGACAGTTGAGTACTCTGAGCACATGTAGCGTTAGGAAATAGCTTTGCGATTATAAGGCTTGTTGTTTATTGTGAAGCATATTAATTGCCCTTACCTTAGAGTCCACTGACTTGGGGTCTCACTTCAAAATAGCTTTGCCTTAATTTTAAAAAGCTCTTTCTCTGCCAGTTTGCTTTTAATGTGTGTATTAGGCCATACCTTTTTTTTCTTTAAAAATTTTTTAAAATTTATTGATTTGAGAGAGAGAAAGGGAGGGAGGGAGAGATTGCTTTGTTGTCCCACTTAATTACGCGGCATTGGTTGCTTCTTGTATTCCCCTGATGGGATTGAACCTGCAACCTTGGCCTATCAGGCTGACGCTCTAACCAACTGAGCTACCTGCCTGGGGCCTTTTGGTGTCTTTTAATTGAGATAAAATTTACAGAACACCAACACTGTGAATATTTTTTGTCAAGAGAATTTAAGAAAGGTTAATTGATTGAACACTTGGTTCATGTATTTGAATTTAGTGGCTGATAGGCCAGAATGATATAAAGCCAGGTCCTTGTCTTCAAGATCTAGGGGGATAAAAATTTAAATAAATATTAATAGAGACATGTACAAGGTGCCCTGTGACTGTAAAAGATGTTTGCTGCACTTTCCTTTGTGAGCCTGCCTCTGAAAATAGTGGAATCTTTTCCTCTTGCTCTATTTTTTATAGAGACTTGTCTTACTTCGTTGTCTTCGGGTTTTCTGTTAGGGATTGCATATAAAAGAATTTTGTCAGCTACTTCATGCTTCTGAACATTTCTTCCTTCTCAGATTCAGACAGAAATATAAGTGGTGATGCCTGATGTTAGTCTGTTTGTTAGAATTATAAAACATGCTTTATATAACTTGATATCAAAGTTGATATAAAAATGTATTTTTGAATGTTGGAAGGTAAACTGGGGTTCTGCTAAGCTTATTTTTCCTGTACATCTGTGGCAAGACTGTTGACCAGTAAACTCCAGATCTGTTTGCTTACTTAAGCCAGTCCTATATTACATACATTTCTGTTTTTATTGTGTCTCACCCCCATCTGCTCCCAAATCCCAAACCAAAAAAGTATACTTTCTTCTTTGCTTTGAAATTTCCTGAAACTTTCTATCTGTTCTTTTTCTTTTTTTATTATAATCTCTTGCATGTTTGCAAATGATAATAACAATGCCTTTTACTTTTATACTAGTAAATGAAGGATTAGTTGACAATATTTACAAAGATCTCTAGACTTTTTAGAGAAAGGACTGAATAAATAGTATTATGTAAGCCAAATAAATTATTTTCTTGAATTAAGCTGAGTTTTATTAAGGTGAATTTTTCTCAGTGCCAATCTTTTCTTTTTTAATTTTAAGGCTCTTTTTTTTTTTTTTTAAAATAAATGCTCTTTATACTCTCTCACTTCTGTATTTTAAGACATTTCTGAACTGGCACAATAGCCATTTCCCCCCATTAATTTTATAAAGTATCTTTTAAATATTACTTTAAAAAATTCTTTAATGTCTCAGTTTTGGACCATGAAATGTAAAAATTGACTTCTGTTGACTTCATTTTAGTAATCTTTTATTAAAATCTTGCAACATGTTGGTCAAGTGCGAGAATATAATTTTCACAGCTAAATTTTAAACCTTAACAAGAGTTTTATTTTACCTTTCTCTGCGTTAATTGCTTAAAGGGCAAGCGTATCTGGTTACACTTTCCAGTTTATAGAAAGGTCCTTGTCCTCCTCTCACTATCCCCACAGCCACGGAAAGGAAGGGAACTGTCCTCAGACTGGCGTAGAGCGGAAACCTGCCCAGTGCGCTGAGGTCGGCTTCCTCCCCGTGGGAAGCTTGTGCTTGTGGCCTGCAGAGTGACGCTGTGTAAAAATGTGACGGACAGGTGTTTGCTCTGGCCTTGACCAAGCTGAGAATTTGAGATGGAAGAGTTGGGCTCTGGACATATAGGAGGTGATTTGGAACTTGGCCAGTCTGTCCGTTTTCTTACCTATCATTGAAACGGAAGACTAAGTAAAGGACATACAGTTTCATAACTCATAATATTGCTCTAAACTCTTTTTTTCCTTTCGGTTGATGTATTTTAATTAGTTGAATACATTTTCCATAAATTTCACTGCCTCCCATTTAGCTTTGAATAGAAGCCAACTAGAGAAATATTTAGAAGGTTATGAGCAACAATAGAACGAACTGTTAGAAAAGGGCTTTTGTGGCATTCCTCAAATGTGTGCTGGTGGAAAAATGACTGTAATTGGATAGTGAAATGTTGGAAAATAATTTTATTTACTATTTAGAAGTCACGTAAACAAGCCTTGCTTTTTAGATTCACAGGTTCAGAACAGTCATGCCTCACGAGCTCAGCCTTTGCTCACTATGCTTTACGTTGATGGAATTAAATGTGGCACATTGCAGCGCTGGATCAGCTGCACAGTCCTAAAATGCAGGGTTTGATTGGATTCTGGAAAAAAAATTAAAGATGCTGTTTAATATCAGAAATGGAGATTTGTGAAATTTTGCTTTTAGCCTAAAGTTGGTTTAAGAAAGTACCCCAATGATAGAACAGGGGAAGAACATGACGAATATCTAACTGTAAATTGCCTTTTGAAGCCAAAAAAGAAACTCAGAAAAAGTAAATCAGATTTCAAAGCCAGGTGCTTGGCGTACTGGCCGTTACACGGCTCATCTTCCAGGGAGTGCACCTCCAGTAGTATGTCTGCTAGTGCTGGGAGTAAACACATGTTTAATGGACATTCAGCCCAGAAGCATCCAGTTTTATCTTCTGGATATTGAAGGACACAATGGATAAAGGTCAGAGCTTCATGATGCTTGCTGTGAGGCTCATGGGTGTTGAGAGAGCAGAGCTGCCTTAATATAATGCCCATAATTTGCAAGGGATTCTTTGGAGGCCATCTTCTGATTCTCTTACTTACCTTGTACAGGGATCATCTGCACAGTTTTCTTCTGACTTTTACTGGAATCACTAACTTGTATTCATAAGGTCATTTGAGCATTTTCCATGACCTAAAATCATGTCATTTGTTTTAATGTTTAAGGGTAGAGAACTGAAAGTTAAACTTGAGTTTCAGTTTCAGCTCTGCCGCTGTGTGATCTTAGTTATGTAATTGTTTTATGCTTCAGTTTTGTTGTATATAAAATGGCCATTCATTCATTCATTCATTGAACAAATATTAAGTAATTTCTAAGAGCCAGGCCTATTCTTGGTGCTGGGAAGTGAGCAATGAGCCAAGCAGACAAAATCTCTGCCCTCATGGTGCTTACATCCTGCTGTGGGCAATGCAATGTAAATTAGTGCAAATTTAATATATGCTAGATAGTGACAGTTGCTACAAACAAAAATAAAACAGGGTCAGGGGTAGAGTGACAAGATTGGGAGGCAGTTTCTGTTTTATGTGGGGTAGGCAGGGAAGGCCTCTCTTTGAGGTGATATGTAAACAGAGACATAAATGGAGAGGGGAATGATATATGAGGATACTTGGGGATAGAGGATCTCAGGGAACAGCAAGTCTGGCAGGCACTGCACAGTCCCTGAAGTGAGAGCAAGCTAGGTGTGTGTGAGGAGCAGTGAGGAGGGGAGCTGAGGACAGGGGAGCTGGAGGATGTGAGAGAGAGCCAGAGCTGCCCTGATAGTACCCACCTGTAGGGTTGCTTAGAAAATTGAGTGAGATATCACTTCTCATGTGTACTTTGCACACATTAAAAGAATACTACACCATCACAAGTGAGGATTTTTTTAGGAATGAAAGAAGAATTCAGTAATATAAAATTTATTAATGACATTCATCTTATTAAATATAAGTATTAAATATAAAAAATATAATTTTTATAGAAAAGGCATCTGATAAAATCTAATATCAATTACTGATTTTAAATGCATCTCAAAATATAGTAGGAAATGATTCCTGGAGGATGCCTGTACAAGCTCTGCCAGCCAAAGCTGTCAAATATGACTGGGAAGCATTGGATTAAACAAATCAGCGTTCTTTCCTACAGGCCTTCTTAGAGCCTAATCCACATTAGGTACTTTGTGAATATTCAAGAGGGATTTTTAAAATACAACATTTTCCAAATTTATTTGAATATAGAACCTTAAACAATGGCTACTACTTTTTTTTTTCTTTAAGAAACATCTCACAAATAGTTGTCATGTTGGGAAACATCACTTTAGTACTTGACTTTTGGTTTTGTACACGTTCATTATTCATTCACATAAATCAGTGTTCTTGGGTTTATTTTTCAGATGCCTGTAGTCTCTCTCTCCTTTTACTCCTCTGTGATATGCTGCAACTCACGAATTTGTTTTGCAGTTGAGACCCTCCCAAAGTCATCTAAGTTACACTGGGTTTCTTGGTAAAAAAGAGAATTCTATATGATGAATGTAAAAATCTCAGGGATGGATTGAATGGAAATTGAAGATTGAAAGATTGAAGGTTCATTTGATTCAACTTTTCCCAAAGCTTTTAAAAGTTTTGTTGTTCGGGGGAGGAATGGGGAGCTAGTTGAGAAATTCTGAACTTATTGTAGAGAAGAGCATTGCAGTGGGTTGGAAGGTAGGATTCTACCTTTGTGTTCACCATTTACCAGCTACTTAATTTTGAACAGGTCACTCAGCTTTCCTCTGCTTCAGTTTTGTCATTTGTAAAATTTAGGGATTGGATTTAGGTTCATCCATTTTAATAGGCAGAGTTACTATTAATATACGTAATCAAATCAGGGATGATTGTGGCCCTATGTTGAATATTTTGTTCTACTCTGTAAGTTCCCACATATGACTATAACCTTGTGTCTCAGTTAAGCTCTTTTGGATAATGAAATTATTCAATAATTAGCTCATAGTCAACTCCAGGTATTTGAAAACTGGTTGAGTTGAGACTTTTGTCTTCGTTGATTGATTTGTTAATATCCCCGTAGGAAAGCACTTGATTATAACACAGGTCAATTAATACAGTGCTATGGATAAATCCACACCTCCTGCATTTGTTTTACTGATATAGGGAGAAATCCATGATGTGAATATTAATTATCATCAACCTCCCTCCCCTCCCCAGTGTTAATTTGTTGGCTTTGCTGTGTCTTTTGTGCACTCCCTATTAGCTGATTTCTGAACTCAGCACAATAGAGGTCTGAATTCACTTGAATTTATGCCATCTGGAAATGAGCTTCAGTTTTGTTCCTTTGTTGAAATTAGGGATGTGACATAGCTATTACATGGAAGGATTGTTAGCATGGATACAGTTTGATTAAGTGGAGGTAGAATGTTTTGTTAGAAGGAAAGCACTTGCCTGGGGACAGATTTGAGTGTGACTGAATCATTAACTACCAACTTCCTCCCTTTTTAACAGGAGACATATTTTGTTTTTAAAAGAGAAGAGAACCAAGTGAATTATCAAGACCTAGTTAATTTTTAGAGAGTCCTTTTCATTTACTTGAGTTCCGTTTAACCTTGCTTTCGATGTCATTCTGTGCATTACTCTCAGAGGACTCAGCTTCCTTTGAAGTTGCTGCTGGCGGAATCGTGATGGTAAAATATAGGAGGGGTTCCCAGTAAAGCCCTGAGTGATCCACAACGATGCCTGTTACCTGAGTGAAAGCATACGTGTGGGGATGCTTAAAAATGTAGCGTGTCAGGGGAGGATAGATGATAATGAACACTTAGGTGGGAGAAGTATTTCTCATGAATTAGAGATGCCCTTTCATAATTCAAGAGTCACAGAATGAGGAAAAGCTTGAAATCGCCCGAAAGCATCTGGGAGCAATCTGTAATTCTTAAGAGGCAGTAGAAGAGCCAGTGTCACTCCAGTACATCATGATAAAACTGTCCACGTGGGATTGTGGAGGAAGGAGAATTCTGTTCCTTATAAAACCTCTTGCGATTAAATGCCTCGAGATTTGAAATGAATGTTACTGCAAGGCCCCAGGTGCTTAATAAATGATTAATTGATTAGAATGAGGAAGGTAGATTTGAAGGTACCACAGAAATGTCAATATGAATTTTGTTTATTTGCATGTGAAATGTTATTTTTTACTTTATTTTTATTTTTTCAATTACAGTTGACAGTGAGTATTATTTCATATTAGTTTCAGGTGTATAGCATAATGGTTAGACATACAGTTTACCAAGTGATCCCCCAGTAACTCTGGTACCCACCTGGAACCACACATGTTAACCACGCAGTTCATACCCCATCCTCTCTTCTTGTGCCTGGTCACTAACGCTGCTGTGCCTAATTTTGAAGATTTAGGTCACTTTGAGGTTCCCCCACACCATTTTTTTCCTTTGTGAAACATTTGTTATAAGAAAAGGTATTGCATTCCAAGCCTTTAAGGCATGTGTAGGTAAAAAAACACGTACTCAAAACCTCTTATAGTAACTTTTTAAGGAGCTGTCTTTTAATACATTGGACTGTTGCAGAAAAATGATTGTATTAATGAATGGCTCATTTTTGGGGGCTTGGGAGATCCTTAAACAGAGATTTTGAAAAGGCTTTTTTGTTGTACTAGAATCTGACTTAAATTGCTCACCTTAACTCACCTAAAGAGAGGGAAATACCCCTAGATGATTTGGCTCAATTCCAGTCAAGGGCATGTACCTCAGATGCAGGCTTGATTGATATGTCTTTCTCTCTCCCTTCAAGCTCTCTCTGAAAAGCAATGGAAAAAGTATCCTCAGGTGAGGATTAAAAAAAAAGGGGGGGGAAATATTTTACCAAATATTATAACTGCATCAGAACAAGTTGCATCTTGTTTCTTGCTTTTGTGTAGTTATGATTATGTGTACAGTATTGTACCCTGTCTTTTTCTTTTCTGTATGATAGTTGGCATTTCCACATTTTATTATTAACATAACATTTTTTCATGACCGACAAAACTGTGGCTAAGTAAATTTACTCAACTGCTCCCCCCCCCCCCCCAGTTATTGGTTAAATAAATGGTTTCTGGTTTCCATACTTTAAATTTAAGTGCAGTATTTATTGTTTGCTCTTAAATCTTCTTTCTTGGAAAATTTCTCTAGCTTCTGCCTATTTTGACGTTAAATAATGGCTTCTTTTAGCTTTGTTTGGTATTTGCATTAGCTTTTGCCTTTTGTATCTCTAGGTGTTTGTGGTTAGTGTTTTTGTTATGCTGCCTAGGTGTTCTCTGTTTTTCTCTCAGGTAGGATAATTTCCCAATCTTCTTCAAACTCATATTTTCCTGCTTGTACAAATAGGGAGTAAGCCATGTATTTGTGTTGTGAAACTTATGACTTATCCTGATGATATGAGATGTGTATCTAAAACCAAAGTAAACTGCTGATGGGATGGCATAAAAAACAACTAACCTTTGAATTATCAGTGTCTTGGTAAGTCAAAAATACTGTTACTGGAGAATTAAACTCCCGGTCACTCGTGGGAGCGAGGTGGAGATTCTTGGGGTGCCGCTGAAACAAGCATTCTCAGAAGCCCCCACTGGAGGGTGGGATGTGGAAGATTTTATTGGCATGGAGTTACATTCCTCAGTTTCCAGTGCCCTATTTCTTCCAAGCCAGTCCTGAAACGGGCAGCTGGGAGTTCAGCAAAGACAGAAAGAGAGCCAGTGTCCAGAGTTTCTGTGCCATCTTGCAGCCAGGTGTGGTTCAGCATCCAAGCTAATTAAAGTCCATTAGTCCATGTGTGGAGTCCCACATGGCCATGAGCCATGTGGGTGCAGGGTAGGGAGTGCATCCCCAGACCACAGGAGAGCCAGGGCCCAGTGGCCTAGAGCCAAGAGAGGAGAGACAGCTTCCTTTGTTTGGAAGTTTATATATTTAGATTTCGTGCACTTGCAGTGGCCACGCCCATCTTGGCTGCTGACTCGTTTTCTGGTGTGATTGGTGGTGGGCAAGCACCTTCCCACCCGTCACTCCAACCTTTACTGGGCATGTGTCTAAACTGCCTTTGTCCAGTCCCTTCCCCCATCAATCAGTGGGAATAGACTTGGAAAGTGTTAGATACAGCTTTTTGGGAAAGCTGTATAAATGGCATTCCTATATTATCTGGTCTCCCCTTTCACTCCTTTCCTGTTAAATAATAACCAGATTGTTAAAATGGACAGCGCCAGTACCTAGGAATATTTTGGGAGTATTGCATATTTCTTAAAAAGCTGTTTATGAAAGTTATTTATGATCTACTCTTTGCTTTTTTATATTTTGTTGTCATTATCTAATATGATGCTACTGATGCATGGATATGGATTTATTTAGTTTCACTTTTTTCCCCTCTTGTAAAAGAAGCTTATAATTGCTTAACATCTCTTAGAGGACAGAGGAATCCTCTTTACTTTCTATTATCCAACAGGAGTCTCTCATTTTTTGGCTGGTATTCAGATTTCTAAATAAAGATTTACTTTTTGCTTATTTTTAAAATGATAAAGTAAATGCCATTGAAGAAGAGCCCACTCATTGCACAACAAATGGTGGGAAATGAGAGGAGGGAAAAAAAAAACTAAGAAAGCTTGGATTTGCTTTTTATAGCTTATTTACGATCGTGGAACTTTTTTAATTCATTTCTATAGATTTTGGAAGTCTTCCTGGTGTTTCTAGCCGCGCCAAGTGTTGGGTAATTTTTTCCTGCCCCTCCAATAGTGAAGTGAGCAAAAACACCCAGCAGGAGGCGATTGAAGAGCGGTCACAGGTAATGTCTTCTTTTCTTCTTACTATTGATATGTGTACAGTAATGTTCAGTAATATACTTTAAAAAAGCCTAGTTGAACTTACATATCCAGGTGAACACTATCTTGTTCAAAACAGTCTTTTTAAGAGGCGATTTTCTATCCTCTGCTCAAAGCATTAAACATTTTTTCTACATCTTGATCATCTGGTACCATTCTTTAAAGCATCCTATTTTCAGTGGTGGCAAATCTCAACCCTGTGAGCATGTATTTGGGAAGTAGTATGAAGTTGTTTAGAACTAGGGTGAAGAACCCGGGGAGCTCTAATTTTAATAAGAAAGCAGAAGGAACAATAATGTAATGAAAGCAGTTTTTCATTTTGTAATTTGTGTATATGTTTAGCAGGCTCATATGACGTATTGAAAGTTAGTTCTAAGAAGAGGTGACTCTAAGTTTCAAACAATGATATTAAAACAAGTGATTAGGTTTCATACCTTACAGAGAAGCATATATTATTTATTTAACTATGTACATGTTGGTATTCTTTCTTATTAAAATCAATCAATCTGTCAGTATTATAGAAAGGGTTCCTGTATTAATCAGGCACTTTTGTTGCCTGTGTTTTCGGTGTCATATCCAAGAAATCATTGCCAAGTGCAGTGTTTTGTGGCTTTTCTTCTATTTTTTCCTCTAAGAGTTTTATAGTTTTACCTCTTATGTTTAGGTCTTTGATCCATTTTGAGTTAATTTTTGTATATGGTGTAATGGAAGGATCCAACTTTATTCCTTTGCATATAGATAATCCAGTTTTCCCAGCATGATTTGTTTAAGAGAAGTTTATACTTTTAAAGACAGTTTAGGATAAGGAAATCAGAGTCATAAATGGCTATGTTGTGTCTATGTAGGAATTCTTATAGTGTCCCCTGTTTCTAATTAAGAAGATATTTCAGAAACTAAAGGGCATTACATGGATTTGAAGCTCACTTTAAACTAAGATTTTATAATTGTAGGTAGGCATAGAGCCTTTGTTTAAGTTTGTGTTAGTTATTAGCGGGCAATGACTTCGTATATGTGGGATTTAATTATTGCAAACTCTGAGTGTTGGTCTTCAGTTAGCGGGGGGGGGGGGGTGTGTGTGTGTGTCTCCCGTTACAGGACTTTTCCCAGTTAACTCCAGCCAATGAGAGATCCTCTAATGTTTTAGGGAGCTTTAGTTTCAAGGCCATAACAGAATCAACATTCTCATGAAAAGGAATAGCCAGTAATAAATCCCAGGAAAATCTATAGCCAGCTTGAACCACTCATCTGTCTGTGTAGCGAAAGTTACTTGGAGACTGTTTTTGCCTCTTGGCTCTAAAAGCAGTTATGTATGTTGACAGAATGATACTTACACTGATTTTGAAAAGGTCAAAAACCAAGCATTGTGCCCTTAGAAGTGTGGTTATTTTGGGGAGGACAGGAGGGTGATGAGGGTGGGGTTGGGAGAACACAAAAGCAAACGTGTCACCGAGAGGAAAGCCTGGACAAAGATACTTAGATGTAGGGGGAGAGTCTTGGGTGGGTGTGGGAGAAACATGGATAGTGAAAGGATATAACACTTACGTGTGTATCTTTCTTCCAAGGAAATGATAGTGGATACTAAAGGTAGCACAGCAAGGACCACAAGTAAAAAATGGGCCTGAAAGGGTTGAAGACAATTTGTTGTAAAACGTGTATGATAGCCCTGTGGAGACGCTGCCAGTGGAATTCACCTGCTATGGATTTTGGATGTGTTCTCAGAACAGTGAGACAAATAGCAGGTAGACAGAGGCAATTACAGGTATTTTGAGCTGTTGAGAGAATTATTTGAATACAGTATTTCAGGGTTAAGAGCTGTCTGCATGAGAAAAGAGTAGCAGTGAAGCAGCATTAGAATGCTGTGTGTTCTAATGTAATACCAAAATGCCTGAGTCATGCAGAATTGGTGTGGGGAGTGAGGAATGTTTTTCTGTGGTTTCCCCGGCTTTGTGTGGCACCAGTGGGAAACCATTTCCAGAAGTGGTTTTGAGTAAAAATTTAGTCTCCAGATTGGTCTGGGACTAGATTTTCTGTGTAAATAATACAAAAGATACCTAAAAATGACTTCTTAGAGTCCAGTAATCAAACCAGCTATGTAATGCTATCATTCTAAAATTTGTTCATTCTGCTTATGTGTTTTCGTAATTTTATAGATTTTAAAATTATGATCTATCTCTACCATTTTCTGTGAACTCAGTCTTTTTATTTATTCAGTCATTGTTGTCTCTTCACGTGTTTCATCACCCTTATAATTTTATTCTAGCTCAGTTTGGGCCTTCTCTAATTCTGTATGTATCTTCCAGTCAACCAGAATGGCTTAGTATAAATGTATATAATTTATGTTTGGTCATGTTTTCTACTTTATTTTCAACATCACTCTTAGAATACTTTGCCTTTCTTGGTCTTTAAGGGCGTAGGGCTGCACTGAATTGGTGCTCTCAGAGAAAAGTGTCTGATGACTTTAGGAGAGACCAGAGATTGTCAAACTGTGGTCCCCAGATGAGCAGCAGCAGCCTTTCCTGGGAAACTTGTTAGAAATGTAAATTCTTGGATAAGAGCTCTGAGGCTAGAACTCAGAAATTTGTATTCAACAAGCCCTCTAAGTGATTCTGATGCATGTTAAAGGTTGAGAAATGCTCTGGACACTCTACTTAGCTACGTACTATTGTCCAAGCCATTCATTTTCTCTAGCCCTTAGTCTCCTGATCAGATAGATTAGGTGTTCTCAAATGTTGGTGTGCACATGAATTATCCGGTGAGCTTGTTTCAAAAATTTCAGAAAGCAGTAAATTTGTCCTAACCTCATGCCCCAAGATTCTGATTCAGTAGGTCTTGGATGATCCAGTTATCTGCTTTTCAGCAAGCTCCCCCAAGTAGTTCTAGCTATGATCTGGACCAATGGGTGTGTCTTGAGTTTCCTTCAAGCCTCAAAATGATGTGATTTAAAATGTCTTTTTTTTTTGAGTTCTTTCTTTCTTTTTGAGTAGCTGAAAGCTTGGTCCAGAACTTTATCTGAAAAATACTCTTTGGATTATTTTTCACTGAAGCCATTATGCTCGGATTTATTTCCTTGAAAAATATGGTTCTTCCTTGCCTACCCACTTTACTATCTGAGATTTTCATGAGGCTTATCATCATTGGTAAGGCCATTCGTTTGCTCACTAAAAGACCTTTCTGATGCTTGTAAATTTAGAGATTTCATTATGTGATTTTCCTAGATAATTTATACAAATTATTAATAAACTTTAAACACTGGTTCTAAAGAAGTACTACTTTTTATGGAGATCTTTTCTCCCCTGCCCTTTTCTTTTTTAAAAAATACATCTTTATTGATTTCAGAGAGAGGGAAGGAGAGGTAGAGAGAGAGGGAGAAACATCAATGATGAGAGAGCCATTGATCGGCTGCCTCCTGCACGCCCCCGACTGGGGATGGAGCCTGCAAACCCGGGCATGTGCCCTGACCGGGAATCGAATCCCCATTGCCTGGATCCTAGGTCGACGCTCAACTGCTGAGCCATGCCCGGCCGGGCTCCCCTATTTTTTTCAATCTCTAAGCTTCTTCCCTATGCATGGTGATTTTCCCTCATCTCACTGTCATTGATATTTTTGTTCGTTTCTTTAATTTTTATGGTTCAGTCTTACGAGAACTATTTTTGTGTGAGTTTCCCTCGTCTCACTGGCTGCTGCTCCTTAGTCGTCCAGTGCTGGACAAAGCTTCTCCTGGCCACCCCGCTGCTGAGCAAACCCCTCCAATTCTGAGGAGTAGGGCGGTTCAGACATTTGAAGAATCTCACCGCGAGTCTGACAGCTGGAAGAGTGCAGGTAATACCTGGGCAGGACCTCACATTTTGACAGTTAGGAAATAAAAGAGAAATGTTATCTTTTGCCTCTTTTGGTCCTAAATTTCTATTTATTGTACTAAAAAAAAAAATCTAGTCTTACCCAGAGAGGGACTGACAAGAAGAGGACTCTTTTCCCTCCTCCAGTCCTGTGCTCCACCCATAGTGAACTACTTGCACTCCCTGCCGTACATCATGTCCTCTCTTCTTCCTCTGGGCCTTTGCAAATGCTCTTTCCTTTCCCTGGAATACTTTTCTCTCACTGCCCCATTTGCCTGCCTAACACTACCATTTTCAAGTCTCAACTTAAATTTGATAACAACTGGGAAGATTTTTCTGATCCTATTTACGTTCCAAAGTTTGGGTTAAGTGCTTTTTTCCTGTATGTTGTCATAGCATACCATTCTTTTCCTACTGTATGACTCATCAAACTGCTTTTAATTGTCTGTTCAGTTGCTTCTTTTAGACTATAAATTGCATCTTATTTTGTGTTTCTATCACTCAGCACAGGTGTTAAGTAGATATTGATTGTATGGAAGATTAAATGAGTATTTAAATGAGCTTATTGATTTCTGCCATGCTTCTTACCTTTGTACAGTAACTCTTGCAGGGGATATATCAGTTAGGGTTAGGCTCACCCATAAGTAACTACCAGGATCAATGGCTTAAACAATTTAGGGGATTATTTTTCTTTCTCATAAAATAAGCCTGGAACTAAGCTATCCAGGCTTAGTAGAGTGGTCCCTTGATTATCAGGGACACACTGTCTTTCTTCTCTACTCACCTGGGTGTGATCCTTGCCCCCTGTTCTCATGTCAGCATGGCTGCCAGAAGGCTAGGCACCTGCAGGCCCTCATCCTAGGAAAGAAGGGAACAGTCAAAAGCAAAAGGGAGCTTTGTCAGCTGCCTGCCTTCTGTCCCCCTCTTCACCCCTTTTAGGGGCTTTCCTGGAAGGCTGTCCAAGGATTTTCCCTCATACTCATGGATCAGATGATATCACAGTATCACTTCTGGCTGCAAAGGAGAGTAGGAGATAGTTTTTTGCCTTAACTCTCTGCTGCTTGGTACAAAATTGGAGTTCTGTTAATAAGGAAGGAGAGAATAGATATTGATTGGTGACTAGAAGTTTCTAAATAGCTTAGAATGATTTCTCCTTAAGTGATTATAAACAGTTTTAGTAAATAATTTGCAGATCAGTATGTCAGCACTTTTTAAAATAGATAAAATAGATGTGAAAGGAATCTTATCTTCTATTGTTTCTAGTCACTTTACATAAAATTATCATTTAAAAAAGTATTTTAGGAGGTTTAATTACAGGCATCTAAACAATCTAAATGATTACTATTATGAATCTTTATTATAATTGTTTTGGGGTATTTTCACTTGTTGATTTAAGAGGATAACTTTTTAAAAAAAAATATCTTTATTGATTTCAGAGAGAGGAAAGGAGAGGAAGAGAGAGAGATAGAAACATCAATGATGAGAGTCATTGATCGGCTGCCTTCTGCATGCCCCCGACTGGGGATCGATCCCGCAACTCGGGCATGTGCCCCGACTGGCAGTCGAACCCTGATCGCCTGGATCCTAGTCAACGCTCAGCTACTGAGCCACGCCCAGCCGGCTGAGGATAACTTCTTTAAAGTCTCATTGAGATGTCCCCAGAATCTGCTGGTGGGAGTGTAAATTGCTAGAACATTTGGCAAAAGATTTGATAATAACATCAAGAAAAAAATGAATCTTTATCTTTAATCTCCTTCTGTTCAACCTCCTGTAAATCTAAAATCTAAATTCTACAAATTGGATTTTTTTGGAGAATTTAATAACTTGGAAAAAGGCTCAGGGCATAGTATTAAATGGAAGGAGCAGGAATCAAGATTTAATCCCGTCATTAAATACTTCAAAAAACATCCAATTATATTAGTTGTCTTTCATTCCACTATATGGATGTTCCACAGATTTATTCCGTCTCTTATTATTGAACACTTAGTCTTTTCCAACCTTTTACTATTAGGAATAGTCTTCGATGAATGACTTAGTACATTTGTACATAACTTTTGTTTGGATTTCTGAGTTTTTATGATAGATTTATAGGAGAATAAACAGAAGAGATTAAAGCTATAGATCCAGTATTTGTTGATATCTACTGCCAAATCTTTTGCCAGAGTTGTATACAAACACATATATTATGCTTCTGATTTTGTAAAATTTATGAAATTACTAGAAAGTATAGAAAAGAGTAGAAAGAAAGATATTAAAGCTTTAAAAATAGTTGATTTCTTTTGGTGATGCTTTGAGTGATTTTTTGCTATCTTTATATTTTTGTATGTATATATTTTGCAATGATTTTTGTTTTTATGATTTAAAAATAAATTCAGTTGATAATAAAGAATATCCTGTTTTGATGATCAGCTGCTTCTTTGCTATTTAGGGTCTTGGTATCACAGCAGAAATATGTTGATGTTTTAGTCAAAGAAGAATAAGCACATGTCAGCTATATCTTGTAGGGTTTGTAATTTTCATATTTGACATGTTTTCCTGCATTTGTTTGCATTTCCTGCATTTTCCTAGCATTTAGAC
Organism: Miniopterus natalensis; assembly: GCF_054644295.1. NCBI lineage: Eukaryota > Metazoa > Chordata > Mammalia > Chiroptera > Miniopteridae > Miniopterus > Miniopterus natalensis. Next base: position 43,492,706 of record NC_142084.1, read on the forward strand.
CAGTAATTTTTTTTTCTTAGTGCCATTTGTTGTAGCTATTAAAAACAAAAGCACCTAACAACTTAAATTCTCCTTTTCAGTAGCGGGACTGTGGTATAACCTTCCTGTAGTCCTAGGGTCATTTTTAGCAAGCTGCCATTTCCAGGGCAATCCTGTTAATATATGAGTATATAGTTTTTTCTAGAAGCAAAAGCTGAGAGGATCATGGAGTATATAGGTTCATGTAACTGACTCTCAGTCAAGATAAGGTGACCCAGTGACCTACTTCATATTCACAGGCTCTGTAGCCAGGAATAGGTACATTTTAGAGATGCATTCCAAAATGTCAGATAAGGAGAGTATGAAAAACATGTTAAATATAAACCAAAAATAGTGTCAGTTAAAAAACAACAAAAACAAACCCTTATATCAGTAATATATAGTATATAGTTGGGGATTTTGGAACCTAGGAATGGGAATACGGTTTGGTTTATATTTAGGGGAGAGGTCAGATTTGTGGGAACGTTTTGAGCAGTTTTCCCCAGGCTATTGAGAAGGAGCACACTTTCCTAATGTAAAAACATACTGTGGACTGCTACTAGATTCCGCCTCTAATTCTGTTTCCCTCAATGGAGAAAATAATATTGATAGAAGTTATTAAGACGCTAATCATAGTTTTAAGTACATGTATATTTTGTTAAACAGAATTATCTGTATACCATCTGTATTTATTTGAAAAGTGGTATTTAGTCTGAAGTAGAGTTTGGCAAACAATGGCCTCCTGCCTGTTTTTTTAATGCTCCACCAGATAGGAATAGTTTATACGTTTCTAAATGGTTGGGGGTGGTGGTGAACAAAGAAGAAAATGTGTAGAGAGTATAAATGTATCCTGAAAAGCCTAAAATATTTACTTTCTGATTTTACAGAAAAAGTTTGCCAACCCTTGGTCTAAAGCTGTGGTTTTTAACCAGAGGAAATTTTGCCCCCAGGGGACATGTGGCACTGTCTCAAGACATTTTTGACTGTCACAGGGTAGGGTAGGTGGGGGTAGGGATGCTGATGGCTATCAAGGGGTAGAAGCCAGAGATGCAGATGAACATCTTACAGTGCCCAGAATGGCCCCTCAAGACAAAGAATTAACTGGTCCAAAATGCTGACCAAGACTCTCCTTGCCCAGACTTCAGTTGGGCTCTTCTGAGCCGCCTTCTTGAGTAGGCCTCAGCCTTGGCCCCCATCCTGTGTTTGGCTTGCCTCGCCTAGTTTTAGCAAGAATTCCGTTGAGTCATTTTAGTGAAAATCCCCTCACTCTTCATATCTGATAAACTCTGATATCAGATCAAATTCTTTACCCCCCAGCCTTCATATCTGATCACCCTGGCCTGTGTTTAGCAAGAATCGTGTTAGATCAGTTTAGTAAGAATCTCCCTACCCTTGCTGTCTTGTCGTACTAATTTTCCACCTACTGACCCCCTCTTCTGCTTGTTGGTGTAAATTCCTGTCCGTCTTTGCTGTATTCAGAGTTGAGCCTGATCTCTCTCCTATTGCAATAGTGTTGACACCTCGTGCAATAGTCCCGAATGAAATCTTCCTTACCGGTTTAACAAGTGTCGGAATATTTTTTCTTTAATCAATAGTATAGATGTTGAGCAACCCTGGCTTAAAGTAAAGTCTGGAAAAAGTCTGAATTCAGGAACCACCTCTTCAAATCACTCTGTAGCAGCCCCTTCCCCCTCTGGGGTTCCACTGTTTTATAGGGAAGAGGCCAGCAGGAACATGCATGAGGGAACAGCTACCTTGAGGACTTGGAAGCCGCCAGTTGTAAAGATTCCTTACCCCAATATTTCCAGGGCAGAGGGGGGCAGTCTGGACAGGGGCTGCCATGCCATGTTTGGCCCTGGCTCTATTCCCTGAGTTTCCTTAAGAATGAAATAAGGTTGACTCTACGGAGATTTCATCATCAGCTTCCTTTCCCCATATTTTTTGACCTGTTGGGATCTTCATCGGAATTGGAAGATGAAACATTGCAATCTTCAGTCCAAAGTAAAATGCTAAAAGGCGAATGTGTGAACTTGTTAAAACAAATTTAGAAAGTTATTAAGCAATAAATAGAATTGATTACTGTCTCTTTCCTGGTTCTCATTTAGAGGTGTGGTTGAAAAGTGCACAAAGGGTTTGAAAATGCATTTCTGTATTTCGGGGTAAAAGTTAGGGAGGTTGGAGAGCTTCATTGGGGAGTGACAGGCAAGAGAAAGCTAAAGACAAAGGAAAAAGTTCAAAACCGTAACTTTACTCTCCTTATGTACCTGAGTCCTGGACCCCTCACCCCCCCCTTTTTTTTGTCCACTTGCTTCCTTAGAACTTGGGCCCTGGCACCTGTTGTTCTATCCATGTGGCTTTGCTACTAACTAAAGCTTCCTTCTCTGACAGAAACCTCTGGGCCCTGTGGCTTACCTACTGGTCTGAACGTCTCACTTTTTCACATGAAGCCAGACCTGCCCAGTACATGTTCAGCCTGGTAAACTGAACCACTCCAGCTGATGGTTCAGATGGTTCCACAGCTCTGATTTTCTTTGACATCCTCATTTTCTTTGACCATATTACTTCTCACAGGGTTCTGATAAAGTAGGAATGGTTCCAAAATGGTCACAAAGTCCTTACGCATGCCAGTGAGAACTTATTTCTGTATTCCCCTCCATTTTCAACAAAGATTTTGACTCCCCCTCTTCCCCCGGAAAGCTTTCATTTTGATGATTGGAAGTCAGAGAGTAGACCCTGCTACTGTTTATATGTCTTTGACTATTGTCAGGTGAAATCTTTGCACAGAGACTTTATGGCCACTATCAGGCTGTTATTAGAGACTGTTTTAATTACTTATAATTGATAAAATTTGGGCAGAGAAAAGAGGGAAATATATAGGGATTTTTAATTAGTAGCATAGTGGACTTTGTGGTCACTTTATTTTTCTACGCCCCCAAAGGACCTTTTTAATGTATTAGCAACTCAATGAAAGAAAAAGAAAGCAACTATCAGTTAAGTAACTAGGTAGAACCCATTAATTTACTACTTGTTATTAAGTTAGTAGACATAGAAAATATTTTTCTTTCCTGGATTGGATCAAGATCAGCCATTCTCTTCAGATAAAATCCTTCCATAAAAAATTAAATATGCTAATCTAGTCTAAGAAATACTTTACAATCTAGACAGGAGAATACTGACTTTGTACTGGAAACATTGGGAGGATTATTTTGTAAAGTGTATGATTGTCTAATCATTATGCTCTACACCTGAAACCAATACAAAATAATACTGAATGGTAAATTGTAATTGAAAAATAAAGTAAAAAAAGATAAGAATACTGACTTTGGAGACAACTCTGCCCATGTTACCTGGGGCAAGTTACTTAACCTCTCTCTGCCTTAGTTTCCTCATCTGTGAAATGGAAAATAATAGCATACTTACCTATAGGGCTGTTGTAAGGACTATATTAGTTTATATGTAAAGCACTTGAAACAGTGTAGGCCACATTGTAACTACTATTGAAGCCTTAGCTATTAGTAGTTAGTATTTATTATGGCCTTAGAGTTCATGAGGTAATCTATCCAAATGTATTTTTAGGGAATAGAAGGAAATATGTTCAGACATTTCAAGAAAGAAAAGTATAAGCATAATTCTTTGAGATATCTTAAATAAGATTAAGATAAATGAAATAGTTGGCAGTGTTAGGTTATGTCTTTCAAATAGGTTACTTACCATAGACACACTAGTATATACATACCTTTACGTTTAGGGTATTTTTAGGTGGCAGATGTTGCTGAGGCACTGAAAAGTACTTTAGCCTGGGCATCTGTCAGGGATGTCGGCTTGAATGGCACTCATTCAAATGGTCTCGGTGTGCAAATAATGATTTGTTGAAGATTATAGAAGTGAAGCTCCCTACGGGTTTTAAGTTTGGGAGAGGGTAGCAAAATGCATGGAATTTGAATTTTGGTGATACCAGCAGCAATAAAGGTAATACAAACACCCAAATTTAGGTCAGTTGACAGAATAAATTGGCCATTTATGGAGGGGACATAAATGTTGTTTTGTTCAGTAGACGCGGGTTGAGAAGATTAGGCATTTTTTTTTTACAAGTATAGCTATGTTATTTAGAGGTACAGAGCATTTCCAAATGAAATTTGCTTTCCTAAAATACCAAAAGCAATTCCTAAAGCCTTATCTTTGTATTTTATGGCACTAGACTAAATTTTTTAAGTGTATGTTTATAATCAAGTGCACCTGTGTTAATATGTGTGTCTACACATATAAAAGAATGTAATTATGGTGGAGAAAAAAATTTAGAAAAGAGGTTTTGAATTTCTTTTTAAAAAAAATAAAAATACAGTGCCTTTCTTCGAAAATGGTTTTCTTGAAACACACCAGAAAATCTGTGCAGCATTCTGCCAGTTAATTTTTTTTTTTTTTACCGGATGAAACAAATGCTTCATTGATCCCTGATATGGTTTATTTATGTGACTGGTTTTCTACATGAAGGGAAAAAAATTTTATTAATTACCATTAACTGTGACATACCCCCTAGGTAATGAATTTTTTTGTATCTACTTCCTCCCTTTTCCCAACAAATTGTTGGCTATGACTAAATTCCAGGAAAGCAGTCTGCCAGGACACTCATGTAGAAACAGCTTCTGCAAAAGCATAGGATGGCAGTGTTGTCAAGCACTTAGGTAGTGCCGAGAGATGCGGCGTCATGCCACTGTCTGCAGGACCTGAATCCTTAAGTCATTTCCCTGGGAGTTTGTGTCAGGCCCAGGTGCCTGTGCATCCTTGAGGTGGCTGCTTAGGCTTGGCACTGTAGTGTGTTGCTGTGAATACCAGTGTGGATTGGATGCCAGTGCAAGGTTAAAGCAATGGCTTTGATTTTGGTACCTTCTACTCTTGACTCTAAGCACTCAGGGTACCATTGTTGCTCTGGATGACATCAGTGCTTCCTAATCTGGAGTAACAGTATAATTTGATGGGCTTTTGCACACTTTTTCTCATTTGATTTCTTTAATACTGTATGGTAGGTAGGCAGGTGTCAATTACGATAAAGTAAAGTTCAGTGCCTTGCCCAAGGCCATTGAATAGTATGTAGCAGACTGGATCTCAGACCTAGGCCTTCCGAGCCTAACCTTGTTCCGAGCCCATCCTTCTGTACCACATGCTTTTTTATACATCGCTGGACTTGATTTGCTAATATTTTGTTGAGGATTTTTGCATCTGTGTTCATGAGAAATGTCTTTGTCTGGTTTTAATATAAGAGGGTAAGCCTTGGCCAGTGTGGCTCACGTGGTTGGGCGTCATCCTGTGCACTGAAGGGTTGCCAGTTTGATTCCCGGTCAGGGCACATGCCTGGGTTATGGGCTTGATCCCCAGTAGGGGGCATGCAGGAGGCAACTGATTGATGTTACACTCTCACATTGATGTTTCTCTCTTCCTCTCTCTAAAAAATTAATAAAAGCTCCCCGGCCAGGCGTGGCTCAGCGGTTGAGCGTCAACCTAGGATCCAGGAGATCGGGGTTTGATTCCTGGTCAGGGCCCATGCCCGGGTTGCGGGCTCAAACAATGACTTTCTCATCATTGATGTTTCTCTCTGTCTCTCTCCCTCTCTTTTCCTCTCTCTGAAATCAATAAAGATATATTTTAAAAAAAGAAAAAAAAGAAACTTAAAAAAATAAATAAATAAAAAATTAATAAAAGCATTTAAAAAAATACTAAGGGGTAATACTGGCCTATAGAATAAGTTAGGCTATATTTTCTCTGCTTCTAGCTTTTGGAAGAGATTGTAGAGAATTTATATAATTTCCTTTTTAAATGTTTGGTAGAATCCGTCAGTGAACCCATCAGGGCTTGGTGTCTCTGTTTTGGAAAGTTAGTAATTATTGGTTTGATGATATATTCTACTCAGATAATCTGTTTCTCCTTGCACTTCAGCACTGCCTGGTGTGCACATAGTAGAGGGTTTTTAGCTCTCCTAGTGTGCTGTGGACTGACAATAAAATTGTATGTTGTTCAAGGCCATTAATAGTAATTTGAGTGGCCACAAACAAAAATCTTATATGTACTTAATGGCTAGCTAATACGGGATAATTTGGGGTTTCTAAAAATGTAAAACAGTTAAAAAAGACCTTCTGCTCTCTGGACCACCTGCAAACCAATTTCATTCACTTAGATATCGATAGAATTAGTAGTCATCTTGGAAAAGCTTAATAAAGTAGGAAATATTATGCTATACCCAAGAAATTGATAGTCTGCCAAGACTTGATCAGACTTATGTACAGGTGTTTGCCACATGGTTTTCTGAGAAAGGTGAAGGTCAGGTCTGAGGTTCTCGCACATTTGCATTAATAAGTTATGTTCTTGCTCGAGGGGGTAGAGTTCTATACTTTGTGTTCTATACTTTGGGGGTAGAGTTCAAATGGGTTATAGGAAATAGGTTTAAGGAACTGACTTGGGTGGAAAGTATGTAGAGATGGTGATTTTTTTGGACAGAATGGTCAGTAAAATATTTGCTGTGACTGAGACGCTCTACTGAATTTTCTGTGACCTTTGCCAGGGAAGTATTTCCACTAAATAAAAACAAAGAAACAAACATACGTTAATAGAGTGCTATATTTCAAAACAAAAATGTGAAACCAGTTATGTAATATGGGAAGAGATTTAGAACTGTGGTAATAATTTCCTAAGTTTATTCACAAACCAACTTTGTTACCTGAAACAGACAACAAGTCTCCCCTCCTCTACAAAAGGGAAATCAAACATTCCATTCCATTAAGGTTTAAGGCAAAAATGAGACTTCCGTAATCTTCAACAAGAAGTACTTGTTTCTAACTGAGATACCCCACCTAAAGTAGCCCTGCTTAATTCAGGGACTTGTACCACTATATATATGCTCTGAGAGCTATGTCTAATTTTAAAAAGAAAGACAATAAGGAGTGAGATAGAAACTAGAAAATAGGAAGTTTTTTTAAAAGCTAAGCATGTTATATATTGTGTTTAACCCAAATTCTCCATTTATTACTTCCTTCCAGTCAATGTATACACTAATTAGTATTTGATAATCAAGGAGCTATCAATATATTTTTATCCTCATATTATTATATGTTGTTAAATGGTGTGGCAGATGGTCCTAGATCCATGTCATATTTTGTAGGAAATGCTTTTTTGGACTGTTAAATGAACATGGGACATCTATGATCTTTTTATTACTTATTTTCAAAGTTATAATGACCTATAGAAAAGTCCCTATTGCTCTCTCCTCCCCCCACCAGGAATTTAAACTCTTTGAGAACCACAGTTTTGACTCAGAGAGAGATGGGGATATTTACAGGGATAGAGGTGATCAAGAGCTGGAAAGGGTGCTTACCGGAGAGATTGTGTTATATATTATTTAAACAGTGAAGGTAAATGTTGCTGATCCTAGAAGCAGGAATAGTACTAAATTAGTCTCTTTCCCAAGACACTTCAGTCTGAATGATTCGGAAGGAGAAAACAAAGCCCAGCACAAAACTCTGGCTGAGAGGAATGACAACAGCCAGAACGCCAGGCCTAAAACGATATAACAAATAGGAGAGAGAAGAAACACCCAGGATCTGAACTGCATTTCAGTACCTCAGCAATGAGGGTCCTGCTGCCTCCCCACCCACAGGCTGGCTCAGGGATCCTTTTATCAGAAGAAATGAGGTATAAGGGCTCTGTGCCCTTTCAAGCTTTCCTTCCATCAAGCCAGGGAGGCGGGGGAATACGGGCACCAGAAGTTGAAGACCTACGCTGAGAACGTGCAGCAGATGGGCAGGGTTCTGGTACAACATAGAGTCCAGGCTTCCAGGACTGTCCAAACTTCAAATATTCTGGTCAGACCACATATCCCAATTTTTGGCAAAAAAAATATGATCATTAGGAAAAAAGCACAAGAGGCTGAGAAAGGACCAATGACTTTGGTATGAGGGAGATATGTCCCGACAGCAGCTCTTACCTACTGTCTTGAAGCCTCAAATCACCAAGAAACTGCCATGGCCAAGAACTGTTTCTTCAAGCTATTTGGTTCTTTGAGAGGGAAGAATTGAACAGGTTTTGGAAGAGGCAAGGGGAGAGTAGGAAAAGAGGGAAATCCATTTTTGTTCCCTACAGCTGTCTCCCAGAGCCCATAGAAAGGCTGTATTGCAGGAATGGGAACAGACCTAACTCCTCTGATCAGAATGAAAACTGAAGGGGCCATTTCACGGTGAAGACTAGAGGAGGTAGTGTAGGAAGGCGAGCAGTCGGGCAGGCCTTACCAGGCAAGTTTAGTTCCCTCTCCCCAGACTGCCTTCCCTAAAAACTACCCTTCACTATGAACTTCTACCCCAAGATAAATCCAGGAAGCCCTTAAAACAACAGTTTTCCATCCTTTTAGATTTAGATGAAATTCCTCCCTGTGGGCAGTTAGACATTCTTTGGGAGGAAAACTAATAGTCCCTACTCTGGGGCTACCCTTGTACAAATGAATATTTAATAAATGTTACTTGAGGGAGAGTAGATGAGATGGGAAGCAAACTCTTTCAGCCATTGGCAACACTGGAAGCATTTATCAGGCTCTTTACCTTCATTGGGCACTGAGCCAGGGATGGTACAAAACACATTAGCAGGTGTGACATCTGCCCTTGGAGACTGAGCACCATTTGTGAACTTATTCTTGTATGAAATTTACTTCTGTTGTCATTCTTGGCTGACAAACGAGTAAATAGTTGTTGGGGCAAAGAATAAAGGTGGCTAACCAAAGGCTAGTACTGAGGTAGACTGCACTGCAGGGCTCCTTCTTTGTTTACTCCATGTTTTGTTTTGTTTTTTAAATACTGTACTTGGCATAGTTACTCCTTATGTTTTGTGTAGATACATATAAATGCATTTAAAGAGATCTCCCCCACCCCAAACACACACACACACTTTGAATTTCTCTCTTGTGTTGTTAGAGTTCTTTATATATCTGGGTACCATTCCTTTGTCAGATATATGTTTTGTGAATCTCTACTCCTAGTCTGTGATTTGACTCTTCATGTTCTTAACTGTATCTTTGAAAATTTCTAAATTTTGACAATTATATTTATTATTTTTCCTATATTATTGCTTTCTGTTACCTATCTGAGAAACAGTTGCCTACCTCCAACTGATGATGATAATCTAGATTTCCCTCAAAAACTTTATGGTTTTAGCTTTTATGTTTACAAGATATCTGTTATATCGCAAATCCGTTTGTGTGAAGCAGGAGTCAAGGTTAATATTTTTCTGTGTTGATATCTGGTTATTCCAGAGCCATTTGTTGAAAACATTGTTCTTTACCTACTGGGTTGCTTTGGTGCATTTGTGGAAACTTATGACTATATATGTGAGGCTGTACTTCTGGGGCTCTCTATTCTGTTCCTTTGATCTACTTTGATTACTCTTGTCTTGTACCATTTTAAATAATTGTATATTGTACAAATATCCACAATCATATGAGTCACTTTGCTGTTGTTGGACATTTTGAAGTTTATAATTTTTGCTATTAAAAACAATACCATTATGCATATTACTTCTGTTATTTAATCTTCACTTAATTGTAAGTGGTAGAAGTAATCCATAAGTAAAATTCAAGGCAAATGTGTTAAAATGTAACATTATTATTTAGTTTTCCATAGTATATGCTAATTATTAGTTCTGTGATGAATGAGAATGACCACAATTGGCAAGAAGGTAAAGTGAGGACTGTGACCAGCAGCTATCATGTCCATATTAGCTGAGATAAGAAAATTCACTTTGCTTCTAAATGTCATTTATGGGAGATCCAAGATGGCGGTGAATTGAGTGGAAGCTACACTGACACTCTTCCAGGATGAAACTGAAATTACAACTAAAATATAGAAAAACAACCCTGAATAATCAACTGCAACTGAAGACTAGCTGGGGAGCACCCTCATAACCAAGGATAAAAAGTGGAGACTGCCTAGAGACTGGGCCTGGAAAAGCAGACCTTGGTGCACATCTTGGTCCTGTCCAAACACACCTAATCCCAGCAGAGGAAGCCAGAAGCTGTGGAGTGTGGAAAACTTCAAACAGGGTACTCAAGGCCAGTCACAAACAGTGTCTGACATTGGCCTGCACCAGAGACCATCTGAAAGACTGGGAGTTCTAGCAGATCTACCAAACACATAGAAACAAACTCAAACAGGCAGCCAAAATGAGGAGACAAAAAACAAGCCCCAAATGAAAGAACAAAAGAATTCTCCAGAAGAGCTAAATGAAATGGAGATAAGCAACCTATCAGATATGGAGTTCAGAATACTGATCATAAAGATGCTCAACAGCATGAAAAAAGATATATTAACTATGAAGGAAATTAAGAATGACATAGTAGAAATAAATGAAACATTGGAAGGAATGAACAGCAGATTAGGGGAAGCTGAGGATTGGATCAGCAAATCAGAAGACAGGGTAGAAAAAAATAATTAGAGAACCAAAAAGAAAAGACAATTAAAAAACAGACAGTTTAAGGGGACTGTGGGACAACATGAAACATAACAATATTTGCATCATATGAGTGCCAGAAGAGGTAGAAAGTAAGCAAGGGTTAGAGAACCTGTTTGAAGAAATAATGGCAGAAAACTTCCCTAAACCCAGTGAAGGAAAAGTCACACAAGTTCAGGAGGCACAGAGAGTCCCAAGCAAGAGGAACCCAAAGAGGCCCACGCCCAGACACATCATAATTAAAATGCCCCAAATTCAAGACAAAGAGAGCATCTTAAAAGCAGCAAGAGAAAAGCAAGCTGTTACCTACAAAGGAGCTCCCATTAGGCTGTCAGCTGATTTCTCATCAGAACTACAAGCCAGGAGGGAATGGCATGAAGTATTCAAGGTAATGCAAAACAAGGATCTGAAAACAAGAATACTGTATCCAGCAAGGCTATCAGTCAAAATAGATGGTGAAATAAAGAGCATTCCAGACAAAAAAAGGCTAAAGGAGTTTATCATGACCAAACCAGCATTGCAAGAACTGTTAAAGGGACTGCTATAATAAGAAGTTGAAATAGAATGAGAAACAGGCATAAAGAAATAACATAGCAAAAGATAAGTACCTATTAATAATAACCTTAAATATAAATGGATTAAATGTCCCAGTCAAAATACATAGGGTAGCTGAATGGATAAGAAAACAAGAACCAAATATATGCTGTCTACAAGAGGCCCACCTCAGAACAAAAGATTCACAGGCTGGAAGAAACAATAACAAAAAGAAACTTCTGGAGGGCTTTAAAATAGAGATTGACAGCAATACAGTCATAGTAGGGGACTTTAACACCCCACTGACTTTATTGAATAGATCTTCCAGACAAAAAAATCAACAAGGAAACAGTGACTAAATGACACACTAGATCAGATGGATTTAATTGACATTTACAGAACATTTCACTCCAAAGCTACAGAATAGGCTTTCTCCTCAAGTGCACATGGGACATTCTCAAAGATAGACCACATGCTAGGACACAAAACAAGTCTCTATAAGTTCAGGAAGATTGAAATCATATCAAGCATCTTCTTGAACATTTATACAATGAGATACTATACAGCTGTAAAAACAAAGGATCTCTTACCCTTTGAGACAGCATGGTGGGACCTGGAGAGTATTATGCTAAGCTGAATAAGCCAGTCAGAGAAAGACAAGTGTCACATGATCTTACTTATATGTGGAATTTAATGAACAAAATAAACTGATGAACAAAATAGATCCAGAGACATAGAAGCATGGAACAGACTGATGAATCTCAGAGGGAAGGCGGGGGTGGGTAGGGAGAGATTAATATAAGAATTTATATGCATATATGCATAACCCAAGGGCACAGACAATAGTAGGGTGAAGGCCTGGGGGGAGGGGTATAGGGTGGGAGGGCATCATTGGGGGAAAAAAGGAGACATTTGTAATACTTTCAACAGTAAAGATTAAAATCACACACAAAAAAATAAATGTCATTTATGGATTGCTCTTACTATATTGTCAACCAGTGTTATTAGAGTAGAGATGTATAAAGACTAAAAACTTCAAGAGAATTTTTGTAGGGCTTGTTGTTTTCCATGAGTCCCATGATATATTGTAAATATGTATGTGCATGCATGTCAGGTGATGGGAAATGAGGGGCAGATATCTGACCAATTGTCTAAAGGCATTCACTCAATGATGGAAACAACAGCGGCCATAACTCATGTCCTATGTCCTGTCGGATGTGAGAGGTTATCTGTCTTAAGCTTTTTTATATGGTAATCAGCAAGACAGTTGTGTAAATGATATCCAAGACATATTTTTATTTTATGTGGGGGCATAAATTCTACCACTGTATGAAGTGTTTGTAAATGCTTAGCTTCTTTACTTGATAATTTATCCATTTGCAGGAGGAATTTGTGGTGTAGGGACCACCCTAGACATAATTTTAACTATTTGTGATGCTTTTCTCAGGGAACGTAGATTTTAAGGGGAAAACAGTTATTTTGGGTGAACATGAAACATTTTTTTAAGTTTGCAATTTTTCCCCCCATATGGACGATGAAATAATTGTGCATCATAATATTTTAAGAGGTTTTCTGGTGTTTACAATAATAAAAATTAATACTTGTGATGGAAAGACTACTGTACTGGAAAACTACAGTTTTCATAAATTATTAAGTCATCTCTGCCTTCTGTAATCAAAATTTGATAGCTGAAGCTTGTGGCAGGCTGGGTTTTAGCAAAGCAGAAACAGAGGGCTGTATCTAGAAGTGTATTATAGGAACTCTGTAAGAATGGGTTCTCTAGACTTTTACATATGCCTTTTAATTTGTCCATAGAGATTTCCTTCCTGGGCCATGTTAGTTATTTTTAACCAAATATAAACTCTTGTCTGTGTGACGCTTTCATTGTCAGACTATGGCCTATTATAAATAAATTAGAGTCTTTGAGAGAGCTATCCTCTCCTTCTCTTTCTGAGGGGTGACAAGAAAGAGCACAACAAAGTGAGTCGAAAACCGCTAACCCTCCCTTCCAGCCCCAGTGCTGACTGCAGCCTTCAGTGCTGATCCTGGTACTAGGCCATTGTGGACACAGGATATAGCGCCCGGTGGTTTAAGAGAGAATTGTTGGGTTTAGTTGTAATGGCCTTAAGATTTTGAGGTGTGTCCCAGAGTGAACTGCAGACTTTCTGAACTCAATCTCTGTTTCTTCTTGAAAGAATCTCTCTCCTTTCTCTTGGAACCATATGGCTGTCGTTCTCTGTTCGGGGATCTCCCCTTGGAAGTTGGTAGAAATTTAACTGGGTTGAATGAGAAGGTGGTCACAGCCGGCTGCTGTACATTCCCTTCAGAATCCAATTTGCCAGCCCCTGCCTGTTCTCCTAATGAGAAATAAGGAAGAAAACGGGACGGAACAAAACCCATAACCAAAACCACAAAACAAGTTTAAGATGAATTTCATCCTTTGGCTCTCTAATCTTCTCATCTAATCATCGGTATTTTAGCAACTTTTGATAACGTGTGCTATATCTATAAAGTCAATTTATGTGTTTTTCTTTTTAAAAAATAAGAGCTGGGAGATCTGGTTGCTCTATAATTCTAAAGTGAAAGCTTAAAATTAAGAACATACTGTTCTCCCTCCTTCCCTTTGCACTGTGATCTTTAGCATCACCATCAAGGTGTGTATGTGTTTGGTTTGTGATCAATTTAGCTGTCTGGTGTTTGTGGTTTTCTCTGAGCTGACTCTTGCTGCTAATGAACATGATCATTTATACGGTGTCACTGCAGTGTAGGCATGCTAAATAATTGATTGGGCCATGGCAGGTAGAGAACGGCAAATGTGGTCCCTTTGTTGCTATGGTAATACGTTTGGTTTAAGGGGACTGTTTGTCATTTGGACCTCATGGAACTGGTGCGTGTGACATAATTGCCTGTGGCTGAGGCAGTTGGAGGGGAAAAATCAACTTAAGAGGAGGTGGCATTTTGAAGCAAATTAATATATATTTCAGAGAGTTCCTGGGCTTACATTGTGGAGTGAATTATTCTTTTTTATTAAAAGGCTCATTCTTAGCCAATGCATCAGCATAGAGAATGAGCCAAGTGACAGATTTGTTTACTTGCTAACGTGGTGGGATTTGATCATTTATTGTATAAAATGGTTATTGTGTGAGGTTTACATTCTTTCCTCTATTATCCCAAGGAGGGCTCTCTTTAAGTGAAATTGATGCCACATTTATTAGGGATCTTGGAAGGAAAGGGCAACATATTCTCTTGTTTATTCTCAGTTGTTTTTGTTTTTTTAAAATCATAAGTCCTTAAAGGTAGAGGCTATATTTATGTATTCTTTCAACAAATATTTAATAAGCATTCAGCTAGGTGATCTTTAGGTTTGGTAGTCCAATGTGAGCAAAGCAGAGATGGTCCCTGTCCTCAGGGGTGAGATGCTAGTGGACCAGGCCCATGTATCTCTGGGTTCCCCCTTTAGCACTATCTTTTGCCTCCCCAGTATAATCTCTTACTATGTGCTTTTCCCCTAGTCGTTTATTAATACCATTTGTCAACAATGAACACAAAAGTGAAAGCTTCGGTGACATAGCCCATGTCCTTCCACTGATCCATGTTCTTTTTTCCTCTGTGACTGAGCTCAGATTCTGCCTCTGATGCAATGTCCGCCAAGCCAATAGCAATCTCGTTTGGGATATTCTACTCAGTTAATGTGACATATTTTATATGGTTTTCTTATGTTATTACTTAATTTTTCCTCATGTTCTTGCTATACTTAGATGTGCTGGGGCAGAAAAACAGCTAAAAGTCAGTCGTCAAGTCCCTGTATCTTTATTTCATGAGAAGGATCACGCCTGTAGAAGTTAAAAGAGAACTGGTTATTAGAAGAATCACGATTGGTATCCAATTGTGCAGACTCCAGGACCCCTTCTCTTTGCTCTCCTCTGTCCTCATTTCTGAGAGGAAGCAGCAGTGAGTGCCATGCTTTCAGCTTGGAGTGCGAGGGAGCCGTGACCATGGGGTAATGAACAAGCGGGCTTGCTGGAGGACTGACTGTGAGTTTAGGCATAATGGGTTGCGGCAGTGGTTAGATAATGCAGAACTGATGGATGCAGTACTTTATCGGGTATTATAATTTGACACGCCAAGCCAGTTGAAAGCTTACATGAGCAAAAGAACATTCAAGGGAAGATGCAAGGGGTTCTTGCTGCCGTGTGTGAGTACTGTTGGGAGCAGGAAGGACAGCAGGAAATGACCTTGGAAGGGAAGTGTTACCCATTTGACACATAGAGACTCGAGGCTCTTTGATTTTGATCTAAGATGGTATAATAAATACATGACAGAAATAGGAATCAAATTCTCATATGACATGTCAGCTCTGTCTCTTATGATCAAAGTAAGTTTTCTGACTCTGAATTCTGATGATTATTTTATTTTCACTTGCTGAAGGATCATTCTAGTTTTACTTAACCCTCATGCCAGGCTTATGCTGCTCTAGCGCTAGCCCTGATTGAAATAGCTGGAAATTAAGGAAAACCTCTACTAGGTTAAATGAAAAGGGAATTTTTGGGAAGGGTTCTGGTGTCTTAGGGAACTCAGGCTCAGCCTGCCCTCAGATCAGGGGTTGGAATGCCAACTCACCACTCAATTCTATTTTTTCTTTCACTCACTAAACTGGCTTTCGTTCCACACAGCTAAACTGGGCTGCTTTATACCTCCTGGGTTTATGTCCCAGTTCTTGAAGCAACTAGAGAAACTCATTTAACATTTTGCCATTCTGATTTAAATTCCTGGGGGAATTTGTTTGCAGACCAGTCACTAAAGGTGGGAACAGGGCAGCCTGGCTCATGTAATGCAGAAATAGCTGCTAGGCCCCACCCTTGAATTAGGGATGTTGGGGGCAGAGAAGAGCCTGGGCAGATACTCCCAACAAATTGAAAAAAACCCACTTAAAGTTCCTGGCCTCTAACTTTAAGTTCCTAAGTGTTACTTGCCATTTGTTGCATAAATCTTTTGAAAGTGTTTCTTTGTGGCAGAATGAGGAATTAAATCTATTTAGTCCATTTATCAACTTCATTATATAAAAATAATTCAGAACCCTAGCTTTTCCTTGAAGCTGTCTTTTGCTTCTCACCTCTGCACTTTTCAAACCCTATTGGAAAATGAGCCCCTTTTTGGGGAACATAATGGGTGAGAAGTTAAAGGTCTGAAATGCTTTAGTAGAATGTCCTGACAATTAAAACATGAATTTTCATGTACTAAGAAAATTTGTTCATTATAAACCACATTTCTTTGGATTGTGTTTATATCCTTCCCAGAGAAACGTAGACATGAATAACCTTGAGATGTTCAGCCCCTCAGAAGGTTTACTAGCGTCAAAGATTCTGATTTTATTTCAAGGCTGGAAGAAAATACTCCATGGAGTTTGTTGTTGTGATTCACTGCTTATCACCTTGAGCTGTTGCCACTCAATGCCAGGAAGTCATTGACTCTCCTACAATGAGAGAATAGCATAAAAACCTTGTAGCTCAAAACAGAAGCCTAAGTGTGTTATCTCAGGTGTTTCTCATAACGTATTGAATGGACCCAGGCCAGTGGCTTTAGATCTAAATTTTTCTGCTCACTCCCACCCCTGTGAGAAGTGAATAGTTTATCAAAACAGCAGCTGCTTTGAGCCCAGTTCTTTTGGTGGTTCGAGGACAAGCTCACAGCAATAACAGTTTTCAAGCTCAGCTGAGTAGTGGCCTGACGATGGGTAAATCTAGATAAATTACGCTTTGGCCTGTTAGAGTTCCCCTGACTCCTTCTCTGGGTTTGATTTATACGGAAGTGCTTGTCTGCTGCCTCTTTTAAATAATTTACAACAAACAAATTTTCTATGTTATATGCAGATTTGAGAGAGGCACTGAAGCAGGGAGCTCATCGATGGTATCTGCTGAAACCTATTGTCCATTCTGTTGAAATATAGCACTCACATATTTAAACTAGAAACATGAAGTGGAACAAATGGGTTTGCAAGCCAGATAATAAAGTAAATGATAAATGGAAAGGGACCCCCAAGGTGCTCCTGAAAAGCTGGCTTGGGATTGGAGGCCAGGCCAGGAGGAGGCAGGTGTAGGGAAGGCTTCATGTAATGGCTCCTGCATGATTGATGCAGCCAGTTATTTTGAGCGTCATTTTCTAAATTATGGATTTGGGTGGGGGGAACAGGGAGCCTTTGCTTTACAGCTTTTTGTTGTAGTTTTGTTTTTTGCTCTGAGGGGCCTTGGATAGTCTGGTTTGTGTTTTTGTTCCTTAATGAAAATTTATCTCAAAGAAAAAAACAGCCACATTTGTCTTTGTTTGGAGCTCAAGTGTTAGAATGTTATTTTCCCCCCCCTGAAAGGAGGCTGTCTGTGGTGGCGAAGGTATGGGGAATTTTGGACTTCACTGGGTATTTCACTTCAGGGAACTTCTTAAAGATATATACTACTTGTAACAGGGGTGTTCCCTCTCCGAGTTGTTTCCCTTGGCAGCCTTCGTCTGTAAAAGGCGTCTGGAGCCATTCTTTGCTGGACGGATCGCATTCTTTCTCCCTCCCAGCCTGTTCAATGAACTCCTACAAGGCAGCCTTGTGAATGATTCTCTGTCCCTCATGCCAGCTCCACAGGTGGGTGTAGGCTCCATAACTACCTTATCTCTGGTTGCAAAGAACAGAGATACACCCCTGTGACCTCAGGTTGTAGGATGCTCATTGTTAGGTGCTAGGAAGAGGAACAGCCGGGCTTCAGGAAAGGCAGGGCCCGAGGGGATCTGGACACCTGGAGGCTGGAGTCAGAGGGCTGTTTGGCCTACTGGTTCCGTGAGCCTCTTCTGAGGGCCTGTGGCACGTCATTCTGGAAGCCTGCCCTCACGCTTAGCCCAGCTACTCTCCAAGCTGCCAGTCTGTCTTGGGGCCTATCTGCTTCACTGCCCTACAGGCCAGCTTTGCTTCCTAGTTCAAATATCTGAGAGAAGTTGAATGGTTGAGTTAATGAGCCATCATCCCTGAGATCAAACCATGTCACACATTGATGGTCAGTCTAGGGGTTAGTTCCCACCCTTGTCCTGTCATATTCTGTTCCATGTGACTAGCAGGTCGATGTTTGTGTGTGTGTGTGTGTGTGTGTATACAGAAAATCATGAATCATTGTCGAAGGCTGCCCTCAAGTATTGCATGGGAGTGTTACAAACTTCCTTTAGCAGGGGCCATGGGCAGGAAACACACACAACGGGATGAGGGTACACTCTCATGTGATGCGCACAAGATAGCAGTTAGGTGGGGAGGCTATTATCCCTTGCTTTATAACTGAGGAAATTGGGGCCAAAAGAGGTTAAGTACTTTGCTTAAAGTAATAGATGTAGGAGGTGGCAGAGCTGGAATTTGAAGCCAGATTTGTTTGACTCCACTAGACCATGACTTGGTTTTGCTTTTGAGTTCCTCCAAAAGGAGGCCAGGCCATGTTGAAACTTGAAGTAGTGCTGGGCCTTTCCTGTCCCTGGAGGGGCTGGGGCTGTTCCCTAGCGCTTGGTAACCAGGATAGCTTCTTATTTTTCCATCTCAGGGGAAAGATCTTCTAAGAAAGGTTCTGAGTTTTCAGTTATTGAAAAGAAAGAGTTAAAACCCAATGCTTTGAAGTTGACACTCTTCTCACTATACTACTACTGGGCTTGGGGTTGGGTCGGAGGGTCTCAAACTGAGAGGTGTTCGCCTGAGTTGAGGAACACTAGGGGCCAACATCCCTGGAGTAGATTCTCAGTCCAGCTCATATTGCCATCACGGGTTCTGTATACAGGTTCTCTTCCTCATTTGAATTTTGTGATTTCTCTTCCTCATTTGGGTTTTGTGATTTCTCTTCAGCACACAGAGGCTAGAGACTAACCAGGGCAGTGGCTTGGCAGCTGGCACACAGTAGGCATACAATACATGTTTGTTGGATAACTTGTGGCTCTACTGCCTGTCCTCAGGTAGGCACCTTCATGCAATAGTCTCAGCATTTCTCTTTGTTCAAATTTTACTGGCCCTGGGAGAGAAGGCAGGCTTTCTGATACTGGTTAGGGGAATTCTTTGGAATTCTGTTTGAGGTTCTCTGGTTGTTCAACATTCAACCTCTGTGATTCTAATGGTTTTTAGTCTTGTAAACCATGCTTTGGGAAAATAAAGACATTTGCAGTTGCCAACTCCTTCTCTTTCCTGCCCCTCCACCCCATTTGACATTATCTCTTTGGTAGCAGTATAGTGAGTAACAGGGTAGATTTGGGAGCCAGACAGATCTGGGTTCAATTCCCTGCTCTTACACATTCTGGCTGGGTGACCTTTGGGAAGTTACTCAGTCTCTCTGAGCTTGGGGCATGTAAAAAAGTACTTAGTACAGTGTATGGCACATGGTAATGACTCAAGAAAAGTTTGGTGCTGCTAATATTATTATAATGATAATGATGATAATTGTTGCATTTTCTTCTTTGGACCATTAATGCTCATTATTCCCAAAGGAGGAGCTCTTACCTTTGAGTTGTAGCAACAGAGTCATGGACGGGAGCCTTAATTCCTGATCCTTTTGTTCATATTCTGTTGTCATCCTAGAGTCTGAAGCATTTCAAGTGTTGTAAAGCAAATTTTGAATGAAGATAATTATCATGTTTCTAATGTAGTAGGAAGCTGATGTGTTTTAATTAACGACGTGCCAGCAACTCTTTCAATAAGGGTGTGATTTTTTTAAGGCCTCCGTCTACTTGGTCATAATTAGGGACATTTGGAACACGCAGGCATAATGTCTGCTGATTTGTACACTTTCATTAAGCAATCAGGATTGAATGACCCAGTGACCAGACTTTCAGGGGATCAGGTTCCAATTTTCGAGGAGGAGCTGGTATGCTTTCTATCCTCCCTGGCCGTTTTTCATCTGTACCTTTGTTCACATTCAGTGTTCATCTAAAACAGGGCCACTGTCTGCTGTATGTTTTCTTTTGAGGCCTTGAAAAAATTTCTATAGACTTCCTCTACTGCACGTTCCTCCTCTTGCCTTCTTAACCAACCTGGCTAAATCCCTATGTTAGGGAATAAAATTTTCTTTTTTTCTTTAAATATGTCTTTATTGATTTCAGAGAGAGGAAAGGAGACGGAGAGAGAGAGAGACAGAAACATCAATGATGAGAGAGTCAATGATCGAGCCCACAACCCGGGCATGTGCCCTGACTGGGAATCGAACCCTGATCACCTGGATCCTAGGTCGACGCTCAACCGCTGAGCCACGCCCGGCCGGACAGGGAATAAAATTTTCATATGGCACTGGCTGTTTTGGCAGTGCTGAAGATGATTAATAAGAGAAATGAAACAGGTGAAGATAGAGCCATGAGACTCAGAAGAAAGAGGGAGAAGAGTAAAGTCAAAACTTGAGAACTTAAAAGGGATCGTTGATGTCATATCTAACCTTCATTGTTATAGACTCTGAACTCCATAAGAGCAGGGAACATGTTTGACTTGTTCTGTATTATGTTCCTTGTTCTTAGCACAGACCCTGGTGCAGAGTAGAATTTGTTGAATAAATTAATGAGAAAATGGAGGAGGCCTATTGCTAGTTATGTAAATTAACATTGATCTCTACAGGGACAGAGCCTTCACCAGAATCTGGACCTCAAGGGAATGAGGTAAAGAAGGCAAGAATGAAAAAAACACACAAATCAACAGAGGAATAATAATTAAAAAAAAAAATGTATAAGAGAGTTACAAAATAGAAAATGTAAATTTCACTTGCTGGTAATTCGTATGGGAGGAATGTAGAGTGTATGATGTGTGGCATTGCATAATTCAATGCTGTTATTTGACTGTTTTTCAAAAGGCAGAGGTTGGGCACCTGCATAACAATTTTGCTGTTGTTTGGTCTATCTTACCTTGGTATTGTCCTTTTTTTGATTAAACTAGGATGACTTCAAGCTCAGAGTCTCATTTTTCCCCCTCCCTTTTCCACCTTCGGTTTATAATTGTTGTATTGAATTACCATTAATTTCAACACTCTTTTCCTTGCTATTAATGTAGATCACGTAATTTATAATCCACTTAGATTTGTCAGATCCTTTATACAGCAAGTGGATCAAAAGCAAGTATGACAAATGTCCACAACAGGATTTGGGTTTTAAGCCAGTTCTCCAAACATGCCTTCCGTTGTGCAGGTTCCATGGA
The DNA here is from genome assembly GCF_054644295.1 of Miniopterus natalensis. Taxonomy (NCBI): domain Eukaryota; kingdom Metazoa; phylum Chordata; class Mammalia; order Chiroptera; family Miniopteridae; genus Miniopterus; species Miniopterus natalensis. Next base: position 43,513,914 of record NC_142084.1, read on the forward strand.
CCAGGTACTGTTCCTTTTCCCACTCCCCTGGCTGCTCCCACCATAGACTTACAGAGGTGCCACAGGGGCCTCCTGGAGAAAGATGGGTAAATGCTCCTTAAGCCCTGGGGCACTCTCAGGCAGCATAATGGGTGGATTCTTCTACCCTCACATTCTGAAGGTAGGTATGGACTCTAACTTCTGAATCAGGTCAGAGAGGGCATGGTGGTGGTGGATTTCTGGGATAGGGGTGGAGTGAGGGGTTGGATATTTCCTGAGGAGTAGGAGAACACAGATTGACCATCAGCTTCCTCCCATCCTTCCCTTTACAATTTAGGCCATGTATTGGTCACTGTGATGTGTGTTGAGTGGAGGTCTCCTTAGAGGGCAGAAGTGAGGACCACTCATCTTTCCTTGTTAGAAAATACCTGTCAGTGTTTAACCTCGGTGATGTTTTCCTGGGTGAGCACAACACTGTAGGCTGTTGTAGCCTCAAAGGGATGGGGAGAGATCAGTGCTAGCCGCTCACAATAGGGCTCTGGAGCATATATGTGAAGGAACCACTTTCAGGTCTATTTGCGATGGCATATAGGATCTATTTCCTTTAGCTCACTGGAACACACATTATGACTTCCAATTATGTAGACACCTAGACAAATTAGTTTTGAAAATCCCTAAAGTATGCCCATAGTCCTATTTATCAATCTATCTGTAATTATTTATTGATCACATACCACACAACCAGGCCTGGCCAGCCTCTGCTCAGACAGAATAGTAAAATTTGGTCCAAGGTTTTGGAACTGTCACTCTGTTTGTGATTTAGGTTATTAGGGAAAGCCCATTTACCCTGAAATCAAGACAGATGGCCTCTGGGAGTTCTGAGTGGAACTTCATCTGTTTCCTCTGTCATTTTTGAGAAGGTGCCGCACTTATACTTTGAGCAGTGGATTATGCACAATCAACGGTGATGAATGTATGGGCATTTTTAATTAGTCTTCAACTCTGTTGAATGCAATCAGAAACCCTCTATCAGAGTAGAGATTTATAATCAATAATTCATCATCTTCTGAGGTGGATATAAACCCACTTGCTTTTAGCCTGCAACCGAAAATACCCACATTAGAGAAGTATTATTTAACCAGGCAGCTCTCTATAAACCAAGTACTATATTTTGAGCATGTAGACTTAAATCTCAGATTGCAGGTTGCTCTGATTAAGTGTAATTGTGTGAATTAAGTTGTCTCTCGCTTTCACTCTGCCCAGAGAAAACCTACCAACAGACAAAATAGTGTGAGAGAAGCCATGTCAGACTGGCATCAAGGAGACCTGAGCTCCAGGCCACGCTTTGCAAATCAGTTTCCTTTGCAAATCAGTAAAAATAAGAGAAGATTGAAATAGCTGTTAATTAAACCCTCGTTATATCATGTTAAAGTTATGTTACTTGAATAGAACACTACTGGTAAAAAACGTTTTTAGACCATGTGATATGTGCTGGGCACTGGGCTGCAGTACTGTGCCTTGGAGCAGGCACGTGAAGCCAGCATTATCTCGTTTATCCCCATGCAACAGTTACTATGAAAAGGCCACTTCTGTCTTCTTGGTGGAAAGGCTAATCTTTTTGTAGGCTATGGATTTGAAGATGTTAGGTATGAAAATGCAATGATTATCTAAATAAAGATTATTGGATTGAATACAGAGTCTAACAAAAATGGTCTTTTGTCTGCCTTTGTGGGCTGACAAAATTCTGCAAAGTGAAATTGACAAATTAATATTTTAATTTAACTGACAGCCAAACAAATCCTCCATTTTGATCTGAGATTCTAGAGAATCCAAGAACAAGTCTTGCTTCATTGTTGGTCAGCAGCATTAGTGAGCTGCAGAAACTGGATCACTTTCATGCCATACCAATTGTTAGAGGACTGCAAATCGGCACAGTTTTTTGGAAGCCAACTTATATCAAAAGCCTACAAGTATGTCCCTTTGAGCCAACATTTCCACTTCTAGAATTTTAACTGAAGGTCAAAAACAAGAACATACTCACATTGTTTAGTTTTAAAAAAAATGTTCATTCACTGTTGATGACATGAAATACCCACCTATTAGTAGACTGGTTAAAGAAACATATTTGATGTTAAAATATGTCATTAAAATTGCATGTGTTAAGCAAAAAAATGATACAGTTTAAATAGAAGAATGTGCTGTGTGACCCCATCTTAGTGTAACCACACAAACTAGCAAATATACGCATGTAGATATTAGTTTAAAGTAGTATATCTGGGGTTTAAAATAGTTATTTTTGTCTGGTTGAGTGGTATTACAGTTGGGTTTTGTTTTGCATATTTTTATTAACAATTTTCTGTAATGAATCTGCATTGTTTTTATAAGAAAAAAATTAGCAGAAACAATACAAATCTCTTGAAATAGAAACCCCAGCTCAACCCAAGAGCTAGAAATTGCTTACAAACCTGAATTTGTGAGAAAATGTAACTGTTAGGAATGTGCATAATTTTTTTATCTTGAGGTAATCCAGTATGCTTAACTCGCTTTTATTCACGATGATAATTGAAGAAGTCTTTGAAATTTTTGAATCAGGATTTAGAAAAATTTTACTCTGCTTGTACCTAGAAATCAAAAGAGCCCTGGCCATTGTTGCTCAGTGGTTATAAAATTCCATCATTTCAAAAAATATAAAAGGGATCATACGGTATACAACCATCTGGAACTGACTTCTTTCACTCAGTGTAATTCCCTGGGCATTATTTATTCAAGTTGTTGTTGGTATCAGTTGTTTGTTGTTTGTTATTTGCTGAGTACTGTTCCATGGTTTGGATGTTCCACAATTTGTTTAACCGTTCACCTGTTGAAGTTAGATCTGGGCTGATTCTAGTTTTTGTTTATTACAAATAAAAGCTCCTGTGAGCATTTGTGTACACAGGTTTTTGTGTGAACCTAAGTTTATTTTTCGGAAATACCAAGTAGGTCAGTTGCTGGTTTGTATGGTACTTACATGTTTAGTTTTTTTAAGAAACGGCCAAACTTTTCCAGAGTAGCTGTACCATCTTACGTTCCCACCTGCAATGTCTTAGTGACGCAGTTTCTCGGCATCTTTGCCGGTGTTGAGTGTTGTTACTTTATTCTGATAGGTGTGTAGTGATACATCATTGTGGTTATAACTTGTATTTCCCTAATAGCTAATAATATTGAGCATCATCTCGTGCTTATGTGCCTTCTGTATATCCTCTTTATGAAATGCCTGCTCATGTCTTTGCTCATTTTCTAATTGGATTTTTTTTTAACTGTTGAGTTTTGAGAGTCCTTTAATATTCTAGACATTAGTCCTTTGTCAGGTATGTAGTTGGCAGATATTTCTGGTCAGTCTTTTTTCCCCCCATTTTCTTCATGTAGGCTTTTATAAAGCAAAAGTCATTTTTAATTTTGATGAAATTCAGTTTATCCATTTTTCCTTTTGTGGATTGTGTTTTTGGTGTCAAGACTCAGAACTCTTTGCCTAGCTGGCATCAACTTTTGATTAGTCTCTCAGAGACCCTCTATCGTCGATTGTAATTTTGCAACATGAGATACCTGTGTAGGAATTGGGTTGGAATAGTCTTAACTTTATTAATAACTAGACTTTTGTCTTTCTCTTTCTTATATCTTTAGTTGGGAGACTATCAGGGCTCCCCTTTTATTTTATGCTCTCAAGAGCTTTCATAAAATGTTGCAATACTTATTTGGAATGGGGGCATCTGGCTTCTGATCATTTATCCTATTCATGGTCTGTCTTGCCAATTCTTCTACAGTTTCTCTCATTGTAGCTTGTAAAAGGAACTCTTCATCCTCACCATGAAGGATGGTGATGATTGTGAAAACATTCATGTACTCCCTTAAAAGGGGTAAAGGGATTTTACTGATTCAGCAGCTGCAAACCTTTTGATGTTTTACAGCTCCCGCAGGTCAAGGTAGGAGTGTAGTAGTAGCCAGGAGGTTGATTGTGAACTCTTTAGCCAGATGGCCTAGTTTTTCATCCTGGCTCTTCTCCTTACTAGCTGAGTAAGCAGAGCCCTGTTTCTTAATCTCTTTCTTCTTCAATTTTGTCATTTATAAAAAGGAGATAATAGTATCTACCTCATAGAGTTGTGCCAAGGATTACGTCATACATGTAAAGCGCATAGAGCAGGGCCTGATAAGCACTTGTGGTTGTTGTTAATATTTTCAGTGTTACAACTCTTGCGTCAGTATCACCTTGGGTGCTTGATAAAGTGCAGATCCCTGGATCTCCACTCCTAGACCTACTGAGTTAGAATCAGGTTAGACCTCCAGGAACCTGCATTTCAGCAAGAGCCCCACGTGGTTTTAGAATGGTCATAGTTTTTGAACAGTTGTTACTTAGGCTGTTAATCATTTCTATTTCTCCAGGGTAAATGAATCCTCTGGTTGGATTCTTCCACCAAGGCAAATGCCTTTTCTCTAAGAGGACTCCTAGTGTTCCCGGAGACCAACCAAAGTTTCTTTACAGAATCAAGTTTGGTGGTACCATATATCCAACTGATTTGGTGGCATGCCCACTTGGGGGAAGCAGGTGTGAGACCATAGAGCATGAACACCATACTTAAAGATCTCCAAATGAAAATAATAGTAATAAAAAGTAAGTCTATGGGCTGGATTTAGAATTTTGGCTGCCAGTTTTAATGGTCTTGCATAGGACTGGAGCAGTGTCTTTGGAGGGGGCTGTATGAGCGGTTATACTTGCAAATCTGTGTGAATTTTCTTGTAGATGGGGTGCTCAAGGACAGTAACTTTTTTTCTTACCAGCTTGTCTATTAGGGATTACTGTCCAGTGTAAATACTGGAAATTAAACCCCACGGATAACCTTAGGCTGTCGAGATAGCAGTATAGGCTTCCTTTCTCAAAAAGAGTAACTCTCCAGGACTTCTCTGATAAGTGATGCAGAAAGACACAGAAGTTTTCTCCTTGAGAGACTTAAATGACATTTCCTCTAAACAAGATGTAACTTTGCCTGGAGATACCCTTTTAAACTATGTATTAGCTCTTGAAACACCACTGGCTTTTAAAAATAATACCACAGGAGTTCTCTCAACCAGTCTAAGTGGTTCCCTGGATTGCCAGTTCTTTCTACTCTGGAAAGCACACTGACTTATCCCCACCCCCTGGTGAGTGTGCTGTCTGGTGGGCTATTTCCAGGCTGCTCTTGAGGTCCAAACTTCTCCTCCCACTGCTGAGTTGTGTATATTGTTACAGTAATTATATAATTTCATCAAATAACATGTAAACTGATAAACTGTATGTGCGAAAATAAAGTTGTTCATTTCTATTGAAATTGAGTTCTTTGGAAAGACAAAATAAAGGCAAGTTGCTATAAGACCTTGCTGTCAAATTGGATGTGGAAGAAATAACTCTAAAATGCTGGGAAGATAGATGTTTAAAATGTGGAATGATTTTACACTTAGATTGATTTACACTGAGGCTTTTCTCAACTTCAAGTAGCCAACTGGAAGTTGTATATTATACATTATGAGTATGGTTCATGCAAGAAAGACAACTTTGAACTTCACTCAGTGAACCTGTACTTGCAGAAATAGCTTTGGTCTATGTGAAAATATTGGCAAATAAATTTGCTTTTTTATGGCTCATGATAAAATAAGGTATTTAAAATGGGTATTTAGGTCACTTTTAATGATTCCTTGCCCTAAATGACATTTTCTATTAGTCTACTGACCAACATCTCAACTGCAATAGAATTTCTGCAGTAGTTCTGCTATATGTTGACAAGATTGAGTAGTTGACTAAGACTAGTCTACAGCCAAGTGTGTGTGTGTGTGGGGTGTCTCTTTTTAGAAAAACAAGACAATGCTCTAAAAGCAAAGTATCTATAAAGACCTTAAAATTCTCACTGAAATTTGAAGTTTGACTCTTATTTTATACTATAGGTCTATCTAGTTTTACAACTACTGAAATATCAGTAATTGTACATTTGGTAAAAATCAACATTTGTTTTCTCTTCCTGTGAAAAATTTCTCATATAAATGATGCTCATTATTCAATATAAGGTGATGCAAAGTGATTTCATTTTTCAAGTTCAAGGGTATTCAGAATACTGTATGACAGTAAAATTGGGTATAATAAATTATCCTTACTTTAGACATGAACTGATAAATGGTTTTATATAAGATCTTAGTGATAAAAATAGGAAGTTTAGAAAATAAAAAATATTAACAATGTGTGCATCTGGCCGACTCTCTGTTCTATTCCAACTGTATCCTCTGGGTGCGTCCTGCTTTCCTAAGTCAGGTAGGCTGCTAAGCTGCTCAGGTTCCATCCAGCCAACTCAGGGCTCAAGGATCCAGAGCTCCTGTGGCCTCTGGGTCCAAGGTTCCTTCTAAGTAGTGATATTGAAGATAGAACAGGCAGGACATTTTGGAGAAACTACAAAAACTTCTCCTTATATGACTTTGGCTCAAGTCCATGAGAGATAGTTTACTAATACACTCCTTGAAGAAGAAAACTTGCTTTTTGGATATACATGTACCCCTTAATTGTAACTAGTGAGTCAGCTGCCCTTTGTGACCTGCAGACTATTAGATGAAGCTAGTGTTACCACTTTTCTCTAGGTTGATCATCTCTTCCCATTAACATTTTTGTTGTTGTTGTTTGTTTGTTTTAAAGGTGTTTTTTTAAAGCACACCAAACTGGATTTTAGACCGTCTGTTGCCTTCGCTGCAAATGACTAGATAGAGATAATCACTCATTACCTGTGCATTGTGATGCCCAAGAATGTTTGTTGAATGAATGAATGACTTTGCCAGTCTCAACAGACATGGCTTATATTTGTTCATAACCCCAAGTGAAGACAGGCATTATCAGTTAGGTTAATAAAGCATTAAGTCGAGAGTGGGAATGTTAATGCAGGCATAATGTGGGAAAATTGCCTGGCCTGAGCTGGTAATTGGACTTTAACTGCAGCACATACATTTTTTTTGCAGTCCTTTATGTTTCTTCCTCTTTTCCCCCACGAGAGCTCATTCTTTTGACACTCACGTCTGTGTCATCACTATCCAATAATATTCATTAAGCTCCTACATGCTGAATAGTGCTGGGTTTTGTCCCTTTTAATGAGCGTGAACGTTTAAGTTAAAGGATTGGTTTTTTTGCAACACTGCTTGGTGTCCTGGAAGGACTCATCTGTGAGTACACATGATTTTGGCACTCTCTTTTCCTCAGTTCAGTAAGCTAATTAGATCAATCATATATTTTTGCTGGCAAGCTCAGGGTGCCTCTTGAAAACAAGGGATAAATCAGCTTGGCTTTGTGCTGGGAGATGTTATCAGACCTGGGCTCTACGTCAGGATTAGCCATTAGTGGGTTCTTTGTCTTGATTCTGTGAATAGCGACTTCCTTCCCATGATAGATGTTGACACTCTGATTCCTTGCTAATCACTTTTGTCACTTGCTGTAGTACACCTTTTCAGCCACCCGTTTGCTTAGACAGAGTGCAATGCTGGGTGATACTTTGTTTTGTGCTACTATGGCTTAGGTTTTTAAAAAATGCTTTACAAATAATAATTGCACTAAACATTTCACAGAAATTATAGAAATCAAAATAAAAAGAAACATTTCTTGTCCGGCCCTCAATGGGCTGTGAAATGTGGCTTGTTTCTCCTCCCTTTTTTTTGCTCCCAGTATTCAAAGCATTTTGTTTTTATTTGCCCAGCTCAAATATCTTTGTGCAACACCTGGCGGGTCCCTCCTCACCGGTGACGCCACCTGCTTTGCCTGTAATCTCTTTCTTTCTCTCTCTCAGCCTCCTTTTGCCTCATTCCAGCATAAACCACATTTATCTGCCAGACCAATTTTCTTACATTCCTCTTTTGTCCTGTAACTACTTTCCTGAGAAATCTTTATCAGTTCCCAATTGCCCACTGAACTAGAACTTAACTCCCTTGCCTGGCCTTCATTATCAAGTCCCATGTACTCTGTCAGTGGCAGTTCCTGTCTTCTTCCAAAGTAAGTCATTTTAGAGTGAGCTTGTTCACTCCTTTCTATAAGGTGGAGCCTTGGTTAAGAGCGTGGGCACTGGTGGCAGATTAGCTTGGGAGCAGACACTGGTTCAGCCACTTACCTTGGGCAGTTAACCTCTCTGTGCCTTAAGTTTCTCATCTATAAATTAGGCAAAATGATAGTTCTTCCATCATAGAAGTGTGGGTTTTATATGTATCTGACTTGTAGGGATATAACAGAAGTGTAAACTATTAATGTATTATGCTTATGTAGTCTAAAATGTCCTTCTAATAATTATATTAGTACTTACATAATGCTTCCTATGTGTCAGGCACTGTCCTAAAACCCACATTTATATGGATTTGTTTAATCCTTGCAAGAACTCCATGAGGTAAGAACTGATACCAGTCCCATTATATAGATGAGAAAACTGAGGCTGAGAGGGTTTGAGTGACTTGCCTAACCTCACATAGTTGGTAAGTGCAGGGCTAGGATTTCACCCTAGAAAATCCAGCTCTAGAGTTAGTGCTCTTAAGCACTATTGTATAAACCTAAATTCTACTTGTGAACCCTCTCCAGGAATCTCCTTGGCCACCCAGCCCATAGGGATGTTTCTTTGTCAGAACTCCTGAAGCATGTAATAGGCAGGATAAGTTAGTAATTGCTTAAGTCCTCATTGTTTTATATCCTTCAGTCCTGTATATATACTAAAAATCCCTTTGATTGTAGTTATTATAGTAGTTCCCCCTTATCCACAGGGGATATATTCCAGGACCCCCAGTGGATGCCTGAAACCGTGGATAGTACCAGACCTCATATATACTATATTTTTCCCTTTACATACTCACTTTTTCATTTAAAGGAAGCAGTTTACAGCTTTCTTTGGCATGTCTGAATTGCTAGCATCACTACTCTTGTGCTTTGGGCCCGTTATTAAGTAAAATAAGGGTGACTTGAACACAAGTGACATGTGATATAGCAACAGTCTTTCTGATAATTGAGATGACTGCTAAGTGACTAACTGGTGGGTGACAATGGACAAAGGGATGATTCACGTCCAAGGTGGGACAGAGCAGGATGGCTCGAGACTTCATCACCCTACTCAGAATGGTGCAGAATTTAAAATGTATGAATTGTTTATTTTTGGAATTTTCCATTTAATATTTTTGAACTGCAGTTGACCATGGGTAATTGAAACTTCAGATAACTGAAACTGCAGAAAGTGGAGCTGTGGATAAGGGAGGCCACATGCTAAAATAGAGAATTTGGATCATGCAAACATCAAAGAAGAAAATAAAATGCACCTGGAGATAACTGCCATTCACATATTATCTGTCCTCCTGGTCTTATTCCTAATTATTATACATATACACATGACAATATAAGTCATACCTACACATTATGTGTAGTTATGATCATGCCATGTATATAATTTTGCATTCTATTTTTCTTGCTTAACATTATAGTGTGGAGCATTTGCCTGTGTCATTAAATATTATTCTAAGTCACCATTATAATGAGTGCAAACAATTTAATTATTTACTTAATCTGTCTATAGTAGACATATTGTTTACTTCCAATTTTTAAATGACTAATACCCATTTCTACAATTAAATGGGTCATAGGTCATGGCTTTATAAAGGACTTCTGGTATGTGTGCAAAATTGCCTTTCAAAGATTGAACCAATTTATTACTGTAGTGGGACACTCCAGGTGTTTCAGTGTCCTTGTTGATTACTTGTTCACTGGAGTTTTTTGACCCATAATGTTTTGATTAGTCATTGCTAATGTGATAGATGATCCAGGGTGAGGGTCATGGCTCAAATTGCACTGAACCTAAAGTACTTTTAGTAATAAGGACATGGCGCTCCATGAGTACTTCTTTGGTTGCTTTTTCAGTAAAGATGCGATGGGCTTTGTGGAATTCTAGGGTTTATAAACTGGAGGAGACTGTACAAACCCTTTAATATAGCCCCATGTTTTAAAGATAAAGTGAGACACAGGCTAAGTAACTTGTCTAAGTTCATACAGCTGGTTAGAAGCAGAATGACTATTAGATTTCTCTTTTTCAAACTCACTGATATTTCACTATAAAACACTTTCTCATTTACCTTAATTATTCATCTGCAGCTCTCGTCCATCTGGCTTCCGAGACTAGCTGACCCAATTTGGAAGTACCACTTATGACCACAGAACAAAATAATCAATGTTTGCAATTCTTTGGGCCTAATCAGACAGTCTAGCTTTGTCACCACATAATTCCTCTTTCCCCACTTACAGCTTCCCGTTTGCCAATGTTTAATCAGATAAAATAGGAGGAGCGTGAAGATGGGGAGCTGAAATATGGCCTGTCCTTCTGTGAGGTTGTGAGGGCTTTACGCTTGGAAACCGGGTTCCTTAGGGCCTGTGGACCGCAGCGGTGGTTGCCGTGTCTGGCTGTGCGGCCTTTCTCCTCTCCTGCCATGGTGCTGAGAGGAGTTGTGCTTGGAGCTCATCCCTGGAAGCTGGCTCAGCCTGACTGAGCCTTGCCTTTTTTTTAAATTCTCACCCAAGGAGTGAGGATATTTTCCCCCCATTGATTTTAGAGAGAGTGGAAGGGAGGGGAGGAGGGGCAGAGAGAGAGAGAGGGGGTGGGGGGGAGAGAGACATCGATGGGACAGAGACACATTAATTGGTTGCCTCCCAACATGCACCCCAACAGGGAGCAGGGATTGGACCTGCAACCCAGCTACGCTCCCTTGACCGGGAATCAAACTGTCAACCTTGTGGTGTGCAGGCTGACACTCTGACAACTGGTACACGGTGGCCAGGGCTGAACCTTGCCCTTGAAACCAGTTCTTGGGGCCATTGCTTGAATGCAGCTTTGCTCTACAGGTTCTGAAACATGGAAATTCTTGTTACCCTCACTCTTTTTGCTTTTATCTTAAGAGCACTTGGTTTCTCAGGAAGGGCTGGGTAGCATGGGTTAATGTTTCTGTATATCAATATTGTGAGGTGAAAACTAACCGTAATGAATTTTTGCAGTTAAAAAATATGTTGATATTGTGATGATGGAGCCACACAAAGGTTAGCAGCTTCACGGCTGGGAACACATGTTACTTGCATATTTCATCTTTAGTGCCAATATGACTGACAAAAGTTATTAAGGCAAAAATGTTTCCTTACTCATCTTAGCCTCAGAATAACCTACCTTTATCATCCAATCCTTAACAAAAAGCTAACGATGTTGCCAGTTGATTACAAGAATTATCTTGATGGATTAAAATTTTCCTATTAAAAAAAAAATCTGCTTTGAAAAGCTTCTTGCCTTTGGGGAAAGGTGAATTCCGTAATATTTAATATGCTTTTGGAGGAGAAGCTAAGAAAAAGAACTTTTAAAGATGATCATGTCCCATATATCTTTTGGGAATATGTTACTGTTGTTTAAATATCGTGGGAATGATAGGTAAAACCAAGCTTCAGTTTTTGGTGAAACAACCCTCTTTCCTTTTCTTTCATTTATTCATACACCCAACAAATCTTAAGGGTCTACTATGTGCCATGTGAAGCACTGGGGATATAGCAGTGAACAAAATGTAGACCTTGCTCTTATGGACTTCCTAGTGGTGGAGACTTGTGAACTGAGACCTGAGGAATGAAGAAAACTTAGTCACCCAGCACTGAAGAACATACCTACTGTGAAGAGACCTGGAAATGCCATGCAAAAGCAGGGATACACATAAGTCATGTTAAAAAGAAGGGCCTTGAAAACATTCAGGTGTAATTACAGAGTTCTCATCTCAGAAACAAAAACCATTTGCCATCATTTTAGAGCCTCAACATGGTTTCTCCGGGTAGCTAGCCTCATTAGCCAGGAATTCAAAGTCTCAGGTTACAATTACAGAAACATTTTTCTTGGTCCCCACTTCTTCAGCCCCAGCAGCTCTAGCGACTCCGTGGCTGGCCACTTGCTCCTTTAGTTTGAAGACTGCCTGGGGATTCTTTAGGTTGGCAGATCTGATTAGAGTAAGTGGAATATTTCAACACGGAAACCAGGAGAAAACTGTGACGTGCTTTTGTGCAGTGGTGCCATTGATTTTGCCTGTGTCTTGTACCCTAAGAGTTATAAGGACTGCAGGCCCTCAGTTGCATCCTCCATGGTGTGATAAGCAGCAGAAGTACCTGCAGATATTATACTGGAGATTATTAGAAAGAAGTTCTCTCTGAAACAGTCAGGACACACTTCTCAACATTAGTGTGTAAATGACTCTAAGAGAAAACCCACCCTTTGGAGCAGGCCACAGACTCACAGAAAGCTAAGGCTAAAATGCCAAGATCTCAACTTCTTTGAACTTTCTTAGACACTTTTTCCCCCAACTAAATCTATTGAAATCTAGAATATAAATCTGATAAAAGCAATGGACACCATGGAGAGTTTTAATTTTCATTATTTTTTAAATGCCCGAGGCACTGCTTCTCCCCAAACCTCTTGGGTTCTGGCAGGCACAGATTGAAAAATAGTAGTAATAGCTCACTTCTATTAATGCTTGCAGCGAGAGAGACATTGTGCTGAGCACTTACTGTAGTGTCACATTTCATCTCTCTGGCAGCCCTGTGGGTAGGCACCATTTTGATCATCTCTATTTTGCTGACGAGGCAGTAGGCTTAAAGAAGTTTAATGTCCTCTCCAAGGTCACATGGCTAGGAAATGATGGGAGTCAGATGTGAACCTGGGTCTCCCTAACTAACCAGCCAATGCCCTTACTCGCTGATCTAGTGGGATCTCAGCACTAGATGCTCCCGGATGATGTCATGATCTTCCTAAGGTCACACTTGTGGTCAGGGCCTGCACCAGGATTGGGACCCAGGAATTCCTGTCCCTGGTCCAGTGTTCTTTGTGCTATACCATATTGATTACTGCTTTGGAAATATCAGTGATATTTAATGGGTGAGCTTAGTTTCCTGGAAATATATTTCCTTAAAACAAAATGTAGCATAGGACACATGCTCTTCCTTTCACATAGCTTAAGAGCCTGTTTATTTTAAGAATTAAGATCACTAAAATGTCTGTACAACCTAAAGTAATCTGTAAATTTAACACAGTTGCAATCGAGATACCAATGGCGTATTTCACAGAAATAGAACAAATATTTCAAAAATTTGTATGGAACCACAAAGACCTGGAATAGCCACAGCAGTCTTGAGAAAGAACAACAAAGTTGGAGGAATCATGCTACCTGATACCAAATTATACTACAAGGCCATAGTAATCAAAACAGTGTGATACTGGCATAAAAAACAGATCAATGGAACAGAATAGAGAGCCCAGGAATAAACCCTTGCCTTTTAGGTCAATTAATATTTGACAAAGGATGCAAGAACATACAATGTGGTAAAGATAGTCTACTCAATAAATGGTGTTGGGGAAATTGGACAGAAACATGCAAAAAAAGGAAACTAGACTACCTACTTACACCATACACAAAAATAAACTCAAACTGGATTAAAGACTTAAATGTTAGACTCAAAACAATAAAAATCCTAGAAGAAAACACAGGCAGTAAAATCTCTTGTAGCAATATTTTTTCTGCTATATTACCTCAGGAAAGGAAACGAGAAAAAATGAACAAATGGGACTGCATCAAACTAAAAGGTTTTTGCACAGTAAAGGAAACCATGAACAAAAGGAAAAGACTACCCACAGAATGGAGAACATATTCGCCAAAGATACATCTGATAAGGGGTTAATATCCAAAATATATAAAGAACTTATAAAACTCAACATCGAAAAAGCAAACAATCCAATTAAAAAATGTGCAAAGGACCTGAATAGACACTTCTCCAAAGAGGACATTCAGATGGCCAGTAGACATATGAAAAGTTGCCCAATGTCACTAATCAAAGAAATGCAAATTAAAACCACAATGAGTAGTCACCTCACCCGGGTCAGAATGGCTGCCATCAATAAATCAACAAACAAGTGTTGGCAAGGATGTGAAGAAAAGGGAGCCCTCTGTTGGTGGGAATGTGGATTGGTGCAGCCACTGTGGAAAGCAGTGTGGTTACGTCAAAAAATTAGACCTGGAACCATGCAGTGGCATCACTGAAGGAGCCCCTCTTTGGTGAAGCAGCTCCTCATTCCCCCTCCTGACCACGGCTGCAGGTTGACGCCTCTCATCCATCCGGTCCTCCCAGTTCTCCTAGTCGTCCTTGTCACCCATGCCACCACTCACTTTTCTCTCAGCTTCAGTTTCTTCACCTCCTTCGCTGAGTGGTTGTGAGAATTAGACAGTGTAATGTGGTGCCCGGTACAGAGAAAGTGCCCCATGGACGGCAGCCTTTCCCACTGGTGGCCGTCGCTGTTGCTTCCCCGGGCAAACGTCTCTCCCCGTGAGCTGCCTGCGCCTGGGCCCTGCTCACAAGCTCCACGCTGCACACCTGGGGCAGTGGATCAATGCGTGGAGTCACCCACGGATAACAGAAGGTGTGACCCCCTACCCTCAAGGCGACCAGAGTCTGGTTCTGAAATAACTTCGACACAAAGCAGAAACAGCGTTGCCATAGGGAGATGTAATTAAACTAAGAGGTTTAGAGCAGAAAGATATTAATAGGGCAGGTTTAAGGCGGGTACTTAATAAGTATTCAGCATAATGTTTCTGATCCTGGCAACCAAAGGCTTTGGGATGCTGAAATTTTTGGCTAAATTATACTGACACGTTACATTTCTGCTCTGAATTCTAACCTCCCTCAACTTTTAATGACAACTTGTTCTTTGAACTGCACATATGACAGGGATGGACAAAGTACTTTTTTTTAGGCCAAGTAGGTGGAATTAGATCTGAGGGCATCTGTTTAATGCATCCAGGTCCCTTTGACACTTTTGTAACCATTTGCTGAATATATCATCATTTATGCAGGGTGTACTGTTAGGCTGAGCATATGCTAATTTCATATGCTTGGTTGTAGTTAGTATATAGATAATTTGATTCTTTTTGCTTTCTAAATTTTTTTAAAAATATAATTATTCTGTTGAATGATTTTGAAAAAGTTTCTTCCTCCAGAAAGAGAGCCAAACTAGAATTATGTTTTCTGAATCACATTTTTTGGGGGCTAGCATGTTCTGCTTTGTGCTTCTCCCCTCACTCACAGGGCGAGGTTTAGGAGAGAAATCACAGGGGGAATCTGTTCCCTTGCTTGTTTGATTCTCCCAGAGGCACTGGCTCTTTGATCTTCTGCTGGAGTAGCTTCTCTGATCTTTCTTTCTGTAAGGTGTTTGTGCCTCTGCATGATGGATGTTTCACTAACCCAAGTAAATAGAAGAAAATTTTCTCCCGCCTTTAAATGTGTTGCTTTCCTTGTTCTTTCAAAATAAACACTTTTTTTGGGTAAGAACATTTTAGAGGCATTTCGCATCAAATCAACAGAATTGTAGCCTTTAATGAAATTGGAAGCACCAAGAAGTGGTTTGATTGTGAAGAATCCATTTTTGTTTCTTTCGTCTTGACCACACTCCCTTCACACAATAAGGGAACAACTCTCCTCCTCCTCTTTATTTTTTTAAACAAGAGTATCAGATTTCATTGAATTTTGTCCTTTGGCTTTTATTGTCACTTTCCTTTATCCCTTGAAAGGGAGGAAAATCTCTCAACTGTGTACAGAGTAAATTCAATTATGAGGAAAATAGTCTACAGAGTTAAACAAGATGAACTGAGGCTTTGGAACTGAATCTAAGCATTGCGGTGATGTTGTAGACAGTCTAATCCGCGACTCAGAAACATAGTAGTCATTTTGATACACTGTTGATTTGACTAATTACCCTGAAGACTGGCTGGCAGACTGAATTGCTCTAGTCAACTAGTAATTTTGATCAAATCAACGAGTAATTACAGTTTTGTGCAGGCAACAAATATAGAATACTGATTATGTTAAACTAAAGGAGAAGTTATTGTGATATAATCATATAAAATGTTTAATTCTCACATTATAGCAGCTCTTTACCTTTTTCTTAATTTAAGGCTTAAATTCTCAGAACACACTATAAGACAAGATTGTGGCAACTTTTTGGACAGAATCACTTTATTCCTTCAATAAACAATATATAAACAAGCCAAAGGTTCTCTAGTGTTAAGATAAGTACTTATATTTAAACATACTTTTGGAAGCCCTCAGAACTAATATGCTCAGATTTAAACCTTAAAATTCTCTTTATATTTCTTACAGGAAGAACCTAGAAATGAACAATTTGTGTGGCAGAGCCAGAGTTATTGCTGCTATTTTCCCTACCCATCGATTAAATGAATACTAATAATTCCATGATCAGGTCTACCTGAAACCCAAATATTTATATATTTTTGGTTCTTATTCTAGCATCATCCTTTTTCTCACTTTTGAGAAATCTTTCTTCAGCAAATAATGTTTATTACTGAATTCTAATTAGCAATGTATGCTATATTTGTGGCTATAGATTTAAAATACTTTAGAAACTGAGGCATGTTTACTTACTGGAAAATCGCTTTAATTTTACTTGAGTTGTCTCCTGGATGGTTGAGCTATATTAGATTCCTTTTCTATGAAGGCAGGAAATATAATTTACTTCAAAGTTAGTGCAGATTTGCTGTAGAATTAGTTTGTGAAGCTTCTTCAGGGTAGTTATTCCGAAGAAAGATTCAGGATTGTGTAGTAACTTCATCCACTATTTATGTCCTTGATACTCCACAAAAAAGAAATCAGAAAGAGACAGAGAGAACAGTGATTTTCAAAAGGTTTGTGTACTTTTGGGTTTACTCTTGGGGAATTGGAGATGTATTCCTGCTCTTTCCTTGCTTGGTCCTAGTTTCTACCTGCCTCTCCTAGTGTGAGTATATCACCTGCTGAAAGCAATTCTTGCGTTGGAAGATACACATTTTTTGTGACCCCCAAATGCCTATTGCTTTGTTGGATACTCATCTACTTCTCCAGCTTAATGAGAAAAAGTATGTTGATTTCCAACAAGTGCCTTCCTAAGAGGTGTTCAGCAGTGATTTTGAGTTTTTGCACGCCTTGCCTTAAACACGGACATTAGAACCTAATCTCCAGATAAGTTGCTTTTCCATTCCAATAGTATTGAGTCAGATCATCAAGTTTTGGTAATCCCATGAGGCATAGAAGTATTATGCATATATATGTCAATATGTAAAATTATTCTTGCCAAAAATCCTAGCCAAATTCTACTTTTGCTTCCATACCCTCTTTACAACTCTTTTGATTTTAGAAGTTAATCAACTCTTAAGTGCAGGATACTTCTGAGGGGAACGTAAGAGCCCTTTTCTACTCTTACTGTTCATCGTTTTCTGCCTGAAGCACCAACTAACTCTAGGGAGAAATAGTGCCAAGTGCAAAAGTTATCTGAAGCAAAACTTAATTTAAAACACTGCCTTTGATATTTCTTTTTTTTCTTTTTTCTCTTGCTTTCTCTTTCCCCTCTGTACAAAAGACATTGATATACATGTGTTAATTTAGTGGAGAAAAATGTTAATTAAAGAAGCCTAGATAGCCTGAAACCATTCAAGCCTGTGCCAGTCACTCCAGAGGCAAGTGGAGATGAATTGAAGCAGAATATGGGAGGGCCGTGATCTACCCAGTTGCTTCTGAGGCTTATAGATAAATGAATGCCTTCCTCCCCACGAGGACAGCCTCTCTGCAGGCCTGCTTAGGGCTGGCAGCCATCCAGTCAATAAGCCATCCTTGCTGTGACAGAGGAACTGTTTAATATAAGTCGTTTCAGCTTTTAGTTTTATTTCTTGGACAGGCATCCCAGTAAGCTGAAATTCTGAACCCACAAGCAGAAATTAGAGCCTCCATTACCCTTTGTTAATTGCAAATCACATATGGCTTTTCTATTGTAGAGTCTCTGAAAAGGCAACAACTAGTGATTAGTATTTACACCTGGGCGCAGAACTAGACTTGTGTGTGAGCATGCACAGCTGGTGTGTGTACGTGCACAGGTGTGCAACTCTGTGCACAAGGGGGCTGGAGGGAGAGAGAATAAATGCACCTCCCATGGAGGTAAAACGCTGCTTCACTGCCTGAACGGGAGAAGGTATTTGCATTTCTCTTACCAAGTTATGTTTCAGAATTCCACAGAATCATACTTGTAGCAAAATGAAGTCTTTAGAGCAGTGAGGGCAGCTGTTAAGGAGAGCAATAGTTTTACAACAAAGTTTAAGAAACTTATTTACAGGTGCATAATGATCTTTGATTTTTCAGGGTGAATGTTAGTTTGAAAGAGTAGGCTTTGTACAAGTAGAAAAAAACCCTATTAAAAGAAGCCAAATACTTTAAAAAGTTATAGTGAGTAGTGGTGAAACTGCTCAAGTATAACTACAGTTAATTGCAATGCTGGAAGCTTTTCTGCATATGAGAAATCTTCATAGTGAGCCATATTTACTTTGGCTGAGTTTTTTGGAGAGGTCCTTAAAAATTATTGAGATCCTTGAGGTCCCCAGGAAAGGGTCTTGGGGAACTCCAGGTTCCTCAACTACATTTGGAGAATCACCAATCTAGACAAAGTTATAGTAATCAAGACAGCATGGTACTGGCCCCAAAACAGACACATAGATCAATGGAACAGAATGGAGAGCCCAGAAATAAACCCATGCCTGTATGGTCAATTAGTCTATAACAAAAGAGTCAAGAATAGAAATGGGAAAAAGATAGTCTCTTTAGTAAATGGTGTTGGAAAACTGGACAGATATATAGGAAAGGTGAAGCCAGACTATATTTTCTTACACCATTTACAAAAATAAACTCAAAATAGATTAAACACTTAAAATGTAAGACCAGAAACCATAAAACTCCTAGAAGAAAACATAGACAGTAAACTCTTTGACATTGGTCTTAGAAATACCATTTTGCATGTGTTTCCCAGGCAAGGGCAACAAAAGCAAAAATAAGCAAATGGGATTAAATCAAACTAAAAAGCTTTTGTATAGCAAAGGAAACCATCAACAAAATGAAAAGGCAACCACCTGAATGGGAGAAGATATTTGCAGATGATATATTCGATAAGGGATTAATATACAAAATATATAAAGAACTCATATAACTCAACCTAAAAAAAAGAAGCAGTCAGATTTAAAAATGGGTAGAGGACCTGAACAGACTGAAAAATATTTTGGCAGAACATTAACTTTCCTAATTCCTAGAGCTATGAACTTCATAAACTGAAGGTAAACTGCATAAATTTAATCCAGTAAGTATTATTGCACAATAACACTAAAATAAGCATTAAAGACATGGTCCTTAAAAATAACACAACCATTCTGAATTCTTTACACTTTCCTAACGTCGTTTTTATTCATATTTACTCCACTGGAAGTTAAAAACTCATATAACTATATATGTAGTTGGTTTTCCTTTGTGTTTTTTATTAAATATCTCCTAACATTTTGTGATCATTGTAATTGATTCAAATAGCATATTAAGGTACTCTTATCCCTACTCACACCCATCAGGCTGTAATCAATGTGCGGACACTTCCTCTTCATATTAAGACAAAGAGGAGACTTCAGGTACACTCTAATTGCTATACTTTCTCCAGACTTTAGTACTTCCCTTTTGTTTAGGATTTTTCTTTTCTTTTGTTAAACTGAAAAAGTGTTTTTGCTAAGTAGTACATAAACATGGTACCAAATTAAAAAATGAAGAAGTGTGCACAGTGAAAACAAGTTTCCCTGCCCCTCGTCCCTGGCCACCCAGCGCCCCTCTGCTGAGGCAGCCACCTGAGTCCTTGTGTGTCTTCACAGAGCTCACCTGTGCGCTTACAAGCATGTAGAGTAACACGTTCCTTTTCACTTCTTACACAATGGTGGCAAATTCTACTTGCTGTTCTGTACATATCCTGGCAGCCTTTCCATATCAGTACATTCAGAGCTGTGCCTTTAAATACAAATTGTGACATAGCATTCCACTATACAGAAGTCCCCTCATTTATATAACCAGACTGTTGCCAGTGGATACTTAAGGTCTTTCTAATTGTGTACTGTCTAAACAGTCCTACAAAGGATGTCACTCTTCTTGAAGAGGTGTTAGTGGTTAAGAGAATGCATCTGGGTCAGACCATAGGATATCTGTGTGACCTTGATTAGATCAGTGCCTATACCAATCTGTGCCTCTGTTTCTTTATCTATGAAGGAGGGTAATATAGTTACAGATTTAAAGAGTTAATGGTGTAATGTATTTAGAATAGTACCTGGTACTGAGAAGTGCTCAATAAGTGTCAGTTCTTACCATTATTCCATATGCTGTTTTTTAAGGTGAAAGCATATTTGTAGGGTAAGCACACAGAAGTGGTTTTGATGATCAAATTTAATTTTGTAGGTAGAACACCAGTGCAATTCCTCACCTGAGGTGCCTGAGATACACCCATGTTTACTTCCCTAGGTCACCTCTTGGTATGTGTGTAAGCCTGGACCTTGATTGCATACTTACTACTGAGGCCCATGCAGTGCTGCTTGAGAGGGAGAGATTTCAAGTTAAATCCACCCCCCTGAAAATTTCCAGTATTTTTAGAAGGTCTTGCTTTTTATTTTTGTCCATATAGTGTTTTATCTTGATGATAAACTGATCATAACAATAATATATATGTGAGTGGTCGACTACTTTAAACCAGTAGGTTTTTATTATGTACTTCTAGAAACTTTTACCTACTCGTGGATGAGAAAATGTAGTCATTTAAATCGTAGTACCATGTGAGAGGGATTATTATATTTACATGTAAGAAAGTCTTACATTACTTTTATGTTTATAAAAAGTAAATGTAAAATTAGAACTTCATAGTCTTAGGTTACCACATAAGTGCTGCTATCATTCCCCCTACCTGAAGGCAGGATGCCTTTATCGTTAGCTCGAGCACCGGTGGTTCTCTCCCTTTCTGTCATGTCCTTAGTACCCAGTAGGCCTCTAACTCTCCATGGCCTGTTTCTTAGACTGGCGAAGGAAGGTGCTGCGTCCTGATCGGCATAGGATCATGTCCTAGGAGACCAGGAGTTTGCTGACTTTTGAGCCTGTTACTAAATTATAATAAATGCCAATCATTTTTTACCTCTGACAAGTCACCTTGTGGTCCTTTGGGTGGGAGAGGAAGCGCTTAGCCAGCCATGAAATTTGTAAGGCTCCGAGGCCTGAACTGATTATTACTCAAGAGCATGATTACCCTGAGGCTGGAACGACCCCCAAGCTGCCAAAACAGAACTTTCTGTTATCACTGAAGTTGCAGAAGCCTCACAACTCTCTCTTCAGTGATACCTTTAGAGTTGGAACTGGCCTTTGCCTCAGCTTTGGGACTCTTTGTGGTTTTACCACGAATGCATCTTTAAAGTGGCTTTTAACCTTTTCTTGGAAGGGGGGCAATTTATGGACCCTTTATAGAACTGGCTGAAAACTATAGCCACATCTCTTTAGAAAAATCTTCCCACAGTTGATGAGACTCATGGATATATGTAGAATTACATTGTTACTTGACTCATTGCACTTACTGCGTCGTATGCCATGCATGGATGAGGAACATTTTCGAAAAGGTCGTCCTCATGTCATCTTTATTACTCCTCAGGTTGCATATCTGAAGATTTTCACATGAAGGCATTTGAAAGACTGCTGGTAGGAAACTAATTCTGATGGACACATGTATAAAGACAGGTATTAGACTAAACAGCGTAACTTCCCAAAGATCCTTCCTTTTCCAGAGGAAGTGACCAAAACATGCTGGTCATACTACTAAGATTATATTGATTGATTGGGATGTTGGGGAAACTTCCCCCAAGAATGATCCAGTTTTCATTTTCAACATCTCTATCCATGTGGATAAGAAACTTTTCTGTTCAGTCACTCATGAGCTCATGCCTCAACACTTGCTATAATTTTCAAAAGCTATAATTTTTACATTCCAAATCCTTGCCAGCAGTGGTTTAGTTTCTTAAGTAGCATTAAAAATTAAAGTTCCCGAACAAATTTCAGGTATGAATTTGAATATTAATTTTAATTTTTCTCTTCTGCTCATTCTGTTTATCAGTCAGTTCCCTGGCAGTTGGGTATGACCTAGTTGGCAGCCTGATCCAGTGAAATGAAGATGTGAAACAAGGTGGAATTATTTCAGGGCATTAACAGTTTTCCTTAGTCTTGTTACTCATTTGAAGTATGCCTTTATCAAAACCTGAAACCATTTGGAATATACATATTGAGAGAGCTTTCTTCATGCATGGTGAAATTCTTGAGAATTTTTCTGTGAGTGAACTGGTGACCTACACTTGGAACAAAACAAGATGCTATTTTACTGAAACTGTGGACAGTGAACCACGAAGGGGCCAGAGTCAAACTCTATGGTACCCTGGCTAGTGACTCGGTTGGTTGGAGTGTCATCCTGTACACCAAAAGGTTGTGGGTTCAGTTTCCAGTCAGGGCACATACCTAGGTTGAAGGTTCGACCCCCAGTTGCGACATATACAGGAGGCAGCTGATTGATGTTTCCCCCTCTCTCTCTCTCTCTCTCAAATCAATAAACATATCCTTGGGTGAGGATGAAAAACAAAGCTTTATGGCAAGTTGAGGGAGGCTCAGGACAAGGTCCGGGAGAGTCAGGGCTATTAGATGCTTTCTTTATTTTCCACAGCCCAGCATTGCCATGTGATATGAGAGTGAGAAAGAAAAGGAAACTGGGCCAGAGGATTAGAGCACAGGGAGGACTTAGGTTTAATAGGATTTTATTAGGCTTTAAGTTGAGGTTGTCTGAGATAGTTTGACCCAAAATGAATTCCCTTCACTGCTCTCAGTTGTAAGAGAGGGCACAAGGTTCCCCTCTTTCAGATGTTCCCAATATTTGAAGATTCTTCACCCTTAGATGTAATTTTGCATGCTAAGCACTTTACAGTAGTAGACTTTTTGTGTGTTTAGTAGCAGCCAATTCAGGGCATTCCAAAGTGCATTCTAAAACAATGAGATTTTTATACTGGCGATTGCTCAAGAAACCAACCAACCACAGATTCGGTTTGTTTGTATATTTAAGATGATTGATTCCTGTGCTTTGGGTTCCGTAAGTGAAATATGCTTCAATAGAAAAAAAGTGTACACGTAGAATCCCATTTACAGCTAGAATTCTTGGGAAGGTTTTTGTACAATGGCCATTTAAGGTGACCTCTTCCCAGTTAGTATCACAGTTGCAATAAAGAACGTAAAATAATGACTTTTGAGCTAGAAGAGACCTAAGAAATAATCATTTAATCCTAACTACTCACCTAAGTGAGGTTCCAAACCAAGAGCCCCATTTTTTACTGAAGGTGTCACAGCTGATTAGAGCTGGAACCAGAGTCTTGGGGCCTTTTCTCCCAGTTCAAAGCTCAAGTCTCCAAGTGGGGACTTTAAGTTTTCTGACTTCCACACTTGGAAAACCAAGTTAAAAACTCTTAGCCATCACCCTTTGTCCCCCACTTTAAATCCACCTAAACTCTCCAACCATTTCCACAAACCAACCAGAGAAATATCAGGTGGGAAGAAGGAAAGGTGGGAAGGGAGCCTGCCATGTCTTTCCATCGAGGTCAAGACATTATCTCTGATTCGGTAGCTCACTATGAAAAGACTCGGCTTTGCTTCTCTTTTTTCTTGAGGCCTCACCTGACCTGTGTTCTTCACCTTTCTTCTCCTCTTGCTCCATCAGATCCTTTTTTTTAAAAAAATCTTCAAATTCTCCATGTTCATTGGTTCCTTCCCATTAGGCCTGCAAATGTGATCACTTTTTCCTCAATAAAAGTGTTCTCTTAGTTCTGTCTCCCTTTAAGGTGGTCATCCATTTCTTTCCCTTAAGGAATTTTTAATAATTTGTTTTTAAAGGATATTGTATTGAAACATAAAATAATTGAAGGATGGTATGAGATAATGTAGAATTAAATGCCAAAATGTTTACATTATAAGTTCAATCTGTAGTGAAAGAGATCTGTTAACATATAGCCATTCAGGGACTCTTTCAGGAAAAAAAATGTAATTTTGACACATTTATAGCTCTCCTAAGAATTGTAGATTTTGAAAGAGTCTGAAATTAGATATCTGTTTATTTGGGAATGAGGTTGAAGGAATTTTTACATTGGAAGGGGGTGTGATCTAGATAACTAGAATCTAAGCTTTTATGACCATATGGTGTCTTATAATTCTGTGATGTGGAAGCATATACTTATGCTTTTTTTACAGTCAAATAAAAGATATCATATACTTTCCAAAAAGGGCAAATAAAAATACATATAACTTTTATGTCAGTTACCTCCGTCTCCAACAATTTAATATAATTTTTCTTTTCTTTATTGATGGAAAATATTTTTATATATAGTATTGAGATGAATAAATTGATGACCAGTAATATTTTTGGAAATAATAGTTCTGTCTTTTCAGTATAGAATTTGTGATGATACATCAGGTTGTTATATACGTTTTGTGTTGTTTTTTTTTTTTAAATCCTCACCCAAGGATATTTTTCCCATTGCTTTTCAGAGAGAGTGGAAGGTGGGGGAGAGAGAGAGAAACATCGTTGCGAGAGACTCATCCATTGGTTGCCTCCTGCTCACGCACTGACCAGGGCACAGATTGAGCCCTTCAGTCCACAGGCCGATGCTCTAACCACTGAGCCTAACAGGCTAGGGTATCTATATGTATTTTGATACATGCCAGAAAACTCAACAACCACACCACAAAACCACATGCAACCCCTGTCGGAAAAAGAGCCCTTTGGGTATTTTTTGGTGTTGGTGGTTTGTTTGAAGAAAGAAAAAAATCTTGCTAGGCCTAGATGGTTTATAGAGCTGTCTCTTAGGCATGAAATTCGAGTTTATGTGCATGTGTGTATTTATGGGAAGAGCGGGCTGACTGTGTGCCAAGAGCGGCCAGCGCTGCCAGCTTCAGATGCCTTAGGCTGAAGAGGGAACAGGACGAGCCAGGGGAGATGTGTTTGATGTCGGGCTTGTCACACGGCACACACTCCAGCCACTGCAGCCTCTTTTACCCACTCGCAGCTTTTGCTCAGTTTTGTCCTCTGTTTTTCACTTGGGACTTTTAGTTGTGATCCAAAAGTTAAATAAAAAGTTTAGAACTGACAAATGCAAAAAAGAAAAAAAAGTTAAGCCTGATAACAGGCAAAGGCAGAATTATATTGGAAATCTTGGTGCTTGAGGAAATAGATCCTTATGCGTCTCTTAAATATGATGCAGTGTCTTCCTTTTGGTTTTATGTTGCGTGGGGACATGCCTGTGCTTTAATAGTCTAGCATGGGGATGAGAGTGGAAGAGTGGAAATATTCAGCCCTTTGGTCTCTGGGTGTGTTTAGGTAGCATTTTCACTCGTAGGATCTTCTGGTATCGTGGTTTGTTCTCAAATGCGGCTTGCTCGCCTTGCCTGACACACCTCCTTTTCTCCATCTGTGGTTTCTGTATTCATGACACGTTTAGATTCTTCAGGCATCTGCTTCAAAAGTGTGATCGGATGAGCACCAACCGAGATGCACTTTTCCCAGAGAAGATCCAGATTCCTTAAGGGAATAGGGTTGGGGATTCTAGCCAGCAGAAAGGAGAAGACGGTTTTCTAGAAAGAACACTGGATTGGGGATCAAGACTCTTATATTCTATTACCATCAAAACTAACCTGTAGCCCTAGCCAGTTTTTCTCAGTGGTTAGAACATCAGCCTGCGGACTGAAGGGTCCCGGATTCGATTCCAGCTGAGAGCACATACCTCGGTTGCAGGCTCGATCCCCGGCGCCGGTCGGGGCAGGTGTGGGAGACAAACAATGTGTCTTTCTCACATTGATGTTTCTCTCTCTCTCTCTCCCCCTTCCACTCTTTCAGAAAAGCAATGGAAAAAGTATCCTCAGATGAAGTTTAAAAAACAAACAAAAAGCAAACAAACAAACAAAAACTAACTTGTAGATTTATGACCTTAGCTAAGATATTTATCTTGTCTGCAATTCAGCCTCACTCTCTGAAAGGTTTCATGTAAAGTCCCTTTGAGAACTAACTTAAAGGACGTTAGAGAGCATGTGTCTGATTTTAATTTAGAGGCAGTTGGTATGATGTATATTCCCCTCAAAGCTCTGAAGGAGAATCTGAGAATCCTAGAGCTGGAGGGAATCTCAAGGAGTCTTCTACTTTTTCAAACCTTTGGGATAAAGCAAAATATTCTGATTTTCTTTATTATCATCATTATGTCATCTGAATAAAAGATCTGGATGTTTTTCACAGAAATATGTTTAGGGCAATGAGGAAGTTGAGTCAGAACTTCCTCATTGCCCTATTCTATCTCTTATCACTTAAAGCAAAGCTGCATGCTGAAATGCTATCTATATGGGCTAGCCTGTAATCAAAATGAGGGTAAGAGGCTGGCAGCGGGGTCACAAGGAATGGTGGGGGACCACGGGACTGTGGGGACTGGGAACACATACCCTGCATGCTTGGGGTGGCCACTCTTAATTTTCAAAACACCAGATGAGCCCAAGAAAAAACATGCCTCAGTGCAAAGGGCTGTGGTTGGCAGTGAACAGTGTCTTATTGAAAACAACAGTTTTGTATCCTTAGCACTTCTACAATGGGGAATTCACCAATTGAAATAATAAAACATAGTCATAGAAGACATGCACAGCTGTTTCCCTCGGGAACGTCATGTGTGCAGTCCTCCCCCTGACAGGCCTTCCTCTTGTTATATACCTTAGTCTTCTCCCATTCTCCGTAAAAAATGTTTCTTCAGAATTATTAGTTCTTGCAAGTTTTCTGTCCTTACGTCCTAACATTTTTAAAAAGCTCCTTTAATGATGAATGGTTAGCCTCCCACCCCCCAGCAGAAGCACTTGTTTTGAATATCCCTTAAATATTTTCCAGTGTTGAATTCCACTCCCCACAAAGAACTTGACCCTTAAGTCTAACTTGAATCATCACCTGAAGCCTTGTTTCTTTTTGTTTGTTTGTTTGTAGGAGGAACAGTTGATCAGTGCCCTCCTTGTAATACCCTTCAGAGCCATCGGTTGAAAATAGCCGTTTTTGTTTTTCTTTTGGCACGGTAAGTTTGGAAATTTTATCATGGCTTTATTTTCCAGTGCTCTGATAATTACAGTGTAATTACCTTTCTCTGATCTCTCTCCAATCTGTACACTAAAAAAATTGTATTTTGAATGGCACCCAGTCCTTTTACGGGCTGTTCACACCGGTGACATAACACCGCTGTGTTCTGTTGTCAGAGAGTAAGCGCCACACAACTGGATCCTACCCGCTGTTCTCCGTGTGACCTCAGTGCCTTTTTTCTCCCTACGGGGAGTCTGTTGCTGTCAGAGTTTCTTCATATTTTATCCATATAATTCATTTTTCATTTGTAAGTGTCCTCTATCTTGTTTTTGATGGATCATTTCTCTCTGATTTATCAAGGTTACTTGGAATTCTGTTATTTTTCAGAAAATCTAGAAACCTTCACTTTGTTTGTAGCCACCAAGTGACTGAGAATGCTCTCAGTTCCATTATGAAAGTCATTGATTAAAAAAAAAATTCAATAATATTGGACCCAGGAGTCTGTGTGCTGTTTTATAACTACCCCAAGTTTCATCAAGCCATTTATTTCTGTCACTATTAACTAATGGTTTTCCTGTTTCTGGATGTTTTTAAACTCCACAGACATTGTTATCATAGTTTCTTGCTTGATTATAGCAACTAGATTTGAGTGATTTAGCATTATAATCTAGGGGGTTGTGGTTGGCATTATTTTTTAATTTTTAGTAGTAAGGTGAGAGAACACAGGGAAGCCTTTAGATTGAGTAGGAATGTCTATTTTGTAGATGTTTTGTTCTGTGTTGGGCTTTGCAAATTTGTCTATGATTTGATTTAAATATAGTAGTCAGTGTCCTATTCAATATATGAACATAATGAGATGCATTTTTTGTTGTCATTACAGGTTTTGGAGGGTGACAATGAAATGTGAAGAAGTTACATTTCTTATGTGATACTTGAAAGTTAGTGACTGCTTACGAAATATTCATGAAAATTAAATATGACTTAGAAGCACTGATCTATGAAGGTTTATGATGTCATCGGTTGCGACAGAAAACAAACTCCAGCAGGCTGTGAGCCTGCAGGGAGTTGACCCAGAAACATGCATGATTGTATTTAAAAACCACTGGGCACAGGTAATGTATGAGTTCCACCTTCTCTGCTGGTCTCGAGGCCTCCATCACCCTGAACCAGGGCTTCCTACCTCTGTGAAAGGTAACTGTGCTTCCAGAGACAGGGAGGAAAACCCTTTTAGAAAGGAAGAAAAGCAACTTTCTCTTCTTGCTCTTTTAGAATAGGTATCTGGTTAAAACCCCTGGTTTTCAACAAAAGCAATTAGAGAGCACATATGTTCCTCAGATGTTTTTAGAAGAACAGCAGTCGGCCTTCAAGTGGGTTTGACCTCACCTTCTATACACTGGGTCGTGTTTACATCCCCTTGCTCCCCGTTGTCGCTGCCGATTTCCATCCAGACCTTGCCCTCTCACAATATGAAGGCGCACATTTATTAGATGTTTACCAAGTGCTCTGCC
Organism: Miniopterus natalensis; assembly: GCF_054644295.1. Taxonomy (NCBI): domain Eukaryota; kingdom Metazoa; phylum Chordata; class Mammalia; order Chiroptera; family Miniopteridae; genus Miniopterus; species Miniopterus natalensis. The sequence continues at coordinate 43,542,457 of NC_142084.1, forward strand.
AATTACTTCAAATGCCTTATATCATTTAGTCTTTTCCACAAACCCATAAGGCAGTTAGTATTAGCTTCCTCATTTTACAGACGAGGAAATGGAAAATTATAGAGGCTGAGTAACTTGCTTGAGGTTATATAACTAGCTAGTTTTCAAGCAAGTACTTAGATCTTGGTCTCTTGACCTCAGTAGTCTGCCCTTTTTCAGGGTGGCGGACCAGTGTGATTTAAGGAAAGACAGTACCAGGTGTTGTCTGAATTCAGTCCAAAGCTGATTATAGATGTTTTTTTCTTAGTCACTTTGGCTTCTCCATGACTTCTCTGATCTGCTCGCATGGATAACGAAGGGTTGAATGTTCAGAAAATTTACCAGCTCACCCTTTTCCTCAGGTTGTTTACAAGCAGTAAAATAAATAAAATTGGCATTCTTTACTGCTTGTCCAACATTACACTCCCAGGTGAGCTGGTAAGTGGCTATTTATGTGACAGTTTTTTAATGACTACCCAGTTCCTTCCTGTGGCCGGAAAGAGCACATGGGTTAAAGCACTGAGCCTGTAAATCACAGCAATTATGGGGGACACAGTTTAGATTTAAAAACAAAATCAATTCTGCTTCTGGGCCATTTACACTTTGTAGTTTCTTGTCACCATCCAGTGGAAAGCTTCTAAAATTTCTTATGCATTTCTCATTCTCTGACTTTTTACCGTTAGAATCTTAATGGGTTTTCTCTGGATAGTAAGGGCACATCTGCTTTAGCGAAGGGAAGAAAATAATTCAGGAATCTTCCAGGTAATAGAATAATGACCTTTGGCTTTGTACTTTTATAAGGATTTTAAAGTGCTAGCTCCAAAGTGGGCTGTTAAACCCTAAGGATGTGCCCAATAGGCTACTGTGTGTAAGAATATCTTAGAAGCCCTATTTCTATCTTTTAAAATTTCCTATGTTGTGTTTATAATGTACATAATATATTCATATATTTATATGTATATACTTGTTAATTTAATTATTTTCCTCATATTTTTATAACTATTAAGAGTGCACAGTCAGATGTTTTCTATTGAGGACATTTTCAGCCTTGGTCATTTCATTTGGTGGAAGAGTACCATTCTAATATCATTCTGTGCTCTGAGCCCCATCTTGTTTATTTGTTTGTGTATAATACCTTTGACTGTAATCATTCCTGCTGGGGTATCTGCGATGTGATCTGTTTATTATTCTGTACCCCTCTTCAAAGACACGCTATATCATCAGCCTCTTGAGTTCATGGAGATGAATCATTTGCCCTTTCAGATGCTGTCGTGGGCAAGCCTTCTTCAAAGTCGTTGGCGTGCTGTTAGAATGTCTTAACTCAGGAAGGTGTGACAACGCTTTCACACTGGTGAAGGAGCAGATATCGGTTCCAGAATCATATTACTCATTTCCATATCCAATATGAATGACTTCAGCATTAGCAGACATTTGGGTTTTCTAAAGCATAGCACCCTCTGTTTAGTGCAGAAAAATGTCAAGTTGAGGGTAAGGATAACTTTGAGAAGATGGTGTTTAGTTAGGAAACACTTCTTTTGCAGAGTGGGGACACTCTTGGTCTGGCTGTTTCAGCCATTTATTTAACTTTGGTCAAGTGTTTTACCTCTTTAGTCTTGACTTTTCCTTTTTAACCAACCTGGAAAATGTCCTCAGTTTCTATTTCCAAAGGCTCTTGAGGGCCTTTCTGTTACATTTATGAATAAAAATTGCTTGTTGAAGAAATTCATGTGGATATCAATGTGATTATTGTTGAATGGGGATTTACTGAGTCCACACTTCAGGTATATTACTGCAGGCATCACAGATGGGACACAGGCATGTATGGGCCTTGGTCTGGGCTTTTAAAGAATGTAGAAGTTAATTTGGATGCCAGTGTGAGACACATTGTTATAAAATGAATAATAATGATTACAGGAATTAAGCCAAGGGAAAGGACTATTATGGATGGAAATGGAGGCTGTGAGATTTTGCTAGCATGATGGAGGGAAAAGAAGGTCTTGATGACAGAAAAGTAAAGAACACCTTAGAGAAGGGGTATTGGTAACAAAAGCTCAGCTTTGGCTTTTATTGGATGGTAAAAAAGAGCGAAGAAGTCGGGGCAAGGAAAGGGTGTGGGACTAAGCATGCGGTAAGGAATGAGACCTTCCATTGTAGGAGTAAGTGCTATTTATTTATCGTTTTGGAGTTTCATACGTTAGCTCTTTTCTGTGAGTTGTTCAGGCTGGGGGTAGAAGAAGAACAGGTGCAGAGGGTTGGGAAATGAGCTAAAATCTGACAAAGTCCTGTGACTTGAGTGGCTGTAGTCCCTGGGTTCCCCCAAGGCAACCCAAGGAAACCTGTGAGGCCGGTAAGAAGCGTGGCAGAGACAGAGCTGGGTGGCAGGGTTTTATTTACTGAAGCGTTCATTAGTTGGCAAGCGCAGCACCTTCCACCCTGGGTGCGTCTGCTTGTTAGCACACTGCGGCACAGGCTCAGCATGGTTAACACGCATCAGACAGGTTCTGTTCTGCTCTTTACTAATAGCTTCTTTCCCAGACCTTGATTTGAAAAGCACACTTTGATGGGGGTGGGGATCCGCTTGCCCACCTGCAACTAGCTGCGTCAGGGACAGCTAGTTATGTAACCAGCCATCAGCTAAGGCAGTCTGTGATTCAGGGGGTTTCCAGGGGGAGAGTCCTCGATTGGCCCAGCAATGCACTTGTGTTTCCAAACTGTTCACTGGGTCCAGTGATCTCATGACATCCCCCAGATTTGTTCCATAGTGAACATTCAGGAATAGTTGCATTTCTAATAGGGACTTTGGAGAATCCAGGCTGTAGGAAGTAGCCTCTGGCCTGTACTTCCTCTCGCTTGAGATGCCATCTGGCATCGTAAGTTGCCAGAGCAATGAATGTAAAACCCAGATCTGTCTGGACCATTCCTTTAGTTGGACATTTCAGTGGCATCCCAGCTACAGACCAGAATGGCACATAGGGTTCTTTATGTCCTGGCCTCTTTCACTCCTCATCTCTCATTGAGTCTCCAGAAATACAAAATTACTTGGAGTCCTTAGTCACCCCCACTCCTGGGCAGTGGCATCATGCGATTTCACGCCTCTCTGCCTTAGGCACTTCCTCTTCTTTCTGCCTGGAATATCCCTCCCCCTGGTTACACGCCTCTCCTTCTACAGGACTCATTTGGGACATCATTTCCTCTAGGAAACCTTTCTGTCCTCTTTTACTCTCCCACTCTGTGCTCCAACAACATCCCGAGTGTCTGTCAGACCTACCACCTTTTGTTAATGGGACGTGCACAGTATCTTCTGCCCAACCTCGTGATCAGAGACCATTTGTAGTTCACCTACATCTTCAGTGCCAAGAAAAGTGTAGGCATTTTGTAGATTTCAATAACTTGTTGAACTGAAACACAGGAGATACGAAATACAACTTTAGGAGAGCTAGGTGACTTAGGAAACAACTTTGAATATACACTAATATTAAAACAGTGTATAATTTGCTACCAGTAAGATCTTTGAACTTGTATATAATGGTCAGTGATCTGGAAGAGAGTGTGTGTGTAATTTTTATAGTAGTCCATAGGAACAGCTTATCGTCCAGTAGACTGTTGTTTTTATCTCTTGCCTTTGCTTCTTTGCTTTTGAATGGAAGAGAGAACAAGAAGAAGCACTGGTTCACCAGATAATAAACGATTTAACTGTATTGCCATATGAACCTCCCCGCCCCTCCCCACACTAGTTATTAATGGCACAGTTGTACTTTGTGAAGCTTCATGGACCACGCTGTACTCATTCATTCTCCACCTCCTTTTAAGCACTGAATCAGTATTCGTTGTCTACTTAGAGGCAGGAGAACAGGGGCCATAGGTTATAAAAAAAAAATCAATTAGAAATGCACATTTCTTTGTGCTTCTAGTCAATAGCCCAAAGCATCCCCTACCACTCTCAGTGTGCAAAAATAAGCTGTTATACAGTTTTTTTAAGCTGAGAAAATTTCAGAGCTCAAATAGAATAATACCAGCTGATGAAGAAAAGCTGGTATGTTTAACAGCCTTTTTCTTCTAGGAGATGGTGGGGATAGGAAACACTGTATCATCTAGGTTAGTTAAGTCAGATGTGTTCCCACAATACTGTAATGAAAAGTAGATACTAGGTTTTAAGTATAGTGTCTTGTGTAGAGCTCCAAGCAGCCTGGCTCTACTGAAAACGTGTAGAGCACTTACGCATGGATTTGAGGTGAGCACTTCAGTCTGTTCCCCGTGACACTCCTCTTACTCTGTTCATCTTCATTCCTTTGGTCTGTGCCTTGTCATAGAATCAGTGACAGGGAGAAATTAAGTCTTCGAGAGATGAAAAGTTGGAAAGTATTAGAGAACTCTGATTAATCTTTATATCGCCGTAAAGTGATGTTAACATTTAAAAAATTTGTATCTCTCTTAGCTTTTCAAGTAGGTCTAACACTTGAACCTAGAAAGTACAGCAGAACAAAAGCTATCTTTCTTTAGGGGGCCATGCTTCTGTTAGACTCTCAAGTGGTTGAACATGGTGAAATGTCAGCAGCTCTCCCGTTGTGTGCTCGGTGATGTCTGTTTTTGCTGTGGTTGAAATTACAGTGTTCTCTGGAATATTATTATATAGATCACTACTCTTAAGTCCTTTCCCTAATACCTAAATTTAAAAAAAAACATAACTAATTTAGTGTTAGTTTATGATGTTCCTAGCATGTTTCTGTATTGCAGTAATTATTGGACTGTCTTTGGTCCCAGGGAGGGATGGCATGTGCATGTAGCTCCTGCTTGATCCTGGGTTATCCCAGATTTAAACAAGCCTCTGGAGTTCAGGACCAGAGCTGACATTAACCAACTTGTGCAAGAATATATGTTGTTATTTATGTTATCATGTTACACGAAAAGAAATGACTTAGTAAAGGTCTCCCGTGGGAAGAGATGTGCAAGGAATAACCCCGACTGAAAGACCTGCTGTTAAATAATGAACAGGGACCAGGTGGAAACTTACTTTCACTGTAGTTATTTGGTACATTAAGTGGAATTTGCTTAAGACTGCTAAATCCTGCCCTTCTTCTATGTGATGGAAAATGTTGCTTAGTAACTTGGTTTTTTCATGACGCCACTTTAAATTAGCATTCCAGAGGATTTGGAAGTGTGGGTTGTACTTTTGTGACTTTCTTGAAATAACTAGGCTCTAACCAAAGTAGCATAAATAATCACCTATATAATAATAGAACAATGTTATAGTGAAGTCAAGACCAATCTCCTGAGAGAGAAACATTTGTGTTTAGTAGAAAGAATAATCATTTGTTAGCTTGAGGTGTGAGTATGTGATTTATGTAGATCTTTTGATTCTTGAAGCATTTGAGCTGTCTATTTAGAATTTGTGAATATTTGAAATTCAGGCCCATTCTCATTGACTTATGGGGGCCATCATTACAGCTAAGGATAGGAGTAGCTGATACTCTTTTAGGAAAGAAATATGCTACTTGCTCATCTTATTAAGTCCCAATAATCCTAATATATAAGGTCAGATGACTTTGAAGTTAAGATTTAACTGGGTTAGTCAGTTGATAATTTGTATACCATTGTTCACACTATTGATTTTTTATTTGTTTCTTTTCAGAATTGTGGTAATTTACATGTGGATCTATATGGGATCTGGGCTCATGATTCACACACACACACCAGCTTGTACTTGTTAAAGATTGTAGATCAACACATGCCTGGCTGTGATAATCAAAACACTTACAGTGTAATTTCTGGTCTCAGCTGGTTTACTCACTTAATGACTGTGGACTTTATCAGGGGCTGATTAGTTTTTTAAATGGTATTTGGAGCCTAACCAAGTGTACTTGTTTAGTAAAGGAAATACTTACAAAATGTATTTTGCTTGCTTTTACTGTCTTCCCTACTTGGATCCTTCCAGCCCCCTTAATTGTGATTTCCTCCTGGAACTGAGTCCCCGAGACTGAGAATATATATAGCTGAGAAGAATCCAGGGCTGGGAAATCTGAGGCAAGGTTGAGAGTATAAGAGAGAAGATACAATCAGAGAATGGCAAGGCCTTGGGATGCTGCTGTGAGCAGTATGGAATCATGAACCCACAGGACTGGAAGGGCAGAGTTGATACATAAATGAAACCAGGCAGCAAGCAAAAGTCAGGGACACAGGAATATTCGAGTTTGGTGGGCACAAAAGGGAAAAATAAGGAAAATTCCAGATCACATCAGGAATCAGTCTGCAGAAATTGAAAGAGCTATGACACCATCTGGGCAACAAATTTGGAACATGAGAGCTGAAGTTCTTGGGCATTTCAGTGAAAGTTGTGCTCCAGCCAAGAAGCTTGTTGAGGCATTCCCTGTTAGGACAGGAATGGGGCCTAGAGTGTGGGCCCCCATAGCCCACATGTGGGAAGCTGGTCATGGGTGTGTCTGCCTGGAAGGGGAAGGGAGGTGGTCTGGGAAGGTCCTGACACCTAAGGAGAGAGGTTAAGGACATGTGGCAACACAGGCATAGTCAGCGCTTTGCTGGGCATTGTGTGCTCCATGACTCACAGGCCTTGGTTGTAACACACCTATCTTCTAGGCAGTAAAACCACCCCTCGGCTGGGAATGAATAAAGGGCTCTTAATGGTTCTGGTCCATTCCAGATGATCAACAAACCTTATATCTCCATAAGTTTTTATAGCTCTGTTCTCATGTTCCTCTGCCCATTAACCCAGAAGGCAGTGTAGAAGAGCTACACTATAAAGATGCTTTCACTTAAAAGCTGCTCAATAGTTTGCATTCTATATAAAAATCTCAGTTCTCTTTTTTAGGTTTTTCATAGCAAAAAAAAAAATGTATTTGCAAAGAAATACATTGGAATAAATAATATAAATGAAGGTTAATTCATGAGAAAAATGTAGCTCATGTGTATAGTTTTGGTGTGTATTATATATATATATATATATATATACACATTTAGTTATATAAGATATAATAAATACTACATGCATGTATATAGTATAAATACATATGCATAATTTATATTGCTCAGGAATTTCTGAGGATGAGATTTCCAATTATTAATTGTTTTTAACTCAGTGTTTTGGTCCTTTTAAAAAACATTAGTACAAAATTAGTTTGTCTACTTTTATTATTATTTGTATTATGAAGTTAGATCAGTTTATAAGAAAGAACTAATTAACCTGACAATCTCATTTATATCTTTTCATATTCACTTCTAATCATACATCTCTTTGTCAAATATTTAGTTTTTAAATTATTTCATGCATACATTTGCAGGTAATTATATGATTAACTTAGTGCTTATTTTTAATAACTTTATTGTATGGCAAGCTAACACTTTTATTATAATTATCTTATTTTTGACCATTTGGGTCAATAATATTTTTATTTTTCATTATTAAAAATATCAGCGTGAACATTTTTTAACAAATTATTTTTGGATTGTTTCCTTTAGGCCTTCTGCCCTAGTGAGATTAACAAGCCAAAGGGTAGGAACAATTTTGTAGCTTCCATACATATTGCCAGGTTGTTTTCCAGAAAGACTGAACTAATTTACTGTGCCACTATGGATGTAAAATGAACAGTCTCAACTTTATGCAGTTTATACAGTCTGAGCACACATGAGGAGCATAATTACATTTCCACCCCAAGGCCTAGCTGTATATATAGCTCTCATAAGTAAACTTAGTGTGTGGACTTTGAAATTATAGAACTGATAAAGCGTGTAGCTAATTTGTTCTTCAGAATGTGGAGCCTTGAAGTTAGGACTTTGGGGCTAGAGAACATGCTGTGTTGAGGTGGAGCCCCCTTTTGGACAAGTGTGGTACTGTGATCTCTGTGAGATGTCACCAAGGCCAGAGCAAAGGGAAAGGACAGTCAAGTCCCAGCATTTCTGCCAGTGAGGTTATCAGGCCTTTGAGGAATTCTGGCCAGCTTCTTGGATTTTAGGAAGGGTGGGGCACTCTGAAGTCAGTGTGCAGTGAAGGAAAGGGGATGTCCAGTGGGTGCACTGGGGCCACCAGTCATCAAGCTATGTACCTTCTGGGTAGCTGCTAACTGAAAGCCTTTCTCATTGAAAATTTCAGCTCAAAGGTGTTGGGTGATTTTTTTCCTTTGACAGCATTATTAATTTTGTAATGGAAGTGAATAGAGATGATAGGTTCTGTAGAATTCTGTTCATTCTATAAGGTTTGAACTTGTCTATAAATGTTCCTTTGCCCTGTTTCGAACAGGGGAGAAACTTAGAACTTTCCCTGAGAAACAAACTTCTGATTGCTCTCATGCATGCCGACATAGCATTGTGCCTTTGCCAGCTTCCCCAGTGACTTGCAAAAATTCTGTAACCTAAATACAGAATATGTAACCACACGTTACAGAACTGGGCCAGGATGGTACTACAGAATCAAACGTATTTCACGTAGCATGCAGTTCAGAAAGGCAAAAAGGAATGAAAATAAAATCATTGGTGTTTGAGTGCTTAAAAATGATCATGTGGATACATTTAAAAAGAAGTGAATGAATATTATAGAAATTCCAGGTCATAAAGTAACATGGGAATTGAGATAAAAATTGTCTTAGTTTCCGGGTCCCGAAGCAGAAGTCAGTATAGATGGGCAAAGAGAGGCAGGAAGCATTCACAGACCAGCAGTGGTAAGGGAGAGAAACACCAGGGCTGACACATGACCTGACTAGGGATTTATTCATTTTTTACTGTCAATTGACTTTTTCTTTTTGGTGGTAAAATATATATAGTGAAGTTTCCCATCATAACCATTTTAAAGTGTATAATTCAACAGCACTAACTACATTCACAATGTATTCAACCGTCACCACTATTTCCAATATTTTTTCATTACTTCAAACAGAAATTCTGTACGTTAGGGATATATTTTGTAATTGGTTTTCTCAGAACTTTCTCTGGCTTAAAGAAATGCAGACATATGCCATATGTTAGGGTTGATTGTGCTGGGTGTGTGTCTTTTGTTCACCAGTTTCCTAATGTTGCTTGCTTGGCTGAAAAGGGTGCCCATCCAAAGTAGAGGAGGGAAGGATGATGTTCTGTCAGGGGCATATGAGGAGCTGTGTTCCTCTGCTAAAGTCTCCAAATCAATGCTATTTATAGGAGAACACAGGCAGACTTACTTATTTAATGTGTTTTAAAATGAAAAAGCAAGCCCAACTGGTGTGGCTCAGTGGTTGAGCATTGACCCATGAACCAAGAAGTCATGGGATCAATTCCTGGTCAGGGCACATGCCCAGGTTATGGGCTTGATCCCCAGTAGCGGGCATGCAGGAGGCAGCCGATGTTTCTATCGATCCTTTTCCTATCCTCTCTCTAAAATCAATAAAAAACCCTATTTATAAAAAAATAATTAAAAAGCAATATTCTTGACAGTTTAGAAAAAAATTTAAGAACTTGTCATCATTTGAACACAAAAACGGTTTCTATTTTTATTTTTTTCAGTCTTTTTTTCACCTGTTTTTGACATACTTGATCATGATGAATCTAAATATCTAAAAAATAGTGATATTTTTTCATCTAAAATATCACTTGCAAGTTTTCATTTTGCTCAAGTCTTAATAATAATAGGCCCAGAAGTGCATGTAGCTTAATTTACATAACCATACTACTTTCTTTGACAGGTTGCCAAAAATTATAACTGTTAAAAATGAGCATCTTCAAACATTTTCTTTCTATAGTTTAACCCCTTCATTTTATTCTTATGAGTGAGAGAGAGACAAACACAATGCTCACATATATCTTGTTGTGGGCCATGGCTCCTGTATCTTCTGTGAAGGTTTGGTACAATCAGTGGTGTGTTTTTGTCATTATGATAGACATCAGTTGGATGAAAACTGTTTGGTCTGGTTACAGGTTGTGAAGATCCTAGAGAAGCACGACCCCTTGAAGAACACCCAGGCGAAATATGGATCCATCCCTCCAGATGAGGCCAGTGCAGTGCAGAATTATGTAGAACACATGCTCTTCTTGCTGATTGAAGAACAAGCCAAGGATGCTGCAATGGGGCCAATCCTGGAATTCGTGGTCTCTGAGAACATTATGGAGAAACTCTTCCTTTGGAGCTTGAGGCGGGAATTTACTGATGACACTAAAATCGAGCAGCTAAAAATGTACGAGATGCTGGTCACTCAGTCGCATCAGCCCCTGCTGCACCACAAGCCCATTCTGAAGCCCTTGATGATGCTGCTGAGCTCTTGCTCAGGGACAACCACCCCTGCCGTGGAGGGGAAACTGGTTGTCCTGCTCAATCAGCTCTGTTCCATCCTTGCCAAAGATCCATCCATCCTGGAACTATTTTTCCACACGAGCGAGGACCAAGGGGCGGCCAACTTCCTCATCTTCTCCCTTCTGATTCCCTTCATTCATCGAGAGGGGGCCGTGGGTCAGCAGGCCCGGGATGCTTTGCTTTTCATCATGTCCCTGTCCGCGGAGAACACCGTGGTGGCCCAGCACATCGTGGAGAACACCTACTTCTGTCCAGTAAGTCCCCCTCTTTGCCATGCTTTTCACCCACTCCTCTTTTCCTCTCTTGTGCTAATGAGAAATACTTTATTATTCCTTTTAAGCAAGTTGTACTTGGCATCTTCTATGGAAAGATATTTATAGGAAATGTTTTGGAGGGACCAGGGCAGCCCTAAATTGACATGCTATTTGGCTGAGCAGTGTCAGCTCAAAATAAGCCAACAGAAAACTACACGTGTTACCACATCTTGGTTCATTTCTGTTGGGTTAGGAACTATTTTAATTTTTCATAAGAACATGTCCTGAACAATTGGTAAGACCTGCACTTTCTATATTTGTAGCTTCTGAGGTTTATTGTGCACCAACGGATCACGGCATGTGGTGAGGCCCATCACTGCTGGCTTCACAAATTAATTTGTTTCTCAGCAAGATAATGACCATAATTGTAGATACAATTTAAAAAATACATCTTTACAGTTGGAGGTAGCAAGAAATACTCTATTCTGTATAGTTTCTTAATCATTAGTATGGTGAGAATTAAATTGTAAGGTCCCTTGCAGATGTTTGAGTAGCCCAGGTCCAATCCCAGTTCCAGAAAATAACGGGAACTGTCTGGGACTCTTAAGATGCCTTAGGGCTCTGGTTATTATTTTGGTGTTAGTGTTGTCTTTTTTTTTTTTTTTTTTTAGTGTTGTCTTTGGAAGGGGGATTTAGAGGACAGATTTATATCTTCTTCTGGTTTGTCAGTTGTGTTGGGCAACAGCTATTTTTATTTTCCCAACTCAGTGAACATTTCCAGTTTATTTCCATTGTCTGTTTCTTTTTACCAGCTGCATTGTTATATTTCTTTGTACACTATAGTGCCTTGAATATGCCTGATTCTGCTGGCAGAGTGTATAAGACCATAAGTAAATTTTTTTGGAAACAGGCCAGGCAAGTTGACATAAGTAGGTTAGATTCATTGTTAATTAACACTATATGGTAGTTTTTGACCAGAGGTGAGGGCACTTAAAGGGCATTTAGAAATATATGTGGGTGTGTTTGGTTGTGATAGGGACATGCGGTGGCTGGGAAGGAAGGTCAACTGCCATTTAGTGTGAGGGGGCCAGGGGTGCTTAATGTCCAGTAGTCTGTGGAATGGTCTTGCCCAGTAAGGAATTGACCAGCTCAAAATGCTAATAGCAACCCTCATGACTAATACGTATTTTGCTTTGAGGTTCAAAAGCAGTAATCTTTATACTACTAAATTCCTACTTCTACTAATAAACCAGGGTCACCTCATATCTGGTGAATATGTATTTCAGGGCAAACAAGTAAAATTTTTTGAAAAACAAATTGCAGTTAAGAAATTCAGGGTGCCAAGTATCTCTTCCCTTCTGGGTTCTGACCAGTGGAATAAGAAATTGTACAAAGATTGATAGTCAAATGGGAAGTAAAGAACTGATTCCACTCATCTGTGCCAACATATTAAATTTCCCTTCCTTTGAGCTCTCTGAAAAACGATGTTTATCTTTTAATAAGTGTTTACCTCCACAACATCGCTCATATCCAGCTCCTTTTCTTAAAAAGACATATTTTTCTTGATTTCAGAGAGAGGAAGGGAGAGGGAGAGAGAGAGAAACGTCAATGATGAGAGTCATCAACCAGCTGCCTCCTGCCTGCCTCCGACTGGCGATCGAGCCCACAACTGGGGCATTTGCCCTGACTGGGAGTCTCCTGGATCCTCGGTCAATGCTCAGTTGCTGAGCCGCGTATATCCAGCTCCTTTTCATTCTCATTCCTACCACACCCGTTTCTAGACCCTAATGTGTCTCCCTGCTTCCTTAGCATCTACCAAACTCACCTTCTTACATTGTCAGATTAAACTCCTAAGAGAACTCTGATTTTCCTGTTTCATTGCTTAAATTTCTTCAAGAGCACTCCAAACAGGTATAGCAATTGTGGTAGGCAGAATAATGCCCCGCCCCCTCACAGCTGCCTACGTCCTACTCGAACCTGTGAACATGACTGGTAAGAGACAGAGTTAGGATTTGAACCTGGGAAGTCTGATTCAAGGACCCGTGTACTTAACCACTACCTTGTGCCTAAGTAATAAAATACAAAGACTGACTATAAAACACCAACCATAACAAAAAGATTGGAATTAACAAAAAACACAAATTGGGAGATGTTTGCAACACACAAAACTGTAAGTGATTGGTACCCAAAATATACAAAATATTTGTAATGCTACAAATTAATAAGAAAATGATGAAACAATGCATTAGAAAAATAGGCAAAGAGTTTAATGGACAATTCCCAGAAGACACCCAAAGCCCATAAACATATGAAATTATGTGCATCTTCCCTCACTTTAGAAATGCAGTTCAACCCACAAAGAGATACCAGATAATGCTCATCTGAGTGGCTAACTGTTGGACATCTGGTAACACTAAGTGCTGTCAAGGGTGTGGAAAACAGGAACTCTTGAAAATGTAAATTGGTGCAATAAATCAGGAGAGCAATATGGCAATATTTAATAAAATTGAATATTTGTGTGCCATGTAACCCTGCATCTTCTAGGTATTCCCCCTAGGGAAGTCTGGCACATGTTTGCAAGGATACACACATAAAGATATTCAGTAGAATACTGATTTGAGGAAGAGAAAAATAGAAATATATTAAGGGAAAGATAAATAAACTGGTTTGTTCTAAATCAGTGGAATACTACTCAGCATTCAAAATGAACGAATCACATGTATTAGCATATAACTATATCCATATGTGTGAATAACTGTAAGTCTAAAAACATAAGTAAAAACAAAAAGTTACATATAGTTTGTTAGTATTTACATAAAATTTACATGAAGTTTTAAGACACAGAGTCTTAGTGTATGCTGTTTTTTTGAATACATATGAATACAGTACAAAAACCAGTATAGGAATAATATGTACTCACTTCAAGACTGTGGTTACTTTTGGGGGTGAAGGAAGAAGAAGGGATAGTAATGGGATTTAGCTCTATTTGTTATGTTTTATTTTTTTTATAAAAGTATAGAGTGCCTTGAAGAAAAATGATGGGCAAATACTAACACTTGTTAAATCTTGGGATGGTTCCTATTTTGTTTTATGTGTTTGTAATATTTCATACTTAAACATTTAAATTTGTTAGGACTAGAATGGAGCATATTTTAAATTGCTTAGATTTTCAGTTATATTTTAAGCAGATTTTACTGAGTAATTGTTGCTTTTATAAAAACGTGTTTTCAAACACTGTACAGTTTATTAAAATTGGAGGAAAAACTCTGTCTGCAGCTGACCTTATTTTCTAGAATGGATCACAGAGCTTCATTGTGTTAAGCTGCCCCCTCAGGATGGATCCCATAATCTCATTTGTACCCAGTTTTCTATAATTAAATCTGACAACATAATTTTTTTAAAAAGGGGGTCCTCTTTATGTTGAATATAAAAGTGTATTCTATTAACCATCCAGCTAAGGACCACAACTGACAAAAAGCTTTCTGTAATTAGTATGATTGTCAAAGTGTGTTAGCATCAGGCGTTGGGAAGAGGAATGGCTCTTTCAGGAAACTAGACCACTTTTGGAAACTCCTGTGGTCACAGTTGATAGGAGGAGCTTGCTGGTTCCTTTGCCTCTTATCTCGAGATGCACTTTTCCAAGAAAAGGACCATCAGGATACTCTAGGGAATAATTCAGTGCAACAAATGTTTGAGGAATCTAGGACCCTGTCTTCTTTGGAATTTTTAAAAACAAATATTGATGATTAAGCCCTTGTCACTTGTTACGTATTGGCAAAAGTAGAAAGCAGCCTATACATTAATTCAGAAATGCAAATTGAAATAAGCAACCTTTAGATACACAGCCGCAGGTAGAACATTATTTATCCCATATCTAAAATTTATGAGGCTTTTTATGTTGGCAAGGTGTATCAAATGGTCCCCACCAGGTGTTCTGCTGCTAGCTTCAGACTAAAGCCATCTGCTAAAAATCTTTTTGTTCTTGCTAAAATTAACTGGGTACTGTTAGATGTTTCTGGTTAAAGATGGCCCTTCCCTGACTTGTTTTGTGCTCACCTTTCTTGCCTCCAGTGGAGACATTGTTGTGCGTCAACCATGATGGTCATCTTTTCACATGCATTGTTTTCTTTAATCCCCTCAGCAACTCTGTAAAGAAACTGAACCCTAGAGGACTTAATCACTGCCTGTCAATGGCAGAGTCAGGCCCAGCAGCTGCCTTAGTTCCACACTAAAATCCATGGTCTCAACAGCTATCGTGCTTATACCGCTTTCAGGGAGGTGTTGCTTTTTAAATGATCTGTTATTCTCCTTATAGTTTTATGTGGTGGTTATTTTCTTTTAAGGAGACTCTTGAGAGAAAATAAATTAAAAATATTGGGTTAATACTTAACGTGTTAGGAATAAATACGTTTTATAATTACTTTTGTGTGGCCAGGATCAATGAACGGCTAAAATAGTGGATGGGCATTTTATTTTTAATTAGCTATTGAATGTCTATGTATTTTTAAATTAAATTAAAAATGAAACTTAAAAGTAAATAGATTGTGCCAGTAAGCTCTTGGAAAAATTATCTACAAACTCGTTGTTGCCTCTCCTTTTCCCTTGGCCTGTCCCCACTGCACCCTCAGTATCCCTTTGAGTAGCAGTCGTCATTCTTGCGTTTATTAGTTTATCATCTGTCTTCTCTCTTTTTTTTTTTAAATATGTCTTTATTGATTTCAGAAAGAGGAAGGGAGAGGGAGAGAGAGAGAAACATCAATGATGAGAGAGTCATTGATCGGCTGCCTCCTGCACGCGCCCGACTGGGGATCGAGCCCGCAACCCGGGCACGTGCCCTGACTGGGAATCGAACCCCGATCGCCTGGATCCTAGGTCAACGCGTGAGCCACGCCCGGCCGGGCCGCCTGTCTTCTCCATTTCACCTAGTCTGACCTGTTCACTTCGCTTTCTCCAGCACCTGGGCCATCGTCGATGCTCTAGAAATATATGTGGGTGGGGCGAGTGGCTCTGAACCCTGAGCAGAGTCCTAGAAAGGATATAAATATTGAGCAATAAGGACTTAGAATCTTGTTCCTAAGACTATGCAACACTCTTTATTCTGCAGAGTATGTTCTCCCATGCTTCTTTGCCTGAAGGACATAGCAGAGACGTTCTCTAGCCCCACGTATAGTGGCAAGAACGTGGCAGTTCTCCGTGTCCGGCTGCGACACTGCACTGTCCTGTATAGACAGGCTTCTGTTCCCATCTTAGCCATGCCTTTTCCAAGAATACTCTTTTAAAAAAGTGAATATTAGGTATGTGTTATTTTTAATTACTGTCACTGATGTATGTAATTTGAAGATTAATGTTGCTGTAATTATATTGATATACTAAATAGTTATTCCCAGCTTTTTAGTCAGACAAATTAAGCCTGTCTTTATGAATTCATCTTCAAAGCCTCAACATGGTTAAGGAATCGGGCATATGCAGAATTCAAGCCTTTGTTCTGTGGTTAATTTAGTGTGAGTTAGCAAATGTAATTGATTTTTAAAATGTGGCATCAAGGTTAGATTTCCCTTCAAGGAGAGCTTTTGGTTTCTGTTCTCTCTCGGTAGAGGTTTCTAATTTATTACAGGCAACTCACTTGGGTCTCATTTGAAACTGGAATTAAAGTGATTGGTTTGGGGATGTTGAGAAGGAGATAAGTACTTTAAATAGGGGACATTCTCCTTTGGGACCCCAGGTGCTCTGATTATGAAAAAGAGGTAAAGCCACTATCTTGTTTACTGTTGTATTTTCTGTACTCACCCTAGTACCTGGCCTGAAGATGCTCAGTAATGAGAGAGTGAATGAATGAGTGAAAAGTGGTCACTAGGAAACAGAACAGAGAAGTGAATATAAGCTTTTGATTTCTCAACTATTGAAATGGTTCATCTGTTTCTCTCACTGCCCTTCCTACTCCACTGTGGGCTTCTACTCCACATGACCCCACCCACACACCCCCTTCCCGTAGCATCATCTGGTTTCTCTGCTCTAAGACCTTCGGGTCCTCATTTCTCAGGCCAGGCCTGGCCTCTGTTGTTGAGCTGAATGTGTTACTCATGGGAAGTACTGCTGGCCTCTGATATTCCACATACTTGCCTGCACAAATCATCTATACCTCCACTGTGGACTGGACTGAACAAGTGAGACCAGGTGAGATGGAGAAGATAGCCAGCAAACTAATAAACGCAGGAATGACAGTTGCTACACAAAGGGATACAGAGGGTGCTGTGGGAACAGGACAAGGGTAAAAGGAGAGGCAGCGATGAGTTTGTAGATAATTTTTACAAGTTCAGCATACCTGGACCCACACCTCCTCTGACTTTCTGTTTCTGATGCCAGGCACTGTGGGTTATTTTGTAATATCTCATCTGCTTAAATCTCCCTTCCCTTCTCTCTCTGGTCTGTGTGGCTTGAAGTACCATCTACAAATGGATGGTTCCAGATCTCCATCTCTAGTCCAGATCCCTCTCCTAAGCTTCAGCCGCACACAGCTGCCTACTGGGCTCTCCAATGGGATGTCCCTCAAGATCTTTATCCTGGCCTACAAAACCCTGCAGGGTCTGACTCCTGCTTACCTTGCTGGGCTCTTTCCACCTCTAGTTCTACACTCCATTAGTACTGCACTTAGTTCCTGGAAGATGCCATCTTTTCTTTTTCCTTTGAGCTTCCATACATCCTCTGCTAGAATAGTCTTCCTTTCAGCACTCTTTTCTGGCCATCTACTGTTTATTCTTCAGCAGCTCAGACATCACTTCCCTGAGACCACTTTCTGCCCCCCCCCCCCCAAGTCTGGACTAAGTTGTCTTGTATATCCAAAGCACCGTATGTTTTCCATTATATATTCTGAACATTTATCACACTATTATAATTGCCCATTCATCTCTCATTACACTCTGAGATCAATGAATACCTCGCTATTTCTTTTCTGGGCCTAAGTTAGGATTGAATGTTTTCTTGAATGTTTCTAGCCCACCTGAGTCCCTGAGAACCTCAGTGTTGATCCTGGAGGGGAGGCCTTTTATAGAAACTTCTTTGCTTCTCTCCTGTGCTGTTCCCACCAACCCGTTGCACATCTGCCACATCAGGATCTCTTCCCAGCTAGGAGGCTTCCCAACTGTGACATTCATCGTTTCTCTCAGATGATACTTCACAAGATAAACTCAACAGGCACGCAGCACAAGTGGGTTCCTTGCCCACATTTCTATCTCTGTTAACAACACCATTTTCTTAATGACCAAGCTGAATTACTTAATAGTTTGGAGTTCTCCCTCACCCTCACTTACTAAGCCCAAACGCTGTCATTTTAGGAACAGAGCACTGACGGAACTTTGGATCAATACCAGATCGATAGATGTCATGGTTAGCTCACCCTCACATCCACCTTACACGTGAATCTCAAATTTATTTCCTCCCCTCTTCTCTACTGCCAGTGCTTCGGCTTAGCCCCGCTGTAGCTCTGTTTGAACTCTTGTCATCACATCTAACTGACCCACGACCCCCAGTTCTTTCTTCTTGTTATCATTTGTGGAGATCAGATTGAAGTGCTTTTCAAATGGTAAATATGCATGTATCAGTCATGACCTTTAACATGTTTGCAGGAATCTTTCTCGTAAAGCCATTTCTTACCTGTGAGATCTTCTCTTCTGGACCTCTGTAGTTCAGGGCTTCCTCCCATAGACTGGGGTGAGTGCCTTCTCTATTTGCACTCAGTGTATTGTAATGCATTGTTTATGAGTTTGCCCCTCTCCTGAACAGCTTGGGGGCAGGAATCATGTTTTCTTTATCTTTGCATGTGTCTCCCTCACTCCCCTACCGCAGACCAGCATATGCCAGGTACATAGGAGATTAAGTAAATGCATATCAACCATGTACCTATTAACCAAATACCCTGGGTGCTGCTGGAGTTGTCCTCTACTGGAGTTGCCCTTCCCTGCTGTCACCACCTGTTGAATCCTTCCTAGCTATCAAAATACCCTCTCATACTTTAATACTTTGCTACTTCAAGTACAGTCTTTGGATCAGTGGCATTGACCTCTCTCGGGAGCTGTTAGTTCCAGGTTAAGGCTTTGGAAAAGAGCTGATTGCACTTTTATTCCCGAACACAGGTGCTTGCAACTGGGCTCAGTGGTCTCTACTCTTCCCTGCCTACAAAGCTAGAAGAGAAAGGCGAGGAGTGGCACTGCCTTCTGAAAGATGACTGGCTCCTACTCCCTTCTCTCGTCCAGTTCATGAACTCCTTGGAATTTTGCAATGCTGTCATACAGGTACTGAGCACAATACAGGGACCCTTCGTTATGGTCCATTCAGAGTACAAGCATTGTAAAGGAGTAGTTTATAAACGTTCCCTTTTTAATTTGAATGTTTTTGGAATATTGATGCTTTACTTCAATGTCCTCGTGTGAGTAAAAATATTAGTTTATGGGTTTCTGGGAAGTTTTAATTGAGAAAAAATAAGTAGATTTTCTTTATCTTCCTTATAAAAAATGTTAATTCTGTTTTGATTATCCACTTAACCATCAAAAATAAGTTCAATGCCTGACTCATTAAATAGATATTTTTAGGCTTCTAAGTACTCCAAATTATACCACTTTTATTTCAAGGTCTTTTGGGGAGTCTATAAAGGAAAACACTTTATTGTGTTTAATGGTGCATACTACATAAAGAATATTGTTATCCCAATTGAATTTAGAAGAACTTAAGCATCTTCTTAGCAACACAAATGAAATTTGCTTTGAAATTGGCCTGCTTCGGGGGAAAAAAAGCCACTGAACTCTATATATTTGGCTTCTTGATTAGATTTTTACTTTCAGATTTCTTGTTACCGTTTTCAGTAAAAATCAGATTTTATATACATTTAAGGATGTAGTAGGTTTTCATAAAAAATGTTTTATTTCTGTACAGCATAAACATCACCTCAATATTGGATTTATTAAGAAATCAAATTTTCTTTATGGTGATTGTGAGGTGAAAAATGTTAGTATAATCTGTTTATCTACCAAATAAAGAAATAGCTTCTGGAAGGAAATGCAAGTAAATTACTTTGGTTCCCATCTCATTTTTATTGCTAAGTCAAAGGAAGTTTTATTTATATATAAGATAAGTGGATTACATTTTAAGTTATTTTTTTCTTTAATATTACAGTCTATCAACATTTTCCTGCATAAGTGTGCAGAAATAAAAGAGATGAAACTGTTAGTTTCTTCTCAGATGTACACACAGAGAGATTATTAGTAATTTAAAGATCTAGCCTCACTTCCCTAGAAATTGCTTTTTATTTTATTTGACTTTATAGTTTGTTGTTTTTTTAAGAAAGAGAAGTAAAGCTAACAGGCATTTTAAGAACAGAGAAGTGATATGTTTCATACTCTATTTTGAAATTGAGGCCATATACTTTTAAGATTTGTTCGTTTGTTTCGGGGGGTCCTATTGAAAAGATTACTTGTAAAAGAGATTAACCAAAGAACTTACGTGCGTATATGCATCACCCACGGACACAGACAATAATTGCAGTAGGCCTGGGGGCAGACAGGTGCAGGTTGAAGGGGTCAGTGGGGGGAGAAAAGGGGACATCTGTAATACTTTCAACGGTACAGATTAGTAAAAGAAAGATATTAGGGTTACCCATGGAGAATATATTTTGTAAATAAAATATAGGAAGTCTTGTACCTCTGATAATGTTTTCTGCTTTTGAATAGGATCTATTTTTTATGAAAAGATTTTCTAAATGCCTTCCTCCTCAGTAAAATGAGTAGCAGAAAATGCACCTTCAAAATGAGAAATTATTTTCTGCCAGCAAAATAAATTTATTTAATTGCCCATTTTGACAATTGTATTCTTTTTTAAAAATCAGTCACAAGTTGAGATGCGACATAGATGAAAATATGGGGTAAAATTATACTTTCCTGTTTGTGAATTTTACGTTGTGACTCTTTATACATCTTCAGTCTATTTATTGTCTATTTTTTTGTTTTGTCAAATGGAAACTTAAAATTACCCATGGTTTTGGTTTTATTTGTTTTTAATTTGAAAGTCCAAACTGTTTATACTGGAATAAACCATCTGAAAAAATTCAATGGTGGTTTGAAGTCTTAATTATTCTTTAACCATGAAGTAAATGGCCAAAATTTGGATTTCTATTTTGAATTCTGGATGTACACAGAAATGCTTGATTTTTAAGAAAGACCCCAAAATTGAATTCTTTGTAATTTTCATAACTACTTCTTTTTCTCTTAGGTGGCTCATCCCTTAATTCGTAATCAGCTTGTAAATTATATTTACAATGGGTTCTTGGTACCAGTCTTGGCTCCTGCTCTCCATAAGGTCAGTGATTGACTGATGTAATCTTTTATCTGTTTGTGGTACAACTGATGGAAACTGAGGAGGGCGAACATGCTGTAATTGATTTGATGGTGACGTTAGCCTCATTTCTCGCTTCACCCATACTCCTTAGGCATATTGAACTCAGCCCTAACTGTCGCAACAGCTTAAGTCTGATGGGATCCATTTGGTGTCATAGAATACAGCATTTCGAATGTCAAGTAAGATAGTCTAAAGCAGAATTGGCAAACAGACTGACTCTTGTGCCTACTTAGTTCATGGGTGGTGGCTGCTTGGAGCTCCCTGTTAAGCTGAGGGCCAAGTCTGTCACAGGGGGTGTAGGTTTACTGTGGATGTGGAGAGGAGCACTGGTAGCAAAAGTCCCATGGATTTGCCATCTCTTAGAAAATAATTTTTTATTATAAAAATTTTGTGACAGCAAAACATTAAAAGTGAAGCCAAATTAAGGACCCATCAAAGGCTGGCTGTCTCACTAGCACCAGTCTGAATTCCCTGTGACACTCTCATTTTGTGCAATAAGTCAATTGATAGCTTTTTCATTGTGAGCTGTCAGGAGATACCCATGGACTTAGAATTCTAATTTTAAGTAGTTCTTTCTTCACATATAGACATATACAGTATTTAGTTCAAGAGGATCTTTGTCAAGTTACTGGAATTGCCAGCCTTGGTCAGGAGAGAAGCAAGGAACTACTTATCACATGCTTCGTGATGGAATGCCCACCTTTCTACAGCTGGAAGTTCCGTTTCCATGGGCTCTCATTTTACAGAATCCAGGATTACCTAATTATGGCAATGTTGAAGCCTGGCTGTAATGCTGATGGGAATTCTAGTTTAGAGCAGCAGGTCTTCCCTCCTCCACCACAATTTCCAAAGTATTTAGATGTTACCTTCTAGGCAATTGCATACCACAGATACGGTGGTTAGTATTACAACTACAGCAAGCCTTTTTGCATGCTTGTCTGGTAGAGCAGCGGGTCTTGGTGGAAGATGTTCACATCTTGCCACTTAGTACCTTTGAGCACAATGACAGTGTTTTCCAAACAAACAGGGTACTTGCTCTGATGAGAATTTTTGTGTTACTTCTAGGCTTAAGAGGTCATCTTGGATGTGGTTTGAACATCAAAATATTGAGGTTTCCAGGTTATTTTAGTAGTTTGTGGGCACAAAGGGACCAAGTCTTTGCAATTAAAAATGTCTTATAAAATATGGAACATATCTTCAGAAAATACACACCTCGTATTTCCTTCCAGGTCGTCTTTTTGTTAGTGTCTTGCTGTTCTGGGTGTGGGTGTTCTGGGAAGTGAAGGTTGCTCATCCTCTGCAGGGGGAATTTTCCTCTGTAGAGGAATACGACAGTGCTGGTGAAGTCCTTTGGCAGTAATTATCCACACATTCTCCCACACACTTAGACTTTCTTCCACATTTGTTCCCATCCTTTCCCTCATTGACTGGTTAATATAAAATAATTTCCCAAGTCATTGTCATAATAGCTGTAATTATAAAATTATTTGTTCAGTATATTTTATGGTATTATAATTAGCCTACCTTAATGTTACAAATATTAATGATAACTCTTTATCCATAATTGAGGATGAGATCACCTCAGAGAGCTGCCATGAGGATCTGGCGGTCACTGTGCTTCTCCTTTATAGCACTCACCACAAGTGGAATTGGATCATTAAATGTGCAGTAACTTGCTTAATGTCCATCTCCACAATGGTCTGCCTGCTTCTTGGGAGTAGGGTTCACACTTGTTTTGTCACTGGAGTGTCTCCAGGGCCAAGCACAGCACCATAGATTTAGAGGTTGAATAAATAGCACACAAATGAATGATGTTTGTCAGAGTGCCAAGCCGAGTGTTCGCTCTGGTACATTCCCAGACGGTGGGTCATAGAGAACAGTAAGAGTAGCACTTTACATATATTAACTAAGATTGTTCTCAGTAATGCCCACAAATAAGATGAAGTTTTTTAAATCATGAAGGTATTTTCATACATGCTTATTGTGAAGAAAAAAAAGGCAATACTAAGTATATAAAATGCAAAGTGAACGCTACCATATTAGGCTTTCAATCCCTAATTAAGATCCCTTAACTTTCATCTATTGCAGGCCATTTTTCCCAGGACTATTGAGCGACTAAAGAGAATATTCCTTCCTTAATTAATTTTTCTTCCTGCTCTTCATTTTTTAAAATTTTGTTTGTGTTTTTATCGTTTAGAATTAAAGGCTTAGGAAGGAAGTGTGCCTGGGGGTGGGAGTGGGGAGGTAACAGCCTCTACTCTGGCTCTTGGCTTCCTAAGTGTTTGATGAAGAAAGGGCCTTTTATGAATGGCAGGACAGGCGCTCAGAAGCAGATGAGCAAAGAAGTCAGAATTGGGTGTTTCTTGAGGAGTTCCCAGTGATGTGGAAGGGATACCTGCGAGTCTTGAGTCTACTTCAGGGGCTCCTGTCCATAGATTTCACATTCTGGGTCACTTGCCTTGACAGAAGAGCCTTATTTAATACCCTAAGTAAATTTCCTTGTGCATTATCTCAGCCCCCAGTTTATGCAACACATTCTTGTTACCTACCATCAGTGTAGGCAGTTTTCAGAGGTGAATTTATGAGACAGTCTCTCTGTCTCAGAAGTAATAAAAATAAATTCATACTTAAAAACTTTACCACATCACAATCAATACTCATAAACAGTATCTCCATAGCATTTCTTAATGAGAGCTGAAGCCATTGCAAAGGGTTGTGGGTAGGAAGAGGAGGGGAGTGGGGGGGTGCTTGACAGGTGAAGATTGTCTCCACCTTTCCTCTTCCCACTCTGTGTGTGTTTAAGGCAATACCTCCTGTGCAAGCTGTTCTGCTGTGTGCTTTCTTCATCCAGGGCTGTGGGGCGGCCATGTATCCTCTGGTGTTGGTACAAAGGCGTATCTGGGTTTGTTTGTTTTTTATAGGCTGCATAGTTTTCTGTCGTGTGGATGTACAGGCCCACAATCCTTTATTCACAACTCAGATGCAAACATCTGTGAAAACTGAATTTTTTAAATAATTGATGTGGCAGCACAACCTTTTGCCATACTCTTTGGTGGCAAACCCATAACTGAATTGTCTCAAGGCTGTTTTTAATTTCACTTGTGTTTATATTTGTATGTTTTTTGGAAGAAATATTAATGTATTTGATTGTAGCGTTCTGCTCCAGATCTGCTGGGTTATGTCAAATATGGTAGATGTAATAGTACTTTTCTAAAATATGAAGTTTTGAGTTCCAAAATGCATGGTCTCCAGGGTTTGGGAAGAGATCGGAAACCTATTTTCTACACTTAGGGAAGGATACATTTTTGGAGATAGGTTAAAATCACACTTTGTAAAAGTCACATTAGAGAAAACGATACCATATTTATAGAGGCCATTTAGGAATTAGATCTAGACATAGCCATGGACATCACGTTGTACAAAAATAATTATGATTTTAGATTAATGGGACAGCCCTCATCCGGCAAGAGCTAGTTCTTTTGTCTCTCTCTGTATGTTTAATTTATCAAAGCTAAACTTTCAAGGCTGAATATTCATTGTTATGGTTGTATTAGTCTGGGTTCTCAGTGGAGTGGGTGCCAAGCTGGGATTAAATGTGCACAGATTTTGCTAGGGGAAATGCTGGTGAGAGACAAAACAGGGAGCAAGATGGGGAAGGCCGGGGGAGTTGTCAGACTGCAATGCAAATCTGACCCCAGTGAAGAGGAGGGTATAGGGTTGACTGGGAGTGTCCTGGATGGCTGTGAGAGGCCTGTGACTCCCAGGAACAGGTCTGCCAAGCATCCCTGCTGCGTTGTCATTGGCTGTGAGCAGCCTGTGGGAGGTGTGGGAGGATTTCAGTGTAGCTACAGGGGCCCCTGTCACGTATGCTCCCTGTAGCTGGAGGTCTAGGAGGTGCATTCCCGTGGCCACTGCATTTCCACGTGGTTGATTTCCATGGTTTTCCTGATTGGAGCTGTCAGAAAGATAGACATATATTTGCTTAATTTACAGACCTCCTTTTTTTGTGCAGAACATTCAGGAGTTCAAATGATCCTCTCATGCATGGGGTCGTTTTGGTCAAGATTAGCTTGAGAAAGGAACTTACTGTATCAGTCACTATAGTTATGCTACAGTCACAAACAGCACCAACATCTCAGGGACTGAAACAACAAATGCTTATGTTTTTGTCCGCACGGCTTGTCCATCTTGGGGTGTGGAATGAGCAGCTTGTAGGTCTTCTCTCCAAGATAGCCTCACTCAGGGACCCAGGTCGATAGGTCCTTCACCATCTGATATCACTGGTCATAATGTCAGAGAGGAGAGATCATATTGAATGGCCCACTGGCTTTTGAAGCTCTTGTTTGGAAGTGACACATGTCATTTCTGTTCACATTTCATTGTCTAAAGCAAAACAAATCACCTGGCCACATCTGATCTCCGATGGCAGTGCAATTTCATTTTCCCAGAAGAAAAGAAGCCTAGAACGTGATCATCAGTCCTAATGACTGTCATAGGTATTTCATAAGTCAGGGCCCGAAAAAGAACAGATGGCACTCAGATTGGGTGGTGAGGGGACTCTTTACAAGAGTATGATGTTTCAGTGACCCATTGCTGTGTGATAAAGCTGTCCCCAGACTTAAAGACTTAATCATTTATCATTAGTATAAAGCACACTTCTCTGGTTCAGGAATTAGGGCAGGGCACGGAGGGGGCCGCTTATTTCTGTTCTTTGAGGTCTAGGGCCTGAGCTGGGTGAGTACAATGGCTGGGGCCCAAATAGCTTGGGCTGGACGGATCTGTCTCTCCGCCTCTTTCCCTTTCCACAAAGCCTCTCCACAGGGCTAGCTTGGGTTTTCTCACAGCATGGCAGCCTCAGGTGGTTGGATTTCCTAATGTGGGTTGAGGGCTCCAAGAGACAGGAAATAAAAGCTGCCAGCCTGGAAACTGAAACAGTGTTACTTGTGTCATATTTTATTGTTCTCAGTAGTCACAGAACCCAACCACTTTCCAGGGGAGAGGGCATGGATCAGCCTCTTGATGAGAAGAGTATCAATTGGTGGCCATATTCTGTGCATGTTTCCCATGGCTACCACCCCTAGGACTGATTGTGTTTGTTAAGGGTCAGAGAACTATATAGAAAGGGCCACCTGATAGGAACCATGAACTTCTGTCATGGGTCACAACCAAACCTGAGGCAACCCCTCAGAGAGGAAGTCAGTGGAATAAAATAAATAGCAGAACTTTATTCTCCTTCCTTCCTCTGCTGTCCTGCTGGCCTCCCATCGGGCGAACCCAAAAGGAAACCAGGTCGCAAGGATATCATGGAAAAAAGTGGTCTATTCAGGCCAACTGGGGCTCAGCACAGGGTGAAAAGATGGGGAGGGGCAAACAGAAGGCATCCAGCACACTTATTTACTAGGGTCAGCGCTTTAGAGTGTTAATTAGATGGCATCTACAGTGTGTGTTTAGAAATGCTTAAGTCAACTGTGGTTTAAAATTTTCTAGAAACACATAAGGAAGTCTACTTTTTATAGTTTATATAGTTACTGCCCAATTCTGTGTATTGATCCTTACCCTTGGAGCCTAAAATCCTAGTTAGACTTGAATGTGACAGGCAGATACACTAACAACTTGCTAGACGTGAATGTTTTCTCTTATGCTGTCTTCAAGGACCAGCTTAAATCTGCCTCTCTTTCTCAGCTATCCCTGACTTTGGGGGTTCTAGGCTTCTTTCTCTTCTAGAATTTATAGCTCTTAATGTCTGTGTCAGTCATTTTGCACTGATCATATGTGCTTTTGTATTGTTTGGTATATTCTTGGTATTTGACTCTGTGTCCCCACCTCTATCCTGAACCCCCTGGAAGAATCTATACCTACAGTTCCCAAACAGTGTGCCAAAGAGCCCTGGGGCTTCTGGTGAACTCACATGGACTCTGTCAGATACATTACATTTGTGAGGAAAACACAGTGACCTCTGTCGGATACTAAGTGAATGTGAATGCCTAGCTTGAAATAGTTCAGTTTCGGCATTCAGTACACATTCCTTTCAATATGCTTTTACCTTTGCAAAGCCGAGTTTAGGGTGGGTCCTGTGCTATAAAGCAAATACACATGAAAATCGGTGTGGGACAGAGCAAGGTTGGCAGTGTCCAGTCTGATTCTTAGGTGTCATTGCCTAGCAGGAGATGAGTTATTAGGACTTAACTACATATTAAGTTGTTCAGTCTTAAATACTCTAATAAATGGGATGTTTGGGTATTTTTTTTGGCTTCTGGGTGCTATGGAAAAATTACTGATATACTGAAGGTACCACGAACTGAAAAAGTTTTAGAACATCTGGTCTATGAAGTATGCTTTTTTATGCCTCTAGAGCAGGGTTTGGCCAACTATGATCTGGGGCCTGTTATTGTGTATCTTGAGAGTTAAGAGTGGCTTTTATATCCATTGAAAGATAAATAGATAAACAATGTCACACACACACGCACAGGAATATTATCCAGCCTTTAAAAGGAAGGAAATTCTGCCCTGGCCAGGTAGAGTTGGTTAGAGCATCGTCCTGATATACCAAGGTTGTGGGTTCCATCTCTGGTCAGGGCACATACAAGAAGCAACCAATGAATGAATAAGTAAGTGGAGCAACAAATTGATGTTTCCTTCTCTCTCCCCCTTCATTTCTCTCTAAAATCAATAATAATAATAGTAAAATAACTGATTAAAAGGAAAGAAATTCTGACACATGTTATAATGTGGATCAACCTTGACTTGTGCTAAGTAAAATAAGCCAGTTGCAAATGGACAAATACCACACGATTCCACTTACATGAGGTACCTAGTGTAGCCAAATTCATAGAGACAGAAAAAAGAATAATGGTTACCAGGGGCGAGAGGAGGGGCTAATGAGTTATTGTTTAATGGGTACAGTTTCAGTTTCACAAGATGAAAAGAGTTCGAGATTGGTTGCACAACAGTGTGAATGCCATTAACACTATTGAGCTGTACACTTAAAAATGGTTCGGGTGGTAAATTTTATAGCATATGCATACCCACAATTAAAAAAGAAAGGAGTATACAACAGAATGACGAACCCTAAAATATTTCACTTTGGCCCTTCTCAGAAAATGTGTGCTGAGCCCTGCTGTGCAGGGTAGCATGGTGCCCTGTATGTTTCAGGTGGTCCATATATGTTTGAAGATGATGGTAACAGTGGGAGAAAGTCCCCAGTTAGAAAGAGATGGCCCAGTGAAAGGATTATCAAGTCCTTTTCCCTCTTTTTGAAGGCAGTGATCAAGCTGAGGAGCAGCAGACAGGAACAGGGGGAAGCAGGCTGATTGGCTTTGCCACTAGCTTGGAAGAGTCTTTGTCCAGGTGTGTTGTGTAGGGGTCTGGGGCTGGCGGGAGACCAGCAGACAGTTGGCAACAGTGGCCGAAGATGGCTTCAGCAGGCCTAGGGGGGACTGGAGGGTGTCTGGAGCAGAAAGAGTTGCATAAATAGCACCCTGGGCTCAGTCATATTATTTCTGTCACATGTCTTGTGAACTCAGGTGGCCTTCTGTTTTGTGGGTTATATTGGCTCCTCTATTTGGAGACTGGTAAGAAATTAAGGAAGAAATTCAGGGCTGTCTGTAGTAGTTGAGGACAGAGACATTGCGGGTGTTGAAGCAAGGGATGGATGGAAGGAAAAGCAAATCACACACCATCCTTTTCTGCAGGCAACTCACAGGCATTAGCAGTAGTAACTGTGACCTCAAAGCAAGCCTGTACCTCAGATTTTTGCAGAGAGCGACTAGCTGTGTTTCATTCAGCAAGTTATTCCACATGTGTGTGCCTGGAAAACCAGGAGCACAAAAATCTACCAGAAAAACCGATTTTCCCACCATATCTTGCATTCTGAAACCATGCTGGGACAGTATACATGGTAGAAGGATTTCAACATTTCTTCAAAGGTATGTGTGCTGGGTTCCTATAAGCCACAATGGAGCCCATTTGTTTTACAACCTTGTCTTCCAAACATACATATACATATACATATTCATGAGCTGTGTCCAGTGAGCTCAGTAATTCGTGGCTTATTGACTTAGGTTGATGGATGGAAGTTTTGGGGGGCTAAAGGAGAAAAGATGGACATTCTGAGAGGCTGGGAGCAGCCACACTCGTGTGTTGTTCGCTTGCTATTAATGTGCCTGTGGGTGGGGTGGGCTGGGACCCCTTTAGAGCCCAGTTGGGCTCTCACCAGCTAGGGATGTTTTAGACTTTTATGCGCCACAAAACTGGTGACTGAAGATTTGAAGAGCAATTAAATGTCATCTTCAAATGATCATCATTAATAAATGTTAATGAGCTGTAACTGGGTGCAGAGTCTGGGAGGAGTACCTAAGCCCTTATGTTTTACTGTTTTCAGTCTCCAGTAGAATGAGCAGAACGGCCTGTCACCTAACTGAGCTCCACTTCTATCCCTCCTCCCTCAATCATCTCTAGCCTGGGAGGTGGTGGAGGGGGTTTTGGGTGGCAAGAGACAGGTCTCCTGCTGGCTCTTCTGGCAGACTTCCAGTTGCGTTCTTTGGCTGCTGAGCATGTTGGTGCTCTGTCATTCTGCTGTCATCTGCATCACTTTCTGATGAAAAACACCTTAAAGTTTTAGTTCTGGTTTCCACTAATGCTGTGAAATTTCATTGACTAGGTCATTCCTTTCAGTGGGAAGTTGGAAGAAAGAAGGAATCAAAACCATGGAATTAGGTTGCCATCTTGGCCCTGGCACATTGAGATTTTATTTGCCAAATTTGGTGGTTCTTTCCTAAAGCCATAATAGCTTTTCTTGAGTTATGGAGGTCCCCGCTAGACTCTAGCTCTGGGGAGAACCATACTAAAAACTGTAGTGGGATAGTATTTTTACTTAGGCATTTCAGTAATTTGGTTTTTAAAACCCGTTCTCTAGATTATTGACCCAAAATGTTCGAGCACTCAAGGCCCCCGAATGTTGTCCTGCTCTGTTTTCTACCAGCTTATTTTTCCTGTGATGATGTTGAGCTCTCCTTGTTCATGTGGAACTGTGTTTATTACCAGGCCTGGAGTAGACAAGTCACTTAAGTGATTCTGTTTTCCACTTTGCTGAAAGCACACCTGCGTGCCCACCGGCTGCGGGTCTGGTGCAAAGTGAAAGGGTCTCAGGGATGCCCTGGAGAAGTTAGGTGGTTTTGCATAGAAGCTGCTGCTGCTGTCTCACAGCCTCCCAGGCAGGCTGCAGTGGGCTCCGGGGTGGGGAGGTACTTACTCCCTTTCAGGACATCTGGCAGCTGGGAAGACTGTGCACCATGGATGCCTGAGCTCAGCAGGAGGTGGCCTGGTGCCACCTCAAGTTTTTATTGTGTTGTGGTTCCTGTTTGATGCTGGATGGCAGTGTCAGGGACCAAACAATCATTCTGTCTCCTCAGTTACGAACTTAAATAGTAGAGTACTGTGGAAGCAGAGAGGCCGTGGCACAGATATAAGGATCACTGTAGACTGTCAGTAATGGCAGTTGAACGAGGTAATTAAAAGGCCCAGTCCTGTCGCAGGCCTGCAGCTATGTAACATGGATCCGCAGCAGGACTATTAAACTTGGGTGAAAAATCATATTAAGCAGGCCGGCTCTAGGCAGCCTAAATTAATAATTGCTCTATCCAATGAGAGCCAGTTATTAAGTAGACCTAGAAGATTTTGGTGACAGTTTTAAGAGTCTTTGACTTGAAATACTTGATTTAGTAATTGAAAACTGAGTTAGTGTGTGCCATTTAATACATCCAGTTAATGCATTATATTCATTTAATACAATTTTGGGAAGCAGTACAGCTTAACGTTTTAAAAAATGGGGCTTGAGTTTAGAGAGACCTTAGTTTGAGTTCTGACTCTCTGTTACTTAACTCCCAATATGACTGGCAAGTATGGTCATCGCTGTGTATGGGTTATCTATGGATAATAACACCCATCTCAATGGCTTCTTGTGAGGAATAAATGAGATACTGCATTTAAAGTGCTTATTGTCTCTGGTGCTGAGTACTAAATACATATCATCTGTTAAACAACTGAATCTCTGAAATGAAACATGCTTCATATGATTTGGTATATTACTGGAGAGTGAATTTTATACCATTTTCAGTGCTATAGTATTTTGATTTGAGATAATATGCTCATTGTTCCTTAACACATTTTTACATTATTTCATAGACAGCATGATTCTGGATTTACTCTGTCCTCATTGTTCTCAGAATGTGACTCAGTTGTTTCTAGAATTGTTTTTTCCTATTTATTCTAATTCTCAATGCCAGAGGTTCTCAAACCTAAATGTGCAACAATTACCTGGGTACCTCTTACATGCTAACTCCCGACTACTAGAGATTCTGATCTGATGGGTAGGACTTAGGCCTGCCGTTTGCACGTTAGTCAGCACCTGGCTGCTCTCGGTGCACGCTTGCGTGGTCACACTGATCTGTGTCCTTCTGCCGGCACCTGGCTGTTCATGCTCTTTCATTGGATGAGGGTGTGGAAGATGTGGGCCCTCGTTTTGTGTGTGATCTCTAGGATCTTAACCCAGTTAAGGATCCAGTTCTTTCATCTGTGGTAACCCCACTGTGTCAGCCTCCCAAGACTGGCGATCATCAGGTGAGGAGGTGGACGACAACAGCACTGTGGGAAGCGGTGGAGCCTTTTCCAAACGAGCGAGGTATCAGAACGCGGACACTGCCTACCCTGCTTCCCTCTGGAGCTGTTTTAGCCATCAAAGCAGATGACATAGGTCCAAATACTTGCAAAATTTAAGGACTTAGTAGTAGCACTAGTATCTAAAGGTGAGTAGTGAAAGGAGATTGTTGGGTTCTTATCGGTTCTAAGAATGTGTTTCTGCCCCTGACGTGTGTACAGTGTTTGACTGAGGGAAGTACCTCCCATTGTTCAGGATGCTGTACAAGTGCCATTATTACTGTGAAATAACTGCTCTCCTGTGCGATGCTGTCAAGATATGTGGACAGTGAGTGATGTCAATACCATAAAAAATCAAAGGGGAATGTCGTCGGCTTGGCATTGGGAATACTGGCTGATGTCCTGTGTATCACAGAATATTAAGCATCATCATTCTGTTGCTGACTCAGGCCCACCAGAGCCTTGGTGCTGTGGGCAGGAGGGAAAACAAGTGCTCCTGGTAATTGGAGGTTACACAGTCAAGATGGTGCTGCCAGTTCACTGTAACCTTACTACTTTTTTCACTTTCCGTATTCTAGGTTATTAAGTGGAAAAATGATGCACACAGATGTTTAGATCCATATACAAATATACTTTTCTCATCATTAATATATAGAAAAGCCTAAGAGAGTCTTTTGTTTATCCCAGAGCTATCACCTGTGCACCAGCTGGGGCACATAATGAAATGTCTACTATTGATTGTGGAAAGCCTCTGAGAATGTGGAAATAGATTATTACTGAAGTGACTGGAACATTCACTTGTGTTTTTTTTTTTTATTTCCTAAGGGAAATCTTGTAATTAATATCTAAGGTCTCATGCTAAGCTTCTAGCCTACTTGAAGCACTGTATCTTTGAATATTTTGTAGACAGCTAGGCTCTAGATAAGGCACATAGTGTGTATTCAGCTGAGACCTGGGCATATTGTTATGGGAGTGGAAATCTAAATCTTTCCTCTTATTTTGCATGTTCACAGGACAGATAGGAAACTAATTGGCCATAGGATCCATGGTATCATCGCTTTGGCCGGAAGCCAGCCTCATGGTGCCTTGGGGGCATCCCTGTTCCTCTTCCTGTAATGACGTTGAGCTCTACTTGTTCTTATGGAACTATGTTTGTTGCCATGCCTGGAGGATCTCTATAATGCTGGACCTAATGCTGTGCCAAAGCAGGCAAGCAAGCAAGCAAACAGAAACGCTGGCCTAAGTAAATAGACTTAAAATAGAAAGCAAAGTGGAAGGCAAATTTATTCACTGGCATGAACCTAGATGTCATGGTATTCAATGAATAAGTTTTTAAAAAAATATGTTTCTATTGACTTTTAGAGAGAAAGGGAGAGGGATAGAGAAAGAGAAATATTGATGAGAGAGAAACATCATCCATCAGCTGCCTCCTTCATGAGCCTGCAACCCAGGAATATACCCTGATGGGGAAGTGAACTGGTGACCTTTTGGTTCCTGGGTTGTTGCTCAACCACTGAGCCACACCAGCCAGGCCAGTGAATAAGTTCTTTGCAAAGGGTTTAATATGGTGTGGACTTTAGAGTCTTACTGCTGGGGTTCATATCCCAGCTCTGCCACTTGCTAGCTGTGTGCCCTTAGGCAGAACCGTTAATCTCACTGATCCACTTTCCTCACTTGTAAAATGGGGTGATAAAGATAGTGCCTACTTGATAGAATTTGTGAGGATGAAATGAACTGATACTTTAAAAAGGTGCCTGGCACAGAGTAAGCGCTATGTATGTGTTAACTATTACTACTGTATTTGTTCTTACTATGTACTTGTTGGAAAAATCATAATTTTAGATGACTGAGCAGTCCTTTCATTGATTATAATACTATTATTTCACCTGTAATAATATAAAACTTGTCATATTGCCAGGAGGAAATAGGTAGAGAACTATAGACATCAAGGTATTACGAGAAATCATTCAGAGATGTAGGCTCCGTAGAGTCCAGCTATTTTAAACTTTTCCTGGGTTAATCCCAAACTTCCTCCCACTTGCCTCTCGTAGACTCACTTCTCTAGCTACCCTGGACCATTTGCTATACATCGAGTGTGAATTAGCTTCTAGTTAAATGCCCGTGCTTTTGTTTTTCCTCTCCTTGAGATGCCTTTCTCCTCCAACTATGCTAACTCAAATATTTCTCATGCTCCAATGTCCAGGCCACATGCCACCTCCTTCTGAAAGCCTTCCTGGTCAAGCCAGGAGTAGGCAATCCCTCTTTACATCTTTAGAGTTTGGTTGGTGATGCTTACAGGTTGCTTTGTATGATCATTATGGGTTTGATGTGTTTCCTCCTACCACGTGGTAAACACCATGAGAGTAGAGACCGTACATGTTTGCTTATTCATTCATTCATTGGACTAATAATACAGCAGCATATGTGACACATATGTACATAGTAGGTATTTTTATGCTTGTACATAGTAGGTATTTTACACTTTCTAAATAAGTGAATGTGTGAACATAGATATGGTGACTAGGTAGGGGTGAATGTGCATAGGGCAAATGTGAGGAAGTGAGAGAGAAAGCTAGTGAGAGATTAAATAGTTCAGAGCTGTTGGGGTCAAGACAGGTTGATGAGCTTATGTCTGGCTCACAGCTCGCCCTCGGGGATGGCGTGGAGTGGGAGACAAGTGAGGTGTTTGAGGGGTGGGGTGTTTAGCATTGGCTAGAGATGGCTGCTGCTGAAAGTGAGACAACTCTTAATTATGGAAGTCCAGAGAAATGACTTGAGACAGATATTGTGGGAAAAATAGAAAGGAAGATATGGATATTTTATAGAAAGAAGCAGAAGGAAGATGAACAAAACATATTACTGAAGGATCTGTGATGGCTCCAAGGTTCATGTTTGAAACGTGCTCTCCACATCTGGAAATGAAATTGTATGAAGTGGGCTTGCGTTGCCTATGATTGGCCATATGTCATTGCCATGGTTATTTATCAAGACATCAAACTATCTGGATCAGCCTGTATGGTATTTATATTTGTGTTCAATACTTTAATACAACTAGTAGATTTAGCTGTCCAGTTTTTCCTTTGAAGGTATCATTGTGTCAGAATTTAGTTTAGAGTTTGAAATCCATTAGATTTCAGTATTATAGAGGGCTATATATAGAGTGAGGGCGAGGGACTCTCTCATGTATTCCCATGTCCTTATTTCCTGATACAATGTTAGCTCCATGCTTGGCACCCAACAGGCACCCCATAATTGTTTTTCAGTAAATGAATTAACATCTCATATATTTTTTCAGTAAACGAATTACTAATATCTTAAAGTTCTTGCCAAATCTACATGGAGAGACTAAATTGGAGATGGAAACATAGTAAGTTATGTACTCATAGAATTTTAGTACTAGACATAATTTCAGAGATTGTCTAGTCCTAGCTCCTTGATTTTCAGATAAAGAGACTGAGGACTAAAGAGGTTAAGTGGCTTGCTCAGGCTCATACAACCAATACCAATTAAGCTTGGATCAAAACCCAAATCCCCAAGTCTTGAAGCCTCAGTGTCATCTCTTGTCATGACCCTGCTCTGAAGTAAATCTTAGTTCCATGATTCCTGCCATGGCATAAGTTAACTCCTGAGCTCCCAATGTAGAATTTAGGAAAAATTTCTCCTTTTAATTGAAAGATTTCTTAGCAAATCCCCTCCCTCTCAAGGCTGCTCTGTAGTGCATGGGCTCTGTGGGTGCACCCATACTGTTTTTGACGGCCTGCTTGAATTTCTCCTCCTGCTCAGTCTGCTCGAGGAGAGCTTGCACCATCTAGTGGATCTAAGACGCTCTTGGGTCTGTTTTTTTTCGTGGCTCTACTTTAAAAAGAAGAAAGGAACAATATTTTTATGTAATTAATCTGTTGATTCTCACATGCAACCCTTTGTT
Organism: Miniopterus natalensis; assembly: GCF_054644295.1. Taxonomy (NCBI): domain Eukaryota; kingdom Metazoa; phylum Chordata; class Mammalia; order Chiroptera; family Miniopteridae; genus Miniopterus; species Miniopterus natalensis. The sequence goes on from NC_142084.1 coordinate 43,577,954, forward strand.
CCTATCATGGGAGTGAGGGTAGCAGCCCAGAATGATGGTGGGGTCACTTTGTGCCTCACAGTGCTAAAAACAAGGCCCCTTATTGACCCTCCTTCTCCCCCTTCCTCTCCCCCTCCCTTCTCTTCTTTTAATTGTAGAGGGAGGGTTAGGAAGTGGGCAATATATCAACCTTGATTTTTTGATCATTGCTTGGATTCTTCAGGTCATTATTTCAAATGATGGGCCTTCCCATCATAGTTGAGAATTAGTTCAATCCTGTTATTATTCCTGGGAAATCCTGTAGCACTCATTTGGGCAATTAATGTTTTCAGTAAGGTACAGTAATCTGCTACTCAATCGGATAAATAAAGTTTTGAGAAGTTTCCAAATTACTCCTTTGGTTTCCTTCAGTAGAGATTTTAAATCTTTTCATAAGCTCTACAAATACGTATGTGGCAGGTGGCAGAAGGTAGTATCCGTTAAGCAGGAAACCTCGATGACCAAGTGAGCGACAAAGGGCAGCAGTCTCACCACTGGCTTTGCCCTATGATCTGAAACACTCATTTACCTCCCAGGCCTGAGTTTTCTTTGGGAAGAATGTGATTGGTCATCTTTTTGTTTACAAGGTACTGGTCAACCAGGTGTTTGTTTTTTTAACCTTTGTCACTCTTATCAGCTGAAATATTTTTAAATGGTATCTCAGCACCATGTAGTATAGTCATCCTTTGTGGTCGTGGGTCTCTGCGACAGAATCAACAAGGGAATCCTGGCCCCACTTCCAGAGGTTCTGATTTAATAGGATCCAAGTGGGGCATGAGCATGGGTATTATTTTTTTCTAAAAACTTTTTTAGTTTTATTTTTTCATCCTCACCTGACGTCATGCTTAGAGAGAGAGAGAGAGAGAGAAAGAAACATTATTGACTACCTTCCACTTGCCCTGACTGGGGATCAAACCTGAAACCCAGTTATGTGCCTTGACCAAAAATTGAACTCATGGCAACCCCTTTGGTGCACAGGGTGATGCTCAACCAACTGAGCCACTCCAGCCAGGCTAGGAGCTTTTTAAAAAGCTCCCCAGGTGATTCTAACATGCCAGGGTTGAGAACCACTGCTGTAAGTCCTTGAGAGTGCTGTGATTCCAAATCAGGTTTGAACATTGGAGGTACATATTTGAAAACCAATATTCTGCTTGGGGACAGAAGTTGTCCTTTGCTATGATTGGAGTAATGAAGTTATTGGTTCGTCTGAGTGATTCCATGTTTACATCTCTAGTTGGTCCTGGTGGAGTCAGTCCTGGTGCACAGTCCAGGTCTGAGGAATGGGGATACTTCAAGGAGAGCCAGGAGCAGTGAGGGCCAGAGTTAGCGCTTTTGTGAGTGGCAGTTTAATGCATTATTGTAGTTGTCCTCATCTGACTGCACTGATTCTATACTGTTGGAGCTTGTCCCTGTGACAGGGAAAGTTGGTTTCTCACATTAAATCTTTTTTTCCCTCTTACTGGTTTTAAGAGCATTTTTTTCCTCTGGTTGGCTTAATGATGAATTTCACTTCTTTCTGTGGTTTCCAGGAGTCAGGTGCTCAGGGAGTTGTTTGAAGAAGCTGTTTTTTGGAGCAATGTCCAGATCTGTCACTGGGAGCAGCTTCTGAGAAATGTAGCTGAATTGGTTGGAGGAGGGATGAGGTGGTAGAAGGACAGAAATGGGTGTAAATACCCCAAAATGCTATAACTTCAACTTTTATAATGGGAAACGGTGTCCTTGACCTGAATCAGTCCACATGGTTGATATAACTATTTAGTTTTGAAATATTTCTGCTCTGTTTTCAGAGGGCAGGAGATGAGAATGTTAGGGAATTGTTAGAATTCTTGTCCTGGCTTCTCAAACTAGTATAAAGAACACAAAATTTGGTATCAGGTAAACCTGGTCTCTGATGACTCTCGCCCCTGCCACTTATTATATACTTTTGGCTCAAGTTTTTGAGCCTCAGTTTTATCTGTCATATGAGAATCCTAATACCCACCTTACAGGACCAACGTGAATTAACTCAGGTAATGTATGTAAAGCACCTTGTACAGTGCTTGGCACGAAAGCGGGATTCCATAAATGGTAGCTATTTCTAGAACTACTATTAGTAGTAATAATTGATGATAATGATAATGATAGTTAACTTTTTTCCTCCTTTGAAAAGGTGTCTGAGATTAAGTAGGACACTTCATGGCATGTGTGTCCGGTTGTCCTTCTGGTGGGCTGAGAATGAGGAGGGCAAAGGGTTGTTGACAGAGGTCCCAGCTGGGAAAGGTGAACCCAGTTTTCATCCTCATATGAGCAACATCTTATAACTTAGTCTCATCACATATTAATCACTTAAATGTAGTTGCTCCCCTCCCTAGAAGAGTTAATTTCACTGATCATTCATCTGGTATATACCCTGGTTATCTACCTTAGGGGGGATGAATACAGATTTTTATTTAAACACTGTGGAAGGGGGTTAGTAGGAAAGAAGGGAAAACATGATTTGGGGCAATTACTTTAGTGTAAGTCATACCTTGGGCCATGGGAGTGCTGTGGGGCTTTGGACATCCAGAAAGGGTTGGACCATTGGGAAGCTGAGGAGATGCCTAGACGGGGGCCTAGAAGGTGGTGAGGGCCCAAACACCACAGCCATCAATTCTGAATCACTTTCAAGTTCCCCAGTAGCTCTGCTTGTGTGCTGCCATGTTGGTCTTGTCTCATTTACAATAAATTGGCCCTGTCTTGAGTATAGTACCGTGTCATTGAAGCTCTGGGCCTAGAGTGCAAAACATTTGTATGAATCAGTATAAACCGAATATGCATAGCTGAGGGACCTGGACTGTAGTTTCAGAAAAGTCAGTATATTCTCATTGAGGTATAAAGTGGAGTTCTGATAAGCTGAGAATTATGAAAAATGAGTGAGGCAGATGGAAGACCAAAAGAGCACCTTGATTACCAATTAAACCAATGCTGGAGAATAGGGTTTACACCTGTGGGCAACATTTCCTCATATTGAAGCCCAGAATTAGGTGAACTCACCCAGGCACACGCAGAACCAGTGGTGGGAGGAGCGAGAAGAATGTATATTTTCTGCTGGCAGCCTGGCTCCCAGAAGAAAGAGAGAGGAAGGAACAGGCTCTTCAAAATGACCAGTCCCTCTTCCTCCCTCAAGGAGACTTTGAGGGAGGCAGAGGGAGGCCAGAGCTCTGCTGGGAGAGCCTGTACATGGGAGGAAACATTCTGCCTGGAGACCCCATTTTCCTCTCCCAGCTGTACAAAACTCCTGCCTTTCTAAAGGCTAGCAAATTTGGAAGTGGTAATTCATATTAAAAACATAAATAGGGATGGTTTAACCATCATTCCCATGCTCAAGAACCTATAATGGGTCCCTATTACCTGCAGAAGATAGTTCAGTCTCCTTTAGTTGTTTTTGAAAATTTTTCCTAACAGGACCCCATCCTGCCTGTTAACTTCCCTTCACCCATGATTGTCAAATGTAAACTTGACGTCAGAGCAGTAGCCTCACTGTCGTCGAGTCTTACTACTATATTTTTGCTGGGTTATTCTTTATTTCATGCCCGTCTGCCCAAAATATATTCATTTGTTAAATCCTAGTAGAGTCCCACAGGGGGCTAAAGCCTGGCATGTAAGCACACCCCAATTTCTCTCCTCTCTGTTCCTGAGCTTTCACTGGGATCCACGCAGTTCACTTCTTTTTGTGTATCCTCAGCTGCTAGTATATTGTGCACATGAAAATCACTCTATTATGCAACTGGTTAAATAAATGTATCAAAAGAAAGTGGCTAGCACCCTTATCACTACATTAGAAGAGAGTTCTGTGTTGACTATGCTGGGAGATAAACTTACCAAGGCAAAGAACTGAAATTAGCTCTGTTTTTTTTTAAGTTTTGTACTTCCTCCACTCTTTTTTAAGAATTTTTATTTATTGATTTTTAGAGAGAGAAAGAGAGAGAGAAAGAAATATTGATGTGTTGTCCCACTTATTTATGCATTCAGTAGTTGCTTCTTGTATGTGCCCTGACGGGACTGAGCCCGCAACCTTGGTGTATCGGGATGGAGCTCTAACCAACTGAGCTACCCAGCCAGGGCCTGAAGTTAGCTTTTGTTTCATGTCACTGACATGGAATCAGAATCTCAGATTTTTGGAACTGAGGGAATAGATCATTTAGTTCAGCACCATCATTTTACAGCTGAGAACAGTAAGACTCATGATTGGAAAAGAAATATTCAGAATCCATGAGCATAATATATGTGAGAGGGATAGAGGATACGCAATAGGTGATTTTTCAATTCTCTAACATTAATTTATCCGCAGCAGGCTTATGTGGCCACTTTATATTTACATTAGGAGGTCCTCTAAGTATTCCAGAGTGGTGTTCTCTTATTTTGTAGAGCCTCACTTCTTTATGTTCTCATCAGAATCTGATGAGGGAAGCACTTTTCGCAGAAGCTTCCACCCCCATCTCATCACGAACCATCTTTATTGGCACTTGTAAGCTTCCTGTGCTAGGTTACTCGGCAGGCCAGGCACTTCACAGCGGGAGCAGCTGGGACGCCAAAAGATCACTTGCCCAGTGTCACCAGATACTAAGGATTAAAACACAAGTGTTTTATATATATCCACTGCAGTCCATTTTCTACTACCCCATGATGCCTTTTTCTTCCTTAAGTTTTTATCTGTACAGCTTAGAAAGGAAGCACATTTGCATTCTGTTATTAGCAAAGAGAAAGAACAACTAATATAAATACTTCGCCCTCCAGGGTAGAAAGTTAGGAGCCAAACGTGGAGAAAGGACAGCTGGCTTTGAGAGTGCTGTGAGAGGCGCTGCCCTGTGCCAGCAGGGGACAGAAAGCGGGAGCTGACTCGGGGTGTGGGGGTGTGGCGGTGTGGGGGTATGGGGGGGGTCAGCTAGCTCTTGGCTCCTCCTAAGTTCCAGGCAGGTTTTCCCAGGGCAGAGTCAATGTTTGTTTTATGTTGTAGAGACCCCATGACATATGTGATCACATTTCACTATTGTGTAAAAATGTCAGACAAAATAAGCACAATGTTTAAGTTATTTCTACCATTGTTTCTTTCCATTAAATTTTAAATATTTTAAGGTTGTAATTTAAAAAATTAAACATTAATATTGCCTCTTTTTTATTCATTAACAGAAAAATAAGTAAATATATGTTTTTAAAATAGTTTTTCAAATACCGAGTCTTGTCACATTAATGAATCAAAAAGTCATTTTGGTAGGTGGCAATTAGCACTTAAAAACAGAATAGAAAATATCAGGATGCACTGTACTTAGTAACAGTAACTATTACATGTTATTGTGAATATAATTCTTATAATGGGTCCTGGTTTTAAAAAGTTTGAAAACTACTGTTGTCATGCTTTGGAGGATTATTTGGAAAATGGGTTATGAGATTAGCCTTGACATAACATTTCTGCTTTATCATGGGCTGCAGATAGTATTCGGTCTTCTCTTGATGTGAAACATTCACTTATTAATTCAGTTAACTCAACAAATAAATGTTGAGCGCCCAGTATATAGCACACACTGTTCTGTAGGCTGGGGACGAGATCTCTGTAGCAACCTATGCACAAAGCTAATCATCTTATTATACACTGTAAGTTTGCATAAGGGTTATCTGTAGGTAACACAGAACTCCTTTTATGTAAAAGAAAACCCGCTTTAACGATCCTTTCCTATTCCACACACCAGTTGTGCTTACACTTCCCTGGCCAGGGTATATACAGCCATACCTAGGTGCAAAGGAAGTAGGGAAATGTAGTTTTTTAGCAATAAAGTTAGGATATATTTCGAAGGAAGAAATATGTTTCTGTTGGTGGAAGCTAGAAGTTTCTGTTGCTATTGGAAAAACAAGCTAGACAGGTGTAGGGTTGTATATGTTGTCCACTGGGCACAGACGCCCTGCTGAGGGAGCAAGTAGGGGAGATGAAGTTTCCATTCTGCTTGCCAGGCTGTGTGCCCTCAAATGGGCCTGCGTCCACCCACAGGAAGGGGCACCGTTATCTAATTGGCAGAAGGTACCTTCTGCTCTGGCCAAGCATCTACTTACCAAGTTGTGGGCCTGGGCAGCTACTCAGCCCAGGGAGGGACCCTTTTACTAATTTGCAGAAACACCCACTATGTGCGGGTTTTGACTCAGAGGCTGGGTCCCAGGAAACCTATCAGTGGCCTTAGTATTTGACCCTAGACAACTGGTTCTGGCTCTTCTCCTAGCATAGCTTTCGTCTCCTTGTTTTTACCGCTTTAAAAATAATAAAAGTTAGTTGCCCAGCGGTTGAGCATTGACCTAGGATCCAGGAGATCACAGTTCGATTCCCTGTCAGGGCACATGCCTGGGTTGCGGGCTCAGTCCCCAGTGGGGGGCGTGCAGGAGGCAGTTAATCAATGACTCTGTGTCATCATTGATGTTTCTATCTCTCTCTCTCCCTCTTCCTTCCTCTCTCTGAAATCAATAATGACTAAAAAAAAAAAAAAAAGTTAGGAAACAAAACTGTATTCATCGTCTTAACACTTTCCCTCTCTCTCTATTTTATTTTAGAGTCTGAACCAGCTCAGGTACAGATCCTCATCTCTGACCTCAATGCCATCCTTCACGTCACTTTTCACCCATTGTAGGAGAGGGAAATTAGGGTTATAAATTAAGCTTACATTTACTTTTGATTTGAAATGGAAAATTAGATTTCTTTTTAATTTCAACAAGTGCGTGAAGGAGATAATGCTGTACCAAAGGACCCCATTCTTAAGCATCAGAATTATGAAAAGATTGGAAGGGTCCCTACACAGAGAAATACAAGAACAACTCACATAAGCCCTACTTTACCTAAGGCAGCCAGGTGGTGGTCTTCCTGGAAACAAGGGGGAGGGGGAGGGGGAGGGAGAACCTGGTCTAAAAGTTGGTGTGACTCTTTTACTCTTTCCCTATGCTCTCCTAAGAGAACATTAACAATTTATCACCAACAAATGCCCTGCAGGTTTTTCTTTAAGTAGTCATAAGAAAACCAGAAAGCAAGGAAAACAGAAAGGAATAGTCTGCTTATTTTATCTTTTTGGTGTAATTTTCTTTTGCCCCACACTGACTTTCTTTAAGGACCCACCCTTCCCTCCGTTTTGCATCTGACCTGCATGTCAGGTGAGCTAGAGAAAGAATAAACAACAGGGTGCTCCTCTGCATGTCTTGCCCTGTGACTGTCCAGCGGCAGATGGTGAGTGGGTTGCACGTAACAGAGAAACAGACCGGAAAGACTGGGATTATTGGACTCTTTGGGACAGACACCTCTGTGTTCTCACTCTTCCGCTGTGCTGAGGTCGTTCCATCTCTCATGGAAAATGAGCCAGGAGTGAAATCTGTCTTTTATCATCAGAACTTGCCTTTGTTATAGTTTTGGTGTCTAGGAGAATTGGTCTGTGTATAAAACTCCACCCTCAAGTGATACATTGAACCCAGCAGGCAGATCGAATTGGAGGTGAGGGTGGCAGGCATTGGATGCCACCTTCTTATAATTGTCCTCAGGTACTTCATTCTAGAGAAGCTGCTGGCTGAGACTCTGGCTCATAAATCATTTCCCCTCTACTGTTGGGTTGAAGGTCAGTCTCATCAGAACTCAATAGTACTGTCTTATTAATCAAGAAGAGAAATTAGGGGAAGCCTGAGGAAGCATTTCTTTTCTCCCCAAAGTGTCATTTGACTAGGTTGCCTTAATTCAAGAGTATGGTATGAGTTAGGCTCTGTATTTTCAGTGAAATGTTATTCACTATAAAAGAAAAATTTCCTCTGCTGTTCACGTACTGTCAGATTCATCTAACCACCTTGCTAATGAAGGCATCCCAGCGTGGGCTGTGAAAACCGAGTGTTTTTATTAGTTACAGGGCTGCTGATTTCCTTCTCGACACCTTTATTGATTACCCTTTGAGTACCTGCCGGTGCACCAGGTGCTTTGAGAATTCACACTGTAGGTCAGGCAGAGTTGTTTCTGTAGTAACTTTGCAATCTTAAAGTGTGGATAAGTGCATTGAGAAAACTGAGAAAGGGAGCTGAGGGTTTTAATAAGAATTTCAAAGTTGGAAAGAAAGTTGAGTTTTAGGGACATCATTTCTTCATCACTGCCTCTTAATGTGAGGGCAGGTTAACTTTATTTTATTTTTACAAATAGCTAAAATTTATTGGATTTTTCCTGTGCTCCAAATAGAGTTCTAGTTCTGTATTCTTTACATAGATTATTTCATTTTTAGATGGAAGGTTTTCCTTTTCTTTTTCAATCACAGTTTACATTCAGGTTAACTTTAAATCACAGCAGGCTGACTCTTTTTTTGACTACGAGGAATGCTTTCTGATAAGAGAGACCTACTGAGCTGTCTTGCCGAAGGAAGCTGTGGAATCCTGTCTGAGTTTAGAAAAAGGGTTGGTGGATGTTTGTGTCTTGTCTGCCCAGCATCAGACCTCCTTTCCTTTCTGAGCTGCTTTAGCCTTCTGGTGAAGTGTCCTTACAATAAATATATGTTCTGCTTAGGTGGAGTCAGTTCTTATAAGCTTGTGTGGACCCAAAGAGTTGAAACACTATGCTGAGACTAGACTTTAATTATATAGTAGGTGCTTACAAACTGGTCAGTGATGTTCTTGTTTTTATGGTTCTTCACATGGCAACTAAGAGGTTCAAATCAAAAAGGAAGACTCTTTCTGGAACAATTAGTGGACAGGAAAGGGATAGATAAAGTGATCTTTGGAATTCTCTTCAGCTCTTTGCTTCTGAACTGAAATATCCCAGAGTGTCTCTGTTGAGTGTGAGCTCAGAGCCATAGGATGAAATCCCTTCCTTATATGATATTTGGAGTATTTCAGTAACTAAGCTGTATTGAATGAGGTTCAAATATAACAGATCATATATTGAATTTCACTCTGATAAGTTACTGTACAATGAAGTTGTAGGGTATGAATTATACACAATAGGATAGGAAGGGAGCATTTAGAGTAGCCGCTGCCTGACAGTATGTACTAGGCAACAGGAAGAATATTGATGCTTTGAGGGCAGGGACCCTTCATCTTGGCCAAATCCAGTTGCACCAAGAATGCCCCTACCCATCGAACATAGGTAGGGGCATTCTTGGTGGTGGTGGCAGCTTTATTTCTGCTCTCAGATATTGGCCAGCTGGCCCTGCAGGATTAGAACTAGGTTTAAATGAGCGAACATTGACAATCACAGACAAAACAATGTTTTAGAGAATTCCAGTGCCTTCTCTCTAACTCTAGCCTGTCCTAGGACACACTTACTTTTGGGGTCTGTCCTAGCCTATCCCTTGTGACCACCTCACCATTTCCTTCCTGATTCTGCAAAATGCCTGGGAGGGATTTGGGTGGAGGGGGGAAGTAGTAGAGGGAGGTCTTTTTCTATAAGGGCTAGTGTACTCCCCACCCTCACCCCCAAATATGCAGACACGCACATTTTGGCTTTTGATCACCAGATACCCCCCTGCCCCACACACTTCCAGGTCCTTTCTTGCCCCAGTTGGGCTCATTTTAGGATGGATGCCCCAAATCAGAAAATAATGGTGACTCTTTACTGAGTCCTTTCTGTGTGTTGAGATTTACGCACATTAATTAGAATCCTCTGAATTCTTTTAAAGATAGTAAATTATTTCCATTTTTTCAGAGGAGGAAACCAGCTCAAAGAGATTAAATAACATGATACAAGTTAGGATTTGAACTTGGGTCTGTGTAGCTCCGAGGCCTGTACTCTTTCTGAAAACCACACAGCCTCCTTTCCTATTCATCCGTGGCAACTGTGTTCTCTGCGAGGCCACGTTACTCCGTAACTCCTGGTACAGATCTCACTGAGGTACAGGCCTGAGTTAGAATTTCCCGATGCTTTTGGCTTCTGCTTTTGGCAACAGCAAAACATGCAGAACTGTGTTTGCTCACCTTTTACTCCCAGCCTCTGTGTGGAACATTACAGGTGCTTAATGTTTCTTGCACAGGGTTGCTCCTGATGTGTTCCCATTGCCAGGAGGTGCAGGAAGGTGGGAACCCCCCAAAGTGCAGCTTCCATAGCAGTCGATAGTGCTCATGACAATGTAATCTGTACACTGAGAACAAAGTGGGAGATGTGAGAAAGATTCACCAACCCTCCCAAATAGCAAAGGCGTACTTGGGAGGGTTGGTCACTAAGAATGGTGTCTGTTCTCACACCTGGCATTTGGGCCAATTTCAGTGTATGAGGGTGTGCTTCCAGGGACTGGTGCTCAGCAAGGAAGCCTGCAGGCCTGGGAAGCGCCACCATTGGCCAGGCAGGGGAAGTGACCCAGCCGCCCAGTGTGTCTCCCCCGCCTGGCTGCCACTCCCCGCACAGACCCCAGCTCTGCATTCCGTTGGGTAGGTGGTGAGCCTTTCGCCATTCAGGGTCTGGAGGAACACTGAAAAGCCATTAGTTTACGTCTTCCCCTCTCCCTCAGAAAGTACAAGTTACTCTGCTGATTTATATTTAATTGATTTAATTATTATATTTAGTGTATCACAGATACGTCGAAGACAGGCTGGGGAGGAAGGGTAGAGACTGGCTTTATTTTTAACATCTCCCTAAAATATGTTGCTGCACTCCTTGTAGCCAACATGTTAATTTCCTCTTTCCTCAAATATTTTAGGAATAAATAAGCCAAACTCACCCACTTTGGATGCCACCTCCATTTACCTCCCCAGCCTCCCTCTAGCCGTGGTGTCACTGAAGTGTGCGGCCTCCAGGTCCAGGAGCAAGCAGAAGGGAGACGTGAGGAAGGGAGCCTGAATTATCGACTCAGACTCTTTTCCAACTGGGAATAATTGAACGTTTTCTCTCGTGAGATTTTGGCCCAAACAGTGGGGCTGCTCACTGAGAAGCAGGGTGTCTGTCTTCCCTTCTGTACTCGAATGTTCTTCGAGCTCTGTGTCCTTGGAGGGAAGAAGATGGCTGTGAAGAGCCCGTTCAGCTGCTGCCCTTGGCTGCACTTGGGCGGACGTGCCTCCTGCCTGTCCACTAGCTCGTCTCTCTCTGCCAGCAGTGAGCGGGGTTAGCATGTGTTCCCTTTAAAGACCCCCTCATGCCTGTCTTATGCAATCCAGCCTCATCATTCCTGTCCCCACTGCTGGTTTCAGTGGGCAGTATTCACCTGGGGCTGAGGGCTTGCAGATAACCTGGCTGAACCCTTGCTTTGCTAGTTTTCTCCTCTGAATCAAAAGAGAGCCAAGGAAGTGTGGCTTCTAACTTGGAGAGGGTGCAACAGTCACCTGACCCCACTGACTGCCACCTGCCTGAGCGACAGAAGGTAGGACCCATCTGTTTGTTCCAGTGTGACTGGATCACACACACACACACACACACACGCGCGCGCGCGCACATGCGCACACACACACACCAGTTAGCAGGTGGGAAATTTATTTTTCAGGACATATCATCCTGCCATTACAGGGAGGATTCTGGTACTAATTTAGATGCAAATAGAATTTCCCAATGCAAGCTGATTACAGAAAGGTCGGGATGTGTATGTGCTCGATTTCACTCCTACGCTCTGCATTAAGTTAATGTGCTGCTGCAGTGTGGGCTCGATGGCGGGGCTGGGCCCTGGCCTCAGTGTTTGAGAGAGTTTATAGAAGAGGCATATGACTCATGGTGTCAGCTCCTCCCTTCCCACCCACCCACCCCCTTTTAAGAGAAGAGAAACTCTTTATTTTGTCTATTTCTGAGAAGCTTGAACTTTTAATTTAAAAAATGTGCTGTTGGAGCTCTGGGGCTAAGATAAAAAGGAGTAAGTTTCCTGTAAATTCAGTTTCCATCCTGCTCAGAGAACTGATCTCAGTTATGCTGCTTCCAGACCAGGCCATGCTGGGTCACAGCCTGGGGTATATAGGAAGCTGGTGATGAGAGCTGGTGGGTGAGAGGGTGGCAGAAAGGCCTGTGAATTGGCTTGGTTACTGCAGTGCTACATCAGTTTTTTTAGGTGTTTTTGACTGTAATGCGGAGCCAGAAATTTATGCATTTGTGTATGTTTTACTGACTATATAACAAGGCACATGCATATATAATATATTGTATTACATATAGTTTGAATAAAATATGTATACCAAAGTTTCACAAGCAGTACTTATTCTTACTACATGCAGTGTACTCTAATATTTTCTATTTGAATCTGGTCTAAACCATTAATGAACCGATACATTGATTTCACTACGCACTTTGGGATCTCAAACTATAGTTTGAAAAGCACCAGTTTAAGAGATTGGTGGACTCAGGTAAGGGCTAGTGGATGGTGGAAAGGTGGGTGAAGAAAGAGATTTAGTTCCACGATAGACTAAACTGGACTTGAGAGCAGTAAAATTAAGTACCTGACTCAGGGCTCCTTTCTGCAACTTGGGCTGAAAAGCAAGCCTAAGCTGTTGTTAATAATGCTGCGACAAATACAGGGGTGAGATAGCTTTTCAAATCAGTGTTTTTGTTTCCTTCGGATAAGTACCCACAAATGGAATTGCTAGGTCATATGGTAGTTCTATTTTTGACGTTTTGAGAAACCTTTATACTTTTCCCATAGCAGCTGTACCAGTTTACATTCCTACCAACAGTGCATGAGGTTCTCTTTCCTCCACATCCTCTCCAACACTTGTTTCTTGTGTTTTTGAGAATCGCCTAATAGGTGTTAGGTAGTCTCGTTGTGGTTTTTTTGATTTGCATTTCCCTGATAATTAGTAATGTTGAACATCTTTTGATGTGCCTGTTGGCCATTTACATGCCTTCTTTGGAAAAATGTCTATTTAGATATTTTGCCCATTTTTTAAAATCAGTTGTTTTGTTTGTTTGTTTTTTGCTATTGAGTTGTTTGAGTTCTTTATATATTTTGGACATTAACCCCTTATAAGACATGTGATTTGCAAATATTTTCTCCCATTCAGTAGGTTACCTTTTTACTTTGTTGATGGTTCCCTTTGCTTTGCAGAAGCTTTTAGTTTGATGTAGTCTTGTTTATGGACTTGTTTATTTTTGCTTTTGTTGTCTGCTTTTAGAGCCAGATCCAAAAAATCATTACCGAGACCTATGGCAAGGAGCCTACTGCCTATATTTTCTTCTGGGAATTTTATGGTTTCAGGCCTTACATTCAAGTCTTTAATACATTGTGAATTAATTTTTGTATGTGGTATAAGAGAGTGGTTTAGTTTTGTTCTTTTGCTGAATTGTACCTCAACTAGAAAAAAAGAGTGCCTAAGCAGATACGCTGTTTTGGTTCACAGTTGTACTTTCCTTGTCAAGAATAATTATTTGTAGGAATGAGTTCTCCTTAGGTTATTGTAGTCATTCTGTTCTACCTTTAATAAGAAATAACATTTCTGAGCTTTACTATCCTTAAACTTTATTGTTGTGTTATATGGTGATAAAATAGAGCCTCATTTACTATTTCTTCTAGAATTTCTATGTAGATTTGTAGCTACCTGCAGTTGTTTATAGAACAAGGTAAATCAGTATTGACCTGAGTCAGAAGGTCTTACTATCAACAGCTGCTTGTCCTCTGTCAATGGACGGTGCAGAGGCGGCTGCTTCCTGTTTGGCTAATCCTCCCACTTTGGGGCATTCGTGAAAGCTTCAGTTTTACCTTCTGCACGGCTGAGCTGCTTTCCCCTGGTTTTTTGTTAGCTTTCAAGTGATCACACTTAGGCTCTGGTCTCATCCTCGTTAAGGAGGTTGCCTATATGGGGGATTAGAGGAAGATTTTGAAAAGTAAGATAATGGGGCAGGAGAAGATTTTCTGGGATAAAAGGCTCCTAAGGGCTCTGACAGTATGGAGAAGGGAAGAGATGGAAAGAGTGAACCAGATGTTCCTGGTTCAGGTATTAGTTTAAGGTGAATGTGACCTCCATTTATAAAGAGTGTGCAACTTGATGCTTAATAGAATTGGGTCTTTAATATTTATACCACGTTATGTAAATGATGCCCTCCAAGTGCTTTCTTAAATCCTCTTAGCTTATAAATGACAGCTTTGATTTTTTTTCTTTAAAAAAATCTTTCATTTGTCCGACCTCAGAGTAGTAAACGATAGGTACTTAGTGCCCTCCTTTCATGGCAGCCCCCAAAGACCGAGACTTATATTCTGAAGAGCTGATTGCTGTGCTTTTGAGCTTATTAAGGTCATGGGTAACTTAAGGGGGGCAAGCTGATGCTGCATTATTGGTGCCAAGGCAGCTCCTGGAGTTCTGCATGACACACCCACTCAGCAGTGCCCAGTAGGTAAGATGAAAATACCATCTTGCGGAAACTACACACATGGCCCATTTGGAGTGATTAGTGCTACTTTTTTTATAGTGATCAAGAGTGTTGGGGAATTAGACGTTTGCCTAAATGACTTTGGATTAGATTTCTGCTGAAGGCCCCCCGAGACTGCAGTAGCGGAATGGGTGTGAGCTCATGAAACTACCTGTTAGGTGTTGTGAGTCATTTCCCTCACAGCTACTTGGCAACATCAGTCATTTTATGTCTTTATTAAAAATGTTCTTTCTCTCTGAGGCCTTCAGAGCACATGCAGAGAAGAGGGAAGAATTAAAAATGAAGCTCAACTCTGGCCAATGTAAATCCCCGTGTCCTTGGGGGATGTCATTTATGCAGGAGACGTTTATTAAGTGCTGCGTATGTGCTAGACCAGTGCATCGCACTGGAGTAATAAGGAAGGAGACACAGTGTGTGTCCCAGGACAGGACTAAGAGTGCCGGAGCTGTCACTAGCGAACACTGGGAAAAAGGGTAGAAGCAGTTTGATTCAGAAGCTGGGGCAGCCCACGAGAAGCACGCTTCTCAAGGCAGTTTATGTGTCAAGTGGTTGACACGTTTCCTTTGCTATATTTGGGCCACAGAGAGCCCTTTGAAGTGGCTCAGATGGCACAGTGGTGAGTTGAATATTTGAGGATCTCACACCATTGATGCTGAGCTGGTGAGGGAAGGGTGTTTGCCCTCTGATGGGGTGCTCAGACCACCCAGGGTGCTGCTGGGTGAGTTGTCCATAGGTTGTGAGAGAGTGCGTTGAAATGCAGTATGTAGGCATGCCTTGCTCAGAACAAAGAAAACAGACAAAGCCCACTTGGTTTCTCTTGCCCACCTGGACTCATCTATCTAGAACATACCTAAGAACCAAGAAATTTATGGAAGTAATTGAAGCCTTAATGCACAGATGCGTCCATGCAAGGCCTGTCTACACTTATAAAAGCAGACTCGGAGATCCAGTTCCTAAACTGCTTTGTGGATTTTGAAAGCAGAAAATTACAAGCGGAAGAGAAATGTATATAAAAGTCACAGTATGATAAAGTGGCAGTTAGCACTTTTAAAGGGAGAAATAAAGAAGATGGAAAACTGAAAAAGAGAAGGTGTAATCACGCTGAAAGCATCACCAGCCATTTCGTGGATCATCCAGTGTGTCAGGCTCGCCGCAGGGGAGACGGCCGAGATTTCTAGGGCAGAGGATTGGAGGTGGGAGTTTTGAACAGTTTTCACTAGTGATTGTCATGCAGCCCCGTTTAGGTATTTCTCCACTACAGACAATAAGGCCATTGATGACCCCTCTTCATCAGATGTTATAGTCTGCTTTGAGGAAGACAGATGTATTCCAGGTCTTCAGATGCTCCCAGTCACAATGGTGAAGTTAATTTATTGAAGCTTTAAACTCTTCAGAGTTCTGTTTCCTGAAAGATGGACATTTTACAGCACGGGAAAATCCCGCCACATGGAAAATACTAATTTGTGTTATAAAAAAGCCACAGTTACTTTATAAGCAGCAAATTCTTATAGCAGTTTGTAAGTACCACTTTATGTATATTATTCAGCTATAAAAATGTGACTTGCAACTTTGCAGAAACACGTCTGAACATGTGCATCACTGTGTGTTCACCTCCCATTTGCCATTTATTATTATATTATTTTGTGTGCTGGGTCATATACGTAATCCATCTTCCTGGACAAAAAAATGTGTTCTTAATGTTTCCAGCTCATTGTACATAGCAGGTCTCAGTAAATACTTACAGAGTGATGGCTAATGAAACAAGTTCTGCTGAGCTATCTAATTAATCCTTTACTGACCATGCAAACACGTTCCCTTATCTTTTCCCCCCAGCGATTGCGCACACAAATCTTCATGGTGTATGAGCTGCATTTGATGATTAGAGTTGTCTGAACACTTGAACCGCGTCTTTATGCCTTTGCTTCTCCCTTACTGAGCTAAAGGGTGGAAACAGCGTGAGGTATTGCGGGATGTGAATAGGTTATCGGCTTCAGATGAAGCTCTGAAGTGTGTTCTTGTGGCAGGTGTGTTCTTGCCTTGATGGGGTCACTGCGGTGAGGCCGGGGCCGTCGGGGAGGCATGTATCACAGCATCGCGGGGATGCTCACCTGTGCTCACTCTGTCGTTGGTCCCAGGTGACTGTGGAGGAGGTCATGACCACAACTGCCTATTTGGACCTTTTTCTGCGGAGCATCTCCGAGCCAGCACTACTTGAGATCTTCCTCCGTTTCATCCTGTTGCACCAGCACGAGAATGTCCACATCCTAGACACTCTCACGAGTCGAATCAACACCCCATTTCGGGTAAGATTTCAGGAGAATTTGTTTTGGAATAGGATTTTGAATATTCTCTTTTCTCTCCCCTACCCCTTTTTTCCTCCTTTCAGCCATTACCTTTTCTATTTTGGAACTAGATACTGCATTTTGCTATTAGGAGTTCTTTTGTCAGGGAGGTGGCACTTACTGCCTTTCATAGGACATTTTTCTCAATTTCTGGGTTGGCACTTTCTTCTATGGAACTAGCAGAATGTGCTTCTGAGGAGGCACGATGCAGGGGAACATATGGGCATAAGTGCAGGCAAAGCCAAAGAACCAGAGTGTAGCAAGTCTGGGTATCAGATAATATAGTTCTGTATTTTAAAATGGAAGTCTGGGCAGTGGTGAATTTAGGAAATCATTCTTTAGTTTGAAGTTCTGATCAACTTTGAAAATCCTCTGATACTATTAGTGTTGCCCTTTGCACCCACCCTCCCGGGCAAGGGCTATCTCTATTTAATTGCAATTATTGTTTTAAAATTAAAAGAATGATAATTTAACAATGTATTATTGACTTTGTAACATACATGTATGATATGTGTAACAGTAATAGCACAAAAGGGAGTTAGAAGGATAGAGCTATATAGGAGTAATATTTCTCTGTTTCATTGGAATGAATTTAGTATAAATCTGAAGTCTGATAAGGTAAGATGTAAATGGTGTAGGGCCTAGAGGAACCACTAACAAAATAACTTAAAAAATATACTGAGCCTTGGCCAGCATGGCTTGGGTGGTTGGAGAGTTGTCCTGTATACCAAGAGGTTGCAGGTTTGATTACAGGTCAGGGCACATACCTAGGCTGCGGGTTCAGTCCCAGTTAGAGCATGTATGGGAGGCAACCCATTGATGTTTCTCTTTCTCTCCCTTGCTCCCCCCTCCCCCTCCCCTCTCTCTAAAAATCAATGAACAGGACAATAAAAGAGGAATAGGAGAACAAAAAAAGAAATCATGATATATAGAGAACAAAAAGTAAAACAGATAGAAATCCAGTTATAACGATAATATTAAATGCGAATAGGCTATAAAATTTAATCAAAAGGCAGAGATTGTCAGACTGGATAATAAAAGAAGTTCCAACCATATGCCATCTACAAGATTCAATGATAGTAATAGATTGAAAGTTAAATTCCTAAACCTGAACTGAACCAAATAATTGATAATCCACATAGAATAACCTTTAAAAACAATAAGTTAAGCTTATGGAACAATACACTTACTCTAAAGATAAAAGCTTAAATAGCTACAATACTTTATAAAACTTCACAGTGTTGGTCAAGGAGTATAAACTTCAAGTTAGAAGATGAACAAGTTCTGGGGATCTAATATACAGCATGGTGATTATAGTTAACAGTACCGTATTATACACAGTATTAATATAGTAACCCCGTTAAGTCAATGTCTAGGGTGCTCAGCACAGTGCACTTGTCTTTTTATCATTGAGTTGTAGGAGTAAACAGAGAATGTATGTTCAGACTGTCAGTTCTCCTATGGGATTTGATTAGAAAGCCTAAGCCTGGAATTAGGCCATTATGCAGAATTACCCTCCTACAGAATGCCTGTGCGCTCCTATTTCCAGTTTCTTAAGATCCAGGTAAACCTGCCCCTACAACTCTCCAATACATACATCCTGTACAAAGAAGGAGAGCCCGAATTACTTACGTGGCCTGATAGAATAAAAGCTTACTCCCAAAAGAGCATGACGATTTTATAGTACACCTTTGGGTTTCTTTCCTGTTTGGTTGGTTATCTTTCCTTTTTTGGAAATCAGAGTGTGAAAGAAGCCTTGTTTTTTTAATGAACTTCTTAGAAAAGCACATTATCACACCCTCAGCACTACTGACAATGAAACCAAGGAGAACGTTTGCTCCAAAACCAAGAGGAGCTGAGGCTCGGAGCTGAGAACTCCAGAGGCAAAGTTGGCCAGGGCATATGCAATTTTCTGTCAGCCCTGCCTCGTAGATAACTAATGTCATATCTGAAAATAACTTAGGCAAACAAGGGACATGCAGGAGCTCTGGTGTGTGCATGTGCACATGTGTGCATATGTACGTGTTGGAGAGTTGTATGGGTGTCTTTATCTGGATCTTAAACAGTTGGAAACTATAGCGAGGCATTTTGTAGGAGGGTAATTCTTCATAATGGTGTAATTCCAGGCTTAGTCCTTCCAATTGAACCCTATAGGAGAACTGATAGCCTGAATACATGTAATACGCATTCTCTCTGGCAGCCCCATGTTTTATCAAAACTGCTAAAGAAAAGAGGCCATTTTATTTTGTAATTCTAATTTATTTGCCATCTGTGGAGAGTGGAGCTGTCCTTCCCATATCTGAAATAGAATGTGTTTATTGCTCCCCAGCTCTGTGTGGTGTCCCTGGCATTATTTAGGACTCTCATCGGTTTACACTGTGAAGACGTGATGCTACAGCTAGTTCTGAGGTGAGTTGCCATCTTTTGTTCCCTTTAAAGAAAGACCCACTCTGTACTATTGCTATTATGTATTTCTTTGGTAATATAAGCTAAACAGGGGCTGTGCATCTAAGGAAGAAAATCATCAAGAAAATCAATTTAATTTCTGCATTGTTTCCCAAGGCTAATTTTAATTTTACTGTTAAAAGTTTTCTTGGGGCCAAATGCATTATGTTATAAATATGCTCCTGCAAAGAATAGATAGGATGTTTGGAATTTTCAGAATTATTATAAAAGCTCTTCTGGAATGTCTTTTTCCTAAAGTACATTTTTAGGGCAACCTGTGGTATTTGAGAAAAACAAATTTTCTAAATGTGAAATGCTGTTGATATATAGTTCCTGTGACCCTTGCTTTGGTAATGGTACAAATACAATGTGCACTCTTAACCTGTGTGTATGTTTCAATTAAATTCAGTAAATATTTAATGAGTACTCTCTGTGTACAGTTCAGAAGGGAGTAAGGTGCTGAGCAGACTAATTGAAAAGGACTTATGCACGAGGTAGAACACATACGTCCTTCAGGAGTACAGATGGGCAAGTTTTTGTCAGGTGGCTGGTATTTGATGACAGGTGTTGGGAGTCAGGTAGATTACTCTTAAGACGACATTAATTTGGTCATTTGGCAAGGGGATTCAGGAACCCTAAATCCTGCCTTGGCCCAGGTCTGCCTCTCCTTGTGGGGTCCCTGAGGACAGCAGCAGCTTCTGTAAAAGAAGAAAGGGAGAGTTGGCCAGGGCTTGTGCTCCTACACACTCCTCTGGTGGTGTGGAAAAGCCCACCAGGGTCTCTGGACATACCCTGCACCTCCTCCCTCCTTACTGGGCTTCCCCACCCTTCCCGTGATCCCTCTTTGGGAGTAAGGGTGGAAGAAGCCAGAACAGGGGGGAGAGGGAGAAGCCTTGGGCTGCCTCAGGTCCCCATGTGGGTTTTGACACAGTGTAAGTAGAGTTACCAGGAAGATGGCATTCCAAGTGGATGTAACAGCATTTCCAAAGAGGTAGCTGTGGAAAGGAAGGGGATGGCAGTGGCATCACGGGGACCACAGCAGTGGCATCGCCGGGAGCTAGGTAGAAACGCACATTCTCGCCCTCTCCCAGAGGTGCTGACTCCGCCACTCTGGGGATGGGCATTTCCACAAACTCTCCAGGGGATTCTGACGCCTGGCTAACCACTGGCTTAAGGGGTGGTGCAAGGTGGCTCTCGCACCTGCGAAAGGGAGTGATAAAAACCAGGCCGGAGAAGCTGGTGGTGGCATAATGGTGGAGGCCTTGCAGAGTTACCCCTTTATGGGAGAGTATCACCTATCCATTTTCTAAGTTTAAAAAGTTTTTGGACTTTTTAGTGGTTTAGATCAGGTCATCAGCAGCCACTCTCATGGCATAGCAAAGAACAAATCCTACCGTAAGTGATGCCTTGGGTAGTGTGTGCTGGGCATTAGTTATCTGTCCTAAAAGGATTACTTTAGCTCCCCATCAAATCTCTACTGATATGGGAGAATGCATTAGCAATGCTGGAGTGAAATCCATCAGAGCAACTTGTTAAAGCTTTTTTAGGGCTAGTAATGAGTTTTTGCCTCCAACAAGGGCAAAACGTGATTGTATTTAAATGTTAAACTCTTGGATACTGCTTCTCTGATAGCATGAAAAGCTGGTGTCGTTTTTGATTTACCTGGAAGCCTGGCCCTGCTCAGGATGTGCAGAGCTTCCCGATACCAGGTTGCCAGGCCAACTAGCCCAGGTGGTGGGAACTGGCTGTTTACCTTTACAAGGTGAACTCTCCTCACCTTTTGTCTGCTTATAAGGTGGTGTTTGTTCAGAACTGTCCTTAGAGATGATACTCGTTAAGGCTTTTTTTGAAACACAGATCGGTACCTTATGAAGGTGAAGAAGTTTGCTCATGATTGAAATATTTACATGTTCAAGCCAGGACTAGTTATTTCCAGGGTAAGGACTAGTGATTTCCCAGGAATTACTAGGAAAGCGCATGAAGGGCACATTATCACAGGCTCTGAATAGAGTAATGGAAAAAATGCCAGACAAAGCCATCTGGTCCTAGGCTTTCTTCTTTGTTTCTTTGATGATGAAGATGAAGAAGATGATGCTGGTTGCCTTTTATTGAATACTTTATTTCTAATTCCACCGCACTGCGTGGGGGAATCCATGAGAAGAACTAATAGGAGGGCTTACACAGAAGTCGGGCATGTGGCGGACACGCAGGAAACCTCTACTTCCTGGTCTCTGTCCTCTGAACTGCTGATCCACCCTCACCCCGCACACACACATTTAAAAATTATTTTTAATTGTGGTAAAATACACATAACAAAAATTTCCCATTTAACTATTTGTAAGTGTAGAGTTCAGTGGTAGTAGGTACATTCACAGTGTTGTGCAACCATCACCACATCCATCCCAGAACTGTTTTCAGCTTGCAAAACTAATACTCTGTAATTATTAAACAATAGCTCCACATTTCCCCTCCCCCAGCCCTTGGCGGCCACCATTCTACTTTCTGTCTCTATGCATTTGACTACTCTGGGAACCTCATGTAAGTGTTTGCCTTTTTGTAGCTGACGTATTTCACTTAGCATAGTGTTTTCAAGTTTCATCCATGTTGTACTATGTGTCAGAATTTTTTCCTTTTTTTTTATTCTCTAAATATATTTTTTTATTTAAAATATTACAAATGTCCCTTTATCTCCCCAATGACCCATTCCACCCCGTCCCACCCCCCTCCCCAGTCCCTCTCCACACCATTGTCCATGTCCTTGGGTTGTGCACATGTGCATATAAATTCTTTGGTTACTCTCTCCCCCTCCACCCACCCGCCCTCCTCCCTCCCTCGGACATTCGTCAGTCTCATCTATGCTTCCATGTCATTGAATCTATTCTGTTCATCAGTTTATTAAGTTCTTTAGATTCCACATAGAAGTGAGACGATGTGATGTTTGTCTTTCGCTGCCTGGCTTATTTCACTTAGCATTATTTTCTCCAGGTCCATCCATACTGTCCCAAAGGGTACAAGAACCTTCTTTACAGCTGCGTAGTATTCCATGGTGTATATGTCCCAAGGCTTTTTTATCCACTCATCTACTGATGGGCACTTGGGCTAGAATTTTTTCCTTTTTAAGGCTGAATAATATTCCATTGTTTATACCACATTTTTAATCCATTCATCTGTTGATGAACACTGTGGATTGCTTCCAGTTTTTGGCTATTGTGACCAATGCTACCGTGGGTGTATAAGTATCTCTTCAAGACCCTGCTAGCAGTTCCTTGGGTATATACCCAGAAGTGGAATTGCTTAATCATACGCTAATTCTATTTTAATTTTTTAAATTGTTTTTCATTATAGTTGCACCATTTTACATGCCTACTAATATGACACAGGGTTTCCAATTTTTCCAACATATATTATTTTCTGTTCAGAAAAGAAGTACTTTTAATCAAACAAAAATGACAGGCAGATTTGAGAAAGAACCAACTAAAGCTCTTAGAAATAAAACCTGTAGTTATTAAAATGAAAAACTGAGTGTTTGGGGTAAATAGCATTTAAGACACAGATCAAGAGAGAATTAATGAACTAGAAGATAGATTGAGGAAGTTACTAAGTTTGCAGCAGAAGAAGATAGAGAGGTAAAAAACATGAAAACGAGGCTAAGAACCGTGGAGGCTAGAATCCACGTAGGACCCCAGACGGGGAGTGAACTGTTGATTTGACTTGACCTATTCTGGTTTTGGAATTTGCAACCTCATAAGGATTTTGGGAGGATCAACTGTGGCGATCTGTGAAAATGTGTTGAAATGCTATAAAGTATTACACAAATGCAAGGGAGTGGAATTTTCTAGAAAATACTTTTTAAACTAATGAAAACAATGTCTCTTCTGATTTAGAATCTGTACCAAAAGCAAGGATATGAAAATCCTCATTCTATTATTCATTTAAACTTTATCTTAAGGGACATAAAAAATAGATTTGTAATCCATCCTTTTATTGTTGACTGTTGTCATTTGAATGCACACGATAAATTTGTAGATCTGGGAGACAATAAAGCAGTGAAGATTATGTGAATCCTTTTAATGGAGTTATTTGTTATGTGATAAATAATAACTATACATCAATTTCATTGCAACCCAAATACTCTTAAATATTGACATCTCAAAGTGATAATCCATTTGTAGCTGATATCTTTCTTTCATGGAGGAAAACATCAGAAAAGTAAGTTGAAATAAGATACTCCCCAAAGAGAGGCTATTTTAGTGAGCAGAAAACCAAAGAAAAATAGTCCATCTCCATGGATGTAACTTATGATAGGCCAGTGCAGGCAGGAAATGCTGACTAGCAGTGAAGTGAGAGATCACTCCCATGTTCCTGGCACTTCCCAGTTTAGGCAGAATTTAATTGCTTAATACTCTGAATGCCATTGATGAATATTCTGGTTAGGGCGCTTTTTCAGAAGTGCTGATCCATTGTCAGCTTTATGAACTACATTGCCTGTTGTGTTCAGATAGAGGTTGTTTTGCTCGAAGAGCAGCTGTGTGTACATTTCAGGAACATTTCCATCTAGCATGGGAATTAGGTGTCTGGAGCAGGGCACAGAAAAGCCAGCCAGCCTAGGGTTGGATAAATAGGAAAAATGTGGCCAAACCATCTTTTTGAGATTCGCTAACATTGCTGTTTAGATTTTTGCCTAGTAGTGCATTATTCAGGTTAACATCATCTCAAAAGAAGCGCCTTGCTTACGTCACCATACTTCACCACTTTGTTTTGTTTGTTTTTATTGTTGATGGAGCAATAGGCAATATGTGTGCTTTGTTATCGACTGGTTGTCACTGAATTGTTTCAGAAGTGATGATTTATTTTAATGAGTGATACCCAGGTAAAGAGAAATAGATGTGGAATTGGTTGCAGAGAGTTGGGGAAATAATGAAAAGAGTGAAGACAGTATGGACAATATATATATTTTTCTGCTATATTGTGGGTTGACTTTGAGTAATCTGGATTCCTAAAATCATATATTTATTACTTTGTGATTATATTTACTGACTTCTGAATTTAAATAAAATCCCCAAACAAAATAAGTGTAGTAAAAATGAAAAGATAGTTTGATGACAAATACTTACACTAAATTCCTGAGTGACTTTTCTGCTATCAACAGCCATTTCATTTTGATATTTGACATTGGGAAGCATCTGACATTCATTCTATTTCTTTTCTTAAAGTCTAGTTGGTATACAATATTATATTAGTTTCAGGTATATAACATAGTGATTCAGCATTTATATATCTTATGTTGTGATCACCACAGTAGTAACCACACATCTGTCACCATCCACAGTTATCACACTATTATTAACCCTTCACCTTTTTCACCTGTTCCTACAATGCTCTTCCCTTTGGCAACCATCAGTTTGTTCTGTGTTTCTGTGAGTTTGTTTTGTTTGGTTTGACTTTAAAAAAAAATTTGACATATAAGTGAGATCATATGGTATTTGTCTTTCTCTGTCTGACTTACTTCACTTAGCACAATACTCCCTAGGTCCATCCATGTTGTTACAAATGGCAGGATATCATTCTTTCTTATGGCTGAGTAATATTCCATTGTGTATATATACCACATCTTCTCCATTCATCTATCAGTGGACACCTCGGTTGCTTCCATAACTTGCCTATTGTAAATAATGCTGCAGTGAACATTCATTTTGTTTTTTTATCTTTCCCTGTAAATGATGGAAAGGCAGAGGGTCAGTATATGGTGTTTCTGCCCTTCCCTCTGGGATAAGCCTTCATTCTAATGGCACAATAGAAGTACTGCATTGAATACAAGGGCGTTATTCATTTGAACTGATTCCCCCTCTTCCAGTGTTGTAGAACCTCTCCTTCAGTCTGTAGGGGATCTCCCTTTATTCAGTTTCCTCAGAAGAAAGCTCTGAGTTTCAACTGAAAGCGTGGATTTGCAAAGTTGCAAATTCCCAATTCCTCTTTATTCTGATATAATTTCAAGCCTCCCATTGGTGATATTTGATAAGTAGCTTTATTAGGTTTGATTCAATGTGCCATTTTAAAAAATATTTCTTGAGAAAGAGTAAAAATCTATTATATCAGCTCGTCATGAGATATGCTTGATTTGAGGTTAAGTAGTCATTGAGTTCCTGTAGTCTGTACAAGCATTGAATCGGTTTATTTCTTAAATAATTAACGATGAGAATAAGGGTACAGTAAGTCCTGTGTAATCTGAATTTCCCCAGGCGTCATGAGCTTGTGAGAGCAGATTTCACATCCACACTGTAGGGTAGGTTTCCCTGGCTCGCCTCCGCCCCTCACCGAAGACGTTGGCCCCTGCGAAGCATCAGCCATGACTCCTGGGGGCTCCCTGAGGGAGGGGTTCGTTCATGAACAAGTCTGTCCCCCACTGGTTGCCACAGCAGCCTCTGTTGTGATCTCCTCCCTGGATGAGGCCCCTTTGGTTGCTGCTGCCTCACCTCCGTCCCTGCTGGGCCCTCGCCCATCCTGGGGGTGCCCGGTGCCGAGGTGCTGGACCTGCACTGTCTTCCCTTGTGCCCGAGGGGCCAGGCCTGTGCTGTGTCCAGACAGGTGGCAGAAGGCCTCGCTCCCCTGCATCACTCTGAGTCACTAAACATCTCTGCTCAGAGAGACCCTTGTGAAAAGAGCTTCATTTTCTACCCACAGCAGCCACTTCTTTTCCAACAGAGCTCAGATATGAGTCCCCAAAGCTGGGCCAAGAATCAGAACAGACCTGCCCCCTTTCCTTTACCGCTCCCCGTCATCTTTCCTGTCTGTTCTTGAAACTGAACTTATGAAAATAGATGACTCCACATCAGACGGCGGGGCGGGTCTAGATCTTAGTGATGGCAGTTTAGGCCTCAGGTGTGTGCCCAGGAGTGCAGGAAAAGCCACCTAGATGGGGAACTTGATTGTTTTGGGGAACAGAAGGCTAAGTGGCAAGCTTGTCATCTCATAGCTTGAAGGTTATTAAGATGTTTGGTGGAAAGTACTGTGAGGAGAATGAAATAGTTTTTCCTCCTTGACGGGCTTTTGCAGTAGGTCCGTCATCAGCATAAAATAGGTTTTCCTCATTTGGATCAACAGACGTGGGAGATGGCTTAGTGTCTGCGGGCCTTAAGACATACCCTGAAAGTTATACTTTTATCTTTTTCACTGACTCCTTAGTCATAGCTTGTTTTTCTCTGCACTGACTCTTTCTTGAAAGTTAAATGCAGAAATGAAAGCATCTGGGTTGTTGAGATTGTGGTTGTTCCCATAGAGGCACAGTCTCCTCTGGAACTGGCTCCTGCTCACAGGGGTGACATGGGGCTCTGAGCCTTCAGCCCCACTGCTCCATCTTGGTTCAACAGCAGAGCCTTCCTCCCTAATAAGAAAGTAAGCCATTGAAACACACTTTCTTCTATCCGTGAAGCCCACAATGTGCTCCAAGCGTGTCAGAAACGATTGCTCATATTTTTCTTGTCTCCACAGTCATGATGATACTAAGATGCTTTGATCCCCAACCAAAAGCGTTTTGTGTGCAATGGGGCCCAGTGCCCTCACTGAGTCTTTGGCCATTGTATTTTCTCATGGTCACCCAGGAGAACAGAGGAGCGAGTTTGTACTATGCAGTGGTTCTGCTGCCCCTCAGTGCCCACTAGGAGTCAGAATACCTGGGATTGTATTTCAAAATTATTGAAGGAGGTCCTTCCTCTGAGAGCACATTGTATTGAGGAGGCAAACACCAACATAACTGATGTGAAATACTAGAGCTGTAGTAGAGGTCTGTGAGCATAGTGGAAGGAAAGAGTAGCCCTGTCTTGGAGTAGGAAGCCTGGAGGCCTTCCTGGAGAAGGTGACACTGAAGCTGGACTTTGTAGGATGGTAAGGCATTTGTCAGGCAGGTAGAACACATTTTGGGTGAAGGTTACAGTGGGTGCAGAGGCACGGAGGCAAACAGGGATAGCTGATCCATTAAGAGATGAGGAAGTTTGTGGAGCTTAAATTGTGAAGGCCTCACATGCTCTGCATAGGGGTTGTTCTGTAAGAAGAAAGAAGCCCTTGACAAATATTAAGCAGGAGAGTGGACCCTGGGGGCCAGTGGGATGGATTGAGAGTAGGGAGAGGATGGTCACCCTTGGCCATTAGTCCTTATTATGGCTTAGGAGGTGGCTGACTGGGAAGGGACATTTCGGAGACTGAATGCTGGCCCTCTTTGTCATTCCAGGTACCTGATCCCTTGCAATCACATGATGCTGAGTCAGAGGTGGGCTGTGAAGGAGAGAGACTGTTACTCTGTGTCTGCAGCCAAGCTGCTCGCCCTGACCCCTGTCTGCTGCTCCAGCGGGATCACCCTGACACTTGGGAACCAAGAGAGGGATTATATTCTCTGGTCAAAGTGTACGCATGATACTTCAGGTAGGAACTTGCTGGTGATGGTCTTTAAACAAAAGGATGCCAGATTCTGTCTCTCCTTGGGATATGTGTCTGAGAAGATGGAGAGTGAGCTCCATTTCTTTTATGAATGTCTAGTTGGGGGTCCTTTTCTGCTTCATAAGGAGTAATGGACACTGTAATCAGTGTTCATTTTCATGCCCAGCTGTCACTGATTTCATGCTCCCAGACCTTTATTTTAACTAGGATTTCTAGTGTCGTGCTCAGAATCCAAACGTGAGAATGTGTACCACTCTGTCTTCTAAAAAAAATAGGGGTGAGGGATGTGGAGGTGGTATAGCTAAGATAGAATTAGCCCTTATTTTAATTTCAAAAATGGCCCATTTTGATGCTTGCCTGTCAATAATATATCATCATAAAGCTTGAAATTTGTGATACAGCAACAGTATCTGAGCCATTTGATTGACCTACAGGAGTTATGGTGCTCATGTGCTGTTTGCCAGCGCACCTGACCTTGTACAAGTAAAATGGAAATGGTCACCTCTGTCAGCCTTGGCCTCTGAGGGCAGCGGGGACAAGGAGGTGTTTGTGTATCGTTCATTTACAGAGACTGTTTTAGTTCAGGAAGATTCTGCCTGTCCTGCGACCACTAGGACATGGTCGAGTCCTGGTGTTCACTTGGATGATCGAGTCTGTATTCTGATATCCTCCAAGCAGTGTCATTCTGTTCATCTGATGTACTTCTTTAGACTGTAGGCTGCTTGACTAAGAAAATATTAGCATATTTGGTATAAATGTAACTTTTAGAAATTAAGGTTGTCTTACTGATTCTTGGTCTTTAAGGAAAGAAACAGTATATGCATGGAAATTAATAATTTTTGTGGCAGTATAATAAGATGGGTTTTAAATATATTTCCCTGTTGGTTAAACTAGTGTGGACTTCTTATATTTTCCTGCCCAGTAGTTATTTTTTAAAACATATTTGAAAACTGATGTCTTTTTTATTTATTAAAAAAGCTATTTCAAGAATGATTCTGTGCCTTACCTTGCCTCAGAATTCAAAATTCAAGTTAGACAGTTGTGGAGTGCCTGCAACTTCCTTTCCCTGTGTTACATTTAATTCTTTGAAAAAGGTGGTATGCCTGGTCTAGAGATGAAGAAACAAACTCAGAGAGGGATCGGCTTGTCCAAGGTTATCCAGCTGGAAGGTCCTCTGGTTCCAAATTCCGTGTTCCTTCCACTGTGCTGCCTCCGGGGTTCCTTACAGCAGACAGATACTGTAATGGATGAATGGTTACACAGATGGAAGTGTAGGTAGGTAGGTAAGTAGGTGTAGGTGCAGCGGTTAAGAGCTAGGATT
Source organism: Miniopterus natalensis (assembly GCF_054644295.1). Classification (NCBI taxonomy): domain Eukaryota; kingdom Metazoa; phylum Chordata; class Mammalia; order Chiroptera; family Miniopteridae; genus Miniopterus; species Miniopterus natalensis. The sequence continues at coordinate 43,606,794 of NC_142084.1, forward strand.
CTGAATCTTGGGCTCTGCTACTTTCTTGGGCAAATTACTTAACCTTTTAAACCGTTTTCCTCATATAAAGTCATACCTACCTTAAAGTGTTGTTCCAAGGATAAGTGACCTTGGACATGTAAAGCTCTTAGAAGATTTCCTGGCATGTAGTAAGTGCTAAATAAATATTGCTAGTATCGTGTGTTTTTAAATGTCTTTTTATGTAAAGTGGATAAGAGATAAACTAACCTTTTAGCAATAGAGCTTTAAAAAAATGAATTATGTCTACCTTGGTGACAGGAAAATGTGTATTTTTAAAAGTTCAGTTCTGGCCTAGTCTGGAAGAGATTTAGATAATGAAGAGACAAGAAGCTTGCAAAGGTGTGGCATCGAATGAAACAAGAACAGGGCTGACAAGAGACAGCTTGTGCTTGAGCTGTGGCTCTGCCCCAACTAGTTAGCTGGGTGATCTTTTGTCTCTGAGCCTCTACTTCTTCATCTACAAGTGGAGAAGATGCTGTGCTCCATGAAGGCTGTTGTGGGGATTAAATTAGCTAGCACTGAGAAAGCACCTGTCCCATGGGAGATGTTTAAGAAAACTGCAGAGTACGTGTTGTCCTTGTTTGAGTCCCTTTTTTTCAGTTATGCAGTTGAGAACTTGACCGTCAGAGGCAGAGTGGGAACACCTGAAGCATCCTTAGGCGACAAGGACTATTTTTGTAGTGGAGAGGCCTTTATCATAAGAGACCATGGGGTACACATCAACGTCCCAGTCGTTCCCCGGAAGGCAGAGCAAGTCAACAGGATTTTCTAAAAACCCAGTGTTTTCTAGAGAAAACCTGTTCCCAAATTCATGGGCTATAGGCCTTCCACTTTAGAATTGAAGTAAAAGTCCTTTAAATCATTACCTGCACTGTGGCAGGTACTATATTGAATACATTACCCAGTTTAATCCTCTCAGCAACCTGGGAGGGTGCCGTTATTAGCTCTTACTTCCCTTAGGACTGCTGCCAAATCCATTTTCAGCTGGAGACAGCCAGTATCCCACTGGCCGTATTGGTTTGTATCTCCTACGAAGGTAGACTTTCTGTTACCTTCCTTCTTAAAATCTAAGCATTTTTTATCGTTCCGAAATCAAAGTAGCAGGTGTGAGAAAGTCTCGGCAGCCAGAGGAGACACATGCCCGCCCACTGCCTTTGTCCCCCACCCCTCCGAAGGGCTCGAGGGGGCTCACTCATTCCGATTTGTCCGCCTCCCTCCCGCAGGGCCCGCCGAGCAGCTCGCAGAGGCGCCCGCCCCGTCGGCCTGCATTGTGCAGTACGGCAAGGCCCTGGACATCAGCTACCTGCAGTACCTGTGGGAGGCCCACACCAACATCCTGCGCTGCATGAGGGACTGCCGCGTCTGGTCCGCCCTCTACGACGGGGATTCCCCCGACCCCGACACCTTTCTCCGGAGCCTGCCAGAGGAGAGCCCTGCCAGCTCCGCCTACCCCGGGCTCAGGCTCCCGCCGCAGCTCCCCAGCAAGACAGGGCCTCAGCCCGCTCCGAGAAAGGACAAGAGCCAGACGGAACTGGAGTGGGACGACAGCTATGACACCGGGATCTCCCCGGGGGCTGCCGTGGGCTCCCCCCGGCCTTATGATGATCTGGAGAATCCTGGCCTGCCAGCACCAATTGACCCCCCCAAACACATCCAGGAGATGAAGAGGACTGCCATCCTCCGCTTCAAAGGGTCCTACATCGAGGAGTCCGACTTCCAGGATGACGTGATGGTGTACAGGCTGTGTGCGGAGAAGGACTCTGAGGACACTGGAAAGTCACAGGAGGAGCCCGCAAGCCCCCTGGCCCAAGGCCAGACCGAGGTGCAGAGCACCCCCACGAACAATGGCCCCCTGCCCAGCCCTCAGCCAGAAACAGACTCCGAGGAGGAGCATCACAGGGACAACTCGGACATGTTTCCAGATGTGTCCGAGGAGCCGCCACGAGAAAAGGAGCCCGAGGAAGCCCCAGAACCAAACTCAGAGTTAGCAACCCCCCTCTCCAAGGCAGAGCACAGTTCAGACCCGACGGCTGCTGACCCAGAGGGAGATTTCATTGCCCGGTACGACCAGATCATTAAAGACCTGGATTCTGGCAGCGAGGGCTTGATGGAACAGAACTTCTCCTCACCTGATGCCTTGCTCCTCACAAATGAGCAAGAAGGGAAGGAAGAGAGCAGAGGAGGAAGGGAGGCGGAGGAGGGGAAGGAGGACCTGGAAGAGGAGGATGACTTTGACGCTTTCATAGTGGAAGCTCCTGCCGAGGAGACCGTGCCGTCCCCGTTTGGGGTGAGAGATGAGACTGACCTTGCCAGTCGCCACCCCATGAGGACTCAGAGCACCCCATTCACAGGTGACCATCTTAGCTTGCTTTGTGATTTCTGCTTTTGAAAGTACTTGTACATAGGACCGCAGGAGAGTAAGGTAGGTGGAGGGAAGGAAGGAGCATTAGCCGTTTACCTAACAGAGGGGCAAAAGTATTTTTGTAAAGAGTGGAGAGGGGGGTTCCATTTTTATTTTATTTTGTCATTCTCGCAATGATTGTTGGTTTGTGTTTTTTTACCCCCACCAGCAAATTAGAGGTTCAATTTTACTGTTGAGTAATTTCCCTTGAAATGCCTGTGATAAAGTAATAGGACTGATGAAACGACATAAGAAACCCAGTCTCGTTATTTAATAGACCCATTTCCTTTAGTCTAATTTATTTTTCTCCTTAGCATTTATTTCATGTGTATTTTTTATAAGTACATCCCCCCCATTAGAATGTATGCTCCACGAGGGCACAGGTGTTGGCCTGCTCTCAGCTCCATCCCCAGCACCTGCACAGTGACCAGAGCACATGGTCGCCACTCAGAATACTTGCTGTGTACACATCAGAACCATGGGGGTTAGTTGGGCCTTTGCCTGGGAACTCATTTCGGATAGTCACAGAATCTTCATCCAAAAATAAGTACAGTGGACCCACATAAACTCCTAATTCTACCAAAGAATGGCTGTTCCAGTGATACACCCGTCACCACGGGTAGGCATCCTGGGAGAGGCAACGCGATGAGGGTATCAGGTAAGAGGATGGGGGCGAGGGATTATGATGCAGAGCATCTTTAAATATCAGCCGGTAACATCTGAACCTGCAAATCGTGATGCAGAGGGATGGCTGGGGTGGGACCCTCCAGTGGTGTTCAGGTAGCAAGGAGAGGTCCCTAAAGGAACTGGCATCACAGAGGGACAGACAGTGGCCTTGGGTTCAGGCCTGTCAGGGGATCCTGGTTCTGCCACTTTCAGCTATGTGGCCTTGGTGTCCCTGATCACCCTCCATTCTCCCCTGTGAGGACTGAGTGTAATACTGGGGGGTCATTATTAAGGTTACCGGCAGCCCCCAGCAGCCCTGGCAAGTAGGGGGCAGCCTGGGAGGAGAGGTCATGCTCTTGCCGCCTCGAGTCAACCAACATAAATCACGTTACGCTCTGGTCCAGCCAGATAGACTTTGCATGAGTTCAAGGAGCTCCTTCACCCTCCTCCAGTACTTATTCATCTATTTACTGATGCCTAAAATTTTATTTAATTTAAACAGGGAGAGAGCTTTTCATTTTACAATTAAAAGGCTGAGGGTTCTAGTTGAGAGAACATTTCAGTGTGAATGGGTTTTAATTAAAATTCAATCAGTCGGTCAATCATAAATAAGAAGGATTAAATGATCTCAGTTTTCCTAGTCGATAAGGGAGGAGGAGGGGAGGGAACGCCCCAGACCACTGGAGGGGCAGGAGCTCCGTGGAAGGAAAGGAACAGAAGAGACCCAGCAGGGGTCCCTATGTTGCCTGAAGCCTGCCCCCTTTACTGTCGCCCAGGGGAAATCCCCGCTGTTCCCCACTGTTCTGCAGGACACCAGGGCCCCCATGGCTAGTAACCAGCCTTTCCTCAGAATGCCAGCCTTATAAAGCAGCAGCATCCCTGGGAAATATGTAAATTGAGGAAACCAAGTATAGCTTAGGGCCAAAAAAAAAAAAAAAAGCTAGTACAATACCTTATTAAATAACATCAATATTTTGCTTATGATACACCTGAGAGCCAACAATACATAAAGTGAGTTTTCTGATACATGTAGGTAATTTTAACTAAAACTTACCCTTTTCTCCTTTGAAACTGGTTGGCAGTGTTAGGAAACACCTTTACTCTTTCCATATAGTGAACTTTGTCGTTTCCAAACTTCTGAGTGTGCTCTGCGGCATTGGGCTTAACGTCCACCTCTGTGTGGAACCCTGGCTTCCTCTGAAAAGAATTTGTTTCTTGGCAATATCCATTTCATTTATCTAATTAACGTGATTAGCAACCTTTATTTGGCAGGTTCTATGCTAGGTACTAAAGACAAAAAAAGGAGTTTGCAGACTTTTAGAGGAAACATCAACAAAGAATTTCTTAGTGAGAAGTGCACTGTCAGTCACTGTATGCCAAGTCCCATGGGACCCAGGGCAGGGCGCAGGAAAGGCTTCGCAGGGCAGGGACATGAGCAGGGAATGGAACCAGGTAAAAGTGCCTGAGAATGACGGTCCAGAGGAAACAACAGGCAGAAGACAGATGAGACTGGCCGTGCATAGGGCATGACAATGCATTGGGATGTGGGCAGAGAGGAGTGTGGGAGAGAAGCAGCCAGAGGGCTTGGTGCCTGCCAGCTCCTAGGGGCCTTTGGGCTAAGCAGGGCACTTTGTGCTGCTGGCATTGAAGATGCACTGGGAGTATTAGCGTTGGCAGGGGTGTGACTGGATACGTGTGGAAATGCCAGCTTTGCAGCAGCATGCAGGGCACTGCAGTGGGAGACGGTTGTGCCAGGGAGGTCGAGTGAGACTTGCCATCTTGCCAGAGTTGAGAGTGCACCAAAGCTGGCTCCAGCGATCCTGTGTCTAGGAACAGTTCACCCTCACACGTGTGTGCTAAGGCATACATTCAGAGACGTCCACTGCAGCACTGTTTATAACGGGAAAAGGCTGGACACAACCCACTGTCTACCGGTAGGTGACTGTTTTACTAAAGCAAATCCCATGGCAATTGGGTATTTTTTGGCCCTGAGATGAATGAGACAGCTCTGTATGTGCTGATATGCACAGTCTCCAGGATATGTTGTTAAGTGGAAAAGCAAGGTGCAGAGCAGTGTGTAGAGAATGTCATTACAAGAAAATACCAGTAGACAGACAGACAAGACACACACACACACACGCGTGCGCTCTCACACTCCTGGGAGGCATGGTACAGGCACTGGACAGAGATCATCTGAATTAAAATTGGGACTCTTCCATTTCCTGGCTGTGTGTACTTGGCATTTTGCCTTATCTTTAAATGGGGATAAATAATAAACATACTTCGTAAGAGATGTTGTATCTAAATAAGCTAATACAAGATAAGTGCTTAGAACACTGCCTGGTACATACTAAGTGATAAATGTTTTTAAAAAAATAAATTTTTATTTAGTTATAGACATAAACATTTTTGGTGTAGAATACACTAGAATCTGTTAAGAGGACTTGCCTCCATGGCAGAGGCCTGTTGTCTATTTTATACTCCTATACTGTTTGAAGAAAAACAAAATTTTAAATCATTTCACTCTATTAAAATAGAAAACTATTGTTGAAGTCCAGATAAGAAGTGATGAGACTGTGACCTCAGGCAGTGCTGGCAGGGGAGGTGGAGGTGAAGGACGGCGTTCAGGAGATATTTCCACTGTAGGATTGGCAGAGCCAAGGTACAGAATCAATAGGATCAGGAAATATGGGTGGGGGTGCAGATGGAGGCAGGGGGAGGGGCACTTGAGGACACACAAGTGAATGATAGGGAGGGGCAGTGGAGGTCATCTTAGTTGTTCTGAAAAATCAAATATCTTATGGCTGTGGAGTTTATCTGTCCTCCTAGAAGAAGGGGGAAAGTGCACCCTCCATCCCCGGTACACACCCGTGGCTTTCTGAATTGCAGCTAGTTTCCTGATTTTCAGCTGCTTGCCAGTTTCCCCTGGCAACTGCTTTTTGCTAAGCAGTTCTTTTTTTTTTTAAGTGGTAGAAATCAACTAAGAATAAAACAGAAATTTGAAAAGGTTTAATGTATATCTCTTATTGCACATGGCTAAGAAGTTGTAATTAATGTCATTTGTGGGTTATAATGACAGTCTCTGGCCTTGACCTAATATTCTGTCATCCCAGTGAGACAGTGATGGCACTCTCCCAGGGAGTGGGCCAAACAGGCTTTTCTCTCTGCACTTACAGCAGTGATGGACTATAAATGGTGTCTCCTGGTCATTGCATGGTCGGCAACCTTCATGTGTGTAGGGTGGCCAGCTGAGGCCAAGTGCAGTCTGGGATGGTGCCAGGGAAACTGAGGGCTCACATTCAGGCCATATGTGTTACAAGAGACTCTGCCCACTTAAATATGGCTTAATACACCTGTCTGCTCCCTCTGGAAGGAAAGAGATGATGCTGAGCCTGGGACTGCAGAGGGGCAGGAGAGAGGGGATGGAGAAAGATTGGGTCCAGGGTTGAGGAGGGTGAGGACAGCCTTCTTGTGGATCTTCCTGGAAAGCTAGACTTGCACACTGTGATGCCTTACAAAGAGTTATTGGTGACAATTCTGGGGTTCTTGATGGAGCCCCATCAAGTTGCTTTCAAATTGGGGTTCCAATCCAGAGTTTCTGAATATGTTTGGCAACCTCTACCAGTGTTGTTTTTCAAGCAAGGGCTCTTCAAAGACACTCTATGCAAAGAGCTCATTGACCTGCTGGGTCATAGATTGTGACGGAGGATCTCAGACTCCCATCACAAAGATGGGAAAGTTGAGACTAAGTTCAGCATGGGGGGGGGGTGCTTTTTCTGTGTTTTGAGGCTCCTTAGAGACATGCTTTGTGTTCCTGGTGATGGGACTATTGCCATTACCCTGTTACTCGCCTGCACGGTGAGAGGTTTGTAGTTGGTGTTCCCATTTCTCACTACCACAGCTTCTGCATGAAGCACCTTGTGATAAACTCTGTTTCTATTAAACTCATGTTAATGTTGGTGGCGTCTTCATAAAGCACATTTCTCCATCCAGGGGTATGTGCTTTGTTATAGATATGCTATGGTTTAGTGGCATCATCAATAGCTCCACTGGGGGAAACACAAAATTCTCATTGATTTTGCTTAATGGACCACTTTTATGGTAAAACTAGAAAATATCTTCCAGTAATTTTGTTAATGCCAGATTAATTTTCTTGATTTTTCCCCCCTGCCTTCAGTGAACTCAAACATAAAGCATATTAATTTTCTGGTGACCCAAATTAGCCGAAGCTCCTTTTTTCTCAATTTTTTTAATGAACTGCTTTTTAAAAAAAATGAAATAATGGATTTTCTTTTTTAAGGAACCTATGACATACCAAACTATATCTCCCCAGACCAAGTCCCTTCTCTCCCTTCCTTCCCTCTGAAAATTGAGGTGTGGTTACCTAGTTGTTCAGGGCTACCAGCCTTATTTACCCTCCCTCCTCTCTCTCTCCTTGTCCTGCATTGTGACGTTTGACAAGAATCTTTCTCATGGTGCTTATTGGGGACAGACAGCTCCTGTTGACAGTGTTACTATTTGACCAACTTAGTTCATGTGGTTTGGTATTCTTGAATAGCATGAAGATTTTTTGTTACCCAAACTTGTGGTTGCCTCTAATGTTTGCATGGAACCCTGAGGCACTAAGGATCATGAGCTGATAAATGTCATGGTTTTGAGCATTGGCAGCACCAAGAAGTAAGAAGTGCAGAAACTCTGTGGAAAAGTATATCTTAATTTTAAAAATTATTTGTCAAGGTCTATGATAATTTTCCAAGTGTTGCAACTGCTCATGGAGTCAAAATAGTAGTTCCCATGCACACTTGTCTGCTTTCTTTCTGTGGCGGAGGTTTTGTGTGTGTGGGTTTGAGGCAGGAGAAGACCCATCTGCATCTCCCATGTCTGTACTGGATTTGCACCTGGTGGGGCTGTGGTTTGGGAGCCGTGGCCCCAGTGGCTCCTTAGCTGCCAGAGAAAGACATCCCCTGTGCCTGGCTAGCCCTGAAGCCTTGTATTTCTCCCGCAGGCCCATTCATCAGTGTGGTCCTGTCAAAGTTGGAGAACATGCTGGAGAACTCTTTGCATGTTAATCTGCTGCTAATCGGGATCATTACTCAGCTAGCCAGCTACCCCCAGCCACTGCTGCGCTCCTTTCTGCTCAACACCAACATGGTCTTCCAGCCAAGTGTCCGTTCTCTCTACCAGGTATGTTAGCTGAGCCCGCATCCGTACCGGCTGATTTTATGGGTGCTAATGAGCAAGGCTCCTCCTCTTCTTCCCATTTTTTTGTTAACAAATTCCTCTAAATTATTCGCTCTTCTTTCTTATCCGGGTTTGCTGGTTGTGTGTAGATTATTCTAGACAAACTGCAAAGCCTCATTTAGTTTGATGTTTCGAGGGTGCCCTACCAAAACACCCCGGCAGTTAAAAATGAGCAAATCCCTAACGTACTAGCTCCTGCAAGGAGGGCTGTACCTGAGAGATACACTGATAACAGGGTGGAATTCCGTTTGAAGCATTAACATCATTAATGTTGTTTTTGACAGGTCCTAGCATCTGTGAAAAACAAAATTGAACAGTTTGCTTCTGTGGAGAGAGACTTCCCAGGACTCCTCATACAAGCCCAGCAATACCTGCTCTTCCGAGTGGACATGTCCGACGTGACACCTGAGTCACTAACCAAAGGTAAGAGGTTTCTCGCCTGTGTCTCTCCTTCTCCGGCTCCCCCATTTCCCCCACCTCCCGATCTAGGTTCAAAGATGCTGGATAGGCTCCTGGGCTCTAAGAGCATCTAAATATATTTTCATTTTTCCCCAACAGCAAGGAGCTTTCTGTTGGTGTTCTTAAGCCTAAAGAAAGGTCTGCCTGGCCCACGCCCAGCCCGTTCTCGGTTTGGAGGGTCTAGCGGGCATTTGCTTCCCAACCGAGAGGGGCTTTGGGAAGGAGCACACAGTGTTTGGGTTGTCGCCAGGCTAGAATAAGTACCTCGGCGCCTGGGGCCAGGAGGAGGCACTCCATGCCACATCTGGAGGCGTTTCTTGGCTGGCCCTACCCTGAGGAGGGCATCCATTCTCTTTGTTTCCAGAGACTCTTGGGCCCAAAATAAGTGTGCTGTAGGGCTCTAGAAGGTAAAAACTGTTCATTTGGACTGGGAGAAGTAGTGTTTATGCTCATCTTAAAATTCCTGAGAGGGCCTTTTCATCAGTTCAAGAGGTGTTGGGCTGGGGCCTGGCAAGGTGGGCAGGGAGGGTGGTGGGTGGGTGCTCAACAGGAGACTTGAGGACTGCCTTGGTGGTCAGACACTGGCTCTGAGAGGCAGAACTGCACCTCAGAGTAATTTATAACCCTTTAAAGGAAGTTGAAGGCTTGACCTCGCCTCTGTGCTGCTCTTTGATCTTGGTCATTGGGCCTCACTGGGTCTCAGGTTCCTTGATTCTTAAGTGAAGAATTTGTTTTCCATCTCTGAAGTCCTCTCTGGCTGTAGACTCTGGGTGTGAAGAACCCTTAGGGCATCACAAGGCGGATTTTGCAAGAAAGGTGGGCCTTGTGCCACTGGGGATAGGGGGGTTCAATCTTTGGCCCTGGAGTAGGGCATGGAAGGCCATTTGTACAGGGAAGGGAGCCCCACCTCTCAGGAAGGTGGGGACTGCAGGCCCGCATGGCCTCTGATACCCATGGGCACAGTTAGTCTGTTAGCTGTTCCTCTTGAACAGGGAGCGTATGGCCACAACTCACCTTATGAGAGAGGGTGCGTCAGGTAGTTAGCTTCTGTGCATAACAAGCCACTGCAGAAACAGAGTTAACAGAAAGCCGTTCACGAGGACTCGGGAGTCAGTGTGGCTACCCAGCTGTTCTGATCTGGGCCGGGCTCTGCTGTTTTGGCTCTTGTGTTGCTGTCAGCAGGTGGCTGGATGTCTGGGGTGGCCTCAGTCATATAGGTGGCTGCTGACTGGGGTGATGGGGATGACAGGGGCCTGTGCTTCTCCTTATCCAGCAGGTTAGCCCTGCTTGTCAAGGTCATGGCCGCTGTGTTGCAAAGTGAGAATTTGCAGGAACGTACAAAATCTCTTCAGGCTCCAGAATTCTGACGCATTCTGTTGGCCAAAGCAAGTCCCTGGGCCAGTTCCAGTCCAAGAAAGGAGCAGAATCCCCACCTCCTGATGGGAAGAGCTGCAAAGAATTATGGCCAGTGTTGCAGTCGCCAGACGGGGTGGTGTCAGTTTCCCTACATTACACCCCAGGCTTGGTCCTCACTTATATTTTACAACTTATAAAATGCTTTCCCAGACAGTCAATTTTTATTTCCAAACAGCACTGCAAAGTGGTCAAGAAAGAAACTGTTGGGTTCATTTTCATGAAAGGAAGCCAAAAGCAGGGGCCCAGGGTAGTCAGGTGGGACCACGAAACCCAAACGCCTGAGACTGTCTGCCTAGTTCATGGGGCTGACTGCCCACACGCTGACTGATGTCGTGGGCTTTCCTGGGCGAGAAGTGCGTGTTCCAGTGAGGGATGGGGTCACTCACACCTGTGCTCTTTTCTGGCTTGAGACTGTCTGATGGCTGTGGCCACCAGATATGTGTCCAGGGAAGCTTGTTCCCACATACAGTTGTCAAATTAGTCAGCTCTGGCTGATGTTTTTTCAGGGACTTTGACTTGTAGGGCTTCTCTTGGGATGTAAGGCTTTTCTTTCATTGAGTATTTTCCACATCAACTTCCTAACTTCTTCCAGATTAGCAAAGTGACACCCTCCCTCAACTTGAAAAAACTCCAGACCCACAGAATGGGAAAGGTCCCTGTCCCCTTGTACAGAGCTGGCTCCAGGAGCATTGAGGGTGCTGCCTGTAGATGAGTTCAATCTAGGAGCCCCGCTCTCACTGGGACACAGAACAATTTATAATAAAGAATCCCAGTCAAAGGCCAAATCCTGGGGTTTCCAGGTCTGTGTGCTTGCGCTTCGTCTGACATTGCTGACGAGATGAGCGGTAACGATTGCTCTCCTCGTTTCCGAAATCTTTCCAGCATTAGTCTTGAAAGTGCTCGGTTGCGGCTTTTCAGACCCAGGGCAACGTTTCAGAAAACCACCCCTGACCCTGACATTGATTTCTGCTTCCCTTCCTCCCCGCCTTTCGTGCGGGTGCTTGTGTGCTTGAGCCCTTTATGAGGGGTGCAGTCAGGCGCCCACAGCCAGAGCTGCTCCGTCAGGCAGGCCTTGTGTTCCCTCGGCCTCCTGGTAGCCCCGGGAGAAAAAGAGCCTCCTCACTAACCCTTCAAACAGAAGTAGGAGTCTGGGTGACCGTCACTGTGGAGCCGGTGGACTTCCCGTGCCAGCTATCACATCCTCACGTGGTCTCTGAGGCTCAACTACTTGCCAGGCTCCTCATTTCTTCCTTGAATACTTTATAAAGCACAGAGGTTGTGTTTACTTATATTGAGTCCTTTCCCTGCTCTCTAGTCCTGGGAGGGAGATGATAGGTATTGGTCCCATTTTACAGAAAAGGAAACTGAGACATTTTATGATAGGCTGGCTGCCAGGTAGGGACCACAACTCTGCTTTTGTTGCTTTGAGTCGAGAGCCCAATGGGACTGTGTGACCCAGTGGAAGGCCAGCCCTGTGCTGACAGGACCAAAGTTCCATAAGGGTCTCCTGCCAGCCCTCGTCTCCTTCACTGGGGGCCACCTGCCTTCTTCAGTGAAGACAGTTTTGAGTCTTGGATTCAAGCTGGGTAAATGAACCTTAGTGATGACACTTTAAACTCATGAATCAAGCGAGATAAATGAGCCAAAGAACCCTTTTTTGGGGGGAAAAGAGGAGTGAATTTGAAAGAGAAAGATGGAGATGAGGGATATGAACCAGCTCCAGGGAGATCAGGTGTAGGGAGAACCTGATGTTGGTCAGTTTTCTTCCCTCATTCATTCAGCAAATGTTTATTAGCTCCTGCTATTTATAAGGAAGTGTGCTGGGGCCGGGAAGGACACATCACGTAGGGGCTGAGCTCTCAGAAGTCTCCGAGTCTAGTAGAGGAGGAAACACAGGAACAGCAGTGCAGCCTAAAGGGCGACGCAGGCGTTAGTTGTAGATAAAGTGGGGTGGGGGGCTAAACGGAATTCCTTCTGGGGCAGGAAATAGGAAGCGCTTTGTGGAGTGGCAGCTGAACTGATGACGACATAGGCTGACCCTTATCAAGAGGCCCCTGTGTACGTTATACCTATTGACACATTTAATCCTTAAAACTCTGTGAACTTTTCACCTATGAGGACATTAAAGTACAGAGAGGTAAAGCAACTTGCCCAACGTTACTCAGCCAATAGGTGGCAGAGTCTGCTCTCAGCCGCTGTGCTGGAGTGTCTTAAGGCTAGTAATAGAGATGGGGGGGACCACGGGGGGGATGGGGACTCCAGGTGGGGGAGCTGCGCCAGCAGAGCAGGTCTCCGTCTGGGGTTAGTGCCCATCTGTCCCATTCCCCACTGGTATCCAGCCTGGACAGTGCCCTTGGGGAGCCTCACAGGACCCTTTGGAGAGATGCAGTGCTGGGGCCTGGGGTGGGGGTGTGGAGGGGGTGGTCTCCATGGCTGGAGAGGGCACCTCAGTGATGTCAACACTTTGGACCTCACTCTGATGTCAGGACATGCTGTGGGCCTCTGCTAAAAAGTAGCAACAGATTCTCAACTGCTTTTCCAGTTCAGTTCTTTATGGCACGAACTGGGATAAGCTTTAAAAGGATATTTAAAGCAGTGAAAGCGAAGGATTTTTTTTAACACTAAAGACTATAGTAGTGAGATATGGAAAGTACTATAAATGTCAAGAATTTTTAGTACTGTAGTTAAGCGACACTCTGAGAAGAGTGTTAAAAAATGGGACTGGATTCTGAAAGCAGCCAAAATAATGAAGAGCTTGAATATAATGATTTATAAGGAGTAATGAGACTGTTTGAGTAGGGGGCAGAAGAAGGCAGAAATAATTCCTATAAATATATGAAGGCTGGAGATAGATGCTTAGGAATTAAATAGTCCGGAAAGCTGAACCATTTTAATTAGTGAAACTGCTTTGATATGAAAATGCAAATCACTTGAATATGTTAAAGTTTGGGCTCATTATCATTGTAGACCTGTGTTACTGAAACTGAGATCGAAACCCTGGAAACCTTGAAATGGAGGCTCCCAAGCCACTTGCCACTACAGGCCCACAGTTATGGGAAGTGCCCAGTCTGGTCTTACCAGCATCCGCCTTCCTCTTATTATTTCCAACTTTGCAATGGCTTCTTCCATTCTATTCTCCCCTGAAGGCTGGAGGTCCCGGCCAGAATGGGCTGGGGGTCACCATGGAGCCCGAGAGGCCAGAGTGCGAGCTGCAGAGAGCTCACCGTGGCTGTGTAACCCAGCCTCCCCCCTGCAGTAATACTATGGGCTCGGGGCTTTGCTGGCACAGGTAGGACAGTCTCCCAACACCCGGAGGCTGGGAGAGCAGCCGGAGCCCCTGGACATCCCAGTACCTTCGTGGTGAGCTAAGTCTTCACTTGGTTGATGCAGTGGCAGGAGATGCCCTTTTCAATTCTTCCCCTTGCCGTGTTCTGGGCATAGGGTTCCTGATGGACCTAAATTTTTGCCACAATTTCTGCACCATGTTCCTTATACAGGCTTTGGGATGAAAGTCTCCTATCACATGCCCTGTGCTGGAGGTTATCTGATGGGCACCTATGTGAGCCACCGAGTGGACTCCAGTGTGCGCTCAGGGCTGTCTTCAGACTTCAGTCAGTTACAGGAATGAACCCGTGACACTCTCCACCCACCTCCTTCCCCTCAGACCCACACATAAGGGGCTGGACGTCCAGGGCTGTGGAGGGTCCCCGTGACGGTCTGCTTTTTGCTTTCAGATCCCACTCAGGATGCTTCCAGGGCAGGAACTGGCAGGAGCCTTTTGGATGGTCCCCCAAGAGTGCTTCAGCCCTTCCTGACAAACAGAGCCAAGGTGGCCGGGGTGCCCCCGAGCCTGCCGCTGCCTGTGAGGAACACCATGCTGGCCGCCGCCCTCTTCCCGGAGTTCCTGAAGGAGCTGGCGGCCTTGGCCCAGGAACACTCCATTCTCTGTTACAAGATCCTGGGGGACTTCGAGGACTCCTATTGTTAGCTTTTTTTTTTTTTTTAAAATAGAGGTTCTTGTTTTTTAAGGTTATAGTGTCTTGACTGAATGTTAAATGCAAAGCTGCTTACAAAAATTTCTACTTTGATATTTCCTGACAATACTTGATTTGTGGGGAGGGGACCTTTCTGTCCACCTCCTCTCCTCTAGCCGGGTCTTTCCGCCCTGCGTTAAACAGAATGTAAGTCTCATAAGCTGGCTGCTCCTTTGCTGGGGCTTCTTTGCTCGGTTGTTCTTCCTCAAATATTTTGGTGGTTATTCTCCATCCCTTTGTGTCAACTCATCTTGCAGCATAGATCGCACCAAGCGGATTCTGGGGTTCAGTGATTTCTGGAGGCACCGGTGTCAGGAGGTCGGCCCCTCCATCACACGCGAAGCGAGCACACCGTTCCCGTGGCCCTCTGCACCTTGGCTTCCGTTTTATAAAAGGGAAGAATAAAGAAGGGCCCCCTCGCCTCCGTCACGTAAGCGCGCACCACGTGTCCCTTTGCATTTTACGCCCAACACTCGCGTTCGGAGTCGGGTGCGGTTGGAGGGAACCTGGAAAGCAGGGCAGTTTCCTTGCTGCTGGAGAGATGACTCAGTGGATCACCCAAACACGGAAAGTAGCCTTATCGTAGTCAGATTTGCACAAAGTGAAATATACCTATGCAAACTGTTTCTTTGGTTTTTAGGATTTTGCTCAGAAGAAAGCATGCTATCATAGCTATCACATACTTATATAAGATGATGGCCATCATTATTTTTTAAAGTGTTTTATGAAAAACAGATTAATTTGTGGAGCTCTTTCATAGGTGGCTGTTTTTGGTTTGTTTGTTGGTGTATGTGTGTGGGGGGATATGGAGTGAGGGGAAAAGAACTTAAATGTAGCCTGTAAAATCATTGGTAATTATTTTAAATTTTGTTTGCTTTTCCTAACGTGTTGCACTTTGTAGAAAACTAGAAGTCCTGGCACTTTGGGAGTTGGGATGGAAATGCAAACAGGTCGTAGGGAGCCTTGCAACGCCAAGTGCCTGCTCCAAGCAGGAATGCCGCCTCCTGAGTAATGGGGTTCGTTAGAAGACTCCAGAGTGACGTGTTAGTGCCTCCCTGCTGCTTTTCTGCCTGTTTCAAGAGGCACAGTTATACTTAGAGCCACAGTCTCCTCAAACCACTGAGGAGGGGAAACAAAATAATTGTGGGCTAAAAATGATACCCTAAACTGGTATCGATAGGTCTTCAGTTCTACTTTGGGTATTCAATTCCCCCTGTATTTGGGGCAGGTGATAGACACCCACGAGGAGGAGCCGCCCTGTTTGGAGAGAAGTTGGAAGCTCCAGCTCTCTCTCTGTGGGCGTCACTGCTGAGCCCCAGGGGGAGGGGGGAGGGTGGTGGGCAGCCGCAGGTCTGGTGGTTGTGTCTCAGGAACACTGGTTTGATTTTAAGCAGCCTCAGTACAGGAGGCGAGTGGAGGAAACAATTACACCTGAGACCCTGCAGAGCAGAGGCCACCCTTTTGTGTTTCAGGGACCTTGACTCAGTGCTGTATGAGCGCGGCCAGCCCATGGAATGACGACACCCGGAGATCTGGCTTGGGCGGGGGGCTCTTAGGGGCCAGCCTCGCAGTGTTTCTAACTCTAAGCAAGAAATCAGATGCCAACTCATTGAAAGTTTCTGACTTCAGTTTTGTCTGCCTTTAAAAATGGTTTGCCCAGCTGTGGTGCAGCCGTCAGAACGTGTGAGGCCCAGCAGACGGGCCTGCTCGGGGCTTCCTGGCGCCTGCTTGTATTTGTACAACCAAGGGGTCTCCACTGGAAATAGGTGGCTTAAGGAAGGGAAAGCGAGGGCCAGAAAGATGGAGTGTAAGCTGTAAGTTACTATTCTTTCCTTTGTTTTGCACAAGTATTTATCTTCCAGCTTGGACTTAGCAGGTATATAAAATGCCAAAGCCGTATCTGGAAACTGTATTTAAGCCTTTAGGTTTGATTTACACTCCTCTCCACTGCCTGGTGATGGTGTCAGTTCTTGGTTCCATGCTGCTTTATCATAGACCACCACAGACCTCTGTGGAACATGCTTCTTGGGAGAGAGACTGATTTTGTGCCTTAGTATTTTTTTTAAATAGGTACTGAAGTAGACTGACTTTACAGAGACAGCTGACCAGTGTCCGGGGTGAGAGGCAGGAAAATGAACTCCGGTGGTAGGGTGCTGGTAGCAAACTCACATTGACAACCTTCTCTATTTGACACTGGAAACTGGTCCATGTTTCTAAACCCACTGCAGCCCCCTCCAGGGTACTGTGTCCAGGGTTTTCCACCATGACCTGGTGGAAACTGACCTGGAAATACATTTTAGAAAACCCATTTGGTTGAGTGAAATAGCCAGGTGGGTTAGTAAGGGTGGGTCGGGGAATGGCGTGGACATGCCAGGGGAAAACCGTGAAACGGAGGCTATAAATAGAGAGCAGATCCTGAGGGGTTTGGAGGAATGAACGTGGTCTAGGTAGATATGAAGATACTGTACAGCAGGTGGGTGATCATGGGACAACTCCTGGGAATGAAGAGGATTCTAGTCACACAGTAGATGAGGCCTTAGAAATATCTTATGTGTGGTTAAGTTTGGGCGAAAAATTGAAAGATATTTGGCATGCTTTAAAACGTGGCCTGAGTATAAGACACTTTCGCATGTGGACAGACTCGCATGTCCAACACTGTGCTACTTGTGGAAGCCATGGGCAGAGCCTTTGGTGCAGCCCGAGGCTGGCGTCACTGTGTCTGGCCTGATGGCCCAGGGCAGTGCAGGCAAGTCGGGGGTTCCTGGAACATCACATTAACCTCAATGCATAATTCAGGGTCTGAGGTTAAGTTCAGATGGATAGAATTTTGTTGTATGAAGTATATGGGAATGCTGGGCTATTTAAAATTGATTTTGGAAATGGCCAAAGAAATGTTCTTAAATTTTTAAACAAATTTCAGGTTAAGTTTGGCCTAAAATACAATTTGGGGGGGGGGGGGGGGAGGTAAATGACAATGTCTTAGCCACGAAGTGGGGATGCTAGAGTAACCAATTAGAGGTGGGATTTTCTTTATCAATGGATACTTCCTTCTGGTATTTAGAGGAATTATGAAATTCTCCCTATTTTTCTTAATATTACAGGGGTGGGCAAAAGTAGTTTACAGTTGTGAGTACACAAAACACAGCTTATTCTTCAATTATTGTTTATTATTGTGTTATTTGTATTACAACTGTAATCCTATTTTTGCCCACCCCTGTATTTTGGAAAATACTTTGACGTTCTGGGGTTGGAACTGTGTCTGTCACCTGTAGGGGGATGTGTTCAGTTCTTCTCTGGGCCCGCAGGAGTACCTTTTCCTTAGCAAGTGGCTTTCATTGTGGTCAGATGTGGCTGTCAGGAGGGCACACCCTTAGCAACAGAATCTGGAAGCTGGGTACGTTATTTGGTTTTCTCTCCAATGTGGGCAGCCCGTGGTGCCAGACTGAGAGTAGTTTCGATGTCTCCGAGTCAGTTTGGTTGCAGAGGCGTGTGGGTCAGTTTCCAGATCTGTGGAGGTTTGTGATGCATTTGATTCTGGATCAGTGTGTCAAGGCTGCTTTCATGAGGGAAGTGCTGCCCCAGCAGGGGTGGGACATGCCACTGGTGTGATGTTAAATGTCCACAGCATCCCCTCCAGCTCTCATTTAAGGGCAGTTCAATTTAATTGCTAATTACCAGCCCTGTGTTTACTGGACTGACTGTCACGCTTGCCATTTTTATGAAACAGCTTATTATTGTAGGACAGCTATTATTGCATGTGCTACTTCCAGTCACTGGCCCAGGCCAGTGTGATTTGTGGCTGGCTGAGAACCTCGGCCAGCTTCGCAGTACTGGCTCTTCCTGGGAACAGCAGTCCTCTGGTAGCTGAGGCCACATCAGCTTTAAGTCGCTAAGAAGATATTCTCAGGCCCCTTCCTGCTTCAGCCATATTTCTATAAATCACACAACACAAATTCTCCAAGTAACAGCTTAAAACAGAACACTGTCAAGCCAGTTTACACTCCATCCTTAAATCACATCATTGAGGATCGTGTGAATGACCATCATAAACCTAATGCTTTTTTAAGAAAGAGCTCTTGGAAGACGAAGCATTGTTTTCAGGGTAACTTTGCCTTGGTAAACCCTCCCTGCGTCCCGGCTTTATTAGGCCATTACTTGTTCTGGAGGACAGATTATCCAGGCAGCTCATTAACTGGATAAACGGCGTCAGTGAAAGATTTTGGAAAAACGGACAGGATGGGAAGGAAGCATTCAGTTCTTTGGCCTCTGCACTTAGAATCCCATAATGAATGATGATTTTAGGTAGGACTTACCCTTCCTATCCTATTCAGTTCCTGTTTTACATGTGAGCAAACCTAACTCCCTGTCACCCACACCAGTAGCAAGACTTCTAGTAGGTTCTGTCAGCATGAGTTCGGTCTGTATTTCAGGCACCTTTGGGGGAGCATGGATTTACTCTGTCATTGAAGAATCTGACAAGAGTGATGGAAGCTCTTGGTCCAGATCATAAATTTCGTGGAGCTGAGGCTGCAGAAGTCTGTGCTTCTTAGCGTGTCAGCTGAGTTTTTACTGGGACAAGTCTATAAAAGGACCACCTATAACTAGGCCCCTCTTGGCCCTGGAGACATTTTAAAAGAGGGGATTTGGTGCTGTCTTAATTGATTTTTGCTAAGTTGTCTGACTAAGGGAGGCAGTGAGATTGAATTTCAATCAGATACTTTGCATCTCACAATCTAGGGTCAGCTCTCTTCTCAAATAATCCACGGGTGCATTTGTCTGCAACCTGCTGAAGCAGCACAGCAGCCATCTCCACACTGCCTTTGGTAATGAGTAAATAACAAGGCCTTTCAGAGAGATTTAGTGGTTTTTCCAAATAGTCACCATGTAGAATCCTTGGAATGATGCAGCTAAATTCAATAGAAACGAAAAATACAATATAAATTGTGGGTCACGGCCATGAGCTGTATATTGAATTAACCTACCAACTCAAAGCCCGAAGAGGATGTGGACCTCCTCTTGGCCTTCATAGCCTCATCCCAGATTAGCAATAATTCCAAAAAGGAAGGGTGGAGTGTGGAACTCAGCTAAAACATCCTTAACTTGGTATAAATAATGATCAACATTCTTCTTCTTGGGCTACCCACACCTTGAAGGATCGCAGAAGTTCACCTTGATGCATAATCCTGGACAGTCAAGAAGCTCCTTCCTGGACAAAGAGATCCAGGATTTACAAGCCTAGTAAGTTGGCAGCACCAACCTCATACAAAGGGTGCCCCACAAAAGGCTGCCCATTTAATTTTGTTTTATAAAATTAATGAACTTTTACTAAGTATGTATTCCGTTAGCATGCTGAGTTCTGAGGCTCACATTCCCACCCTCCCACCATAACCAACCAAGCAGCCTCCTCAAGTAAAACAACACATGGTTTAGACCTGACCAGGCAGAGCTGGTTCAGGCGGACCTGGGGGCAGTCCCTTTTCTAGCACATTCCCCTCCCGGTTTACAGGTGTGTGGAGCGCCAACTCACACATTTTAATGAGATTTGTCCAAGTAGCAAATGACCAAACTAAATTCATATTCATGCAAAGTAGTATTTAAAATTGTATTTCACTGAGGCCCATTTATGAGCAGAGCCATACTTTGTGGATTTCTTGGGGTGTTACGTAAATATATCTTCCATTATCCAGTCAGGCTCCAAGTAAGATATCTGAGCTGAAGCTGCTGTTTTTTTTCTCCTTATAAGCAGTTATAACTATGGAACAGCCCGATTTTCAGGATTTTAGCAGTGGGATTTCAGGACCACAGCACTGTCAGAGCTGGACGACAACTAGCTTGGTTAAAGCTTGAGTGATTTAATGACGGCGTGTTTCTCTGGAGATGGTCAGTCCACAGTACAGTTAATACTTGAAATAACAGTTCTGGTAAACACCTTCCTCTGGCTGCCCTGCACCCCGGTTAAGCCAACCCTTGATTTCCAATGGTCTGGAAAGACCCTCCAGTGCGTTCTGAAAAGTGTGGTGCCTAAGAAGCCAGGCCTTTGCAAAATAATGATCCCCCAGATTCCAACCTCACACTGCCTTTCCCACCTGGAATTCAGACTTGTTGGGTGAGGAGACAGGACGGACTCTGCCTTTCTCTCGAAAAGAGGCTCAATGATATTTTACTTTTAGGCCCAGTGGCTGTCAGTATTGTGACAGAATGTGAGGGGCACATGGCTTCCTGGGTGATGTAACGTACTCTCTCATAATTCTAAATCAGCAAGAGGGACCTTCTCTCGTTACCCAGTCAGGAAGTCCTGAGCAGCATCTGGACCGTCACCTGCCAACCCGGTGATGGGGAAGGTTCACTTTCTCCTGCCGCCACGGGAGCACGGTCATGCTGGAAATGCTTCCACTCTTTTTAGTAGGCTAAAGAACTGTAAAATCAGGGCTTCCAAAAATTTTCTTATGTCACAATTTGACATGTGCTTTTAAAAAACACCATTTGCAAAACTGGTCTTTAAGCATGTGAGTCAGAGGTAACAAAGGCGTAAGATGAACTAAGGGGCGTCCCAGTGCGGAGACAGAAATATTATTACTGTCACAAGAACAGCGGCGAAGCAACGAGCCCTCACGGAGATACTGTTAGCTGTACCACACTTACTGTTAAAGGTCAAGATTTTGACTTGCCAGTTTATAATCTTATCCTTTCCAGGCGAAACAAATCAATTTGATGTTACAGCTTATTCTTCTTTTTATCTCTTTTTGGCCTGAGGGTGGGTGGGGGATTGTCAGTTGCACAATCTTTGAAGTGTAAGTTAATTTTTTATGTGATATTTCAGTATATATTTTATTCATTAAATTTATTTGAAAATGTCTGTTGTCTATTTTACCAAAAAGAAAAAAATCATTTGTTCTCAAAGCATTGCCTCCTGGGTCCCTCAGGAGCTGAATGGACACCATTTCTACGCAGGGGATGGGTGACTGGTCCTAATACCTAATACAAGACTAATATGCTCCTTCCCTGCCCTCGTGAGGCCTCTCTAAACACACGTATGTTTATACTGTCAATGGATTTATCTTGTCTTCCTCTTAATCAACCTCCTTTTAGGTCTAAAACACTGCACCCGGATTCTGGTCTCTCGCTCACTCACTCACTGCTAGTCCCCAGCACCTAGAATGATGCTGGCCTTTAGCATGTGCTCAGAAATATTTGTTGAAGGAACTGCAGAATGAACTTTCCTTAGAGAGGTAACAGTGTCTGAAACAATATGTTTCATTTAGTTCAGAATTATTAAGCACTAGAATGTGTGTTTTTTAACCACCTTTGCAGCTATGATGGAGCCGTTTTGATGTCAATGACGAAAACAGGGGTGAGACTGCTTCCCCGGGTCTGGCTGGCCAGGGACTGGGAGATGCCAGTACGTCGAGCTCATGGACATCAGGCTTCAAGGCTCTAGTTCTGTTGTGGCTTCACTGTCTCCCTCAGGCAGAGGGACCCGAAATATCTCATGACGACAGCTGCTTCTCCAGTATCTCCTTTATCACAGTCGGATCTGCTCGGCTGACAGTTGCTTTTCGGACCAATCCAATCAGTTTATTTATAGCTCTGGGGTTTCCCTTCTTCATATCCATTACCTTACAAGACAGAAATTGTTTTAGAGAAGAAAATATAGACTCATATCTAAACATCCTAAATTAAGGTTCATATTTACTGAAATTTAAATTGTTTTTTTCTTTCAGTATGAGATATAAAATAAAAGGAAACAGGGGAGGGATGAAGTTCTGAGGTGGTTTCTAGGCTCCCGTCAGAGTCCTGGCTACTTTGCCCTCTGACTGAAACAGGCTGGGGAATGTGCTGCACCAGGAGGGACCCAGCCGGCAGGAAGCTCATGCGCCTCCAGGGCCACAGCTGGGGAGCTTCTTGGAGGCTTGTGAGTCACACTCTGAGAGAAACTGTCAGACTGACCAGAATGAGGCGCCCTCTAGGCCTCCTGTGGAGGTCAGCAGACCCTGAAATGCAGGCTTCTGTCTCCCTGGAAGGGTTAAACTCCCGTTTACTAGAAAATAAATCCACAGAATGGCAACTTTCCCAGCGCCTGTGGATGGGGGGCATTGGCAGTGGTGGGCAGGATGGGGACGACAAAAGCGGGAGGCACGGAATGCCTATCAAATAGCCACCGACTGTCAGGGCCACCAGCTGCTACCTCCTGCTCTGAAGCATCTCGATGGGCAGTAACGCCTGTGAGTATTCGCACTCAGGGCCACAGAAGTCTGAAACTGGAAGTGTCTTCACCAGTCGCTGAGGCTGAGGCTGGCGGACAGAGATTGCCAAGACCCAGTGCAGGCTCATTTTCCTTGTCAAGAGCTCCTCCCAGAGCTGTGTCCCGGCAAGCTGAGGTAGGTGGGTATTATTCTGAGGTGCTAGCCATTTCCCCCCACTAAAAAACATCTCTAGACAATATGATTAGACTTAGGGAGGGAAGGAATGAGGGGTGTTACTCACTGTAGCTTTTCTATTTTGTTCTATGCTCAGAACACATAATGGCTTGGTTTTTAGCTACATTCCTGTTGATTTTTTCCATGATTTATAAATAATTTTCCTTTCTGCTTTTCTTCCCACCTCTTAAAGGCATGAAGCTAAAGTGTTTCCCTAGCTGTCTTCCCCTCTGCAGTCATGCCTGCTGGGTTTTACTGAGAGGCACTCCTTGTAAAGCAGAGCTAGCCACAGCACGTGCAGAATGCCAGCCCCGGGAGGGCCGCGAGCTTGGGAGGTAGAAACTTGGATCTAGTGAGTCTGGGAACCCCTCAAACTGGAACTTCATGAGTTTAACCGGCAGGGGTCGATCTTTCTTTTCCTTGGCAAAAGTTGCATATTTCTAATATTCACCTAATTTCATCTCTTGACCTTAGCTAAAAACTGACAAAAGTACTTGGGGAATTGCTGATGAAACTGGGTCAGCCATTATTAGGAAGTGCCTCTGGGTTGCTACAGGGCGCGGTGGACAGGTTCTTGGCCCTCTGCTGGCTCCTCGCTCTGGCTGCATGTGAAGACCCTCCTCTACCTGGGTGGCAATTACCACTTGAGGATGTTCCTCCAGTGTGGCCTGGCAGAGCTGTTCCAGGGCCTCATGATCCTGCATCAGTTCAAGCTGCTTTTCTGAAACAATCTGCGCTGGAGTCTTCCCTTTACTCCTCCACAGCTCCTCAAACACCTACAGGCCAGAGGCGGGAAAGAAGGACAGAGGAGTGAGCAGGCAGATTCCGTGAATCCCAGCGGTGGGCCTGGCCCACAGGGTAACCTGCCTCTCCTGAAGCATCTGGGGACGAAGCTGCTCTACGGCGCAGGCACACACGCCTGGAGTCTCCTGTGCTGAGGCCGTACCTGCACAGACAGGTAACCCCGCCAGCTGACTCAGCCACCCGGCAGGGCAGGGAGGGGCTCTGGGAGGTGCGAGATGATTACTCACAGGCTCCTGGGACAGGAGCCAGAGGGCTAGGCATAGCTCTGCCTCCTGTCCACTGAATTAATAACTGAAGTGACAGTGTGGTGAAGGATGGGGCATCACAGGCCTGCAGGAGGTAACCACTGCACATAGATGAGGCCCAGAAAACCCAGCTTGCTGGGAAAGATGATTTTAGGGGAGCAAGAAAGTGGCCCCATAATGAAGATACAAAATGGAAAATAACTAAAAACATAAATCATAATTCATAGGGACCTGGCGCCAAGCTGGCTAGGATGATCAACAGTGAATGGCGTTTGTATTTTTCTACTTATCGAAGTTGGAAAAAGGAAAACATTTTTAAAGAAGGCATTTCCTGGGCAGTTTTCCTCATTCCTCTCATTTTTCTAGTGTGAGCTGGGAGGGGTGATGTCCCGTGTGTCCCCTGCAGTACCTCCTTCATCTCAGCCTGCGATCAGCACTGAGCACCCCTAAAAAAACTCTAGCCAAAGACGAGCCATCCCTCCCAGAAAAATAGCTGGTCAATAATTAGCACATAGGACTTCCGGTCAAGAGGCAGAGTAGGTAAAAGCTGTGCTCACCTCCTCCCATGACCACATCAAAATTACCACTAAATTCTAGAGTAGCTATCACTGAAACCACCTGAAGAGGAGCTATGAAGGAGAAGCCATGTTGAGAATGGTAGGAGGGGTGGAGACATGGAACAGGCAGGTCCCATATCCATGGTGTGGAAATTAAGAATCAGGAAGGTTATCTCAGCTGCAGAGGTGCCCTGAGGAGCAAGGGGTCCCACCCCAGGGCATTGGTGCTGGGAAGAGGAGTCCCCATAACATCTGACTTTGAAAAACCAGCATGGACTGCATGGGAGTGAGATGGAGCTTAAGCCCTCAAGCGGACTCGTTCCCAAACTCACTTGCTCTGGGCTCCAGCACAGGAGCAGCAGCAGCTCTCTCCGGAGACAGAAGTGCTGGCAGAAGCCACTGCTCCTTTGTTGAGCTCTTCTTCCAGCCAGCCAGCCAGCCAGCCCGGCAGAGGTGGGCGCGAAATCTGAACTCTCCATCAACCTGGCTAACACCGTTCGCCCTATCCTGGGGATTCCTTGCTTGCCCGGCCTGAGCCACTTCTAGTGGTTCCTCCACACAAGTGGCCTGCCTTACCTCATGCTGTGGACTTTCCTAAAATCTCTCAAAGGTCCACAAACTGCAAACAAGCAAGCAGCATCCAGCATTGGCATGTCCTGTACCTCTTGCTCCCAGCCTGGCACGAGTGACGACTGGCCTCAGCTTGCACTGTAATTCATGTCAGGTGGCCCCAAGGATGGTATAAGCTGTGGCCAGTCTTGGCTTTGAATATAGCCTCAACTAAGCAGCCACAAGCCTGACACAAGTGGTTGCTGGACTCAGCTCACACTGTGGTGCCCAACAATGGGTCTCAAGCCCAGCACAAGTGGCCGCCAGCCTGGGTTTGCAGCAGACAGAGCCTCTAAGCCCAGCACAAGAAGCAACCAAACTACAGATCACTTTGTAGCCCCAAGCCCAGAAGAAGCAGTGACTGCTCTTGTCCTGCACCACAGCCCCTCCCAAGAGGCTCCAGAACCAACAAGCCCAGTGGTCGACTTCAGACCACACCAGAGCACCACCCAACCGGCTCCACAAATGACAAACCTGAAGGGCAGACTTGGCTGGTACAGAACCCTGCTAAAGGAGTCGCTCCATTGGGTCAATCCCCAAACAACAGCCCCCAAGTAGCCAAAGTGATTTTGAGAAAAAAAGTTGGAGACATCATGCTACTGGACTGTGGGCTGTACTACAGGGTTATGGTGGTGAAGGCAGTGTGGTGCTGGTAGGGGATGGATGTGTGGACCGATGGGGCAGAGTGGACAGCTCAGAGGTAAGCCCACATCTGTATGGTCAACTGACCTTTGACAGGGGAGGCAGAGGTATACAGTGGGGTGAAGACAGTCTCTTAGGTGGGTGGTGCTGAGAAAGCTGGACAGATACATGCGGTGAGTGAGGCTGGACCACTTTCTTATTCTATATACAAGAATGAACTCAAAATGGACTGGGGACTTGGTGTAGGACTTAAGACCATGGAGCTCCTAGAACATAGGCAGTCAATTCTTTGACATCACTCTCAGCAGTATTTTCTTAGGTATGTCTCCTCAGGCAAGGGAAACAAAAGAAAAGAAAAACAAATGGGACTACATCAAATTAAAAAGTTTTTGCACAGCCCGGCTGGGAGTGGCTCAGCGGTTGAGCATCAACCTAGGATCCAGGTGATTGGGGTTCGATTCCCGGTCAGGGCACATGCCCGGTTGCGGGCTTGATCAATGACTCTCTCATCATTGATGTTTCTATCTCTCTCTCTCCCTCTCCTTTCCTCTCTCTGAAATCAATAAAGATATATTAAAAAAAAAAAGTTTTTGCACAGAAGGAAACCATCAACAGAATGAGGGGACAACGTACTGAATGAAAAAAGACATTCACCAACTCTTAGAGACACCACCATGGTGATTACCAGAGGGAAGCAGGGAGGTAGGACAGGGTAAAGGGGGATAAATGGTGATAGAAAGAAACTGGACTTGGGGTGGTGAACACACAATACAATATACAGATGATGTATTACAGAACTGTACACCTGAAACTTACATAATTTTATTAACCAATGTGACCCCAATAAATTCAATAGAAAACATTGTTTCTAATTATAAAAGTTAATACACAATCACTGTAGAAAATAGGGGAAAATAGAAAAGATAAAAAGCAATCACCTGTATTTCCACCCTCGGGATAACCACTTAGTATTTTGGAGTTTCCCTTCTCACCTTTCTGTTTTGTAACATAGTTGTGATCATAACATATATAAAATTTGTGACCTGCTTTTGTTTCCCTTATTACAGGAGAGCTTTCTTATATTAATAAAAAGCTAATATCCATCAAACATATTCATCATAATTAAATTATCCCCTACTGGTAGGTATTTAGACTTTGACTAGTGTTTATTTTGTTCATTGCTATAGTCTCCTAAAAATGTTCCCAGTTGAGAATGTCCAACAATCAGGAAGAAAAAATGGAGATCTCAAGAGACTCCAGATATCTGGCTCAAAGCAAAAAACACCTGCAAGGACTCATGTATAAAGAATCTATGCAGCAACCCTTTATAGGAAAAGGAGACAGGAAGCTCAGCAGGCGTGGCCGTGCAGCAGGCACATCTGCCAGTCCTGGCTTGTGTCATTCCTGCCTACCTGCCACAGCAACTGTAGCTGAAAGCACAGAGCAGATCTGAGCAGGCTGACCAGGGAATCAGCCTAGGCCTGGCACCTAACATGACTGGGACCCAACAGGCTTAAACACTGGTGGGAATTGCCTGAGCCAAAATAACCAGAATAGAGGCAATGTGAGGCAGCTCGGGGATCACTGCCAAACCATACCATTCATAGGAAAAGCAGGACAATGCTAGAATGGATGCTTTTAC
The DNA here is from genome assembly GCF_054644295.1 of Miniopterus natalensis. Taxonomy (NCBI): domain Eukaryota; kingdom Metazoa; phylum Chordata; class Mammalia; order Chiroptera; family Miniopteridae; genus Miniopterus; species Miniopterus natalensis. Next base: position 43,633,948 of record NC_142084.1, read on the forward strand.
ATGCAGAGAGACTGGCTGTTCCCTGACAAAGATGGGTGGGTTGGGGTAGGGTACAAAGGAGGGACACTAGAGAAACACATTTCATTGGCCTCCGGGAGCAAAGGGGTGGCAAGTGTTCTCTACTCTTGGAGTTAAAACACATCAGCTTATTAACTTCATGAGTTAGTCAAGTGGCCATTGCAGCCCAGCTCCAGCTCCAGCTCCAGCTCCAGCTCCAGCCCCAGCCCCAGCCCCAGCCCCAGCCCCAGCCCCCTGGGTTGACACAGTTGACTCAATTGGTCCAATCCTCTGCTCACTACTTAAGACAGACTGCACTCTTGGCTGGACCCCCGCAGGGCGGGAGCCACTGAAGGGGGCCGTGGGCCTCCAGGCCAGACTCCACAGGGCTTACCTCCCCTGGCACTCTTGTAGCAAAAATAATGACCTCTGTGGTTGCCAGCCTCATGGTGCAGCATAACTCCTCAGTTTTTTTCTGTGTTTAATCACCACCCTGGGAAGTGCTATCAAAGTACAATTGTTTCTGCCCAGGCATGCAGCTCTGGGCCCTGCTGCTGCCCACCCAAAACACACAACCAGGAATTCGCAGGGCAGGGCTGGTCCTCTGTGTTAATAAATGCCCACCGAAGTATGGGTTAATACAAACTGGGAACCCAACCGCACCCTGACCACTGAGTCAGCTCTGAAACGGGACAGAAACTCAGCCTTCAGATCCCTGGGGACTGAATTCATACATCTTCTTACCTACTACCCAAGTGTTTCTCTAGCTAAAGCTAATTTTAAGGTATCTGGAAGGAAGGATGGAAGGGAAGCAGGCAGGCCCCTCACCTATCCTGGTGGCTTCCAGGGTGAGAGTGTGGAGGAAAGACCTGTTCAGGGAGATGGCAGGGAGGGGCATCCCCTCCGGCCAAAGGCAAGTATAGTGAAAGGTCATTGTTCTAAAAGGAACAAACATCAGCCCAAGCCCTTACCAGAAGCAGGCAAAGGAAAATGTGTGAACAACTGAAGCACTAAAAGGGAGTAACAGACATGAAACCATTTGTATGCATGATATATTAGTGTCTACAAAGGTTTTTGTTTAAAGCAGGCCTTTTGTTTAAAGTAGACATGAGGAAATGACAGAATGAAGGAGAAAAATCTTGATAACCTCAAAAGATACATTAAAAGCACTTGATAAGATACAACATCCATTTATGACAAAACTCTCAAAATGGGTTTGGAATGAAAGTACCGCAACACAATAAAGGCCACATGACAAACCGACAGCTAACATCATACTCAAAGGTGAAAACAAAGCTTTTCCTCTCAGATCAGGAATGAGATGAGGAAGCCCACTCTGCCACTTCTATTCACACAGTACTGACGTCCTCGCCAGAGCAATCGGGCAAGAAAAAACAAACGAAAGGCATCCGAATTGGGAAGGAAGTAAAACTATCACTGTTTGTGGATGACACGATTTTATACACGGATAACCCTAAAGACTCCATCAAAAAACTATTAGAAATAATAAACACAGTGAAGTTATAGGATATAAAATCAATGTGCAAAAATCTTGCATTTTTATATATTAACAATGAACTATCAGAATGAGAAATGAGGAAAACGATCTCACAATCACCACAATGAGAATAAAATACCTAGGAATAAACCTAACCAAGGCAGTGAAGGACCTATACTGAAAACTGCAAGACAATGTTGAAAGAAACTGAAGAAGACACAAAGAAATGGAAAGATATTCTGTGTTCATGGATTAGAAGAATTAACATTGTAGAAATGTCCATGTTACCTAAAGGAATCTACACAGTCAATGCAATCCCTATCAAAATCCCAATGGCACTTATAATAGAAACAGAACAAAAAATCCTGAAATTTGTATAGTACCACAAAACTCTTAATAGCCAAAGCAGTCCTAAGAAAAAAGAACAAAGCCAGAGGCTTCACATTTTCTAATTTCAAATTACTATAAAGTATAGTAATCAAAAAAAGTTTAATACAGAAAAATATAAAGATTTTCAAATTCTACCACCTTGAAATAACTACCATCAATACTGGATGAATTCCATTCCTGGAATCTTTCCTTGCAGATATACCAGGAGGATGGATTCTTTATAAAAACAAATACCTTTTTTTTCTCTTCTCACCAGAAATTCAGAAAACAGAAGAAAAATAAAAAAGCAAAACCACCAAGGCAACGGTAAATAAGGGAGATTTCCTGACACAGCACACTATTCACACCTTTCTAATCAGACTTTTGTTTTATTTGATGGCTTCCCATAAGTCAGGGTTCACCCCACCACCTTTAAACATGCCAAAGTTTATTTAGAATCCAAAAGTGTCTCTATCAAACCCAGCTATCAGCACCTTCCAGCATTTTCCATGTGTTCCTACTGAACCTATCGTATTCACTACACTGAGTTTGTTGTATTTTTCTGTGTTGTTTTTTTTTTGTGGGGCAAGATGAGTGGAAAGGGGAAGATTCCCCCCCCCATTTCAAATGCTACAATTCATCTACTGTTTAATACACATACATATATTCTCTGCCCTCAGGCCATCCAATCTTTCTGCTACTGCTGAACACTGTCATAAACATTTGTATTCCTCTGACATCCAGGCAGCCACAATACTTTCCTGAAGGTGGCGAGGGCCCTGCAGCTGACAGCCTCACTTGGTGGGTAAACAGTCTTTCATCAGTTCCCGTCTCCAGGTTCACAGCAAATGGGCAGGTGTATGCGCCATGGTGCCTCTTAATTAGCCAAAAGCAGCCACTTTCCAAAGCCTCACTCTGTAATCTGCCACCACTGTTGATGTGTGTAACTATTAAATGAAAAAGGCACCATTAAAATAACATTAAGTTTTTGGCTGCCTCATTGAAAGCTACAGATATCTGAAGTGGAGATCAGGTGGCCACCTTGGTGTTCTTTATCTTTCTGGGTACTTATTTGTCTGAGTTTTCAGAATTCCAGGAATCCTTCATCCACCTAAGACTGGTAGGTAGAGGTGGAGATGAGGCAAAGGCCACCTTTGATGATGATGCTATTTTTCTGAGTTTTCACACACGCTGGGCACGTGTAAAATTTTCTTTAAGCAGCCTGTCTGACCTCACCCTCCTTGCTGAAAGACTTTCAGGGGCAGCCACACGACAAAGAAAAATGAGCCCCTGGTACTGAGCTGGGAGGCTGCAGAGGATGCGAGAGGGAGCACCAGAGGCTGGGAGCAGTGAGGTTGCCTGGGCCTCCCACAGCACAGGGCAAGTTCCACAGTCAGAAGCCCCCAGGAACTTCAGGGCCCCAGCCTGTTACATAAACAAATGTTTGGGAAACATGCCAGGCAAAGCAATAAGTATTCCCCCTGGCTGGCAAAGATGAGAAGCAAATCACCTGCCTAGCTCAGACTGGCTTTATTTTATTTGCTAAATAAAATATCTCTACCTTTCAGTATACATACAGATAGCACTTATAAGCACTTACTACTTCACCTATGAAATTCACTTAGTGGAGGCATTTGAGTTTCACAGAGAACTTTTGCTGGGACAGCAGAGCGGCAGGGAGCTTTAGGAAGTGTGGACATACCTGTTTAGCTGCTGCTGAAGAAATGGTTTTCCGGTCTAGGAGGTTGAGAAGCTCGGCCAGTGCAGAAGGTGTGACAGGACTAGCAGCCCCCAAAAGAAAAGAGATTTACATTTCACGTCAGCGTATCCATTTACAGTTATTCAGAATTGCAACACTTGATTTTACAGGTTTAAATAATTAAACCCCCACCTGGGAATGAAAACAACAGGCTAGTTGGACTTTTATTTATTTATTTATTTATTTATTTATTTATTTATTTATTTAGTATTTTAGGATATAACACATTTTTGTGACTAGTTTTGTTTTTCTTTGTTTTACCACCCAATAATAACAGCTGTTTGGCAGAAGTTGTAGCAACAGACAACTGCTCAGTTTAATTAGTCAAAGAAAGGAGGTGGTTGCAAAATTCATGAACCATGACGAGGAAAGGAAAAAAAACCCCGGTAATTAAGTATTTTCAACGGAAAGATCAGCCTAAAAATTACTTCAAACAAAACAGCTAACAAAGCCACTTTTTGATTGTTTCTGTGCAAATATAAATTCTTTTGAATTGTGAGAGCTTTTCGTTATGGGTACACAATGACCACCCACCACGCCCTTCGCTGTCTTCATGGGCATCTCCATAGACTGCTCTCTCCTGCAGGCCCACAACAGCTTTCTGGACACAGAAGGGCCCAGAATTCATTATACTTTTAGGACGTGACTTATTTACCAAGATTCTGTGATATAAAAGTCCAAGGAGCGAGCAAACACATGAAGTGTCATTAATTTACATTTAGGGGTAGGAGTTAGTGGGGTGGGGGTGAGTGAAAAGATGAGATTGAATTACAGATTATTATTTTTTAAATATAAGGTTTTGCTACTTCCAAACATGCACAGCAACTAGGCCACTGAAATGCTATCTGTCTGAGGTCATTAGGGTCTAGTTTTAAATAGACAGGAACAACTTATAAATAGCACATTAGCGTGTCTGTGTAAATGAAAGCTTCTGAAATGCTTAACACCACTTGAAAACACCTTCTGTTTGAGTCTCGGTTGCCATCATTCACTATTAATTTCTTTGTAAGCTTTTAGATAATAAAAAGGAAGCTACCATTTAGCCTCTGCCAGTTTCCATGAATTTCAGACCAATCGAGTGCAAGTTAACCAGGTATGCCTTACTGTACAGTCTGATGCAAGTACAATGAACCTTCATGAGGGTGGTTCATGAAAACAGCTAACACACTGAGGCAGGCATCATCCTTAAAGTGTTTGTTTATCCCGAAGTATGTATGGGTAAAGGTGACTCCAAGTGGAAATTAGGTTTGGAGAGTGTCTGATGTGATTAAGTTAGTATCCTGAACATCTGTGAAGCCCCCCTGATTAAATCTCAACAAGAAGAGGGGCAGAGGGCTGGGAAATAAGCTTTTCCCAACCTCCCAACCTCCCACCCTTACAAGTAATACAGAATCAGGTTTCTGGGATGTTCTGCAATCCTGGAAAATACAATGGCCAATTAGAGTGTAGATTGTGTAGAACCACAATCAGCAGTGAGGTAGTACTGGATTTCTAGAGCATGCAAAAAAAGGGTCCCTACTCCCTATGAGTCCATATATAAGGGATGCTGGGACAGAAATAGAACATAACTAAAAATGCTTTGCCTTTCACCTAATGACCTCAATTCATTAGTTAGGTGATAAATTTGCACTATAAAACACCTCCACTGACCTAACAGCCCCTGAGATTTTTCAATCACCTTTTTATACCCACAATGCTTGACACATAGTAAGTCAATAAAATTTGTGTCATGGACTTCTTCCCCCCAACAGGGATATCTGCTATACTGCATATACCAATTCCAGATATACTAGGGCTAATCTCAAGTAAGATGATGACAAAGATCAGTTCTTGTCTCACTGACCCTGACGGACCCCCCTCATTAGATAAATAAATAAATAAACCATTAGCTATGGAACATAACAGCAGCAGAAGCGCAAGCTACTAATTTGTTGCTGTCAGATAATACCAGTTTCTGGACAGTGAACACGTCTCCAGGAAAGAATGATCTGACATTGAAGGTTAAGCTTTGTGTGCTTGCCTCCAATCCCGAGGCCAACATATCTACAGAGCCCAGGAGATGGGGTATTTCACTTTTCCTGACTTCATCCAGTCCTTTAGAGCTCTCTTAGGATCACAACTCCATCTCCAGCTTGGATTGTGGCAACAGATACCCTTACACCTTTCAACCATGACCTGGCCAAGCTGTACCTGAGAACTGTGCTGCCCATCTCAATCCTGAAGCTCGTTTTAGGTCCAAAGTCCAACAAGAGCTTTTCTGGTTGGCCCCTTTAAGCACCAGTCTTCTGAAAGGTTTTTAAAGATGGATGCTGATTTGCAAAATCAGTTCCTGTCAACTTATCTCCAGAGTGTTCCTTGCAGGTGTAATCATGAGACTATTGCTAGCTTTGCAGTACTGCTATTCTAAGCGTTGGGAACATTCGCCCTAGTGGCTGAGGTTGTTCACTCATGTTTGTTCCGAGGGGAGACTGGCAAACAGTCCAGCTAGCAGGTCTCTGAAGGGTACAGGAAGAGAGCTGCTCCAGCTAGGTCTGGGCTCCTCAGTGCTTGTTTTACAGAAGTTGTAAAAGGCAACTGTTGTTTAGCTTCCTCTCTATCTGATTTTGGAACAACCAAGAACATTCGACCCTTGAACAATGCTGGTGTTTAGGTCACCAACTGCAGGTGCAGTCTAAAATCCACTTAACTAATAGCCTAACTTCTCCAAAACTTAACTAATAGTCTACTGTTGAGTGGAAGCCTTACCAACAACATAAACAGTTGGTTACACATTATTTTGTAAGTTATATGCATTATTATGATAAAGTAAGCTAAAGAAAAATGTTATTAAGAAAATCATAAGGAAGAGAAAATTCACTTATACTATTTATTGAAAAAAATCTCTGTATAACTGGACCAGCACAGTTCAAACCTGTGTTGTTCAAGGGTCAATTGTACCCTCTAGGTTCTTCAAATTCTAGTGCTTATAAACTGTTTGAGTAAATACCAGGAGCTCCAAGTTCACGCAACAGGCTCATTTATCAACCTCCAGTTCCTATAGAAGCTACCAACACATTAAGCAAGCCCCTAATTTCACAGACCAACATATAAGGAAACGGACCTGGAAGTCAGGGGACTTGGCTTCCAGTCTTAGCAGGGTATAATGTCACCTTACAGATGAGGGCCTCAATTTCCCCATGTGCTAAATGAAGGGGCTGGACCAGAGGATATCTAAGGTCTCTGCAAGAACTAAAATTCAGGAGGCATAGCCAACAATATAGAAACCATAAATTCAAAGCTAACATTTGTATTTTCTCCAAAAGCTCACACTACATCTTCTTGTAGTCTTCCTGGCATCTCCTGGCTGACATCCTCTCCCCTCTGCTCCCACTGCACCATGGAGAGTTCTACAACAGGAAGCACCCCATTCTGCTTTGAACTAAAATACTGGTGCACAAGTCTAGGCCTCCCCAGGAGACAGAGCTTCCTGAGGGCCCGGAAGGGGGTCCTGTTTCTCTCTCCAGAGTGGTGCTCTACCCTTACTCACTGGCTATGGCTGGATTTTCCTGTGACTTTCCACACCCTCCATATTCTGATTCTGTTCCAATGATACAGTCAACTGTGCTTTTCTGCCATTTTCCACCCTCTGGCCTACCAGCTATACTCCTTCCTGGTCCAAAAACATGCCGGTTCCGTTCCATTTCCACACCTTGGCTCACCACTGGTGTCGCCTAGCCCCTCTCCCTCACCAAATCCTGTTCATCCTTTAAGGCCTCACTAAATGGCCACACACACTGCTTTCAGTGCAGAGACTGGACTTTCTGAAGAGTCAAATCTGGGAGAACAGGAATGAAAGACAAAAGGCAACAGACAGATAGTTGAGGAGACTGAGGGTAGCCATTGCTTTTACACTTAATACACCAAGATGGCAAAGAGGAGGGAACTAACGCTGAAGGCCCACTATGTGCCAGGCACTGGGCACTTTTCTCTCAAAACCCTTGGAGGTAGGTACTGTCATTTTCTTCTACAGTGAGGAAACTGAGGGTCAGAGAGGGGAGTTCATTCAAGTTCACTGCTGACAAGTAGCTAAGTAAGGAAGTGCACTGACCCCACATGGCTACATTAACACATGCATCTATATACTGGGAGCAAGAGGCTGAATATCAAGTTGGCATTGTACAGAGGTACAGAGTCAACTCCTTTGAGCAAACAACTTTTGGAATCATATATCAATATCTGTTCATTTTTTCCACTCCACTTCTCCACGGCCATGGATGCTACTGAGACAGTAACACCCACCTACCAAGACCGGGCTCCACCGAGACTGGGACCTTGCCAGGGTCCTGCCATCTGCCTATGTGTCCCTAATGAACTCTCTCTCTCCCCCACTCCCCAAATTTAAACCTGCTGCTCATTCTTTCCTCCTTGAAACTTTCCTTTTCTTTGGCATCTGTGACACCAGCTCTCTCCTGGCTTTTCTCCTTCTTCTCTGCCCACGCTTCTCAGTTCAAGCCAAGTGTCTCAGGCTCCTCCTCAGCTACCTTATCATACTGGATCCTCCCTGACAGTTCTCATCTGCTCCCATGACTTCACATGCCATCTCTATGCTGCTAAGTCTATGCTCTACTTATATCTATGTATTTGCATTCCCAGAAGTGCCATACTCAGACTTACTCAAGATTTTTTCACATGCTGCTCCCTATGTCTGGAACACTTTTACCCCTGGACTTCACCTGACTAACCCTACTCATCCTTCGCTCAAGTCTTGGCTTAGTTGTTACCTTCCCTTCTCAATGCACCTGACTCATTGTTTTTTAATCACCAGCCTCTGGCCTGTCAGCTCTGAAAGCAGAGACTGTGTCTGTCGTGTCGACTGGTCTTCCCAGGCTTAACACGGAGCAGAATCTGAGTTAACATGTGCTGAATAATGAACACATGAGAACTCAGATTTATACCTCCCATATATCTGTCAGCGGCAGGTCCACTTGTCTGCCTGCCTGTTGGATATCCCCGTGAGGCAGATGTCTGTCCTTCACCAGGTTAGGGAAGTTTTCAGTCATTATTTCTTCAAATAGATTCTTGATCCCTTGCTCTCTCTCCTCTCCCTCTGGTGTCGCTATAATGTAGATGTAGTCATGCTCCATGTTGTCCCAAAGGTCCCTTAAACTCATTTTAAAAATTGTTTTTTTCCTTTTGCTGCTCTGATTGGATGTTTTCTTCTACCCTGTCTTCCAAATCGCTGATTCGATCCTCTGCTTCCTCCAATCTACTGTTTATTCCTTCTAGTGTATTTTTCATTTCAGATATTCTATTCTTCACTTGACTGGTTCTTTTTCACGGTTTCTATGTCTTTTTTCATGCTGTTGTAGTTCTAAGTTTCTTGAGCATCCTTCTTTTTTGAACTCTATATCTGAAAAATTGCCTCCATTCCATTTAACTCTTTTTTCTTCTGGAGATTTATTCTGTTCTTTCATTTGGGGCATGTTTCTTTGTCTCCTCATTTTAGCTGCCTCTTTGTGTTTGTTTCTATGTGTTAGGTAGGTCTGATATGACTCCCACTCTTGGTAGGATGGACTTATGTAGCAGGCGTCCTTGGGGACCCAGTGGCACAATTTCTTTGATCACCTGAGCTGGGTGCTCCAGGAATGTTCCCTGCGTGGACAACAGGCCCACCTGTTGTAATTGAGTCTTGATTGTTACTGACCTGTTCGTGCATGGGGTCAGCCCTAAGACTGGCTATGAGGATTGACATGTACTGCAGTGTATGTGCTGCTGTGCAGGTGCTGCCCATAGGAAGTAGAATTCACCTCAGTAGTGTCTGGTGCCTGCTGAGATCTCCTTTTGGATATGTCACCTATGAAGCTTACTGGATCCTGCTCTGATGTTGTCTGAAGCTGGCCACTGGGTGTGTTGGATCAGGGGCCTCTTGGGAGGGACTCTGGTATAGGCCAATGTCAGATGCTGCCTGTGATTGGCCCTAGGTAACCAGTGCGGAGCTACAAAGTGACCCAAAATTTGTGGCTGCCTCTGCTGGGCTTGGGGGTGTGTGGGAAGGATCAAGCTGTGCACCAAGGTCGGTTGGTTTTTACCAGCACCGGGCCTGAGGGTAGGTTAGCAAAAGTTCCAACGTATCCCAAGATCCACCTCCACCTGCTGGCTGCCTGTTAGGGTCAGTTACTGAAAGGGCCTTTGGCAGTACTCAAGCTGCATGAGGTAGGTTCTCAGCGCGTCAAGTTGGGGTGAGTGGTGTTTACCAGATTGAGGTTCAAACTCGGTGCCAGTGCTGGGTGTGAGGCCACTCAGGAAATGTCCCAGAGTATACCAAGTCTAGTATGCCACCTGCTGGGTGCTTGCATACCTTTGTAGTGGGCTGGGGTCTCAGGGTAAGGCCAGCAGAGTTTATCAGGCCCAAACAGACCATGACTCGGCCAGGTGAAGGGAGGGCTCTCCATTGGTGGGGTATGCGAAGGAAAAGTGTCCCTTGTCCTAGAGCCACACAACTCAGTCTGTCCCAGATTCTGCCAGGAGCCGGATATCAGCAGAGTGGGGCCACTGGGAGTTGGAAGGATGGGGCTAGTGTATCTCCCATAAGGGGGAGGTGCTGGTCAGGTTTAGGGGAAGGTAAGGGAGTGGCCCCTACCCCAGAGCAACACAACTCAGTCTGTCCAGGATTCTGCCCATATCTCAGCAAGGTGGAGCCACCAGGAGTCAGGCAGGTGGGGCTGCTGGGAGTCTGGAGAGTGGGGCTAGGGGATCTCCCGTGAGGTAGAGGAGCCAGTCAAGTTCATGAAAAGACAGAGGAACGGCTCCCACCCCAAAACCACACCACTCAGTTACTGAAACCCCTCAAGTCTGTCCAGACTGCTATACCCAGGCCCAGGTAGTTGACTCCTCAGCAAGGTGAAAGAGCCACAGCGTGGGGCTATTGCATTCTGAACCCAGGCTCATGCTGTAAGGAGGGGAGTGATCCACACAAGAAAGATGGTGTCTGTGGTATGGGAGAACTCAGCACAGGGATCCTAGTGGCTGTCCCTTCAGCTCTCTCCCCAGAGCCACAAATACCCAGTCTCTCCTCATGCAACTCTCGTCCACACCGCTCTCCCTCTGCTGGAGCCCAGGGTGAGTGGCAGCAAATGAGCTTTTGTGGGTTGGCCCCTTAAGAGGCTGCCTGTGTCTCCAGCAGACTCTAGTGTCTCCCCAGTGGACAGAATCCCTGCTGATTTTCACAGCCAGATGTTATGTGGTGACCTCTTCTTGGCTCTGTTGAGACCCCACACTCCTCAGGAGGAACCTTTGCAGATGAGATATCCCTCCGGAATCTCAGCCACCACCTGTGGGAGAGGGGCCAGCTCTTTTTACATCTCCATCCTTCCTACTAATCTCAATGTGGCTTCTTCTGTAAATCCTTGGTTACAAGACTTCTCTTCAGCTAGTCTTCAGTTGGTTATTCAGGTTAATTGCTCTGTATTTTAGTTGTAATTCCAGTTTGGTTCTGGGAGGAGATGAGCGTAGCATCCACCTGCTCTGCCTCCATCATGGATGTCCCACAGTCTGTTTTCTTATAAGTCTGTAGCTCCTCAAACTTGTAAACTCCTTGTGTTTTTCATTCACAGGCCTCAGCACAGTACAAAGGACATTGTGGACAGTCAGAGATTTGAACAAATAAATGGATTTCAGATGTGATAAAGGACAGCTTTAGAATCTGGAATTCACAGGGGATGTTGGTGTCTTGTCAGGAGATACTGAAGGGAACAGGCACTAAAACACTGGCCCTGCCCTATTTCAACTGCTTCTGGACAGAGAGTTCATCTCAAAGCAAGAAGAAATCCCCAGACCCTACTCACCTCTCACTGACAGCAAGGTTCTGTTGCTTTAAATAGCCTAGAAAAGTGTTGAGGACCCAACTCGTCACTTTTTTGGGCTCTGCCCTAGTTTCTTTTATCACATTCTGGAAGAACTCCAGTAGGCCAACTTCATTCTGTAAAGAAAAAAAATTGTATAAAACCTCCAAAAAAGTGAAAGATCAGCATTCTGAAGGCAAATCAAACTGCCACCCTCTGCCTCCTCTGAGACACGGATTTGTTCTTTCCTAAACACAGAGATGTCACCAAAAAATTCTGATCACTTTCAGTAAATAGCAAGTATTCTTCTACCATCACCATGCATTTATACAGCATTTTCTCAAAGGAACGGACATATTTCAGAGTCCTCACTTTATGGAACAGAGGACTGTGAAGTCTACCATCCCCCAAACTTGCTTGCCCTCTCAATGTCAGCCGTGTGTACTCTGTGTCTTTCATCCTTGGGCCCACAATGTTCTGCCTGAGATTACTGTCCTGTCTCTTTCCAGTCCTATCATCTGCTGGAAGTCCTAATGATTGCTAGAATAACAAGGTAAGAAAAGCAAATCAAGAAGGAACATTCCACCTCTGAAAAACCAAAAGTGGATTGTAACTGTATTAATCTTTACATCATCCCAAGAGGTAAGAGAAATGGTTTTCAAAATGAGGAAGAACACAGATAGACATGACTCACTTAGCCCACATAACTGGTGAAGGGAGCAGCAGCTTCTAGGCTTTCTGAACCAAGCTAGGCCCAGCTGACCTGGCCTGTCATCTTGCTCCATGAAAGAAATCAGCTGGCTTGACTCATCAAGGAGTCTTGTTTGAAAAAGTCTCTACCATTTCTCCCTCTCTGGATAGTCAGCTCCACAAGTCAGGGGTCACGCTGTCCTGTTCACTCTGTAACTAGAGCTAATTGAGTGCTGGGCCATGGCAGCTGCTTGGTAAGTATCGGTGGATGGAATCAATGTCTCCCATCACTGTGTGTTTTTCAAAATCACATGTGAACATTCCTTCTTTAGCATACCATGTTTACCTTTAAATATTATAACTGCCACCAATATGCAAAGAATAACCCCAAGACACTCATCAAGTTATACACTATGGATAACTGCCAGCTCAGATCGATTTGGCAGAACGAACCAAGAGACCTAACTCCGCCCTTTGTTTCTCAGTAAGAAAAATAAAAACATGTCCTACTCACATGGGGAGGCTAAGTTTCCAAATGCAGAGGGTACACATTTTAAGTAGTAGATTACCCCAACCTGCTGAAATTCAAATCAAACCACTCTTTCCTTGAAATATACCTTTTAAATTTTATACTACATGTGAGGTTCTCACCCTTGCCCCTTTCAGAAAACCTTCATTAAACAAAAGAATTTTCTTGAAAAAATAAGATACTAGGAAGAAGCAAGAAATAGTAACAAAAGTGCTCTTAAAATTTAGCTATTGTAGATGCTGTAATATATACACAGGCACATAGTTGCTAAGGTAGAAATTCCAGAATTAAAAAAATCGACATGACCTTTGTAATAGATAAATTCTCTGGTGACAAGCCAACTGAATAATCCCATAATCACCTCTTGAATCTCTTTTCAAGCCAATGCTATTATTCTGCTCATGCTAAACCAGGGCAGAGGCCACCTCAGCAGCCAACACTTGATTATAGATAAAGGCAAAGGCAGGCAGCATGAAGAGGAAGTTCTGCTTAACTTATGAAAAAGTATTCAAACCTCCACAATGTTGCACAGAACCACAGGGGAAGTAGAAACCGCTATCTAGCCCAAATCAGATGGGTAGAACTCCTTTTGTTCTATCCCAGACAGGCTGGCTGCTGGGGAAAAGAGCTGTCAGGAGAACTCTCTGCTTTGCCAAGGAAAGGTTTCCTAAATTCACCTAGAAATATTGCACTTGAACTTGCAGGCTTGGCTGAGTTGCTGGGATGTGATGAATATCTATTCCTCTCCCCTTGGGTGGTTTTTTTATTGGATGGATAACATGGCAAGTCAGATTTCTGTTTGTCTTTTTGTGTCAGTGCTGTGATGAAGCCTCTCCGAGCTGGAACTGTACTATACTGGGGGAATCTATGGCTTCCACACAATCTGAGGCGGACACGAAAACCTGCAATCATAACTGGGTGAACTACAGATGGGGCTGAAGGAGGCCAAGCTGCTACCGCCCAGGGCAACAGCTCTGCATACTTCAGCCCAAAGGATGATGAACCAATAAAAAGTCATATACGGGTGCCTGCTCTGGTCCTTTAGATCAGAAGCCTGCTTTTCAGGAAAAAACACACAAAACATTCTAAGTAATGTCTTCTTAGTATTTCTGTGAGACAGGCAAATGCTAATAAGCTTGGCAAAAATCTCAGAAGTCCCTGGTGAACGTGGCAGTGCAGCCATCTGGTTTTCTCAGAAAAACAGTAGAACAATAATTCCCTTACATAAAAACCGTATAAAGAGCAAGGCATAAAGGCCACTGCATTAGGGGACTCTTAAGGTCCTCTCAAAGGCAACAAGCAAGCCTTCGACTCAGCAATAATCTCTCCTACATTAGGCAGAGCTAAAACTTCAGCAATACAGTGTGTCAAGTCTCCTGGCCAACTGCCCCTTCAGGGATAGCTAAAGCAGCAGGAACAACTGGTCCTGTCTTTTGGATAATACCAGTCTTTACAGCTTTATACCTAGAGGCATCTTTTTCACATTTTAATCAAATTTCCTAAAGCATTCAATTACACCTGGAGCCAATGCCAGGTCAGCTCTTAGATGCTAACAGGAACCCTCTACTGCTAATGGATCTGTCAGCTGGTCAGTGCTGGTGTGAGTAAAGGCAGAGGGATCAATACCTCACCCTCATTGTCTGCTCTGGGGAGGAACCCTGATTTACCCTTGCACTGGGTCCTGGAAGCAATGTGCCCCAAAGCTGTCTTTTGTATTCTCCCTTCAGAGATGATAAAATATTGGAAGACTATCCAGTTGGAATAGGATGAAGGCTGACTCCTCAACTGCCACACCCAGTGAACCTGATGACAAGACTATATTTAGGAGTTGAATGAAACCAGATAGAGACAGCTGCCTTGTGGTGGGTTCAGAGAAGGAAGCTCACAGAATACAAGTTGAAGAACAGCTGGTTATGTGGCAGGGTGACCTGGCAGCCCAGCAACCCTAGATTAGCAATCCGGGCTAGTTAAAAGGCTCTCAGGAATATTTCTAGAATACATGAGAGGCACGGAGATCAGCAGTCAGCCCTGTGGGGAGATGCACAGAGTTGCTGCTGCTAATGATATATATATATATATATATATATATATATATATATATATATATTTTTTTTTTTTTTTTTTAAATATATCTTTATTAATTTCAGAGAGAGGAAAGGAGAGGGAGAGAGAGAGAGAAACATCAATGATGAGAGAGTCATTGATCGGCTGCAGCCCGCAACCCGGGCATGTGCCCTGACTGGGAATTGAACCCCGATTGCCTGGATCCCAGGTCGACGTTCAACCACTGAGCCATGCCTGGTCGGGCGATATTAATAATAATAATAATAATAATAATAATAATAAAAACAAATTTTAACAGCAATAAGAGGTGTTGGGGCACCGTTCTAAGCGCTTTCCCTACATTAATTCATTTAACTCCAACAACTACCCTAGGAAGCAGGTAGCAGAACTCTCTTTTACAAATGGGGACACTAAGACACTAACTTGCAAGAGGCCACACAGCATGAAAGCTGGGATTTCAACCTCTGTGGTCTACACTCTTAACCTCCATGTTCTGCTGCCTCTGATGAAGGGAATGGCACGTCCCTACCTTCCTGGGACTGAGACCGAGCACCACGGCCAGGCACGATGTGAAGCAACTTATTCATCAAAAGAATCAACTTTCCCACCACTTCCATCATTTTAAAAATGTTGCAAAGACCCGTGGCAGTTAGCTTAGAAATTAGGAGAAAATGGGAAGTTCACTTTCTGCCTTTGCCAATGTACCCCAGACCACGTGGCATTCTCTGCTGTAACATGACACACACCTGTTCTCAGATCACAAAGGAAGACAGTGGCACCCCCCCGCCCCCCGGTGGCCAGAGCTCCCCCAGCTCTCTTCTGCATCCCCTCCACACCTTCTCCTGAGAGAAGTTACAGTGAGTATGTCCAGCCAAAACAATGCCCAATTCTGAAATACCTTCCGACATTACAAAATAAATTCCATTATTGCCCATATAGTTTTGATATTATGTGGACTGTATTTTTTGCATTCTAACTCCTCTAATGTGTATGGACTTATACCTAACTGGGCAGGTCATGCCTGTGGTGGGAGAGGCTGACTGTATGAAGACTCTGCATCTGCGGACTGAGCAACAGTGGCTTCAACTGGGCAAGGCTCTCACATGTCAGGATGTGTCATTTTGTAGAGGTATAAACATGAACTGCATCCATCTGCGGTGTGTAAGGGTGTTGGGGTGAGCAGCCACTGAGCATTTCTGAAGACACTGTTAGAACACCCAGCATATGCATATCCATGGGGCTCTGTGGCTCCCCCATTTTGCTGTGAATTTGGCCATTCTTGCAACATGAGAAAAACAGAACGCAGACCAACCAACTCTGTGAAAAATGGCCCTGGAAATAATACCACACATTAGTGTTGGGATGGAAATGGAAATTAGGTAAGGGGTCTAAGAGAGTGGTGGTTCCAGGGCGAAAGCAGAAGTCACGGCTAGATAACGACTGTTACGTACAGTGGGCTGGTGACTTGGATGTACGCTGTGAATGAATCCACCCTTTGCTTTTTATGGAAACAAGAACCACCTGTGGATACCTTTCAGTAAGTGAACAGAAAAAAAAAACAGACTCATCCAGGAGTCTTCAGTGGGGAAAAACAAATGGTAGTCAATCGGTGGTATGAGCCCGGCTTACGAAATGCCTCTCTCTGCACTTGTGTATATCAGCAGGGAGCCAGAATCCTGAACTGTCATTGCCAATTTCAAGAATACAGGGCTCTGCAGAAGTTCTGAAATTCACCCAGAAACACCCAGGGTATGTATGCCCTCTAGTCTGTCTCGAGGAATACACAACTAGGGAGTTCTACAGTCCTATTTTGGTCTCAACAATTTCCACCCCTGGGTCATGTTCCCAGCAGGGCTTGGGAGCCCCTAAAATCTGAGCAAAACTCTGATCCCAACAATTTCACTTGTGCTCTGTTCCCAGCAAAGCTGGGAAGTATACACATCTGAGTTCAACTCAGAGTCCTGGTTCCATTCAGAGAGTGTTCTCACCTATAGCTGGGTTACCCAATGTGAAAATGAGTTTACATTCTCTGAAATGCATTAATTCTAAGAGAGATGTTGAAGGAAGCCAACTTGGAAATAAGACTTGCCCTTGGATAATCAAAATCTATGTAATTCAGGAAATAAAAATTGACAGCAGACAGGCGTAGTTAGATGACTATATCTGCAAGAATGAGACACAAAAAGCATGTGGTCAAGAAATCAATTCTGATTGTAATCACAATTCAATGTCCTTAAAGTCACTGTTGCCCACCTGGCCCAACAATGGAAGGAGCCTGAGTTACTTAACAGCAGCTTTCTGTTAACTGCCCCCAAAGGAAATCATTCCACAAACAGGAAATCAGACTTCAGGATGGATTAGGGAGAGAGCACCGGGGTGCCCAAGGTGGGGCACTTGGGACCTTCACTCCTCCCTGCACTTTGCCCCAATGGGCAGGTCCCTGAGGGGTCAAATGGCTCTGAGCTGGAGGATCCTTGTCTTTGAAAGCCCTACCTGAAATGAACTGTTGGTTTTGCTGGAGTAAAGTTAGAAGATGCATCTTTTTATTTGCCTTTACCAGAACGAAATATTGGTTATTTTTCCAGCACGTAGACTAACTGTGAAAGCATCCAAAGCTGGCGAGCAATGGATGCAATGTTATAAAATGAAGAATAAAATCAATTTCGAAAATTGCATGGAGCTGAAATATGGTGGGTGACAATGTTGAGCAAATGGATTTTCCTTCATCAGTATTTAGAGAGTGAGTACTTTGCTCCTCAGTAAGCTTGGGCAGTCTAAAACGGTTGCAGATGCTTTTTTTCAAACTATTAGCTTTACAGTAGTACTGCCTATGGGATATATAGATATTTACCAAGGGAAATTATTTCACAGGTAATCTATCCAGAATGAAAACCAGGCCATTTCAAGCTTACTAGAGACTCAAAGTAAAACTCTTGGAAAACAATCCATTTAACAACCAACCATAGTCATGATATCTTTTCTACTTCTTTGTCCCTTGGAGACATTTTAACCTTTTCTATGATGCCAGAAACAAAGGATTATGACTTTAAACGGGGAATAACCAGCTGGGGAAAATGAAGTTGTTCAACGACTACTGCACATCTGGAGGCCGCATATGAAGACAGGCAGACACCGTGGCAGAACAGGCCACCGATCTGGATGGGCCCTGTCACATTTCCCTACAGCCCCACTGGGGCCATGCTGGGTTTGTCTTAGCATTCTGCCCTGCCTGGCTCTCAATGTGTTAGCAGTGCTCTTGGCTCTGACAGCATTTTCTTGGGAGTCTGCTTGGCTGTATTGACTTTTTTAAAGATGTGTAAGGATTCTGCTGTGCTTATCACCTTTGGGGTAAGCAAATCATTCCCTTCTTCCTGGGTACAGTTACCTCTGCAGAGCCCTTCCAGCTCCTAAGTGTGAGACCTAGAATCAAGAGTGTCTGTCTCTTAGCCCGTGTTTTAACTCACTGTCCTGTAGGGCTACCTGAGAGTTAAAAGCAACATGGAAAAGATAAAAGCTCTAACATGTGACAATAGCAAGGGCATGTGGAGAGTACAGCAGGCTCTCAGAAACACTAAGCTGGAGGATGCTATACCATTCTTCCCCTGAGCACTCCCATACAGAGGAGACTGAAATCTTTGTCTATTAACTTCACACACAGCCAGTCACTCTGTGAGCACATATCAGTTCCTTAATGTGCTGAGCTGCATGACACAAGGCTCCAGGCAAAACCATCCCACAAGATCCACAAGCCCCACGCACTTGGCCCTATGTGGACCCTTCTCAATGATTTAGTCAGGAGCCAAGTATCTAAGGCAAAAGGTTTAAGAAACGAATAAAGCTGCAGAGGAGAGCTTGCGTTTCTTTTATAACTGAGGTTTTTCTACTTGGAAAATGGATAACTTCTTTTGGCCATTTTCTTTCCTTTGGAGTTGACTGATTTTCACTAAGCTTGGTAGACAGCACTTTCTGTTTATTTATAAGCCAGTCAGGCATCTTGAAAACCAAAAGGAGTGGTCAAAGTTTTAAATGAACTGATACTCTATGACTGTGCTTCATGAATCATTAGTGGGACTGATACAGCATTAATGTTAACAAGAGTAAAAATTCTATTTTCTCTATTAAGAGATCCAAAACAGCAAACAACTTGAAACATTATCTCTATTTAGCCTGTGGCACATACATGCAGGCAGGTGGTAGAGCTCAGAGATCAACAGCCTGGGTCCAGAAGTCAGCTGGTCTCACCCCGGCTCCCCACAGGCATAGGAAAATTACTTAATGCCTTATACTCCACTACAGAGGTTGTTTCCTCACTTGTAAAATGGGTAGAACTCTACACACCTAAGAGGGTTGCAGGATAAATTAAAAAGTGAGCTGCTGAAACTGCAGAGTGGGCTCTAAGTGAACAGCCTTTTATATGTGCTGCTTAAGCAAATGACTACAATTTGTTTTCATTCGCTGGGTCAGGTAAGGTAGAATTTAGAAAGAGATGCTCCAAAGATATCACCCTGGGACTCTTTGCCAAGAAAAATGTACATGCATCTAATTTCAATCATTCTAATAATTACTGAGATAAACTCATTTAGAGAGGGCTTGCTGTGCTATTAGAATCCTCCCGTCTTCTAACACTTGAATCTCAGCTCCCACATTTCTGTTCCTTAGTCCTTACACACGAGGTCAGAAATCAAGGCAATTTGACATAAGATAGGGAAGTAAAGGTAGCTAACTAGGGTGAAGTTTCTGGTGGAGCAAGATACTCTTCTGGTGGCTGGAGGAAAAAAATAGTAAGACAGGTTTCTATTGGGAGGGGAATATTAGGAGGCTTTAAAAAGGAAAATCAGAATGTATATTTGACTTAATGTCCTAATAAAACCAGATCAGAAAACAAGTGAGAGACCAAGTGACTTGCACCTGGTCCCGGTAGGTGGCGTGGAAGTGGCAATCCAGGTCTGCTTACCAGAGTTCAGTGACACAGGTATCACACCACAATTTTCTGGTTGTCAAAAGGGTGGTTTATGTATCTGACCTTTGGACACTTTTATGAGGAACACTACTTCTCCTGGGGCTTTCACGAGTATTGTCCTGGTATCCCATGCATTTGCTCATCCGTCCTCCACTCACAGAGCAAATACTCACTGAGCGCCTACTGTGTGCTGGACTTTGGGTGGATGTGGAAATATAATATGAGAGTTCCACAAATATCAGTAAGTTAATAAATAATTCAGTGCTTATCACATAATAAAATGACAAGATAAATTAAAGACTAGAGTTAAATTTTGAAGTTATTATTTGTGGGTAAGGCATGTGTGTGGTGTAGGTATGTGCTTAATGCTTAATTTAATAAGCAATGCGAAGGCACGGAGCATGGAGCTGAGGCTCTGCAAAGTACACCTCCACCATCGCTATTTACTTAATGAACACTCCTGGGTACTCTTTACATTGAAAGATGGTTCATTAGATTTGTGCATCTGCCCTTCTTAGCAATCTGTTGTGTTCCTGATGATGGCAGGAAAAAACATGAACATACCATTTTCAGATATGTTATGAGTAACTCAGCTTCCAATGATTACAAAGTCATAAAGAGCTCAGGATGGCTAATTTCAGGAAAACAATCTGTCTGAATCATTCTCTTTCCATTCCTATTGGAACACTACTTCTCCAACTTGGAGATTTCAAGTACTAACCCTTAAAAAAACCATCTAACCACCTCATATATTATTTTCAAACTATGGAAATAAGTATATTTTTAAGATATGAAAAAATGAGTCCCTTCAAAAATGGCTCAAAAATCACCTCCTTCTCGAGGTTTCCCCCTTTCATCCTAATCAAGGCAACCACCACCTCCTCTGGGCTCCCCTCCCACATTCTAAGTTATATACTGCAATCTGCCCCAGGGGCTGGTCAGCTGTAGTGTGTGTACAAATAAGCTCTTGGAATGCAATAAAAAAGTCACTGTTTATTTTTTAAACTTTGTCCCTGTGTCAGTACTTGCTACATACAATAAAAATTTTGAACTGAGTAGACCGAAGGTTAAGTTTCCCTAAAAGGGGCCTTACATATGAAAACAAACTCACTCATTTGCCCCCCTTAGACAACATTTACTCAAGGCCTTCTGGGTTTTGGCACCATTAAGGGCACAAGGGGAGACTGGGACACAAACACAAGTGTGAAAATGTCCCTGCCCTCGGAGAATGTACAGCATGCTCCTCAGAGGCTGAGGGTGACAATCCTATAGAGATGCTCTGTGGAGGGAGCATATATTTCCAGACAGTGCCTCGGAGAAATAGCCATATTCTTGAGAAGAGATGCAGAAAGGTCCTTTCACTTCTCTCATGAAGAAAGCTAATACACAAAAACAATTTTCAACATTCTATTTAGTGGATTCTTCTGAAAAACCACAGTCTTGGGCAAAAAGACATGGCCAAGTAACCTGGGTTCATCATTCACTACCTCCAGTGGTGGCCTCTGTCCAGCTGGTAGACTGTCGAATGGAGAGAGGCCCCCGAAGCCTGCAGGCTGAGGAGCCTTGGTCCTTGCCCTCCAACCACCTACAGAATGCGGCATCGTGACAGAAAATGCAGCACCGGAAGGTAGCATTTAGTTATTATTCTGTAATTTATTTCGAGTGGGCTGAAAACTCAAGCGATTGAGATGGTGGGGAAGATGTGTAAGACTTAATCTGAGTTTTGTTAAATTGACCCAGGAAAAATGCAGGTTAAAGGTGTTCTGTGTGAGATGCTGACTAAAGATTCTTCATACAAAGATTTGGCTTTAAGCACTGCTGCTGTGCTCATCTGCCCTGAGGAAGAGAGTGAGGGGATGAAACCATCCCTGCCTTCAAGGTACTGAACAGCATACACCAATGAATAATTAAAATACAGTGATGTCAGTGCCACAGAGGTAGGAGTAAGATACACCAGCAGCCCATAGGGGACAGTGCTCAACTCTGCCTAAAGCAGGAAAAAAGACAGACCATGCCTAATCATTATTGGTAGTAAAAAAGGAGTTTTCACATGAGACTCTCTGGATACTTGTCAAATTAACTGATTTACAGATGATAAAGAGAAAAATCATTCATTCAACAAACATTTGATTGCATAGCTTGTACCAGAAATGGCTGGGTTGCTGTTATTGAATTGTATAAATTTACATAGAAATGAGTGTATCCTAACATCCCCAGATATTTATTATTGGTCAATTAAAATGCAAAAGCCAGAGTTTCCATGGATTCTGCTGCCTCAAAAGATAAGTGTGGCATATACCTGGTCCCTAAAAGATGCAGCAGCAAAATGTTCCACTTCCTCCCTAACAGACAAGTAGAAGACAACTGTGACAGACGCTATACTCACTGGTGCGAATCGCTTTCATGTTGCCATGACGAAGAAACCTGCAAAGCCCCAAGCAGCCCTGAAAAGGACGGGAAAATCCCTACGCAGATCTCAATGGTGTCAGATTCTATAATGCCTCCTTCAGAAGCATCCTCAAGCCTCAAAGGACCGCTACTGTCAGAGTTTTCAGCATTTTGTGCAGAATAAAAGTTTTCTTCTACAACTGGTAAAACAACTGGCTGGTTTTTGAGATCCTAACTTCCTGCCAGACCCTGTCATGGTTTAATACTGCTAGAAACCCTATACATGGATTTCCTTTTGTCCTGCAGACACAGGGGAAGAAAACAATCTTCCACAACAGTTGGATGCTCTTCAAGAAGCCGCCATGGCTGCTCTGAGTAGCTGCTCATTTCTGCACAGAAGAAATGAGACACGAGATTCTGCTTCCAGTTTTATGAGGAGCAGTTACCATTAAGGGCAGTGAGTGAAGGTTATCATACCCTGTTCTGCCCAGCAGCATCTATTGTACAACTGAGGCAACCTGCCTGCTCCACTCAGAGCCCACCATGCAGCGTTACCCCAACTGCTGAGCTGGGCTGATTTAAGCCTCGGGTCAATACCTACCAGTAAGGTGAGGCTGTGCTCCCGCAGCATCCCATACTGTTGGACAAGCTTCTCCCGGGTCACGCTGGGGAGCTCGGGGAGCTGCTCCCGGATCTGGTCAATGTTGACCACCTGCTGCGGGTCTGCGCCAGCAGGCAGAGACTCTGAGTCGTAGAGCAGCAGGGGAGGCAGGTTGGGCTCGGGAATAAACCTAGACAGAAAGGGGACAGGCCTGATGCTGAAGTATTTAGTTTAATAAGAAAAAACTCGACTATCAGTATGAAAGTTTCTGTGTAGGGAGACCATGTCACTTGCACATATTTTCTAATATCTTATAAAATCAATGTTGGCCCCTTGTTTCCTAGGAACTAGTCTTTGCACAAGTGTAAACTGCAGCTAGAAACACCAACCCTGCTGCTCTCCATGCTCATGAACTAGTGACGAGTGAGAGGCACAACACGGTTCATGCCACGTTGTGATGTGTACTTGGGGATGAAGTATATATTCGTGAAGACATATGACCTAATGAGAATGTACTCAGAGAAAGATGACTTCCCTTCATTTTTAAATTTCTACTATTTTTAACAGTATTTGTGTAATACATGAAAAGCCAAAGAATAAGAAAACATTTCTTGAGAAGCAGAAGCAATGAATGGATTTTGGCTAAATAAAATATAGAAGCTAGAGGGGAGGGAGGGGTGAATAAGTACAGACAGATTTTTTAGGGCAGTGAGACTATATGTATGACATGTCATCATACATTTCTCCAAACCCATAGAATGTCCAACATAAAGAGTAAACCCTATGAAAACTATGAATTTTAGTTAATAAGGTATCAATTTCAGTTCATCAATTGTAACAAATGTACCAC
This sequence comes from Miniopterus natalensis, assembly GCF_054644295.1. Classification (NCBI taxonomy): domain Eukaryota; kingdom Metazoa; phylum Chordata; class Mammalia; order Chiroptera; family Miniopteridae; genus Miniopterus; species Miniopterus natalensis. The sequence goes on from NC_142084.1 coordinate 43,657,473, forward strand.
ATTATACACTAATGCAGGCTGTTATCAGGGCAATTGTGAGGGGAAGAGAAAGTATCTGGTATCTGGTGTATATCAAGGAACAAATAGGAACTCTGTAATTACCACTCAACCCTGCTATAAACCTAAAACTGCTCTAAAAAAATAGTAAATTTTTTTTTTAAATGTGGAAGCTGCATCACTGCATATAATCTTATGAAACATAGGTGTCCTTCACTGTTTTATTCTGGCATCAATTGTTTTCTCTCTGCTTGTACTTGTCAAAGGGTTTATGTAAATGCAGGAAAATGCAAAACAAATGGTGGCTCCAAGATAATAGATTAGAAGTGTAAGCAACCCATCACCTTGATGCCAAATCGATGCTATGAATCAGTCTGATACCTGAAGGTAAGAGGTACTCCTGTCTATTAACCTGGGGGACTGAGCTGAATGAAACCACTGGAGTAAAAGTCTACTCCACACTCAGAAAGTGGAAGAAACAAAACAAGGGCAACACTGGAGGGCACAAGTTCTTGGGAAGAACAGACTGAACCCAGAAGATCACAGCAATTAAAGACATCTCAACTCTGACATACACCATGGGAACCTCCTAAGGTGAAGTTCCCTCTAAGGGTTTATGAGCTTCTCTTTCCCACATTACGATGCTTCATGAAGGAGAGGTGGGCCTAACCTTAACAACTCGGATACATAAAACCTCAATCTTTGCAATCTGTCAAACTCAGTGGGGGAAAAAATGAAAGGTTCAATTTATCTTAAGCCTCTCATTATTTGCTATTTTTGAATCTCCAAGTCCAACTTGTTTATCACTTAAAAAGTATCACCTGGCCCGGCCGGGCGTGGCCCAGCAGTTGAGCGTCGACCTAGGATCCAGGAGATCGGGGTTCGATCAGGGCACATGCCCAGGTTGTGGGCTTGATCAATGACTCTCTCATCATTGATGTTTCTATCTCTCTCTCTCCCTCTCCTTTCCTCTCTCTGAAATCAATAAAGATATATTAAAAAAAAAAAAAAAGTATCACCTGAAGTTTGAAGGGATATGCCAAGAACAAATATATCTTTTTTCATTTCTTCTCAAGAAACTTCGGTGCCTTACTGAATCTGTTACTGAATGTAAGAATAGAAACAGGCTAGGCCCCATCCTCAACGGCCACCCTCTTAGTTCAATTATGGCAGCTCTCACACAGAGGTGGGCAAACAAGCGTCTTCTAACAGTTGAATCCTGTCTAATAAGGCACTCCAAGGCTACCAAATTAAGAATATATTCTTTCTCTCAGCATACACTAAAATAGGAAGTCTGGATTTTCCATCATGCAACAATAATAACAAAAAGTGGTCTCTAAAAACTATTAGTGGATTTGAAATATGCCCTAACCCCAAATACATAATGCCATTTGACAAGAGGGGTAATTACCTGTAGTCTTGCTTTCCTTCTTTGTCCCTCATTGGCACGGTGCACCTATGATGGTTAAACAAGAAAACATTAAACAAATCTTTCACGCGGCACTGGCTCACACACACGCAGAGAGGGGATTCCCTACCAATAAGGGGTGCAGGCAAATTCGAGCTCTCAGCCTTCTTTGGGAGACACTTTATGACTACATTAAAAAATAATATTAAAGAAGAAAAATGCTTAGAATGCTAATTTAAAAAAAGAAGAAATTGCTTCAATGCTTCTAGCTTTTAACCAGCTCTAAGTCTAGGCTTCTGAGCTTTGTTTAATCTTCTGCTAAAAGTATAAAATCCTCAAAATTTCTGAGTTAGAAAATTAAAGTCAATGTTATCTAAACAAAAAAAGGCACCTCTACAACCAGCTCTAACCTTTCTTCTACCTATAGAATTTGAGGAAATAAAAATTCTTGCTGCAAAGCAGGGAACCTGGAAGCAAGAGAAGGGCAAGGACCTAAGACTAAGCACCATGTAATGAGTCTGGTTCAGTTTAAACCTTTACCAGCCCTGTGGGGTATATTATAACCCTGTAGGATACAGTATTTTCCTAACTTTACTAATGAGGAAAGAGAAGTGCAGGGAAGCTAGTGCCTTTTTCAGAGTCACAGCTGATCTGTGGTGAGCCCAGACTGGAGACCACCCAGCTGCACTCAAGACGCTTGTCAATGCAGACTCACCCCAGCTTGTAATCAAAGGAGCGAGTTTCATTCAGAATTTCACCTCCATTCTCAAGTTCTTTGATTTGCCTCTGAATTTCATAGTCTAAGAAGAACACAGTAATTTAGTATCATATTTTTTATTCCTTTTATTTAGCCAAGTAATATTTAAAATATCTTAAATATTTTAAAATATTTAAAAACCTTTTAAAATCTTTAACTCAAAAAATAGTCAAAGAATCATTTATAATAATTCTTCCCATGTACAGTACTCCTTCCTTATCCACGGTTTCGTTCTCTGTGGTTTCAGACACCTGCATTCATCCAGTCTGAGAAGATTAAATTTCCCCAGCCACAGACAATGTGTGCTCCTGACATCACTGCTCGATGACCCAGGATCATCTAAAGCAGAAGATCCACCTTCTGATGTATTGTCAGAATGTCAAGATAGCCTAATACTATGTGAGAATGCCTACGTCACTCACCTCATTTCCTCTCAGCACCTAGGTATTGTATCATCTTACAACATCACAAGTCAAGGGTGAGTAGAGTACTTTAAGATATTTTGAGGGAGAGACAGACATAACTTTTATCACAGTATATTATTATAATTGTTCTATTTTATTATTAGTTATTGTTAATATCTTACTGTGCCTAATTTATAAATTAAACTTGATGATAGGTATGCATAGAAAAAAGCATAGTATCTATAGGGTTTGGTACTATCTGCAGTTGCAGGCACCCATGGGGGGTCTTGGAATATATCCCCTGTGGATAAGGGGGGACTACTATACATTATAGTTTCTTCTTGTTGCCATCATAGAATGGTGCTTACAAGGGTCTTTTAGGAAATTCTACTCTCTCCCTTTTTGAGAAAACCTGGGTTCAGAGAGATTAAGTGACCCCGTGCAGATTAAACAACTTGGCAAAAGAAGGGCTGGGGCCACTATCTAATCCAAGTGACCCCAGATCTAGAATTGTCGCCTAGCAAAAATTCTTCTCCTGGAATCCCCCAATGCCACATGAGAAGGCCCAGGCTAGGCAAGCAAATGAAGAAAGACCATATGGATAGAGAAGCCTAGCAGACATCCAGCACCAAGGCCCCAACGTGTGAATGAGGTCATCTCAGACCCTTTGTTTTAGCTGGGCTGCCAGCTTCCACAGCCACCTTAAGGACCTGAGGCAGGAACAGCAGAAAAACCACCCAGTGCACAGAAGTGTGCACAGTGAAATGGTTATTGTACAAGCCACTAGGATTTGGCTTGTTACACAGCAACAGAAAACTGACACTAAGACGTACATTAGGAATAACAGCTGATACTCACCTATTGCTTTGGCCAAGAACCTGGCACTGTTGAGATTCTTCACTTCAGTCCGAACACCCAAAGGCTCCCCAGGGCGATGCACAGATATATTGGCATCCACTCTCAACTGGCCCTCTGAAAAGAGAGAAAAATGACAATTCTTTAGAAATTCTGAGGCAGCATGATCTTTTAAAGACAAGAGAGTGTCCAGGCAAGCAATATCTAACTTTCCTTGCTGTTTAGTTACAGCAACCTAACTTTAGAGAAGGTAAATTGGTCCTGAAGTACACAGCTGGTACTTTTATCTACGTAAGAGAATTCTGGTCCCAAAGCATCTTGAGTGTGTGTGTACGTGTGTGTATATGTGCACTTGTACACACATAGAGAAAGGAGAAATTCTAGATACACCAGCTGGGGACATCTCATTTCTTTTGTGCCAAATAAGAAAAACAACATGTTAAAATGGAGATTGACTCAGTAGTTTTATTCTCCAGTTTTTTCCAAAGTGTCAGAGCTGGGAGTTAGGAAGGCCTCGGAAATGACTATCTGATAGCCCTTCATGTTCTCCAGTGGAATGTGGATTTCCAACAGTGATTCTGGAAGATTAAGAAGAATCCCTGAGAATTTACAGCTCAAGGGCAAGAGTCAGACCTGGGCATTTTCCCTCCTCTGGTACTCTAACAATCCCCTCCTTCCACAGACAAGACTCAGAATCCATCCTGACGGCTGTAAGGATCTGCTGCAGTAGAAAGAGCTCCTCTGAAGGGGAGAGTGTGGTACGACTCAGAGGGAGCTGTCCCCAAGTTGGGAGGACCCTAGAGGCCCCTTCAGATTAAAAGCAATAACCCCCAAGGAAACAGGAGGCTTGTGGAGAGGACTAAGAGGCTCTTGAGGAGGAGAGGGGAGAAAAATCCCAAGACAAACAGGGAGGTGAAGTTAAGATACACTCAGGTCTTGCACCCTAGATAGTAAAGCTCAAATTCTCTGTTTTGCAATTTCACTTACAATATTTTAAATAGGACAGAATAAGAAGACAAAATGTTAGATTTTTATTTTTTCCTAGGCAGGTTTTTAAATTGAAAAATAATCTGCCAAACCTAAGTGTTCTGATAGGCTGAATAAAGAAATCCATTTCCTCAGATTTCACAGCAAATGCATATTAAAATAATAAAGCGGTATAAATAAATTCCATGCCAAGAAAGGAGACCCTTGGCACTGGTCTGTCATTCCCCCAGTGCTGAGCTGTGGGGCTCGATCTCCAAGCTGGGGACCAGTGGCTTGGCTGCTGCTTGCTCTGCTCTCCACTCATTCCCCCAGGAAAGGGAAGAGCTCACTCACTCTGCAAATGCAACTCCACGCACGCTGACAATCAGGGAAACGGTGCCTTTCAGCTCGGAAGTTACTCCATGTCGCTACACTTTTCAAAAGCCTATAGCCCCCTTTGAACAATTTGTGCTTACTCAAATCTCAAAAAGTTCCAACTACTCCTGACATCATGAGACTCAGTCTAGGAACCCTGAAGTCATCTTCTGCTTCTGTTTTCTTTGTCCTTTATATCCAGCTGTCAACTAGATCCTATCAGTTCTTCCCTCCAATTATCCCTCATACCTGTCACTACCTCTCCACTTCCACTGTTGCCACCCTCACCCGAAAATTCTTGCAACTGCAAGCCCAGATTACAGAATTGTATCCTGACTTTTAACACAGCAACCCCTCCTCGCCCAGCCACCCAAGGTGCAGCTCTGACTTTCATCCTGCGAAGGTTGTTTCAGCATTCCCGCTGCTTGCTCAAGTGCACGGCCAGCTCCTAGTGGACCATCTCGTCTCCTCTGCCTGGTATTCAAGAGCCCTCATCTGGTCTCGGTTGACACAACCCACATTTTCCCACTATGTATTCCATGAGAAGGTTCTCCTCCAATCAGGGGAGCTATCTCTATATTGGCTCCATGCTGGCTCTGCTGGCTCCCCAGCACTCTCTTCATCAGTGTTACTGTCCCTTCTTCAACCTCTGCTCATCCTTTAAGGTCCCACTCAATGTTACCATCTTCTCCTCCTAAAAACCCTTATCAATAAGCTGGCCTCCACTATTGGCTCCTCTGAATTATTAGAATATACACAGCCAATACCATATAATCTAGCACATGTCTATAGCCTATTCTGAGTAAATCTTATCTTTAAGACCAGAATAGCAGACCTTTGAAAAATGGGCCCAGATTTTAAATCCCTACCCCTCTTGCCTTCCCAAGGACATCATTCCTTCAGTCATCTCCATCCCACATCCGTTATTAATCTCCCTTTCTCAGCACTATTTCTGATACTTAAATATATAATAGTATATTTAAAAAATATATTATATTTAAAAAACAACAAACCAAAAACCAAAACTCTACTCCCCAGAGTCCAATTCTCTCCCCATCGTTCAGCTACTGGTTTCTCTGCTTTCCTGTTCAGCAAATCCTCACAAACAAGTTTTGCTTGTTGCACATATTGTCTCCATGATCTCACCTCCCATTTACTTCTAAACCCACTTCAGCTTGGCTTCTATTCGCACCTCTCGAAAAATGCCTTGTCAAAGTCACCAACAGCCTCTCGCTGCCAAATCCACTGGACGAAGGACACATTCTCTCTTCACCTCACGGATACCTCAGCCGCGTGTGACATACTGACTAATCCTTCTTTTCTGAAATACCTTCCTCTCTCAGCTCCTGTGACCTTACGCTCTCTTGGTTTCCCTCCCACCTCCCTGAGAGACTCCATTTCCACTGCATTTGCTGATGTCTCCTTTCCTATCAAGCTCAGGACTGTCTTCTTACACTCTTGCTGTGGGGGCATATGGTTTAAGTACCACATATTGCTGATGACTCCTAAATTCATCTCTTCAGCCCAGACCTCTACGGTGAGCTCCACACTGATCTCCAATGTCTGCTTGACACCTCCTCTTGGGAGGTCTCATAACTATTTCAATTTCTGAAACTAAATCCTGATTTGCCGCTCATCCCACAAAGCCATTCTCATCCTCACCTTTGCAATTTCAATAAATAGCACCAACACCTGGCTCCTCAGCCTTCCTTAAAGGCATCTTTGCTTTCTTCCTGCCCCTTGCCTTGTATGCCAGCCTGTTAACAAATCCTGTTATTTCTAAAAACCATCTTGAATCTACCCATCTTGATCTTTCCACCTTCACTGACACCAGCCCTGGCCACAAAAGCATCGGCTTCCATGTGAACTATATAAAAGCTTCTTACCTGGTCTCCTTGCTTCCTCTTACCTTTCTGAAATCTACTTTCGCAAAGCAGACAGAGTGGTTTTTCTAAAACGTTAGACTAAGTCATTCCCTTGCTTAAAAGCCCTTCAATGACTTCCCACTGAATTTGGAATGAAACCCAAACTTCCTGCCATTATCAGTAATCTATCCCTTGCCGGCCTTTTCAGCCTCACTTGAGGCCACATTCCTCTGCTCATTATGCTTTCCCTGCAGTGGCCCTTTGTTCCCTATGTTAACTCTGAGCATATCCTAAGATTTTTCATTCAGGGACTTTGCCTTAGCTTTCTCCTTCAGTGCTCGCACCCTCACTCTACGCCGGCTGGGCCTGGAGTCATTCTTCAGGTCTCAAATAAATGTTGCCTCCTCCGAGAGGCCTTCACCTTCCAACATTACTCTTTATCATGGCACCCTATTTATTTCCTTAATGCACTTATCACTATAATTGTTTTTGTTTTATTTGTTTTTATTTTATTTTTTTGAAATATGTCTTTATTGATTTTAGAGAGAGGAAAGGAGAAGGAGAGAGAGACAGAAACATCAATGATGAGAGTCATCAATCGAGCCCGCAACCTGGGCATGTGCCCTGACCGGGAATCGAACCCCGATCGCCTGGACCCCAGGTCCACGCTCAACCGCTGAGCCACGCCTGGCCAGGCTTGTTTTATTTGTTAATGAATGTTCCTCCCTCATGAAATAAGCTTGTGAATATAGCAGGAACAATGTCCTTTTTACTCTACATTCAGAACCCTGAGCAGGGTCTGGTAATTGTTCAATAAATTAATACCTTGTTGAATAAGCCAAAACTCTGGTGTCTTCCTGAGCAATGAGTAAGTGGACTGGTTACTGTCTCACAGCAGGTTCCTGATAAATTCTGAAGTTCTGTCTAATAGTACTAAACCAAAGCTGGACTCATCTGAAAGGCCCATTCAGCTCAAAGGAAAACATCCAAAGTATGCCGAGCTCTACTCAACCAAATTTCAATACTTGAGAGGCAACTTCGCTGGAACTCAGGGAACCCTGAATTGGACCTCACTTGCTTTTAAGAACGAAAGCATCTTTTACAATTTAGAATTCTAATTTGGAAATGGAATAAAAGCATGAACTTCAGTCTCTCTCAGAGAAGACCATGCTATATAAATGTCTGAGGGGAATCATTTAGTATCCTGCAGTGTTGAAAGAGAGTTCCCTAGCCTGGATTCAAATACGGTATCAAACATTAACAAAAGACATTCTATCCAGTGAAGACAAAATACCTTTTAAACAAATTAAGTTAAATTGCCTCAAGTGCCCAAAAGCCTTAGCAGTCAGGTTCTGCAACACCAAGGGAGGGCCTTCATTCACATATCATGGGAATGTTATCAAGCTCAATTTCTATCCTCTAAAAGAAGGGATTTGTAACAGGAAAGCTAAAGAACTATACCACTGAGCACAGTGATACGGTACAGTTACATTATTTTTTTTCTAAAACACATTCGCACATCAGAAATATAACATCAGGACAGAAAGCTGTTTCTGTAAACAGCAGGGGCCTAAGGATTTAGTGAGAAGTCTGTTAAGCTATCTCATTCTGATCACTGAATACTCTCCAGAACTTAAATAACAAGGTTTGACAAAGAGAAAAAGCGGCCAAATTTTATCAAACATATTTCACAAAGCGTATTCATCTAAAATGAGTGGTGATTCTGTAAAGTAATACTACTTACTATTGTTAAAATTACCTAAGATAGTGAGCACAGGCTATTTGTTGGGACCCGTGATAAGTTTTATACACATTATCACATTCATTCCCTATAATCTAGTTTAATGACAAAATCACTCAGACATTCTTTAGGCATTTCAAGCTTAACATTCAAAATGGAATTCAGGTTTTCTCCCACAAAAGTACTCCTCTCCCAATCTTCTGTCTCAGTAAACCATCTCCCTGTCTCAGGGACGCCATCTAACTCTATCTGAAGACTTGGATGACTTCTTTCCCCTTTGGTTTCTTCCTTTCCCTTTCCATACACAATTATTTGGTGACTCATTTTATAAGCGTGGAAAGTGAGACTAAGAGAAATAAAAAACCTTGCCCAGGTTCCTACAGCTAGCAGTGGTAGGACAGGATTCCAACCCAGGTCTGAGACCTTGGCGCCATCAGCACCCATGGTACCCACACTCTGCTATACTATCTTCAAAGTTATCTATGGCAGTTATGACATTATCGCGGTTGCCACTAGGAGGCAGTGTGATGTAGTGCTTAAAGAAAAGGTTCCTAGAGTCAGGCACATCTAGACTCAAATCCTAGCTCAGTCACTTGTGATCTTTGGGCAAAAAACCCCAACCTCCTTAAGCCTCAGTTTCCTCACCTGTACAACAGGCATAATAATACCTCTCTCTCAGGAATGTCATAAAGTTTAAATGAGATGATGAATTAATTTAAAAAATGCTTAGTGAACCAATGAGAACATGCTGAATGTTCAAACTGAACAATATTATTGCCACTGAAACATTTAGTATGTCTATGTCAGTAGCCATTCCACTCAACAAACCCCTTTGAGGATCTCAACAGTGGCAGTTGTCCACTGAGAAGGAACTGGCTTGGAATTTAAGAGTCATTCTCAAAGCACCCTCGGGGGTCCACAGGTGCTCCCCAGAGTGGCCCTCAGTTCCCAGGCTGCAGTCTCCAGTGTTGACACAATGGTCTCATGGTGGTGGGAGCAAAAGGGTCGGGGCTAACGCCTGGGGATGCTATGCAGACTTTCCTTCCCCACAACTACTGGAATCACTCTGCTGCTGTGCTATGGGCAACACTGTTGGATTTGTATTTAAAAGCAACAAGTATCATAGTAAATGCCATTTAATGAACCCTCTCAGCTGTCACTGAACTGACACGCTCTTGATGGTATGGTTTATCTCTTGGCAAGAACCCAGATGGGGCTACTTCTCAGCTAACAGGTGGCCTGTTCATTATTCCATAGGTTTGGTAGAAATCAGTTATTTTGAAGAAGAATGGAATAATAAAAACTCTTTTTAAAGCAATAAAGAATCAACACTTAGTGCATGAACAGATAACCATCCAACCTGCCACATTTCACTTACGTTCTGTGAAGAAAAAGCAGCATGAGCTGTACATCTAAAATAGAGAGTTTTCTTACTCTAAAACAGAGCCTCATTTCTCTAGAGCAAATCTGCAGGCAGCTAACTTTTACACCACTCACTCAGGTGGTGTTTTTCCAGTCTTTAGCTGAAAGAAGATAGCAAATCGGCAAGTTCTGTCTTCAATTCAACTTATATCAAGGCTCTGATGTAACAATTTGTTGCTTATAAGATATCCTATGTGACAAATGTAGCATTACAAATTCGGAAGTCCTTCTGTAGCATACTACTGTATTGCATGACATAAAAAGGTTGGTAAATAGCATCATAAACTGACGAACCATCACCACTGGTGGTGTTACCGGCACCCACTAGGACTTGTGATGGCTAACGTTATGTATCAACTGGACTGGGCCACAGGGTATCCAGATATTTGGTTGAACATTATTCTGGGTGTGCCCGTGAGGGTGTTTCTGGATGAGATTACCATTTGAATCCACAGAATGAGTAAAGCAGACTGCCTTCCCCACGGTGGGTGGGTGTCATTCAATCCACTGAAGGCCTAAATAGAACAAAAGGCAGGGTGAGGGGAATTCAGTCTCTCCACCTGTCTTTGAGCTGGGATACTGGTCTTCTCCTGCTTTTGTACTTGAGCTAAGACTGGCACTTACACCATCGGCCCTCCTGATTCTTAGGCCTTCACACCTAAACTGGAACTACACTATCTGCTCTCCTGGAGCTTGCTCTGTTGCAAGAACTCTCCCACAGCTTCCTGACTGCAGATCTTGGAACTTTTCAGCCTCCATGATCACATGAGCCAGTTCCTTACAATAAATGTCATTAGACATAAACATACATGTGTAACATACACACATTCTACTGGTTCTGTTTCTCTGGAGAACCCTAATACACCACTGTAGAGAGCTACAGATGAACAACTGTACATGCAGAATCTGTATACTTTCTCCACTCTGTCAGGGAGTGCTCTGTGGGTGGCAGAAGTTTTTTAAAAAGCCCTTGTGAACAGAAAATAGGGAGACATATTAGCTTTCAGGGACTTCTGGGCCAGCAAAGCAGCATTAGGAAGGGGCCAAGGGAGTGAGCCATGAGGAAACTGAGCTTAACCAATACCTGTAATCTTTATGTCCATGTACAAATACTTAAAATGCACAGTTTGGCTGCAGGAGTACAAGTGGGTTTTTTTGTTTATTTTAATTTCCTACTATATTTCTACTAAATTTAAGATTTTATCTCAAAGTTAAAGTTTTGTGAAATCATAAACTTGGCTTATGGTTTATATAATTTGGCTTCAGCTGCACATGGATGAAAATTCTACAAAAGACGGAAAAGAAAGAGACCCTGAGGAAAAGCATCAACTAACAAAGAAGTGCCACCCACAAAGCTCTCACAAACTGAGAGGTGTTGCAGATAAACACAGTGTCTTCTTGCTGAGCAAGATGAACTGTTCAAACACATTATTTCATCAACTCACAACATTCTGATGCATGAAGCCAGACAGAGTTACTCCTGTAACTCCTAATCTCACACCCTTGGGCTCAGTGCTTCTGCACCATTGCTGTTAGTGTGTTTATTTTGGTTAAGGGCTCAGAAGAGAATCCAAGGAAAACTCTAAGAAAAAACAAAACAAAACCAGCAAAAAGCTGAAAAAAGGATGTAAACCACGTCAATGTAGCTGATGCAGAGAATAGAAGTTAAGTGCAAAGAGACCCGAGAAGCAGAAAGTGAGAAGGTAAAGGAGGAGGGACACTGCCTGTGGGCTTCTACCTGCCATGTTTGCCTGGCTGGTCCCCAGGGCTTGAAGTATCAGCTGCAGCTCCCTGACCGCTGTTGCCGCCTCTTCTCCACAGGACATGTCTGGCTCCAGGACCACTTCCAGAAGGCCAACTCCTACCAAACGAGAGGCAGAGTCAGCCTGACCGAGTTCTCCAACCTCATCAGCAGATAAGTTAGGCTGAGGTCTTTGGAAAACCCCGCATTACTGAAGGACTCTCAAAGTGAATCCCAACCCCTGAACTGTTTCTCTTTCCCCTTACTTTTTGATCTTTAACTTTGGTTCATTTCTTTTAAAATCTGCTTAAGATATCAAGCTGTTGGGTCTGTGACTAAGTGGCTAAGTTTCTCTCATTTTAGGGGTGGGTTGTTAGCAGTAATCACAGTTCTCTGATCAGCCAGTACGTACCAATGCTGATACAGTATTATGGTCTCCATCTGTGGGGTTCCTGGGCCTGTGTCCTCAATTGGTTTGGGGAAACTGGAAGGGAGAGGGGAGGCTGGCAGGAAAAGTAATGGAGACTCTCTAAGCCTACCCGCCCTGTTCAAGTCAATGAGCGTCTGAGACCGCAGGTCGTCGTGGAGGCTCTTGCCACTGTCTTGCTCCAGCTGGATCTGCTTGATCCTCACTATCTTGTTGATCACCTGACTCCGCTTCTTCCCCAGACAGACACTGTACGTCAAGCTGCCGTTCACAGCGATTGGGAGCCTCTGCTGGGTAATTTGATAGCCTGCCTGCACATAAACATGGGTTAGAGAGTCACTGTTCCACAAATAAAAACTGGGTGCAGTTCACTACTCCTTTTAATGTCACAAAAGTATAGGCTAATGTAAAAATGCAACATAACAAAACAAACAAAAAAGAACAAAGGAAAAGGAGAAGAAAAACTAGTTTATGCCTTGTAGCCATAATTCAGCCTGGCCTCTTCGGCTTTTCCCATCCCCCTTTACCCTCCCTGGACATCTCCTGCCCCAAATAATGGTGCAATAAACAATGTGAATCCTATCTTCCCTACTAAAGTACCGTTGGGGGGGGGGGGGGTGGGGAATAACAATAATCTCATTGTCAAAGGCCTCTAAGAAAAGGATGTATTGTTTCCACTTAGCTCATTAGCCTAACCCTGCATCTGATTACTGGGCTCCTGACAGACCCTCCTTATTGGGAAGTGCTGGCTAAGCACGTTGCTATCTACCCTCAGTACGGCTGACAGCAGTTGCTAGTACATATAAGCTTGTTTTGTTCCTGTTCTGTAAGCTAACCAATTGTGCCAGCTGCCCTCCCTGACCCAACTTTCCTTGTTCCTCTAGCCAGAAATTGCTGGGATACTCACACTCAGCTAATGGAAAGCAGGAAGTACTAAAATACTGATGGATGTCACAAGGACTCCCTCACCTCCTTCTAAGTAGAGAGGAAGAATTACTTTCAAATGGACACATGCATCGACATATGCCAAAGAAATGGCAGGTCAATACAGAGAACTGGAGAACAGAGCATGAGAGCTGAAGCATCTGCAGCATTTGCTGGGGTCCCTGACACTGTGTTCTCAGTACTTTACACCTCTTGATCCTCACAACAGTCCTAGCAAAGAGATACAGGGCACAGAAGGGATTAACGGCTTTGCCCAAAGTCACTGAGTTAGTAAGCGTCAATGTCAGGATTTGAACTTGGATGGTCTGGCTCCAAAGTCTCTGCTCCTAGCCACCAGGCCAGCAGTTTTCAAACTTGAGCTGCTTTAGAATCACCTGGCAGGCTGGTCAAAACACAGACTAGCTCCACCTGAAAAGTTTCTGATTTTGCAGGTCTGGGGTGGTGTTTGAGAATTTATATTTCTAACAAGTTCCTAGGAGATGCTGATGCTAGTGGCCCAGGGAACCACACTTTCAGAACCACTGCTTCAGGCCAACTCATTCTCTGTGTGGAACCAGGAAGTCTCAATCTGTAAAATTTAAACTCTGAGTAGGGCTGCCCAATAAAATACAGGATGCTCAGTTAAATTCAAATTATAATAATTTGAATAAGTTGCTTATTCAGATAAATAACAAATACTTTTTTAGTGTTATGTCCCATGTAATATTTGGCAACACTAACTCTGGATTATCTGAGCTACCTAAGCCAGAAAGGATAGAAAGATACAGATAATAAAAACTTCTCATTTTAGTCCCATATTACTAAGTCTCCCACCTTAACCAAACTGGTTAACACTCTTAAAAGATGCAAAAATTTGGGTTCATGTTCTCTACCCTATGAAGCAGGAGAATTTGCTAAAAAGCTGGCAGCCAGAGGGGAACAGCAGCAGCAACTGGAAAATTTAGGTTCTAGTTGTATTTTGTATTTAATTTTCCTCCTGCTCTCACTCACTAAACAGCAGTGCACCCCCGTTTCCAGTTCAAGGAGAACATGAAGCAATATCATCACTGCTGTTTATCTAAATGTGAAGAAGGGCCGTACTTAGTATCAGAGGCTCTGATCAAATGAAACATGATTTGGGGAAATGCATTCAACCTTACAGTTTTGGTTCTGCCCAATGTTATAAAAAACTGCCTCTAGTTCACAATGGCTTCTCTGTAAGAAAAACACTTTCAAATTTTACGGAAAAAGCACGTTAATATTGGTTTACTGCTCAGCTGATTCCTGTTGTTAGGCTGGGCTTCTGGCTCATGGTTCTGCTTACTATCGTCCACTTACTTGCTCCTTGTGAGATGACAGAAATGTTTCCAAAGGTGACTGTCCTATTATTGGGAACTTTAACTTAAAAGAGGGAAGTTCTTGCTGTGTCTACAGAGCTACAGTACACATTTACAGTTGCATCAGTCCCCGAGTTATCTTTTGTCCTAACAGGCAATTAGAGCCAAACACCACGGCTGGCCTGAGCCTGGGAACACTGGCTTCTTCTACTCCCGGTTCAATTATGAGCGAGCCACCAGAAGCATGAGGCTAAGCAAGGAGTCGGCAATCAGGACAATTGCATCCAATCTAGTAAACATCGGGGGGCACCTGCTTCCATCAGGGCTGGGCAGAAATTCCCGCTGCGATGGACAGAGCTCTGATGGAAACATGAGAGACATAGCCCTCCTCCCTGGCTCCAAACCCCCCAGCTCTGAGAACTTACAGAGGGCGGATCACAAAGCATACTTACAGGGAGGTCTGCATAGAAGTAGTGCTTCCTGTCAAACAAGGACTTCTTGTTTATGTGGCAGTTCAGTGCCAAGCCTGTCATCACTGCTGCCTCCACGCACCTCCTGTTGAGAACCTATGGAAACACGACACACAGCTCGTCTCAGATCCAGTCTGAACAAATGCTTCTCCAATCCCTGATATCCCCCCTAAATATTCAATGTGGCCCTTCAACAGGCATTATCTCTGGTCTGTGTGGGCAGCTGCAGTTCCTAAGGTGACTCTATCTGGAACTGGGGAAACTTTATATATAAAATACATGTGGCGGTGGGTCCCACTGGGCAGGTAATGAACTGCTACCTCAGGGGTCCTTTCCCCCAGTGCCTGGCATCAAAGTCAACAGTAGGGTCCCAGAAAAGCTCAACAGAGTATTTACTACATGGAATAAATTAATCTCACCCCCTCTGCAAGCAGAACAAGGCGTCAGAATGCACGAGAGGCACTGACTCCTGGGAGGAGGTTCAGGAAGCGGCTCACCAAGACCTCGGCGAGGCTGGGAAATCTGACAGAGAGCGAGCTCCTGGCAACTGCGGGGCCACAGCCATTCTTCAAGGGCTGGGAACCTGGCACACCTGCCCCGGCTTTCAGCCCAGACCCGGCCAACTCCGTACAGGCGGGTCTGAGCGCGCCCTACGCCCTGACTCTCCCGAACTGCGGGTCCCTCCAGGGCTCCGCGAGCTCAGCTCCTTCCGGACCCCATCCTTCCCTACGGGCAGGAGTGGATGGCCACGAAATGGCTGGCAACTTCCCAGGCCAAAGGATGTGGGCAGCTTCTAAGAGCTTTGGAGGAGGGAGGGTGCGTATAAGACAGAGAGCTAGAGAGGAGGAGGAAGAGCACTGAGTTCCGGAGCCAGGTCCACATCCCACCGGTGCTATGTGGATATACAGCTGGCTGACTAGAAGCTCAGTTTCCTCATCTCTGAAACTGACATTTAACATGAGCTTGTGGAGCAGATAAAGTAACAGCCAGAACAGCTACTCTACAGTAGGAATTCAATAAATAGTTCATTTTCCCTACTGTACTTCAGGGAATTTTTGAGGACATTGTGCTTGCTGATGAAACATTTCTATTTTTATTAGAATATTTATCATGTGCTTTAGCACACTTAGTATACTATTATGTATGCAGGGCTTCCTAGTTAAGCACTCTCACATCTAGCAGTGTATTTCACCTCACAGCAACCCTGCAAAAAGGAATCTATATTACTCCGATATTTCAGAAAAAGAAAAACTAAGATCCAGAGACACTAAGAGGCTCACCCAAAATCACAGAGTTGGCAACAGTAAAGCGAGCTCTAAAGTCCACCTGTGCCCTTGCCTAGAGGGTGACAGGATCCCTGTGTTTTGGGGACTGGCTCTCCAGGGTGGGACAATGAGTGAGGTACCCCACACAGGCCTAACTTGATGATCAAACACATACTTGAAAAACAAATCTGCACAACAAAACTTAAGAGGCATCTCTACATACTGCAATATACAACCTGCAAAAGATAATCCAAACACCCAATCTCCCTCCTGGTAACAGGATCACATGCCCCCTCCCCACCCCGCCCGCAAGCCAGGCTATAAAATGGAGCCAGCCACCTCACAGCCTCCATTTGGAGTTCTGCACTCTGGGCCGAATCATACTGCCAGCTCTGCAGTAATAATGGTTTTCACAAAGAGATGTGTGAGTGTGGGGAACAAGATGCTCTAATTATTGATGTTTTCGCTTGCTGTTTGGCATTTTACTGAACAGTGGTTACTGCAATACAAACATAGCTGGTGGACACTGCTGCCAAGTTCAGGCCTGATGATTCAGGTCGAGGCACACAAGGCTGTGGAGACGGTGTCCCTGCCTTGGGCCCCACTCTTCCTGGGCTGGGGCCCAGCATGGGCTCCCATGTAAACTGCCTGACTAGCTAGTCTGTACCAGTTCTTGTGTTACCACCCCCACTATATTTCTAACCACTGCTTTCTCTCTCATCTCTGTCCAATCTGCCCCTTTGGGGACAACGTACTTCCTTCTAGGAGAGAAGAAAGACCAGGTTTGTTTTGCTTATTTCTAGGCGTGCACTGCTAATAAACTCACTGTGCCTGGCAGGCACTATGAGGGAGGGCAGAGTAGGGGGTGATCATGGACTCTTGCTGAGCCTACGTGCATACAAATACACAGGCACATGATAACCCATGAATTTCCAAAGAATACGAATGCAGTAAAACACACAAACATTATAGTGATATTGAATATACTTTAATCTGCTTTTTATGATTTAGAAGGCTTGAAGTACTTCAGGGTCAGAATTATAAGCATCAATCATCACCACACTACAGCTGCACAGAGGGGCTAGTAAATAGACAGTGCCAGTTAGAAGAATGCCAAGGGAAAAGAATTTATTATGATCTTAGTCAAGCTGCTCATGACAGATGGAGGTCTAGGTCAGCATGTTCTGAGGACAGGATGCAGAATTGGGAAATTCAACTTCAGCTGTCTTTATTCTACAACACTTCTTAAATGTCTAAAAAGTATTAGGCTTCAAGGATACAGAAGTAAATAGGACTGTCACTGGCTTTAATAAATCTGCAGTGGGGACAGGAACCTACCAGCATCTCCAACATCCTTCTCAAGTTCATCTTCCAAACTAGGATGATCCTGCTAAAAATGCAAATCTTACAGCATTCTGTTGCCTAAAATCACTCAACAGCCCTCAATGTCCACATGATAAAGGCAAGCTCTTACATGATCCAGCTCCTGCCTGCATCTTCAATTTCATCTCCAATCACACACATACACACGGTCCAGTTCTCCTGCACAAACCATGCTGACCCGCTGATTCTCTCTATTCTTATTCCATTCAAAATCTACCGAGATGTCACCAAATCTGTGAAACTTTCCTTACTATTCTTCCCAGGTACCACTCTGACCCACACACTTCCATTTGTGTTCATATCACAGTGCATTGAACTTGTTTACATATATTTCCATTACACCAAGTTTCATGAGGATGGGAATTTTCTGTTCATCCTTGTATCCCTGTAGCCTAATAAAGAACTAAAACATAGTGGTGCTCAAGTTATATGTATGAAACTCAAATGAGGAGGGAGGTGATGGATATTAAGCGAAGGTTTCGGAAAGGCAGCAATGCCTGAATCACCTCTATGGTATTACCTGCCACCTGCAGGCATCAAACTTGTTTCTGGAAGTGTCCTGAAGCAACAACCAATCACGTATATGATGTGATTAAAGAGGTGACTTGAAAATGTAAAAGACTATCTCATCCTGAAGAAAGATGATCCAGAATTTTCTTTGTAATTAAAATAAAGTGAGTACAAAAGATCTTGGGTTTAACCAAAGCAGCTTTCATGAGGAAGGAAAACAATGATCCTTGGAACTCACATAGCAAGCACACCTTTCTCAACTGAATCTTAGGAGACTTTGCTCTGGTTGCAGGAACACATTTTTATCATATACTGCATTGTGTCAGCTGGTGTGCTATGCACATCACATATATTTGCCATTTAATCCTCGGAGCAATCCTAGGGCAGGCACTATTATGATCCTCATTTTATAGATAATGAAGGGAATCACAGAGATTAAGTCATTTGGTCAAGGTGACACTTTTACAATAAGAGGCTAGGAAGTCAGGCCTCAAAACCCAGGCTCTCAACTACTACACTCCATCTTAAATCTTCAAAGAATAAAAAGTGCTAGCGATAGCTACCAAGACTACTAATACCTGGTCATAACTCCAGAGCAGCAACTCAGACAAAACCCTACTGTAGAAAATTTAAGGTAGATGTTGTTTCTAACATTTTCTTCCTGCCAGTTTCTATCTCTATAGGTTTGTTTTCAGATATTGAGCTGCTAGAGGGCAAACACTGTGTTCTTTTAACTTTGTAGAACACTCAATACACAGTTTCTGGCACATAGAGGTTTGATAACGAGTAGACCTACAGGTTCTCTCCATTAGCAGGGGATGTTTTACTGCTAGAGTTCTGAAACCCCTACACACCAGCACCCATGAAATGACTTAGCAAATAAGTCAAGAGGTGAATTCTTTTATTTAATCAGAGATAAGGAAGGTATGATAGAGGCAAGAGATGAGATAGCAGATAAGTTTCATGACTAGCAGAGAGAGACTGGGCAGATCATGGACTGGAAAAGGATAAGAGGGTGAGGAGGGGGAACAGTGAATGGTTTTTAAAAAGAATCACTTGTTTGGCTTGTTTGTAAAACATGAGTAGTGCTGCAACCATAAGTTGTTTGGAATCTAAAATATGTCTGGAGCATAAGGCAGCAAAAACAGCCCAGAAACACACAAGAGACCTCCCAGGACACTTTGTGATCCCAATTTAAGGAACAGTCTTCTAGTTTTAAGACTTACTTAGCCTAACCAAACAAACACATCGTGATCTCTGGGTACAACTGATCATCACTTAATGACAACTTCTAACACATGCACACATACAAAAAAACAACAAGTTCTACACATTCTACTTTCTTAGTGTATTTGACATCCCCCTCTTCCCAAATCTCCTTTACTTAATTCATGCCTCCATTCAAACATCTCCCTCTCCAACTAAGACTTGTGCAGTAACTACCTGGCTAGGTTTCTCTGCCTCCACTCTTAGCCCTCTACTCTCTCTTTCATACTCACTCAAGAGTGACCTTTCTAAAAGATAAATCCGTTCATGTAATTCCCCTTTAAAATCCTTCCTCAGCGCTCCTCAGCAACGAACGGATCAAGTCCAAGTGCTTGTAGGAAAAAGGAGTCTTGGTGGAGTCTTCACTGTCCATGGTGATTCAGCCCCTGACTACCTTTCTAGCACCTTCCTCCTCCATTGCCCCTAACCCAACAGACTCCCATGCAACCGCACGTGACATGTTTTTGTACAAATTGCCACTTCTGCTGGCAATGCCCTTCTTCCGCATCCACTTGATCCAGATCTTAGCACCTGGCAAGACTCCTGCCACCCCTACCCTAGTCTAGTCCTCCTCAACTCCCACGCACTCTGCCAACAGCAGTCTCCCCAGTCATTTGCTCTTATTCTTCTTTGCCCCATTATCTACATGTGATACTAAATTGATTAAACATTAACTGAGGTAATGGATAATTTAACATTCCCTTTATCAACACCCATAAACTATGATGTATAAGCAAAACTGTTATATAAAATATATGTCAGGAAAAAGAAATTACTATTAGTATGTGAAATAGGGCTCATTTAACTCGGAGACTTTACACAGGTGATAGAAGAGCTGAGATGTCAGAAGGCACAGAAAGGCCACTTAGAGTCTCAATAGCAGGAAGCCACTCCTACCACAGGGCTGAGGATGGGGAGGAGAGAAGCAGTGCTACTAAAGCAAGGTATGCGACACTCAGAGGATGCTGGACACACGGTGGATCTGTCTCCTTGTAGCTGGAGCCCTGGATGAGGCCTATCCATCCACTATGAGAGATGTTGTTGGTGGAGAAGAGGGAAGGACAAAAACCCTGTAGCTGCTTTCCTCCCACCTCCAGTCTTCCATCACAGCCTGCCTTTAGCCACACCAGTTAGAAGCCAGGTGACCAGGGCACTAGGAACTGCAGCCTTTGGGTAAGCAGCCCCCTGACATCCAAAGAAGCAGGGGAATGGTGAAATGTGAATGTGAGGAAATGTGGACCATGACCACACAGCAAGTACATACATTTTTATATCCACTTCTGTGACTTTTTCTTTTGATAATCAATAAAATGGTACCACTCTCAAGTCTGTCCAATCAACAAAAAATTGAACATTTTGTGGACTCCTTTTTCACATACTGGGAGCCAAGAAGAAGAAATGCTACTAATTTATAAGGAGCATTTGTGATAACTCAACTTGGGTTGGACTGAACTCTAAGTCTACATTAACTATTAGGAAAGGATTGGCTAAGCAAATTAACAGAATGAAGAAGATTCTGTATTCTACTTAAGTCAATAAAATATTCCCAAGGATTTTAGCACATTTATATCAAATTCTATTAATTACAAATAAAACTCCTCACTAAAGCCAGTCTCTGGGACCTATACTGGAAATATTTTGTGATGTACTTCAAAGGAATAAAATTATGTCTTTCAAAATAGTCTGTAATTCACACCATTTCTCTCCCCTTCCTACTTCACTCCCAACTAGTGAGATCATGATGCTGATACCCAGAGTTAGTCCAATTGGTATCAGTACTTCCTTAAAAAACTGAGATAATATGACAAGACTAGTGTGCTCACTGAAAACCCAGTCAGCAATTCCTCTGGAGCATTAAAACAAAGACTATAAGGTGATGTTTTACAAAAAGCCCAAAAGGCAATTACTCTGTGAAACTAATGCTACATATGACAAATCTGATGACTGAGATACAGCATGGTAAATGCTTTAATTTATGAAGAGAAGGTAATTAAGATTTACTAAGTAAAAATAAGTCAGTAAAACGTGCCTTTATCTTACTACTAACTATAAATTTGTCTCAAAGCATGAACTCCCTCTGATTCATATTCAAAGCAAAAGTTGCCACACAGATAAATTCTCATTATGGGAGAGAAAGTGTTCCCCCATTTCCTCACCCCCCACATCCCTTCTCACCATGGAGCTCTTTATTCATCAGCCAAAATAAATACAAACACTCTTGAGCTATGATAATTAAGCTTGTTAAAACTGGTCAGTTAGAAAATTTTTCTAAAGTGGAATTTTACCATAAAAAGTTACTAGTTTTATGCAGATATTAAATATTTAGATATGCTCATATAAATATGTATGTCCTACATATTTAGGACATACATAGGGTGTTGCCTAGGGAAAAGGAGAAAAGGAAAGCTAGATTTTCTCTCATTTAAATCCCTCTTTCACAACGGAGAAAAACAAACATCCATTTCACAAGAAACAATTCGTGATCAAAAGAAGAGTGTCATCTGGCAGTTCCAGCCGTCTTTGAGCTCCAGCGCTCCTCTCTAGTCCCATTCCTCTTACACCAATTCTACTCTCCAGGCTGGTCAGGATCAAGGGCAAGGATATTTTCTTGGCCGAAAGTGTCAGAGGCCTGTTTTTCTCATTTGGGATTCCATTACCCTCCTGCCTCTGTCTACCTGGTGGGGAGGGCATTCTAGACCAGCTTTGTCAGCACTGGAGCAATCTTTTTTGCTTTTCCATGGACCACTGGAATACTAAGATCTGACATTCACCTCTGGGCTTGTAGGAAAAAGGAAAAACCCTTGACCCTGGCAGCACTAGGCCTGCCTCTGTCCTAGGTAAAAAGAGTTCTCACACGACACAGCCTGATTTGCCTGGAATTCCCTTTGGGGTTGGAAGTCAATGGCCCAACTACTATAGTGTTCATTTGTGGAGCCTCAATTTGTGGAGTTAGACAGGAAGGTCTGGGAGTTGCTGGCAGCCAGTAAAAAAAAAATTGAGTGTGCAGGTTAACTCATCTCTATTCGTTTTACTCACAACAGTCCCAGCAGTTACTAATTTGGCATTACTCATTGGCAATTAACCTGATCTCCAAGAAGACCTCTACTAATTGACAAACTGGAGCACAACTGAGTCAGAAAGATCTGAGTCAAAATATCATAAGTAGTAGATCTGAGTGGACCACTTATTAACTGTGTGACCTTGCATAAATTACCTAACCTTTCTCTGCCTCAGTTTCTTTATCTGTTAGGTAAAAAATAGTTATTTTTCAGGGTTGTTCTGTGAATTAAATAAAATTACTCAACAGATGGTAGACCTTTAGTAAGTACTAGTTTCAGAATGGAAGTGTTAGTAAATGCAAGATGCCCATCTCAATCGACTCTTTCATAAGCAAGCTTTTCTAGGAGGCAAGGGAATCTAATATGAAAGGCCTAAACCGCTCCACAGATCCATTAGGCTGGATTTACAATCCAAAGTAAGGCACAACAGATGCTGAAATTACGCATTATGTCAACATAATATTTCTCCATTAAATGATAACCAACATCTTCCGTGATAATTAGTGTCTTATCTCCAGTGGAATAGAGATCATATTTCTTAATGTCTCAGGAAGCTTATATTACCTCATTTTCTGTTTTATAGTGAAGCAAAATTTTCCTGTATAACATTGTATGCTTGCTTATGGCTGACAAAAGCTCCCATTCTCAAGTGAAAGAAACTACCTTCTAACAAGTTGACAGTTATAAACTAGTTAACTGAGCCAATTTTCACCCCCATCTCACTGTTAGCTCCACACATCTGACTTCCTGCCTTCTAAGACAGCAGTTACTTTTGAAATTAAGAGTCTGTGCAGAAGAGATGTATGAAGGTATTAAGTAGACATGGGAATCAAAGTTTTAGAAAAACCATTGCTCTTTTGAATACTTTTTGAATAAAACTTTAGGATGGGGCCAGGGTCTTTAACAAGCAAAATCCCCCCACCTTTAACTCTGAACATTTGTCTTTCTCTTATTTATAGCTTTTAAGAAAAGTATATTAATATTAAAAGGCTAAGGAATTCTGAGAAATCCTAGCCAGGTACTCACTATTGGTATGGATAGCGAATTTGGTGGAGCAAGGCCTGTGAATGTCAAAAGCAAATTCCTAGAGACACATGCCATTCTGTCAAAAGTGCTCCTACTATGTTCATCAGTCCCAGGAGATGCCTTTGAACAAGTCTATCAGGACGCAGATATTTAGGAAGAAGAACCTATCTTGAATTTTACGCATCTAATAGGAATACATCTCATAAGAAGTTTCACTGCAAGCCACAAAATCATGGAGGTTAAAAGGGAAAGGGAAAAAGTCAAGCCAAATTATCATAGGGCAAAGGCCCCTCTTTCCTTATTAAGTTTCTTTCAAGAGCAGGTAAGATTTAAAAACTGGCCTGGACTTTTAAAAAATGTCATTGTCATGAAAGAAAAGGAGGGAGGGAAAGAGATGGAGACAGGGAGAGAAAGAAAGGGAAAGGAAAGGAAAGGAAAAAAAAGAAGAAAAAGTGAGACTAGAGTCATGACAATAAACATAGTGTATGATCTTAGCCTGGATCCTGAACTGGGGAGAATAAAGGCTAATGCTGACATAACTGTGCAAACTTGAATGTGAATTGGGTCCTACATAACTACTGTATTCATGTTAGGTTTCTTGAGTGTGATAATTACACAGTGGTCATATAAGAGAATTTTTTGTTCTTAGTAGATAGATGCTAAAATATTTAGGGATGAAGTGCCGTGACTGTGCAACTTACTCTCAAATGGCTTATCCAAAGGGAAAAAATATTCTAGGCGCAGGATGGATGTTCACTGTACTGTTCTTTCAACTTCGCTGTAAGTCTGAATTTTTTTTAAAAATAAAAAGTATGGGGGAGGGAGAAAGGAGTAATTCTTCATCTGAAAGGATGGTGAGACGTTACAAGCCTTAAGTAGGTAAGAGCCCAGAGGAGGCTGGAGTTTAATTTAAACTGATGTGGCGTGTAAACCACACATGTGGATGAGGAGCTTTCATTCACTGTTGCTGAAAATCAGTTATAGAAAAGAAAACAGTGTATATACTAATCCATCTCAAACTTTCCTATGCCATCATTAAGTGATGAGACATTTTGAGGCCCTTGTATAGATGCTGAACTATGGTGCAACCCTCTTATTATGTGAAAAATCCATCAGGGAATTCTGTATTATCATGTATATCCTGCATATAGACAACATATATATACACTCAAGAACATGAAAGGGAGATTTGTTTTTTTACCTGGTAGAAAAAGAATTTACCCCAATTCTATCTTTTTAACTTGGAAATACTTTAATCTTTCCCCAAAGTTGTTTATTTATCTTGTTTCCTGTTAATGCTTCCATTCTGTTGCTTCACCCTGTAAATGTACATGTACTTTCTCAGTGTGTACTTCTCTGAAAGACTTCTATGACTGAGAGCTTCATATTATTGTTACTCATGTTCTTGTGATATGTGCCACTTTAAGTTATTTCAGATGAATGTTACATAAGTTACACTCCCTGCCCAACCCTACTGGCCACTATGAAATGGAAATATCTTTATCTTTTAATGATGCAAAGTGAAGAATATGTATCATAATAATAGTAAACTATTAAGTGCCACTTGAGAGTTAATGAAGTGCTTTCATATACATTTAGCTTCTTTGCATAGATGTAGCAATGGAAGGGAACAAGAAGATAGATAAGAGAGCTTGCTGGTGGTGATAAGGAAACAACGGTTATGAGTGACTATGGGCATCTTGAACGTTTACAACCTATAAAGGAAAAATTCCCTATTGTGTTTTGTTGGAAATGAACAATTAGCACATACTGCAGAAGGGAATGCAGTCTGGTGCTTTAAGCCAACAATGGGAACCAGGCAATTCTCATTTCTTTTTTTTTAACTGGGCTTTGACCTCCCTGTGTTCTTGGGCAAATCAATAAGGCCTTCAGTTTCTTCTCCTATCAATTGGGGTTGGAGCCCCTGACCTTGCTCACTGGGGTGGCCTATGAGTTGGCAAACATCACCAAAAATTCAAGACACTATTGATAATCACTATTACTGCCTGTCTGCATCTCCTAAGAAAGCTGCAGAGCATGACAAAGACCATTGATTGATTGTGCTTCTTGCTTTTATACTTGTGAGAGGACATTCATGCATCAAAATTTGGAATACAATACTTTAAAGGCTCCTGGGAACACTATGTCTTTTGATTCCCACTTATGTTCCCTGCCCCAACTCCAGGCCTTATAATAAGGATGCAGCCAGTGGAGGAAGGCTGGGAAACATTCAGGCTCACCAGCAGGAACCCTCTGTTGCGAGTAACAGAATGCTCTTCAGAGGGGCCCCACCTGGCTACACTAACTATGCCAACATCACCAAGCCTACGCTTGTCATTTCTGGGATGCCAATGGCAAAATGACTTCCTTATTTTGCCAAGATTTTAAAAAGAGCTAAGGAAAAAAATTCTCCAAGAAGCTGCAGTGGAGAGGATAGTCAACTCCTGCCCCATACTAAATGTGAAGCTGAAAATACATATAAAAATGACCAAGTAAGAAAATACATACTTGTGGTGTAGAGAAAGAATCCCACAGAACCCACTCAAAAGAGTACCTCACCTCTACTTGCAGACACAATGCAGATATAATAAAACTGGTTCATGTATTTGAGGACACAACTGGCCATCCTCCGTCTTCCTGCCTCCATGTTTCCATGTGGCTGGATTTTGCTCTTGGCTCCATATTGTTTTGTCCTCCAAAGAGGAGTGACTTTTCTGACTAGTGACTTTGGGAAACTGAGCACATGTGGATCAGTCTCTTCTGGCTGAGCATTTTTAGTACAGCCTCTAGTACAAATCATCAGAACAAAGCCTGCATGAGCACCTTCTCATGAGCATGCCCACAGAGATGGTATATTCTTGTCTACTGCCATATAAGCTTTCTCCAAGTGGAAGGCCTACAGTTTTAAGCAGCTGAGTTCAACTCAGGTAGAAAGTACTAGAAGCCATTTGCTATATATTTCAAGTTGCATTTTTTAATCAAGCTATTATCGGTAATAAAGCTGATAGTTTCATATCCATCTGTCTGATCTCTCAATTGGTTCCAACTCAAGAGGGGAAGGGACTATTATTTTTATTAACTCCCTAAAACTGCACAGTATCTTCCTGGAAACTCTTTTCAGCACTCATAAACCAAATCTAGAAACCCCATGGCAGCACCAATGACTCTGCAAAGCAGAAGCAGCCCAGGAGGGCCAGCTGCCATGGCCGGGCATGCATTTCCTGTGAGGGAAGAGCTTTTATAGGTATGCTGCAGTTCTTTAAGTTCTGAAACTGTCCATGGAAGAAAAATGAATGGTGCCCAGCTGCATGATTTGAGGCTGCATTTTTATTATAGGCTTCTGGTATAAATCACTGGAACAAAGCCTCTATGAGCTGCCTGAATGTCAGAGACAAACACAGTGTCACAGAACACGGGTTAGGTAATTTTTTTAACTACTACATATTTATATCAACAAAAGACCGCTGAGTTTTCATCCTCCTAGGCATCTTTGGCAATGGGTTTGTATTTTATTTTTGACACATTCCCACCTCATTTTCTAGCATTACTGACTTTTGGGAGCAGTAATGTACCGCACCTACTTTAAAGAGTTGAGAATTATAAGTATAGCACTATCTCCTCTAACAATGGCTCCTTGTTGTGCTCAATCTCATCCAAGCACCTAGTTTGAGCGGAAAAGAAACCTGCATGAGGAGACATGGAAATGTGAGAAAAGCCCTTTCCAAACATAACACTGAAGGTTTCTTGCTCAGAAATAAATCTCTAGGGAGAGGAAATACTGCCTTGAGACATTCCCTCAGCAGGAAGGAGCACAGGGCCAGGCGAGAGAGATGTTCTGCAGACCCAGGGGAGTCACCTCACCGGGGAAGAAGGCAGATGAGGTCGCTCAGTTCCCCACAGATTCCTCCCACCACAGCTGGGTGGCTCCTCTCAGTTCTACACTACTGCTTTTCCTTGACAAGAATGAGATGGCATCATCATTTCCACACAAAGGTGAAGGGAATGATTCATTAAGGATGAAATTTTGGGGGAAAATGATAACCTTCAAAGGCCACAGGTGAGAGTATGTAACCCTGCACAACTCAGGGGAATTTGGAAAGAGCTCAATCACAAGAGGATAAGATGTATATAGCTCTCAGCCTCAACTAGTGTGCAGAACTGCAATACACACAAAACAATGTAGAACTGCAATCAGAAGGGAGGGATACCCTGGCAGCAGAGGAACGGAAGTCAGAGAGGTGTAAAGATGCCTCTCATGGCCCATTCTGGGTCTCTGAGTCACCCCCATTCACAGCTTTGGCCACCGCTACATAGTCACATTCTCTGTTACCCTCTGTAAGGTTTTAATCTTAGTAAAATCTCAGCCCAGGCTTTAAATGAAAACAAAACAAAAAAGTCTGCTCTAAGAACTGGCTTGCATAAGTTTGCTGTCTGGAAGGCTTGGGGTTCAAATTTACTCACTCTGTGGTCCAGGAACCCCGAAGCTAAGAGACAAACATAAAAAATGGCCCTGGCTTTGACATGGGGCATCTGGCAAAAGCCAATGCAAAAGCCCTATGGAGAGACTTGCTTTCAACCCAGCCACAAGATTCCCACCAATAAATCCCTATCAAACACGACTTCACAATCCAAAATTACAAAATCCACAAAAAGATCATGTGCCGTTAGCTAGAATCAGCAGACACACAGAAAGGCAGAACAGATAACCCAAGAACTTCAGGTAACAGAATTACTAAACACAGACTATTAAATAAGTCCATTTAAAATTATTAAGGAAATAAATAACTAAATACATGAAAAGGGAATAAGATATTTTGAAAGAGACAGGAGAGATTTAAAAGAGAAAAATAGGACTTCTATAAATGAAAGGTACTCTCAGTGAAATAAAAAACTCAGTGAGTATAGAGCAGCGTAGACTTAACAAAGAGAGAATTAGTGAACTGGAAGATAGTACAGAGAAAACTTCTCAGAATGAAGCATAGAGAAAAAACCCCTGAAAGAATTTTCTATTATGACCACTATTTGCACAGCAATAAGTATAGCTGAGAGCTGCTCTCTTGATGGTGGGTCTGGGGAAATTCAGTGCCTGGCGCACTGAATTGGTGGCTCATTAGGTTAGATCTCCTTTTGTCCATTTCTTTTTCTGAATCAGCACTTTTCCCTCTGCCCAGGTTTAGATCTCTCACCTAGAAGATACTGTAATAAACAGCAAATACAATCAGTGTCAACACTAAATAGTCAATGTCTCTCTGTGTGTATAAGCATGTATATCTATAAACATACTGGGGGTAGGCAAAAGTAGGATTACAGTTGTGAGTATGCAAAACACAGAGTTCATTCCTGTATTATTATTTATTACTGTATTATTTATTTGTATTATAATTATATACCTACTTTTGTCAACCCCTACATTTAATAGTTAATGTTTTGAGATATATACAGACACATACGAATACTTTCAAAATAATAGCACCTACATATACCAGATTTCCAGAAACTCCAGCTATGGTAGAATACACAATGGAAGCTGAGCATTAAACTGGGAGTGAGGGCCCAGCCGGGTGTGGCTCAGCAGTTGAGCGTCAACCTAGGATCCAGGCGATCGGGGTTCGATTCCCGGTCAGGACACATGCCCAGGTTGCGGGCTCGATCAATGACTCTCTCATCATTGGTGTTTCTGTCTCTGTCTCTCCCTTTCCTTACCTCTCTCTGAAATCAATAAAGATATGTAAAAAAAAAAAACTAAAAAAAAAAAACTGGGAGTGAGAAATCCAAACTCTAATCTGACTGAGACATTAAGTAATTGTGTGACCCTGAGCAAATACAACAGCTGTCCTCTCATCTGTAATTTAAAAGTACTAAATTAAATGACTC
This sequence comes from Miniopterus natalensis, assembly GCF_054644295.1. Classification (NCBI taxonomy): domain Eukaryota; kingdom Metazoa; phylum Chordata; class Mammalia; order Chiroptera; family Miniopteridae; genus Miniopterus; species Miniopterus natalensis. Next base: position 43,686,545 of record NC_142084.1, read on the forward strand.
CCAGGATCTCTTCCTACTGTACTCAGATATGTTTTCTAACTTCAAGAAGCTAACCAGCTTTCATACCATCCATGTAGTTTATTTTGTAGGACAGGTCTCTACTCAGAGCCTTGTTCTTATTTACATTAACGAATGTGATAATCTGGCTTTCTGGGCTACAGCAAATCAGAAATAATAACTGAGCAGTGAAAAATGAGCAAGGGACTCCTAGAGTCAAATACGCTAAGAGCAGCTTTAAAAAGGTGAGGGGTAGATGATGAAAACTTAAAAGAATGACTATTGTTAGTCATTTATGGTAGGATCAGATAGCTTTCCACACCTCAACCACCCTTGAAGGCACCGTTATATTACAACACTAAGCCTTAACTGATGTTGCTGAAAACCTTGAGTAATAAAGAAAAGGTTAGCTTATGGTCAACATACCCTATTTAAAAGCAGGCAAGTATAAAATGCATTTTAGAAAGATTCCTGTCAAGAGGCTATAAAAATATTAAAAGTGTTGTTTTAAGACACCTGGAAAATTCTTTCAGATGGACTCTCCATGCATGTATATGTAAGCTTGTACAATTATATAGAGAAATATTTATTAAGGGTGTTATGTACACGTTTTACGCAAGGTACTGTCAAGTAGCCCAAGAAAGATACATGAATTGCTTTTTAGAACCTTATAATTAAATGCAGAAATTGCTATAAACAACATACATGAGAAGATGGTCATCAACTGTATGAAACAGATATATACTGATACAAAGTAGAAGCATTATAATTAATACAATGAGATTTCATGTGGAGAATATTGCATGTAAGACTGGGAGGGAGGTGGGGGAAGTGAGGATCGTTGTGAAGAGGGAAGCCTTCAAGGACTCACTGAAGGCTGGAAAAAGTCACCGTGGCAGGGAAGGAGTCAAATGCTTCCCACATGGGGGGAGGTGAAGTCATGCTGCTTGTTGAATGTGAAAGCCCATCACAGTCATGAGTCATCTGAGCTCATGGGAAACATCCAGTTAATGACATCATAAGGCCAGTTTGGATCAACAGAGAGTTTAAGAGCTGAAAGGGAACCTTCCCACATTTGTGTGTATGAGCTCACAGACACACCTCTTTAGAAAAGGCAAGGGTCATGGGGCAAAACCTGTCACCCCTGGACCATCCCACTCTACAAATGAATCAAGGAGAAAAGTATAAAAGTGCCTCTGAGAGTAACTGGCAAGAGTGAAGTCTGAGAACACAACATAATTATAAGTTCTACAGATTACATTAAAGCAAATCACTGGAATGGAAAAAAATTTTAATAGAATACTGTCACATTTTGTCTTCTTAAATAATGAAACATCATTTAAGTGTAAATAGACAAAGAAGTAAATACAGATCTGATTATAATATATGCATTTAAACACTTTTCCCTATTGCTGTTTTCTTAAATTTTTATTTTGCTTAGAAGCTCTGAGTTAAAGCAACTTATACAATAATGTTTAGAATTAGGGTCCGGAAAGCATTTCAGCCTGATGTTCTCTAGAATCAGTCAAGTATTTCTAAATCTGTTAGGTCCTTGAAAACAAGTTATTACCAATATCTGCTCTGTTCAGAGAGCTAGAATATCGCAGATTTACCTAGCTTTAAATAAATCTGTCAAAAGAAATTTTAAAAAGAAATTAACCTCAAAGTACTTTACAAAAGCATTTGCATTATCATTTCTTTATGGGACAAGATTCCTTGTGGTGCAACCTGCAGATGTGTTCAAGAACGAATCTCCAGCATGAAGCACGCTGTCTGCAGTTTGTTAGTTCCCAGAGGGCAGGTATCACATCAGATTTATTCCCATCACATTTTCCCCTCTTTATTCCCCTTCTTCTCAACAATAGTGTTATATACTCTTGTGAATAAAAGAAAGTTTTATACAATGAGGTAAACACTGTTTCAGTTTTCATTCCACAGCTGCCAGAGCCAATTCCAAACACCTCTGATATAGAAAGCTCCAAATGCTTTTTAAGACAGGCCAATCCTGAGACAAGAGAAGAATATTCTTGCATACATGTATTGAGAACAGCTTTTAGGGCCCTTTCCTCAGTTCTGGATATAAGCAGCATTCATAACTAGCAGGGGGTTCTGTGTTACGTACAGATAAGAGCTTCCAGAAAAGCAAAACAAGAACAGTCACTGGTTTCTAATTAATCTCATTGTGGCACAGCCTGAGATTACCAGAAGTTACCTACTGGCCACAGCTAAGCCACTTATCAGGTGAGCATCGGCAGAAGCAACAATGTTCTCTTCCCTTTCTCCTGCATAGGGATTGGCACCCAAACAGGGCAAGTGTTTCAAATAAGGAAGAGTGTGAGTGTGTGTGTGTGTATGTGTGTGTGAGCAAGCAGATTTGCACATGCATAAATAAATAAAAAAAACTGGATACCTTGCTAAAATTGCACCATTACTGGAAACATTGGTGAATTATGAAACAAACAGACTTGTAAACCCCATGACATTTTATCAGATACATTCGTTCCTATTTCATATCCATATACCAAGTAGTGCAAGTAGAGAAATTAAAATGACATGACAAATAGGAAATAACTAACTCTAAGCAAAAAGCCTAGGATCCTGTCTATAGTTCTGTAGACAACTAATTATTTAATATATTAAAGGAAATTGTGTATCAGAGTAAGAGTTTTGTGTTTTTGTTTTTTAACTAGGGCAAAATAACGAGTGAGGCTGAATCCCTGCCATAAAAACAAAGAATACTGTCCTTAGTTTAGCTATAATCCTGCCTATAAGCAAACAAATGGGCTGAATGACCTTTTCAGTCTGAAGATTTATGATGGGATTCCATATAATTCTAAAACTAAAGGTAAAATAAGATAAAATGCCTGTGGTCCTAAGAAACATTCAGAAGTGTCACAAATCAGAATGCAGGGGTGAAGATGGGGGATAAAAATGAGTATTATATCTATAAACACAGACATTTATATATGCATATAAATTTATAAATAAACACACATAGCCACGCTCAAAAGCAAGAAAGGAAACCTCTGAGGCTCACAGCAGTCGTGGGGTTTAGAGCCATCTATCATCCAGGAGGAACTGCAAGAGGCAGGACCTGCAAAGGGTTTAAGAGTGTGAACTTGGAAGCCAGACCACAGACACACCTCAGAGATACTGTAGGTTTGGTTCCACACCACCCCAACAAAGTGAATAATCATCTTTTTGCTGGTGGAGGATCTTGCCTTCAATTTGTAAAAAACAAAAACAAAAAATCCTACATCTGTGAGGCTTAATGAAGTGAAGCACAATAAAACAAGATATGCCCACTGGATTACGGTCCGGCTTCTCCACTTTCTAATTGGGGTAATGATAGGAACTGCACCTCAGAGTTGTTACCTGGTTAAATAAGTTAACACATAAAGAAAGCACCTGAACAGGCACATAACAAGCTCTCAGTAAATATTAGTTCACTTTGCTGCTATCGTTGTTAACCAGGTTGGAGAGTCAGGAGATGTCGGCAATTTAAAGCACCTTAGGAAAAGTAGTCAAGGCTGTGAGCCCACTAGGGTAGGCAGGTGGTAGCCACAAACTCCTGGTACAGTCAGAAAATCTGCCACCAGCTGGAGGAGCTGACATGGAGGAGGCCAGGCACCTCAAGCCATGGGTGAAGAGACTTGAGAAATCAGAGCCCCTAACCCTGGACCTGCCTTGGGTGTGGGGATTGGATGTTGGCACTATCCAAGGTCTGTAACAGTCGGGGATGAAGAAATTAACATAGAACCTGTTTGTTCAATAAATCCCAGTGGGCCCTGACAGAGGCCACTAGGAATTCATCCCAGAGATACCTCCAAAGTCCAGAAAAGATTCTTCAAGTGGGAAAATCACACTGAGCTGAATAAATAAAAACAAATCTACACCTGGATGTATCCTGGGTAAAATTATCAGAGAAAAAACAGATTACCTACAAAGGATGCAGACTTCTCATCAAGCAGTAATAGATGCCTGAGGACAATGGAATCATGTCTTCAAAGTGCTGAGGGGAAATAACTGTCAACTTAGAATTCTGTACTATCACTCAAGAGCCCAGGAGAAACAAAAACGATTGGAGGCACAGAAAAACTAAGCAAGGGCATTACCCACACACCCAGAAGCAAGAGATACTAACAGGCAGAAAAGAGCGCCAAAAAGGAGGGTGAGATGTAAGAAACTGTTTGCAAGAAAAGGGAGAATCAGATGGGAGCTTCCTCAATCCTCCACTGCCTTTACTAGTGGGCGCAGAGGCACATCTTCCCTGAGGTCACAGTGGGAGACCTGTCTGTGCTCTGGGGACACCCCCTGCTTTCTCAGAAAACTGATTCTATTAATAATTTCCTCTCCCCTATATGTTACTCCTTTAAAGCTAACATTTAATTGTTGAATAAAATATTATAGACAAGTATCTTGAAATAATCTATAATGAAAAGTAGCCACTACTACCACCCTCCCTTGCCATTCCTGTTCCCTGGCAGCAACCACCTTCAGATCTTTGAGATGTCTTGTCTGGTATCTACCTTCCTATTTTTAAATAACATGCTGTGCCAGGGGACCTTTGGAAAATCCATCACCTGCTTCCCAAGGCTCATGGCCATTTGTATTGTGACAATCCTTCCTTAATCTGGGAAAAAGACAGACTTGATAAACTGTTCCAATGACACAGTGTTCTCGTTTTGAGTACATGGAGCCAAGACTCAGCCCATTCCATTGCCATGAGATCATTTATGTTAGTTACAAGGTGAGGTATTTTGCAATACTTTTATACCCTGTCTCATGAAAATTTACCAATGTTTGCTACTTTACTATATTTCTATTCAAGAACAAAATACACCGCCCCCTATGTGCAACAACTCGATAAGCTGAGTTACACTGAAGTTGAAAAAGTCAGGTTGGTAGGCTGGTCGGTCACTTTACCCCCAGGGGAAAAAGGGAAACCCACCACATGCATGAGGTCAGGTGCGAATGATTGAGAATGTGGATGAGCTTATTCCTCCTAAGAACAGGACAGGGTGGGAGTTAACAGGCGGCAGATGGGTGCGTCTGTCACTGTTTGGACTCTAGGAAGAAAGAAAAACTTCACCAGCAGAAGGCTGAGGGTCCAGTAGAGGTAATACGTGATTATTAATATTATCTTCATATAAAATTTTTACAAGCTTTGTTGAAAACTTTTGACTCTTGAGAGTTCTAAATCTTTCACTCATTGCCTTATTTAAAAAAAAATAAAAAGCAAAAAGAAATAAAAGCCAAAAAACAAAAACAAAAACCAATCAACCACCTTAGGACCTAAAAGGAAGCAGCCTCCTTCATCTGTGGCCAAAAATGTTCCTAAAGCATATTCTTACATTACTTTTTTCTTGTTTTATCAATTTAGACCATGACTTCTAGTTATGGTAGAAAAGAATTTAGTTCTTTTATTTCCCAACATCCCAGTTGTATCAGTTTTTGTTAAATCAGTAGTTGGTGCCATTATTATTATTACATAAGTACGTTTTCTGCTGAGCTGTTAAGTATACTATGTCTACATTTTCTTTCTTGAAGTTACGTTTTTCCTGCAGTTAACAGGTCTCTCTTTTCTTTTTTTTAGGAGGGAGGGAGAGGGAGAAAGAGAGAGACAGAAACATCGATGTGAGAGAGACACATAGATTGGTTGCCTTCTGCACATGCCCTGACCCGGACCAGAGAATGAATCTGCAACCCAGGTACGTGCCCTTGGCTGGGAATCAAACCCAAGACCCTTCGGTCCTCGGGCCAATGCTCTAACCACTGGCCACACCGGCCAGGGCTGTAAAATCTCTTTTCTACACAAACATTAGATATCTGCTATTCGTACCCCACCTCCCTTGTTTCTTGAAACCTCCCCTCCCATAGGGCCCTCTGGGCCTGTTGCAGAGCTGGCAGTCTGGAACCTCTCCATTACTCCAGTAGGTTCCCGTGATAATGAAAATTTTTTGAGAATCTGCTTGTCTGAAAATATCATTATTTTACTGTCACACTTGATTTATATAGTGCTGGGTACAGAATTCTAGGTTAGAATGATTTTTTTCCCTAAGATTTTTTTTTTTTTAAGGCACTGTTTCCTTCTCTTCTAGCTCTAAGTGCTGCTTTTAAGAAGTTTGATGCATAGACATATGCATAACCCACGGACACACACAATAGTGACGTGATGGTCTGGGAAGACGGGTAGGAGTGGGGAGAGGGGGTCAATAGCGGGGAAGGGAACAGCTGTAATATTTTCAACAATAAAGATAAATTTTTTAAAAAGTCTGATGCCTTTCTGATTCCTTGCCCTTTGCATGTGACCTTTCATTACTTCTCTGTAAGTTCTAGTATCTAATCTTCACCCCTGGCATTCCTACACTTCATGATGACATGCCTGCCTACGAGACTATTTTTACTCCTTGCTCTGGGTTGTTGGCAGGCCCTTTCCATTTGGAGACATGTCTCCTTCAGTTCTGGGAAATTAATCTGTGTTATTTGTTTGAGAGTTTCCTTTTGTCTATTTTCTCTCTCCTGGAACTCCTATTAATCAAATGTTGGACATCCTGGATTGATCCTCTCATTTTCTTTTCCCCCCTATTGTCCAATTCCTTGTATGTGTGTTATACTTCCTGGAAGACTTTCCTGACTCATCTTCTATTTCTTTGGATTGGGGGGGCCACCATAATTTTAAGTTCTAAGAGATCATTTTTACTCACTGTTCGTTTTTAAAAAGTAGCACCATGTTCTTAGTTTAGGGATGCAGTTACTTTCTCTTATCTCTGTGAGGGTATTTATAAAAGCTTTTACTTTTTAAAGTATTCTTTTACCTTGCGCATTATCTATTGCCTCTTACTTTAGTTTTCCTTTTATTTTTGGCTTTGTCCATTATGTTGAAGAATTTTTTCAAATGTCCGGAGATTTTTGGCTGTCAATTTATGTTTAAAAGTAAGGTACGAAAATGTCGATTCAAAGTTCTATGTAAAATATCCAGGGCTTGTTGTCAGGTGACCTTCATTCTAGGACAGTTGGATGAAGAGGTAGCTTTCTTACCAAGAGCCCTCTACCCTCACCCCCAATTTTTCCTTCTAGGGACATATCATTTTCAAACAAGTTTCTGCAGATTCCTGCTTGGGGGAAGAGGGGAAGAGGAGAGTTGGCGATACCAGGTCACTTGAGCTCCTCAAACAGGGAAGGTAAAAGGACTGGGTAGGCCCTGAAGTTAAGAATGCAGAAACTCTCTGACAGCACTGACTTTTAATCTGCCTGGCATCTTCAGGAGGAGTGTGTCACCAGCTGAATTTCTCCCTAACCTATAGGTTTCTGTGGGGTGGTACAGCTGCAGAGGGTCAGGGAGAGGACCTCAGGTCTAACTGCTCTGTGTCCAGGCTGAATTAATCCCTTTGTTTTTCTCCATCTGGCTTTCTACAATACCTGAAGTTTCCATCTTGACCCTTTCTGAGGTTGCATAAGGCATATCATCTCATTTCTCACTAGTGTCTCTTTCTGCAGGCATTCTGTCCCTGTCTTGGGTTACAGTGAACCCTGCTCTGCTAAGTCAGGTCCTCCTCCATCTACCATTTCTCATGTACTCTTGTCTTCTCTCCTATTCTCTTGGAAATTTATAACTTTTAAATTCTTCTATCATTATTTCAGTAGGGTTTTGTTGTGGTGGGGAGAGAGACAGATTAAATGTGTATGTTCAATTTACCATATTAATTAAATGCCCCTGTAATTGCCCTTTCTTCATTGGCTCCTTTTCATTAGCATTTAAAAAAAATTATTTTACTGCAGCAAGAACATGTAACGTAAGATCTACCCTCTTAAAACACATTTTTCAGTGTATAATAGGTTACTGTTAACTATAATTCATGAGCACTTAAACATTCTTAAGCCTCTTCAATATTAAGGAAATCAGGACTAATAAAAATTTTCCCTTGATGCAATGTCTCCTTACACCTACTGCATTCTCTTTTCCTTCCTAGCCAAACTTCCTTAAACAGTGGTTCACACTCTCTTACCTCTTCCTCACCACTCCCGAATTTCCCAATATACTGCCACTACCTTCTACCCCATCACTACACTGAACCCATACATTTATAACTGAAAAATTGCCTCTTTTCAGACAAAACAATCTCTCCGTAGACAGATACTCTGAGCCGGAGGCAAGGACAGACAGACATCCTATACCTGTCTTCCCCCAGAGTGACCCAACAGAAAATAAAGGTAACCTTAGATATTTGTCTGCAGGGATGGGGGTTCTCCATGACAAAAAGCACAAGTAGAGGGAAATCCATGGAAAAAGTCCTGAGAAAGAGAAACTGCCCCAATACAACCAAAGCCCTGGGTACAGCAGACACAGAGGAGGCACCGCTCACAACTTTCCACTCTGGGCATGACTCTGAGAAAAGTAAACCTCTGTTCCTACAAGCCTGCCAGTGCTCAGTTCAATCAGCTTTCACTGGTATTTAAATGTTAGAGAGTATGGAATGCACCCATGATAATCCTCCCATCCCCCATCACCACCATATATACATATTCCCTCCAAAAATAGCAGGAAACACCACCTCCAGTTGATGCTGTATGTCCTGGACAGACTATGAGCCATTTATTAGCACCAACAGCCACACTGTTCCTTCCATCTTTTTCTTTGAAATTCAGCCACCTCTATGAAAGTATATGCTAAAAATCCCGATGATGAGTACAGTGGACCCAATCATTCTTCAGGCTTAAGTAAAAGTGAGGAGATAAATGAGTAATTAATGTATATTGTGGTTGGTTTTCTTCTTCATTTTGACCACTTCTTAATTTTCAACAACCACAATCATCATTGACCTTATACTGTAATATCATGTGATATATATGCTGTTGCTGCCTTTAACCGGAGTCCTCTTCCTTCATTTATCTGCCTAACTCCCATCTGGCTTCTCAGATAGCTCAGATACCAACTCTTCCAACATTCTTTCTTACCCAACCATAATCCTACCCCAATTTCTCATAATAGTCCTTCTGTTACTGAATTAAAAGCCCCTCCTCTGGGTTCCAAAGCCATGCTCTACCTATCACCTTCACAGGAGTGATCACACAGCGCTCTATTTGTTTATTAAGACACACCTCCCCATACAGTCTTTGACCTCAAAGGCAAGGATCATCGCTCATTTTTATTTTCCAGTTTATAGCACAGTTTCTGGTATTTAGTAGACGTTCTAAAATGTGTGTGAAATGAGTGAATAAACATATGAATAAACAGATATTTAGACTTTAAAACAGAATTATAGAGATGGGTCTTTCAAAAACATTTAGTCTGTCCTACTTCATCCAAACTTCCCTAGACAAGTATTTCCTAAGAGCTGTGACAAGATATTAAAACAAAGAAATCATTATCTATGTTCAATAAAACATAAACACTTTCTAATGTAAAGAGGGTTAAATAAAAACCTTACCGGCAAAGTTCCAGGCAGAGATGCATCAAAAAAAGATACTAAAGAATTCGGAGGTGCTGCAAAGAGGACTTGAGATCCAGAGAAGAGTTTTGAGTTGGAGGAAATTTGGGCATGAATTTCCAAACCTACCACAGCTGCCCATTCATGTTCACTAAAGAGAAAGATATAATGGTTAAATAGTTAGATCTGTCACCACACATAAATTTCTATGAGCCTACACCACAAATGTTAATTTCTTATTTGTGCTTTCAACTTATTAAAATTTTATTTCCTTACATTAAAAAATGTGTCATTTTGTATTAGTGATTAAATGGAAAACAATTCATAATGAACACCTACAAGACCAACAAAATAAAATTCATTTACAATGTGGCATAGAGTTCACTGTACAAATAGTAAGGTGACAGAGAAAGGAACAATTAGACATCTTAAAACAATTTACAAATGGTGGTGCCTGCTTGGCTGACTTCAGTGAAAAACAGCCTTCTCTAAATTAACTGTCTTTTATCAATTAATCACTCAGCAAATGAAGAAAGCTGTTGTTTCAAATATTTTTAGAATTGTCAGAATTCTACTAGAGAAATAATGGTAAGTAAACAGTTGCACATCTCATTATTTAAAAAGGGAAAGTCTCAGTTATGTTTTGAATTCATTTTATAATAATGACTTGCAAGTAAAATGATCAGTGACATGGATGTCATCAATCACTATTAAATAACACTCTCCTGGGAATTTGGTGAACAGGAAAACATTAAACCATCAGATCTGGCATTTTTTTCTGGTCTCCAAATCACTTTCAGTTCCCAAGATCTAGTTTCAGGTTCTTTTGCTTGTTTCTTATGCTTGATTGCTGTCAAATCTACGAAGCTGTTAAATGTTATAGTCTCTCTTAGCTGGCCACTTCTCTGATGAACGTTCCATATACAGGTCTCTCCAGGTTCTTATAGGTGTCCCTCTGAAACTCAGATATCCTGGACAATTTGCAGATAGCCTATTCACACATACTCTTTCCATATTTTGTTGGTTCCTATCCTGCTCTTCTACCACGCAATTTTCTATGTTATCTAGGTTTTTGTTTACATGTTTTGGATTTTGTTTTAATCATTTCAACACATGAAGTTCTATGTCTATAGTATTGTAAGAAAATTAATTCCTTCTCTTTACAGTTTGGAAGCATAGCCTATAATTGAGAGGAATTAAATGATCACTTTGTTAGGAATTCTGCGTTTCCTTAAAACATTATTCAAAGTAATTTTGCAGTTTCATTACATGAGAGAAAAAATACTTTCCATTGACAGTGAGATGATCTAATTTATGAAAAGTATAGAAATTGAATGCTTCTGGACACTTTCCCTCTCTGTTCCTCCAACTGAAAAGCAAAAGTAATGCCAACCTATCTCAAAGGATTAACAGAATATTAGACATGAGCCTTATATTTATGTATTTAAAAAGAAATTGTTTTAAGTCTTATACAGTGAAGTATAAACAGCTGTTCAGAGGATATCTAGCAAAATAAGCTAAGCTCTCTACACAACCAAAGGAAAGACTTCTTGTATTGGCTGCATCCCCTTAGGTCCAGACATACATGTTCAACATGAAAGCCTCCACAGATGGGTGGTGTTTCCTGACTAATGACATTAAGCCGCCCCTATCCAGAGCTTGTAGGTAAAGGCTCCCTTTCTACCTCTACAACACTGCTAGCCCATAGGAGCGCTAAATGTCAGCTAGATAAGATCCCGCTTCCAGTGTCAGACCCCACCGCTGGAACTGTTAGTGAGGGGACTGACTCCACTCTTCTGTCTGTGCAGCTTTTGATTCAAGAAAACACCGGCGGCCCCGGCCGGCGTCGCTCAGTGGTTGGTAGAGCGTGGGCCGCGCACCGAAGGGGAGACGGTTCGATTCCCGGTCAAGGGAACATGCCTCGGTGGCAGGCCCCATCCAAGGCCCTGGTCTGGGTGCCTGCGGGAGGCAACCAATCTTGTCTCTCTCACGTCGAAGTTTCCCAGCCCCGCCCTTCCACTCTCTTAAAAAACGGAAAAAATATCTTCGGCTGAGGATTAACAAAAAAATAAAAACACCTGCGATTTTACACTTGCGAATTGCCCCAATACACCGTGTATCTATTTGAGGAGAGCGGTTTATGTGTGGAGGCGGGGCTCACAGAGGGCAAATTTCAGGGCTGCCAACACCCTCCCGCTCAACAAAACGTCTAAACTGAAGGTTGGGCTGAGCGGCCATCATCTCCCCGGTCCCGCAGTTGCACCTCACACTGGAGTAGGCAGTATGGTATGAAATCGTATACCCTTTCCTCGGCTTCTGGGCCGTGCTGAGGGGCTGCTGAGCAACTGAGCTCTGTCCCCTTTTCCCGCTGGACCTGGACCCAGTCGGAGCCCTTCTTCCGTGGCGAGAATCGCGGGCAATGCATGCTAAAGCCCAACGCCTTGCAGAACCACACCAACGCATCACGGGCGCCGCCATCGCCCCTCCGCCGTCCTGGTCAGGTGACGCAGCCTCCCTCCTCCGCGAGGCTCTCTGGGAAGCGTAGTTCTAGAAATGTGTAAACCGCTATAGGCTGCGGCCGGAAGACTTCTACTCCCGGCGAGCACTGCGAGTCGAAGGCGGCCGGATCCCTGGCTGGGACCCGAGGGAAGGAGAAATAGAGGAGAGCGTGGGCGGGTTTCCGGGTCGGCAAAGGTGACGCCTCTTAGGGGGGGTTGGAGAGGTTCGTGGCCGTGAGCGCGTGTATTGTGTTTGAGTGAGAGCAGGTGGTGAGGGGGAGCCAAAGCTGAGAAATCTGGCCGGCGTTTTATATCCCTGTAACCTTTCGAGCTGAAGTCAATGACCTTGACATATCTTGAAGACTTCCTAATCTCCCAAACCCGCTCCGTTATTTTCTCTGTCTACTGCCCCACGTCACACGCCAGTTTGTGCATTAAGGCAACAAATAATTTGCATGCCTGCTCTATGCCGGGCACAGTTCCTAGGCCCTGGGGATGCAGCAGTGAGCAGGACAGTATGCTCATGGAGCTTATACACTTGGGAGAGGCGGCATACAGAAAAGCTAACAAATGAGATACAGTACTTTCAAATGCAGGTGTTATATTTAAGCAGCGGTGCTTGGAGACAAACAGACCGAGGCTGAGCCTTCTAGTGCATTTTAACTTGCAGGCCTAACTCGTTTTATTGCACTTTGCTCCATTGCACTTCACAGGTGTTCAAGGGAAAGCAAGACCCTCCATGAGCAAAAAGATGAGGCTCACTGGGGTACTCCACTTCACTACGGTAGTCTGGAACCCAAACCTACAGTATTTCTGAGGTGAGCCTGTGCTTGCTTTATTATGGTGGCCTGGAACCGAACCTGCAGTGTCTCCAAGGTATGCCTGTATTCTCCTTTATGTTCTTGGCCAGTATTTGAAACGGTCTTCTTATATGCAAGGAAGCTTGATAGCAGATACCATCATCCCAGCTGACTTCCTTTATTTTCCTGCTAGGAAACTCATACCCCTTGTTGAAATTACCATTGATCTCTCGCATTTGCGCACACAATTTAGAATAGCCATTCAGCCATTCTCTGTTATGTCACCCTGTTTTTAATTCTCCACGTAGTGCTTATGAACATCTGATGTTTTTTGGAGAATTGGTCTTATTCAGCACAGTATTACTAGAGTACACAGTAGGCCCCTCACAAATACTTGTTGAATGAAGTAGCACAGTGTGGAGAATGCATTGGACAAAGGGTGGTGGGGGTGCTCTTTTTTAGGAGGGAGATGATGAAATTGTGTGGTGGTGGAGGCCAAGAGAAATTGACCTATGTGAGACAACTTGAGAAAGTAAGATTGAAGGACTTGCTGGTGGATTGGATATGATGGTGGAGGGCTAGGTGGGGGTCAAGTAACTCCTAGATTTCTGGCTTGTACAGCTGGATGAGTGATGGAGTTATTTACAGATAAGGAAACTAGAAAAGAAAAGGGTTTGCAGAAAAATATGAGTTTGGTTGCCTTAGAGACATACAAGAGGAGAAGTCAAGTAGGTATCTTTGATGCCTAACTGCATATGGAGCAGGGGAAAAGCTGCGTAGTCTGCATACTTCATACTGATAGATTTTCAGTTATTGATCAATAAATAACCTATTAATTAGACAACTGTAACCTATAATATATTCCCATTAATACTCCTGTACAGTTATGATATTATGCAATTTAATTCCTTCACAGAGCCAATTTTAGTTACTGTCCTTAAAATTGTCATTATTTACTTTTTCTATCAATTTTACTTTTTCACCCATTATCATTGATCCAAATTGCTATACCAGAAGTATTTTCACATGACCAAAGATGAAAATGAGAGAAATGACAGAGACTGCAAAGTAGAGATGGAGATTTGTTCCAAAATTTATCTTTAATTATTGCCCTTTGTATCATGTTCAGCTCATTCTTTAGATCATTCAATAGTTTCTCTCTGTATTTCCCACCTTTACTCTAGGTAAACTTGCTTTCTCTTTCTCATTTAGCTCCTCAGGTCTTTCTGGCCCAGACTTGGGGTCAGGAAGTTCCACTTCTGATAGGACTACAGAGGAGAGAGAATCCTGTATCTAAGAAGTGAGCATGGGCATCCTTAAGCCAAAAGGAAAGGGAGCGCCTTGCTACCTTACCACTGGTGGTCAGCATGCTTAGGAGGGAATTCACAGCCTAATGAGAAGAGTTGGGGTGTTTTTGAAAACCCCTCATAAGAGACAGCAACACACCTAATGACAATCCTAATTTTATGGACAAAATGCACTGTAATGGAAACTCATCTTTGTTTAAGAAGCAGTATAATGCAGTGATAGCATATCACTTCAAAGACTCCCACCCCACCACTAGAGGGAGAGAAAATCCTATGCATGTAAGTGTATTTGATTCCTTTCACAAATGGAAACCTTCCAGTTCATTGCATATTGCACAGCCCTTTCAAAATCCCACAAGTTAATGGCTCCCTTCTCCCTGCTAGGTTCTCTGTCATTTCCAGAAATGCCCAATGGTTTCCTCATGCGTGATCTCGTGTGTAGGAGTGCACTGTTTTCCAAGCATGCCTACTCTCTTGCTCCTTAGCTAGTGGGGTGCTGCCACTGAACCTCCTACCATAGGACTGTTTCGTGCCTTCCTCCTGCATGCCAAATCTGATATCTGTCAGAACTCTTACTGACAGACAGCTTTCTACCTGAGAGAGCTATTTTGGTTCCACCGAAAAGGTGGCTGTCATCTGGAAGACACAAAGATTTTCATTTTCAAGAAGCTCAAAAAGGTAGGACAGGGTTTCTAGCAAAAACATTTTCTTAGGGAGAGTTTCTCAGCTCTTATTTTGTTCATGTAATTGACACAGTACAAATAAATTTAGAACAAGTTTTTTAAAAGAGATGTAAACCAGAGCTGAACTTCAAGTTGTTATTTATAAACGGCAGTAGTTAGGAAGTGTGTCTAAAATACCATGTTTTGTTTTGTTTAGTATTCTTCAGAGAGTCTTTTAATGTCAGAGTTGGAATGCACTGGCTTGCCTCTGTGTTTGACTTAAAATCCCCAGGTATCTATAGGAACACATTGATTTCTGAACACGCATCATTTTCCTCAAAGTCTAAGTTGTGTTAAATTGTCATCACTCCCTTTCTCATCCTTTCACTGGTTTGAATGGGGGTATGATGTGAAAACATGGTATTCTAGGATTTATAATATCTTCAATTAACCTGGATACAATACGAGGGAATGATACAAGTGGTTCAGTGTTTCCTTTTTTTTTTTTTTAATGAAGTAAACTATTTTAATGGAAACATTAAAATTTCAAGCAAAATTAAGAAGGAGATAGTTTCTATTATTTATTTTAATAGTGTATCATGGCAGTGTATCTAAAAATCTATTTGGCCCTGCCGACATGGCTCAGTGGCTGAGTGTCGACCCATGAACCTGTATGTCGAAGTTAGATTCCCATTCAGGGCACATGCCCAGGTTGAGGGCTCGACCCCCAGCAGGGGGCATGTAGGAGGCGGGCGATCAGTGACCACCTTTCATCATTGATGTTTCTATCTCTCCCTCTCCTTTCCTTTCTCTGAAATCAATAAAAACATTTTTTTTTTTTTTTAAAAATGTATTTGTATACAACTTTGAACCTTAAAATTGTGTTAACCTATCCTTTAATAAACTATGTTTGTCCTGTGGAAACAAAGGCAGGCCTTTAAGGATGTGTAGCAGACTAATAAACAGAATGCCCCTTGCAGTCTAACAGAGCTGGATGTGAATGCTTACTTTAGTGTTTCTATTGGTTCTGAAACTGTAGCACCCATCCTGCTGTCTTGACATTCTATGCCATGTGGGGAGGGAGCAAGGGTAGCTGGGTTAGTATAAATTCTCTTAGAAAAGAGGGGAAAACCCCACTTAAGGTGATGTACATATGAGAAAAATGGACAGCAAAAATTTCCACATAGGAAGAACAGTGGCACTGGAGGAAGCCCTGTTTTTGAAAAAGCATTCTAAAAACATAAAGTTCCTTCTTAGAAAAACCACATTTTAAGACCCAGTTAAGTGTTATTATGGGAAGAAGAAAGGCTGGGAGTACGTGCATGCTGGGCAGTGGAGAAAACAGTATTCATTTCCTTTTATTTTACCACAAAGTCTTGATTCTGATAAAGTACTGATGTGGAGGGAACAATCTCTTCCTCTAGAAGATTGCTGTGGGGCAGAGAAGTCTGTAACCTTTTCTTCTTTCCAAGACAGGGAACAGAGTGCCCTGTCCAATGTCTTTGTAGAGATGGAGTGCCATCTGGGGACGATGAGGCCAGTGCATGGCTGCTATTAGATTTGGCCAGCCCATAAACTGTAATCTCTCCACATCTTGGCTTCTTCAGTCTGGTCTCAAGGGATGGTTTGCTGTTTTTCCAGGCCTTTTCTTTTCTAGAAATCTGGAAGCAAACCAGAATGATGTGTAAGAAAGAAGTTCTACTTGTATGCATCCCCATGACTCACCACTTGCTTGAAAGAAGATACTCCTCAGTCAAAAGAAGGGAGTCACAGAACATGGTAAGCTGTGTCCCTGTAGGCTCTGTGTAGCATGTGGTCAGGTCCCTGCTATGCACTAGGAAGCTCTAACCTTTGTGTTTGGGAATTGGGTATTTGGCCTTGAAAGTTAAGGAGTTTGTACACACACACATACACACTTCTAAGTAGTATCTTATTTTGGAATAGTACACAAATAATGATTGAGAGCCTTTAGATTTCAGAACAGATGCTGTTTTTGTATGTCAGATGGTTCTGATGATTTTAAGTCTTTTGAGGACCAAAAGTCTGACATTAAAGAACCACACCAGCAAGACCCACCTTTCCCTCAGTGAATGAACTCCTACTTACTTGACAGTGTATCAGAATCCACTGGAGTGGAACAGAAGAGAACAGAAAGGCTTATCTTACACATCCTGCCAGGTAATCGGTGTCCTTACCTGTGAGTATCTGAACTGGAATCTCTGTATCTGTGCTGCCCTTGAACCTAGAATGGATGGTTTGCACAAAGCAATAAAGGCTGAAATCTCATTGGTGGTAGAGCCTTCAGGGCTAACCACCATTTAACATATGGCTGTTGAGAGGAAATTTAGTGCTCCGTGAAGAGATGCCACATTGAATTAAAAATCAAGCAGCTCAATTTAAACACATTAGCAATTAAGCGTTACAGCTACTGAGATAAATGCAAAGAAAGAGACAGAAAAAAGTTCCCAGTGACTCATGAATACTAATTTGGGAGGGAGAGACCAGCACAGACATTATTCATGTCTCCTTGGAGCCTGACTCTAGATTCTAATTCAATAAGACTTGATAACTTGACCCAACAGTGATTTCAAGTTGATGTTGATTTCACACTTAGACCAGCTTTGCTACTAAAAGGCATTTTCACTTCTCTCACGTGCAATAAAAATGAAAAGAAATTATGTTAAGAATAGGACTGGATATGGTGTTTTTCAAAAGGCAAGAGAAAGAAAGATTATCTAAAATGTCACACTAGCAAATAATGGCCCATGTAGCCTAATTTCTATCAGTGTTCATTCTCTAAAGCTGTTACCTTTATTTTGGTTGCCATAGTACACTGGTATCTCTGGGAAACATTTTGCAGTGATTCAGAACCCATGACTTAAAAAAATGTATTTAGATTTATTAAATAAATGCAGTACCTTTTGTTTGCCCCACCAAAACTCACATCATCTCATGAAATGTTCTCACAATTTATGAGGGTCTGCTTGACATTTCACAACCTCTCAGTTAGTGTCCTTAGCAGATGTCAAAATGAAGAATCTTGAGTTTAGGAAAGAAAATATTTGTCTTGCTTAGTTTTCTAGACCGGCAACCATTTAGATGCCTGCGGCCTTTCTCTTGGGATCTATGACAGGAGAACATTAGCTGCTATGTAACAACCTCCCTTAAAGAAATTCTGTTTACTGGAACAGTAGCTCACTTCCCCAAGGAAGACCAAGAATATTTTGCTTTTGGCCTACATTATTTATTATCTTCTTCTAGAAATGTCAAGTAGACTTATCCTTATGCCCTTGTGTTCTCTTTACCCAACAGAGAGCTAAGGTGTTACTTATTTCAGAGTGATAGTATCCTTTTGCATTGGTTCTGTTGTGCAATGGATCATATGAACTCTGCTCTCACTGTGTAAGTAATAGTTGTTGTCCATGGAGTTGAAAAATATAACCGAGTATGTGTTTTTTGTTGGATTTCTATGGTACCATTGAATCAAATATTGTGTTTACTCTTTCTTTTTTCAAAAAATGCTATTACTTATTTTCAGTTGTCAAGACACAGCAAACTTGGAAGTGGTAATTTTTACTCTGTCTGGAATGTAATGTGGCAAGACAGGCCAAATTATGGAAAATCAATTAGTTTCTGTTAACAAGAGTCCTGTGTCCAAGGTCCTGTTCTGTCTCTACTTCTGTATATAGCTAAAGTCTGCTCCTCTTCAAAGGGAGTCTTAGGAGAGTCCCACCCAAAGATTATTTTTCTAGAGCAAAAACCAGATAAGATCCAGCATTTAATCTTTGTTAATTAGCATAGAGGCAGAAATGATCACTTTACTTCCTATGTTTTTAAACTACATACTCTTGAAAGAGCAGTTAACATTCACTTTCTGAGGCCTCAAATTGCCCAAACCACAACTTCTAAATGATACTATTGTGCTTTTTGATATAAGATAAAAACTATAAGTTTTCCCAGGCATGTGGTTTCACATAAATCTCATCTATGTCAATAACTCTTCTCTGTTATCCCCTGGTATAAAATCAACTAATAAGTTCAATTGAACAAATATATCTACGCCTGAAGTTTTCATTACTTTATAATTTTATTTTTTCATAGGCTTACGGTAGAACATGCTTTTCTGCCAAGGTAAACATTGACCCCAAATTTCCCCTTGCTTTTCTTTTTTATATGTTTTTAAATGGAGAACTTTTGTTTCAAAGATTCATTTTGATGTCAGATCACTCCTTTATTACACCTAGAGAAACCACAAAGATCTAAAGACCAAGTGTATATTTTTAAAGGAAAACAACATTTATTGCTGATTTCAGAATATTAGTGATTTCATTTTCTCCACTATAGATCAGGACAACCATAATCAACAAAATCTTCAATTAACATCAACCTGCATTTAAAATAAAGCACAGGTGGAGAAGAATTGGTTTAAAGAGTTATTAAGCAACATAAAACTTACAGTAAGTCAAGTTAAAACTAACTCCTGTGTTATCTGGGGCCTGTAATTAATTTTTAAAAATCAAAACTTTTAAAAATAGCTTTCTGTTTTGAATTCTAGCATGATGCTGCTTTTTGTAGAGCCATTTCTATTAAATGTAAGTTTATTTATAGGTTGCAAGTGACTCAAAGATGTTACAGTATAAAAGGAAATGACACTCTGGAGTCTCTGTTCAGGGCTGTTTGGGGCTCCTTTAGAATGCTCAGTTTACTCAGAGGATTGCATTTAATCTTCTGAAGCAAAAGAACTTTCATAAATTAAAATTGTTGGCCAGATGGAATTTCCTGATTAATTTTTTAGTGTTTGGTGTTAAACATAATAATAAAAGGAAGAGTTCTGAGAGTAAACCCAATTAACATTTCATAAAATTTATTGCTCTAGATATGGCTTACCCTTTATTTTTATGGTTTCCATCACCATATTCCTGGAGAACCTGACTAGCTTAAAAATTGAGCATTGCCAACTCACCTCCTTCCTTCCCATTCGTTTGTTCCTTTTCTTCATTCAGTTTCCTTCTGTTTATTCTACAGCCATTCACTAGTCCTTACTAGGCTCCAGACACCATTCCTGGGCTTAGTTTATCCTGTTCTTTGTGGGTATTGGTAGAAAGAATATTTTTAACAGTCTGTAATAGTTAAGTCACTGCTGCTAGAATGATATCACTCTTGTACAAGAGACTCGTAATTCCATCTGTAATCATAGACTAGCTAATAATTTTATAAAAACTAGTCTTTGTGATGTTGAAAGCAAAGGTGGATGTTCTTCCTACATTTTCTTTTCAAGAAACATTTTCAGCTTTATTGAGGTGTAATTAGCAAATAGAATTATAAGATATTTAAAGTGTACATGATGATTTGATACATGTGTACATTGTAAAAAAAAATTACATCATCAAGTTAATTGACACACCCATTACCTCACATATTTACCTTCTTTGGGGGAGGGGGGAGGAGAACATTTCAGTTCTATTCTCTTAGCAAATTTCAATTATACAGTACAGTGTTATCAACTGTGGTCACCATGTTCTACATTAGATGCTCAGATTTATTCATTTTATAACTGAAAGTTTGTACACTTTTACTAACCTCTCCCTACTTCCCCCACTCCCTAGCCCCTGGCAATCACTTTTCTACTCTTCTATTTTTATGAGTTTTACTTTTTTAAAATTTAGATTCCACATATAAGTGGTATCATGCAGTGTTTGTCTTTCTCTGAGTGGCTTATTGCACTTAGCATAAGGCCCTTAAGGTTCAGCTCTCTCGTCGTAGATCACAGGATTTTATTCATTTTTAAGGCTGAATAATATTCCAGTTTTTGTATGTCCTATACTTTCTTTATCCATTAATTGGTCAGTGGACACTTAAGGTTGTTTCCATACCATTTATTATGCTTAATGCTGCAATGAATATGGGAGTACAGAGATTTTCAAGATAATGATCTTGGGGTTTGTTGTTGTTCTTCAGATATATACCCAGAAGTAGGATAGCTGGATCATATGGTAGTTCTATTTTTAATTTCTTGAGGAACCTCTACTTTCCTATAGTAGCTGGATGCTCCCGTTTGCATTCAAGATAAATATATTCATTTGGATATGAGGGTATTGCAAAGACAAACTTTTGAAAAGAGACTCTGCCCTACTAGACTGAGATTTTTGAGGACAAGAACCATATCTGTCATGTGTCATGTCCCTTCCATTCTCAACACTATGTTAGCCACACTGGCTACCATCTACCCACTGCTTCTGGGAATTATTGACCCTTCCCCACCCACCCCATCCACATGACCATCAAGCTGAGCTAGGACTCCATGCCAGGGCTGGCTCCATAATTTATGGGATCCAGTACAGAATTAAAATGCAGAATCTCTTGTTCAAAAATGTTTTAAGAATTTCTAGATGGTCACAGCAGAGCATTAACTTGAGCATGCCATCCTTTGAAGCATAGGTCCCTGTGTGACAGCATAGGTCGCATGCTCTACACACACAGGGCCATGGCTTATTGAGTCCTGGGGGAAGGGAATATTTGACCCATGTAGGATCAGTCAGAACCCTTTTCTGGTTTGTTTATTTGTACCAGAACTAAGAAAAGAAGCTTGTTCAACTGGATAAAACTAGGACCTGCCGGCAATCTTGTTACCAGCCATGTGAAGAAAGCTATCGATGTGCCCAGCAATCCCCCCTTTGTATCTCAGGCATGTGCAGGGAATTTTGCTCATGCCCCAAAGATCACCTAAGGTTCTGACAGCCTGCTAGTGTTCCTGCACCCCTGCAAGTTCGGCCTTGAGGCCGAGGAGGCTGGATCAGATGACCTCGTGAGCATTTTCAGGATCTGTAATTCTGTTGAGTATATAATCAGATTCTATAAGACAGACTTCATCTATAGCCATAATGGATAGGAACACAGAAGGGTGTGTAATTACTTATTTCTCTTAGCCAAGAACAGTCATTTGCTTGGACCTTGATAGTATAGTGACCACTGAGATTTAAAAAACCTATCTCTTTAAATTGGTTATCAGCCAAGCAATTTTTTAGCAAGGTGATTCTGAGAGCTTCCTTAGGGGAAAATCATATAGGTCTAAGCAAAGAGTACCTCATACCCCAGGAAACCTCCATCTCCAGTTTCAGTCTCTTTCTTCTTTTCCCAGGAGTATAACTCCAAAGAATTTTCTCAAAGAAGATTCAGAAAACACCAGTAGATGAATAAAGATTGGCTCCTGGCAGACCTCTTAACTGGCATTCTTCTGGGAGCTAGTTTTAAAGGGCAACTTTAGGGGCAAAGCACAGTCAATTTCCATGGACTGGAGTCTGGGCTTTGGTATTTTCTGAGTCCTTTTAAAAAAATTATTAGACTCTTCAAGGAAAGAAACAAGGATCAGGATTAAATGAAGGTCATAAGTGAAGTTTAAATTGAACAAATGGTTACTTCCCAAATACCCAAAGAAACTTAGGGGAAACTTAGCTGCATTTATTGTGCTATCTCAACTATTTTTAAATAAAACAAGTATATAGATTGGAACCTGTTCCAGTGAGAAATGAGTAATGCTTCAAATTCATAAGACAAAACAAACAAAAAGTTTGTTGCAGAATACTATTTAAACAAGGTCTCATTCCTAGGAAGACTTTTTTGTTTATGCCACTTCTTTATAAATTTATAGATGAAGATGTTAGATCCCAGGATGGTAAAACCTCATATCTTCACAGTGTGCACCAAGATCCATCCAGACCTCTTTTTTCCTAATCCTGGCTGGGTTAATATCCAGAGCCCTGCTCTGTGCACTGCCTCGGAGGTGAGAAATTGATATGTGTCATAATGATGACTTGCTCTTACATTAATATTTTTGGTTCTTCAAACTGAATAAAATTTAGCTTTTTATTTCCTAAGTAAAAACAGAATAAAGCTAAGGTGAGAGCCATGAGACTTAGAAGGGCAAGAAAGCCTACAAAGACAATTCCTAAGGGAAGGTCTTCTACAAATGTCCTGAAGATTAGGTCCATATGTCTTTCTGGAACTTTTGCCAAGATAGTCAGAGGATCAAAATTACTTCTTCATGGCCATTATGCAGTGTCACATCTTATAGAGCCAAAGGAATAGATTCCAGACATGCAGAACACACATCCCTTCAGCCTCTCTCAGGCAGGCTGTCAACTAACTCCACAGCACAAATCACAAAGGGCAGCCAGAGCCTTGAGACGTGCCCTGCTAATCTATTCCTTACTGTCTGCCTTCCTAGTGCAGTAGAGTGAACAACCTGTGACCAGGCCCCCATTCTGCACACTGCCTTCCCCCATGCAGTCACTCCCAGACTAGAAGAAATAGGGTAAGAGGGGGAGCAGGAAAGAGAGGGGAGAGATTTTGTCAGGAAGAGCAGGGGAAAGAAGTCACACATCCAGGAATCTCTAGTAGAGGACCTAGCACGTAAACTTCGACTCGTGCTGCCTGTCCTCTAAGTGGCCAGAAAACATACTCCAAATGCCACTCCTCCTCCTCAGTGTCCTTCTTTTCCTCTTCCTCTCTACGGTCTGTCTTCCACAGCTGAATGCTTCTGAGTGTTTTCACTCTTAGAAACAGTATGATTCCTGTCAAACCACAGCTTCAACTTTTCAAAAAAGCTCTTGTGCTTTCATTTCTGTAACTGAGACCAGCAATCTGTCATGTACAGTGTCATTTCCAACTGACTGTTAGAAATCTCCACCTGGATGCCCTGCCAGCACCTTGAAATCAACATGTCCACAATCTCAGCATCTTCCCTCCTGAATGTAATGTTCCTTTCCTGGACATTTTTCTGTTAATAAGAAACTACTCTCAGTCATTCCGGCTATACGTATTGAAATTATATGTGAATCTGGCCTCTCCTGTACTGTCACACATGTTTGGTGATTGCCAGGTTTCTGGCCTTGGTGACTAAGAGGAGATGATGCCTCCATAGAAGAATAATCTGATATGTGGGACAGGATATGAAGTGCAGCTTTGGACACGCTGAGTTTGAGATGTCAGTGAGACATCTAAATAGGTGTGTTGCAGGGCTTGTGGGAAATACCAGCCTGAAAACCAAAAATTCTAGACTGGAAATATAAATGTGGGCATCATAAGAAAATAAGTGGTGGTTAAGACCATGACAGTGATGTTACCTGAGTGGGGTAGAACTCTGCCTCTGATCTTATATTCCTGAGAGCAAACAAGGCTTCTGGAAGCAGAGTTATTATAACTGCATGGGTTGCTCACATCCCACCCTTCCCTTTTGGGATAATGCTGTGAAAGCCAGTTGTCACCTTGTGTGTGCAAAAGGGTTTTTGCACCATAGCAAAGGGACTCCAAAATTATGACTCTGAAACCAGTCACAAAAATTTTCTTTTATGTTTTCTTCTGGACAGTTTATAGTTTAGGTTTTACATTTAGGTTTATGATACATTCTGAGTTAAATTTTTTATATGGTACAAAGTATGGGTCAGAGTTCTTTTTTTTTAAGTGGGTATTTATGGAAAAGATTATCGTTTCTCTACTGCATTGCCTTTGCAACATTGTAAAAACCATCAGTTGTTCATGTGTATGTGGATCTACTTCTGGGCTCTCCATTTTGTTCTGTTGACTTCTAAGTCTGTCTTTACTCCAGTACAGCACTGTGTTGATTATTATATCTTTATAATAAACCTTGAAATTGGTTAGTGTTAGTTATCAACTTTGTTCTTCTTTTTCAAAGTTGTTCGGCTATTCTAGGTCCTATTCAGTACCATATAAATTTTAGAATCAGTTTGTCAGTTTCTGCAAAAATCATCACTGAGATTTTGATTGAGATTTCATTGAATCTGTAGATTAATGTGGGGAAAGCTGGTTTCTTAACAGTATTGAGTCTGATTTAGTTTATTTAGTTTTTCTTTAATTTCTCTCAGCAATATTAGTTTTCAGTGTACATATCTGGCATAATTTTGTCAGATTTATGCTTAAGTACATTTGATTTTTGATGCTATTGTAAATAGTATTGTTTTAAAATTTTAATTTCTGATTGTCACTAGTATATAGAAAAACAACTGTTTTTTTGCATATTATCATGCATTCTATAATCTTACTAAAATCACTTATTAGCTTTTTTGTAGATTTCATCAGATTTTCTATGTTGACAGTTATGTTGTATGTAAATAAAATCAGCTTTACTTTTTCCTTTTAAATCCAGATGCATTTTTTTCTTGCATTATTTACCAACTAAAACTTCTGGGACAAGTTTGAGAAGACATCATAAGAATGTATGTTCTTGCTTCATTCTTACACTTAATGGGAAAGTATTTTTCAATTTACCCATTTAGTTACCAATTCTAGTACTCCTTGTTCCTTTGTGTAGATACATATTTCCATCTGTTATCATTTTCCTTTTGTCTGAAAGACTTTCTTTAACATCTGTTATTGTCCAGGTCTGCCTCTGATGAATTATTATAGTATTTATATGTAAACATTTTTTGGCTTTATTAATTACTTTTTTCTGAGTGGAATGCTAGTTGGGGTATCCCCTTTTACAGACATTGTTCCAGTGTCTTCTCACTTCCATCATTTCCGATAAGAAATCTACTGTAATCCTTATTGTTCTTCTGTACCTAACATGCCTTTTCCCCCCTCTAATTTTGATATTTCTCTTTATCACTGGCTTTGAGCAATTTTAATTGATGTGTCTTGTGCTTGAAATTTGTTTAACTTCTTATATACTTGGACTTACAGGTTTCAACAGATATGGAGAGTTTTCAGCCATTATTTCTTTAAATATTTTTTCCTGTCCATTTCCTCCTTCCCCCACTTTAGGGACTCCAATTTCTTAGATACTAGGCTTCTTAAAGATATTCTAGAAGTTATTGAGGGTCTCTTCCTTTTCCAGATTTTCTTTTTCTCTGTGTATTTTTGTTTGGATAGTTTCTATTACTATATTTTCAAATCACTAATCTTTTTTCTGCAATATTTCATCTGCCATGAGTTCCATGCAGTGTAGTTTTCTTCTCACACATGCCTTTAGCAATGAGGTCTGTGAAGAGAGAGCATAATTTGTCAAGTGGACATGCATGGCAATTCTTCTTTTCTGGCTTTCTTTTTTTTCAAATTTAATTTTTATCCAAGTCACACATACATAGTTTAATAACCCATTTAGATATTTAACGTATGTGTATTAGAATGAAATTTCAGCTGCATTTAACAGAAACCCAGAATAATAGTATATTAAATACATAAGGCTGTTCTTTCATAGTAAAAGCTGTTTAGTGTTACATAGTCCAGGGCTTGTGTGGTGGTTTCTAAAGTTATCAGAAGTATAGGCGTCTCCTAGCTATCTGCTTCTCTGTCCTCATAATAAGCTCCAGCCATTTACATTGGCATTCCAGGCACTAGAAAGAAAAAAAGAGGAAGGACAAAAGGCATGTAATTCCCAACAACTTTGGCTTATATCCATTGTCCACAATGAAGTCATATTGCCACATCTAGCTGGAATCCTCTGATCTTTTTTTAGATAATTTTATTGCAGGTGGGAAAACTATTGTAGAGATCCATATGGTCTCTCTAAGATGAGAACCAGATTTCATTTTTTTTGGTCTGATTCTTCTAATCTCAAACTTTGCTTCAGGATGTTATTTACACAAAGTACAAACAAAGGCAAGTAAATGAAAACAGTGCAGGACCAGGTACAAGTCCCCTGGGCATGTTATTTACTCTCTCTCATAAGGTTTATTCATTTCAGAAATAAAGGACAATAATACCTTTTATAGCTCCTGGTTGTTGTGATGATCAAATGAGGGCATTTAAAGGAACATTATTGGAAAGATATATAGCAGTATGTGAATGTGAAAGATTATAACTCTCAGAAAGGAACACAGAACCTTCTAATAAACACTCAGTTATAACTTGCTGCTATTTTTGACCAGGAGAAATGAAATAAAGCAACAGTAGAAAAAGCAAGAATTAGGTAAGGTATTACTCAGGTTCAGTGGAAAGGAAAGTGACGGAGAAAGCTCTGGGCAGTGGATGGAGCAGAGGCCTTTGGACAGATGACAGATAGGTTTCAAACCCTGCTTTCAGACCTTAGTGGGACATTCATAAGTTTCTTTGTCTGCAAAATGAGGAAAATAATGCCTACCTTGCATTGTTGCTATGAGAAACAGACTTACAGAGATAAAAATAAATGTAAAGCCCCTGGAACATAGCTGTCATTCAATAAATGACAGCAATGATCAGTGGTTAGGGGTTTGCTACCTCTGGAGCCAGGATGTGTAGGTTCCCTCAGCCTACCATTTATGAGTTCTGTGATTTGGGGCAAATTATTCAGCCTCTCTGGGCCTGTTTCCTCATCTGTAATGGGATGGTAACAGTAGCTACTATATATGGTGTTTATTAATAATAAATAGGTTAGTCAGTGGAAAGTGTCTACAATGAAGCCCTGGCCCATAATCACCGCTCAATAAATATTAGCTATTATTATTGTTATTAGCTACTAAACAACAAAGCAACTGTTTCAACCATGCATTGAGTCATCATTCAGAGTCCAAAGTCACAGATATAATTTAATTTCTGTGCTAATAAATTTTTACATAATAAATAAACAGTTGACTTGTCCTGGTACCAGGTGGCTCATTGTCTAAAGGGCCTCCAGTCCTGTGTTCCTGGTCCCATAAGTCCTTAAGCCAGCGGTGGCTGCAGTGAGAATATTTGAAGACATTCTCATGTCAGGGCTCTGATCCTGATTCTATCCTGAAAAAAGAAGCCCTAAATTGGGAAACAATAAAGGGAAGAGGGATGAATTATCTCCTATCCGATTCATGGGCATCCCTGAATAGCCTCAAACATTATGGCCTTTCTATTTAAAGCAAAAACTGAGAACTTACAGAAATTATTGAACTTTTTACCCTCCTAACTTCAAATATTCCAGTACTAGTTGCCTACTTGAACCAATGACTAGATTGACTGTAGAGACTTCCTAAGTCATTCACCAGCCCTGACTTTACTCCGGCTTGCCTTTGACTCTAAGCTGCCTCTGTCCGGGGACTGCCAACTTCATGCTCTTATATGGTTCCAAACGTAAGGATGGCTGCATTGCCCAAGTGCTCAATGAATAGTTGTTAAATGAAAAGCTAATCAGTGTGTGGGGGGTAATGTAGCAAAAATGCCTGTGTTTGTATCATCAAATGTTTATGATACATGAAGATAATATGTAGCTTAGATTTTTAATGGTGATATCTAATTTAATGCCCTCTCCTAATCTTAACATCTTGCCCTGTAGTGGTTTAGTGTTTGTGTCTCTCTAAAAGACTATGAACTTCTTAAACACAGGGGACTTATTTTTCTCATCTGTAATACTTGGGGAATGGATGAGTGAGTGAATTATCCATTCAACAAATACTTGTTGAGCTCTGAGCGATGATCTGGGGATATAGCAGTTCTCAAGTCAGATGACACCTGTGATCTCTCATGGAGCTTACATTTTAGAGGAGGAGAAAACCCATAAATGAGAATGAAGAAGGTAATTTCAGATAATGCAATAAACCCCTCTTAAATTCCATTAATTCAATTGTTGTTGTTTTAGGCATTTTCTCACAAGGAAAGTGTAGTGTGTAATTTGGCCCTGAGTGCCTTCTCTGTGCACAGATTTCTACAGAGGGAAGAAGTGTAGGCTGAAAGATTTATCTAAATTACTAAAATGCAATGATCTAGTCCTCCAAAATGAGACAAGCAGCAGCCTCGCTAAAGTGTGTTAGCTTGGCCTGCAATTTGCTAATCAGAGGCTGGAGGTGACATGCCATGAAACCACACAGGCTTTTGACTGATAGGCTCACCGAAGGTTCAGCAGCAAATCTGTGCTCTGTAATTGGAAGTTTAAAGACACAAATCTCAGGTCACTTAAATAAAAAGCTTAATATTCCTTCTGCCTTCTCCCTCTTCTAAAGATTGAAGGAAAACATCTCTGTCAGAAATAATCTGATACTGCTCTATCACTCCCAGTGAAGCACCATTGACAGCTATCCACAACAAAGTCCTCGCCCATAGATAGCACTTATAAGTGTATATAAGAAAAATTCTTTCTTCAAAACATGATAAATGTATTTTGGAAATACTACTCTACATGTCTAAATGATAAAAGGAAAACAAACTCAATTAGCCTAGACCAAATGTCACCCTTTGATACACACAGGTAACTCCTGCTGAGATAATTCTACAAAAGCCAAGGTTGTATTTGGGTCTTAGAATGCGTTTTTTTCAAGGGCAGAAGTTAATCTTTAGCAAGTGCCCCTGCATTCTGTATCCACATGTAGTGTCTGTATATATGTGTAGAGTTTTAGTGTTTCTATCCACTACCTATGAAAAGAAAGGTATTGAGAACTGAATGACTGGGTAGCAATTAGGGCCAAGAGGATGAGTATTCACCTTCCTGCTTGTTAAATGATCTCTACCTGGCACTTTCAGAAAAGCTTATGTTTTAGCTGTGCGTGTGTGTGTGTATGGAGACCCACTTCTGTCTGATCCTCTGTGATTAGTCCCTAGGTGGCCAAGAAATGGGGTAAGTAGGAACAGGGGCCATGAAACAGAAATGCCACCAACCAGGGTACATTCCACCAGTGCTTCTCCCCAGCATTGCCTAGTTTCCTTTCTGATTCTTGTTCTACAGATGGCTGAGCCATGGAGGAGGCAGAAGGGAAAGAAGAAGGCCTGCTATTTTTCTTCCATAGCCATATCCCTCATGGTTAAAATTAAGCTTCAGCATCTTAGAATGAAAAGCATTGACATTTGTGGGATGGGTGTACCTTTAAGTTTGTATTAAGTCAAATTCTTTAATATGATAAAAATAAATTACATAGTTCATTCTAGACATCCATGAAAATAGTGAGAATAAATTATTCCAAAGAGATTACTCTGTAGAAAAAGAGCTATTATCCAATTTCTACTCTTGCCCTTAATGTTTCACTTAGATTTATATTCATAATGTTATCAGAACACATTAAACCAAGCAAGATACCTACCAAGAATTTGGCTTGTTATTTACTCTCCTTATATACTTACACATGCATTTATGAAGCCAAAGGAAGCACAAACATGCAAATAGACACACGATCACATGATACTTCATCTCATACAGTGCAGGCGTTTTTGACAGGCTAATTTTTAGTAGGTGCCCAGTCAGTTGGTTTCACAGCTTAACTATTCATTGTCAGACAGGGTGTCTGTGTTTCCCCCGTGCACTTCCAGTTTGCAGAATAGTGCCAGTCTGACATGTTGCCTTGTGACTTGATAATAGATTCCACATCCAGTGGTACTATAACATCCAATCCCTCTCAGCTGGGGGGAATCTGGCAATTGGTGCCAGCCTGAAGAACTGCAAGAATTGGGGTGCACATGTGCCACGTCATGCATAAAAGGGCCACAGTGAATTCACACCCTCTATATGCACAAGGAGTTGCAAAAGGGGTGCTTTGAAACTAAAATGATGAGGAGGGCATAGTATGTGAAGACTTTCCTGATATCTTCCATTCTCACTTTGTGAAATCTGGGGTGAAACAAAATCACCATTGTTCCACTAGGTCAGGTCTGTGCTCGCTCTGTGCTCCATTTGTCCCTCAACACATTGCTATTTCTCAGTGATTATCATTATCATTATTAATGATTGTAATAATTGACAGCCTGGTAAATAACTCGAAAAGAGCTGGTTTCCTGAAGAAAAAAATAAGCCACTGTAATAATGGCTCTTTTACACAGTAATAAATAGCACATTTGTGTCGTTGTATTTTAAATTATGTCTTTGTTTGCTGAGGCTGGAGGGCATAGGGTGCAGTTTTGAAATCCAATAAATGAACAAATGAATTAGCATTAGGAAAAGGGTACATGTTAATCAAAACCAGCCGTTTGGACTTCGGGCCCTTAATTGCATGTAAATTTTCTGTTTTGCTTCTTTCTTTTTATATCACTTATTCCTGGATTTACAGATCTGGCCTTACCCATAAGCGTAGGAGAATATTGCTTACTGGGTGCTGAGATTTTACATTATGCCAAATAAAATAGCTCTTTCTGAAAGAAATACCCTTTAAAAAAGGAAAAGCTTAAAATGCAAATGTACCGGAAGCAAGGACTGAAAGGGACCTGGGAAACTCCATACTCACTTTGGAGCTTCTCTCCCTCACTTTGATCAGTCAGTAGTAGGGGAAGGAAGACAGACCTGGATAATGGGTTCCTGAAAAATAGAATGTCAATATATTGCTTTCTGCAAGACTTGCCGAAGATCTTGCTCAATTGCCTGACTGAGAAAAATGTATGTTTCCTCCTACCTATATCTTAAAACATTTTCCTGCAAGGTAAATATATTTACCTTCGTAAATAATTCAATTAAACCAGAATTAGAACAAAATAACATTTCCTGCTATGTGAAACCATAGCTCAAGCTTTTTCACCTCTACTCTTTCTGATTTACAGTGACATCTAATGTTAGAATACAAACTCGAATATGATCTATGGAGCTCAAAATGCATTTCTTTTAGAAATGGTTTGGCATGAATGTATTTGTGCAACCAAACTCATTTGTTTTAAAAGATGGCAGAGTAGATTTTACCTAGAAAACCCCTTGGAATTCCAAACACACATTCTCCGAGGTATCTATACATTGTTGGAATCTGGTAGAAGATACGAATCCATTTCAACTAAGAAAGCCTTTCATGAAATATCAGCTTGGTAGATAAAGTGTCAACTTGGTGGAAGTAATAATAAAGATGATAATATCTCATTGAGAAACAGATTGAGTAACGTTTCACTCCCTTTTGTTCCATCAGAACATCAGTGGCCAAGAGTACTACATCTACAGAATGTGAATTTTCATTGCTCCCTGATGCCTCATTTCCTAGGGATCCCATTACTTAGGGCCTAAAGCAACTCAGGCATACTTGGAGAATCATTGTTCTATCTTCTGTTTCAAGCTTTGTCATGGATTCCTCATTTCCTTTATCTACACAGTTGGAAAGCTTCTTGCCCTACACTTTAAGATTGAGTTCCATCTTGGTCCACCCTAGGCTTGGTTTCCTCTTGGAGCCACTGAACAGTTTCTGGGTATGGAGAAGTGTCTTTTCTCAGTTTCCTACATAATTCTGGCTGAACTAGCATCTTGCATACAGCTGCTGCCTCTGACCGCTTCTGCTTCACTCTGACAGGCAGAGCCTCCCACTTTCTGTGTGAAGGTCTTTGCTCCCTAAAACCATGCTTCCCAGTACTGTGCAGATGCCCCATTGAAGCACTCCTCACGTGGTACTGATGTTAGTTTCCTAGGGCTGCTGTAAAAAATCACAAATGGGCTGTTTAAAACAACAGAAATTTTTTCTCATGCCGTCCTGGAAGCTAGAAGTTCCAAATCAAGGTGTCAGTGGGGTTGGTTCCCATTGGAAGTTCTGAGGGAGAATCAGTTCCATGTTACCCTCCTAAAATCTAGTGGTTTCGGGCAATCTTTGGTCTTCCTTGGCTGTGACACTATAAATCTAGCCCTCTGTCACTGAAGGAAGATCAGACTGGAATAGGTTCTCCTATGGTGTCGGGGGAAGGAATTTTAGGGGCACATGCATAGGAGGATTTGAGTAATAGAGGCAAAACTTTTTAGAGTGCCCTTGAAAAGACTGCCACACTAACCGAGGCACTTCCCCAGCACTCTGCTGGTAGATCGTGTTCACTGCCCCCAGGTACACCAGTCCTGATGTCTCAGGGAAAGGGAAGGGGTAACAACCAGGTGGTTCAGGTACATTTTGCTGTGGGAGAAGTCTAGCTTCTAGGGCAGTAGGCCTGCACCTGGGCCCACCAGGCCCAGCATGGTCAACAGGGCCCAGAACTGCATCACCCTGATACTTGAGGACGACCCTGGGCAAGTTACTTAAGTTCCCTGTACCTCATTCCCTATCTGCACGCCTGCCACCAAAGCTGGAAGGTGTCTGGGCCACAGTGGCACTGCATTTCAGCCTGTGTGGCCACTAAAAAGAGACTGAGGCCTTTGTTAAGTTTCCCTATAATTCCTTTGGCTTATAAGAGAGCAGGCTTTCTTTCAAACTATCCAATCTCTTTCTGGATTTTCCCAGGCTTGCATCCTTACTCTGTCAGATCATTTCTCCAGGTTTTCCCAGGTTTGTCTCCTTCTCTTCACGGTCACCATTTTTGTTAATGTGCATATCTCAGTAAAGGAATTCCCCCTCACTCTTTCTCCCTCCCCTCATTAATCCAGGGGAACCAACCAGTTGTTCCCCGGAATATCTATGAAACTAGTTTCCCAACTTAATCAGGCTTAGCTGGTTTTCTCCCTTCTCTTTTGTTAATACCTAGCTAACGAATAACTACGTTAATACCCACTATAATGTGTCTACTTCTTCACATGGGGTCCTCCCCTGTGTGTGTGTCTGTGTCTCTTCTCCTCTTATAAGGACACCAGTCATATTGGCTTGGAGCCCATCCTACTCCAATATGACGTCATCTTGTGCAGGGGAGGGTAAATAATTTTTCCTCTACCCTTCTGAGTTCTTAGCTGAGACCACCCCCACCTCCTTAGTAATAAAACACAGATTAACACAAGAAAAACAAACAGCAGTTTATTAATTGTATACCTCATGAATCCTTGGGAGATATCCAGGGGAAAATGAGTAACTCCACAAGGTAGTTGAGAATTTAGGATTAAATATCATCTTAACAGGGAAAGGGAAGGGATAACATCAGTCACTTTGAGGAGACTAAATGATCTCTAAGAAAGATTAATGGGCCCTTAGAAGAATAGATGGAATGTATGATAATTGGTGACCAAATTTGTCTGGGTGTGGTGTCTACTTCCAGACTCCTATGATCAGAGTCAGTCTTTACTGATGGGTGAAAATCCTGGGAAGGGGATCTATGACAATTGAGTTTCTTTTGGAGAATCTGCGTTTAGTCACAAAGTTCAGAGAAAACCTCTCCCTGCATTTGCTGTTTTTCAAGTGGCTACAATTCAAAATTATCAACATACCAAAATGGCATATTTTGAGGTGCATGTCCTGAAGTCTTAGACCTAGGACAGGACTACCTGCCATGCCTCACTTTTAGCTAGAAAGTTTTAATTTCACATCATCCCATGTGGTTACTTTTGGTTTCTGAGTTTGTCAGGCCCTCCATTCAGGCTTCCCCTGTGCTTGTCAGGTTTAGTATGTGGCCCCTTTTTCCTCCACCATGGTGTTATAATCTTTATTTACATTGTCACCTTTCCCTATTGCATTGTGACACCCTTGAGGACAGTTCTGTCCCAGCACCTGGTACATCACAATGCTCAATAAATAATGATCGAATAATGAATAAGCAAACTTATATGTATTCATAATTACTAGGTTGGGAATTTGGGAAATGTTGCTACTTGATAGAAAAGGACCCCCAACTCCTGCTTGGGTGCCTAGAATTTATTATCCTTCAGAATATTGACTGGAGTGGGTACAAACACTATGTTTTACTTTGCAAAACTAGCTTCAATATTTCAATAAACCCGACAGAAATGGTACGTGTATCCACAGAAAGGCTGCACAGGCTAACCAAAATGTCAACTTTCTTTGCTCTCAACTCAAAATTTTATTAAATAGGAACTGGGAGTGACTCAGAAAAGCTAAAGCTCAGAGCCCCGTGACATTTTAGGGATAATTTTCAGGAGCTAGGTTCTAACTTGGGTGGTCTCTTCCAGAACCTTAAACAGAATGGGGAGCAAGAGCCCACATTTGCCCCTGGTGTTACTCTCACTGTCTTCATTTATCTACAGCAACTACCCTTCTCTGGTTCAAAGCTGGTCTACCAACTCTCTTCTTTCTGTCCACTCCCCCAGCCCTGCCCAGCTTTTGTTTTTTATATTTGTTCTTTAACTTTTCCTGTATTACATCCCCCTCCCGTTGAGCAACGAGCCTCATCAACTTCCTGCCTTAGGGGAAAAGGGGCGCCTTCTCTGTACAGCAGACAAGCTCTGTTACCAGCCCCTTACTACATGGAGAATCCGCAGTACAAATGTCGGGCTAGTAAAACCATTGTTTTGCTGTCTAACCCTATGTTTGCGTGTCTGAAGTGACTACCACCCTCGTCCTTTTTCTTTGTTAACTTTTACAACAAATTAGATATAATCACCCCCATGGCAGACAGTCACCTTGGGCCTGTTAGCACAAAAGCAAACAGGAAAAGCTAATTAAATCATTTTCAAAATATCAAAATAACTTCTAATGTACTAAGTAATTACAAGTTACTCAATGACAAGGGCCAAAGAGGAAATCACCTGGGTGATGAGATGGAAGAACTTGGTGGGGGGTTCACAGCCTGGAAGGGGTGTGAGTTTAGAGTTTGCCACCCCAAAATATGCCACTCTGGCATAAAGATTATTTTGAGCTGAATGCAATTTAATAAACAGACATAAGAAAAGCTCTCTGCCCTCCTCCTCCCTACCAGGAAAGCCAAAATGATCGTTAAACACCGGAGACAACTCTAGACTCTTATCAACCTAGAGATGACAGCAGCGGAGGAATCTACATTACAAACCTTGTCAGCATAACCCTTATCTTCCATTAGTATCCCCCATATGTTTACCTTCCCACGGTTTCCCACCCCTAAAAGTCTAAAGCTCCTTTCTTTTGTCACGTCTCTGTAAAATGTATTGTTCTTTGTTGGGATGTTATATAAACCCAAGTTCTAACCACCACTTTGGGTTACTTACTACTGAGTAACTCCTGTTTGTATGTGCAGTGCATGTGTTAATAAACTTCTGTTTGGTTTTCTCTTGTTAATCTGGTTTTTGTCAGCCTGATTTGCACGGCTCAGCCAATGAACTTAAGATGGATAAAGGAAAACATTTTTTCTTCCCCTACAGGGGAAAAAATCTTAGGGGAAGGGCCCCCCAAAAGATCATATTGTTCTTATTAGGGCATGGGACATGTTTCACCACTGCCTGAACTAGCCAACCACTTAATTTTACTCTGCAATTTCCCCCATTTATTTCAGATCAATAAGCATGTTCCTAAGCATTTAGTCTTGGGCAAGTCTTGTGACACTCTCAGATACCCTTATCTAGTGACTTTTTAAAATGTTTTAAGAAGCTGTTTTTTTCATGATGGGGTCGGGAGAAGGGAGGAGAAAGAACTAGAAGCTTTTGTGATACTGTGGCTTGGCTGCTCATTAGAATCACCTGGGGAGCTTAAAAAGCTACATACATATTAGTATGTAAGAGTTTATTATTATTACTTAAGACCTGGCTTCTGGAGCAGCATTGATTAGGCAGTGAATTCTGGGAGAATGCCTTTTGGGTTTCTGTAGTGAAGTTGGGTTCATGCTACCTCTTTTCCAGGTGTTGGCATTGGCCAGTGCTTGAGTGATATTCTTAAGGCTGTGGTCCCCACCCTCTCTTCGCAGCCCTTCCCATCACATATTTGACTTTAGCACAAGGCTGTGCTATACCACTGGACAGCTGGGACGGCTGTGTCAAGACCTGCAGTGTCATCCCATCCAATGTCACGGATGCCTGAGTGATCACATCATGCATAGTGCATATCTTATTGCAGCAGAAAGGTGTGGTGCTGAGTGTAAGGGCCCACGTCATGGGCACTTCTCTTTATGAGAGACTAGAACTACCCAATGAAGATATCCGCTGTCTCTGAGGTATTTGACAATATAATGCTTGTATTTCCATTTTGTCCTGAGAAATAGGATGAAGAATAAGGTCATTAATCTTTTCTTCAAATTCGGCATCCTGCTTTTATTCTGATTCCTCAAAATTAATAGACCAGATTCACTTGGTGTCACTTGGTTGGTGTGGCCTGTGAAAGCCTGAAGTTTATGGCAACTGGGATTTAAGAGTCCTTATTAATGGGTAGGTGACAAGAAGCCTGCACAAGCCGAGGGACCCAAGGGACAAGGAAGCACCCAGCAGAGGCACTGCGGTGCTAGAGGACGTGTGGACTTGCTGAAGCATTGGCTTGACCATTCATTATTTTCTCCTTTTATTTACTATCTAAAAACATTTATTGCATACCATTGAGTTGGATAGGCTCTGTGGGTGCCTTGCTTATAGAGTAGGTGCACCTCAAATGTTTGTAGAATGAGTAAAAAAGACAATGATTTGTAGAAGGAGCTCCTCGTGAGTGGCCTTGACCTGCAACTTGTGTCGTAGACTTCCTGAGAGATCACTTCTGTAATGAATGTGGGCCAAATGCCCCCGCTTACTGATTTCTCCAGCTACCTTTCCCTCTTGGATATTTGTGGGAATGGATGTCATTTCTGTCTGACTCCCACATCCTCTCCACGTAAGTCTTGGGCTTCTCCATCACGACATTCACATTTATAAATCTATTTTTTAGCCTTTCATCCACTAGGACAGATTGGGCTTAACCTCAATATTGTTTGTCAATGAATGATACTCTGCTTTTTTATTTGTGTCTTAATTTTCTTTGTATTTTCCTTTTGCTTTTGGCCTAGTTTCTGTCCTTTCTCCATTTTCCCCAGCTGCTATTTTCTTGTTCATACATAGGTCAGGATTAAGAATGAGAGCTAGTGGAAAACTCTATTTTAGAGAAGAATTGTGATAAGGATGTCTATATTTACTAAGGGAATTTTTTTCTTTTTATTCTAATTTATGCTATGCATTTTACTAAGGCCGTAAAAGGAAACAACTGAAACCAGCTATGGTATTATTAGGGTTGTGGTCAGCCCCTTGGTCCTGATCTCTTTCTCCTCCTGTTGAGGGCCCTAGCATACAGGAGGCCCATAATAAGTATTTATTTAATGACAAGAAAGGAAACAGAGAGGCTTTAAAAAACTCAAATTAGTGTAATAAAAAGATTGAAATGGAAATGGGGGAAAAGATTGAAATGGAAATGAGATTTCAGAGTTCTCTGTGGATTTTGTTTCTCATTTCTGCCTTCTATTAGCATCGAAAATTGAAAATTGACAGCATTTAATTTTAAATTTATTAATCGATATGCAATTTATTTTTTTCTGAAAAATCAGTTTTGTTTGAGTACTAGTTAGATTGATGTATTCAATTAATTTTCAAACCTTTGACTCACTTTTATCTTATAAGCTTGTTCTATACCTCTGAATTGTTCAAATATATTATACCACTAAAAACAACTGGAGAGTTAGTAGTAAAGCTTAATGTAACGAAAATCTCAATTTATGGAACCCAGTTTTCCTGGGTTGTGGGCTTTATGAAATGGAAATGGCTGTTCCAATCTGCAGTGTAAAGTCTGCTTCCACTCAAGGTGTCTCAGGCATTTCCCTTCAGCAAATTGTCCTTTAAACACTCTTGATTACTCTCATTACTTGGGATTTCTGTCTTGGGAGCTTGTCCATTTTGTATAGTTTCCTGTTGTCCTCGGCTTCTTTGACCCTCACACCATCAGATGGGTGTGGTCAACCTCAGATTTCCTTCTCACCTCAAGCTTCCCAGTCACTTCCCCTTTCCTCAGTTTCCAGGGACAGCTCAGGTTTCTATCTGGAGATGAGTGTTTCTCTTCCAGAGTTTCCTTTTCTCCTTTTTTGTGTTGGGCAATTGCTGATGTATTTCCTCAGTGGTCAGCATTTGTTACCCAGTAGAAATGTCATCTGTAAGTTTCTTCCTCGCTCTCACATTTCCTGAGAACAGCGAGCTGATTTCCATGTTTATAGAATATTATTTTTAATGGGAGTGCCCTTGACCCTGACCTGCTCTGTAAAAATGAAATTTTGTTTTATTTTCTCTCATTTTTGTGCCAGGTCTTGAACCCAATATTTTTATAGTTGAAAGCTATGATTTCTAGCTTTTCTTCCCTCTGACTTATATTGATAGTGTTACTTGGATCTTCAGTGTACTTCAGTGTGAAAACTAGCATAACAAAGTACAATCAATTGGCTAAGAGATTGCCACTAGTGCCTATGGATTTTTATCTATAAAATCAATGAATGTACTTCAGCTCGCATGTCCTACTTAAAAATTTAACTCTTAATGCTTAGACACCTGGAATTTGCCTATTGGATGGCAGTACTTGCTTATAAATAACTTAATGATAAAAGAATAGGGGTTAGAGGTTGAAAAACCATTGCAGCCTCATGATTGCCCTTAAATAGGAAGACTTTTACAGACAAATATATATGCAGATTCTTCTAGTAGCAATCATTGAACCATGTCTTAGCTGGATTTTTACTAAATGTCCCAGTGAAGTTTGAGTATCCCTCCCTTTTACTTCCCTTTCACAACCCAGGAAAGGGGAATGTCATAAGAATTTAATACAAGATTCTCTTCATCTCTTGCCAATGTGGATGAGATTTCAGATCTGCTTATAGTACACTGTGATTTCTAGCTCTCAGGAAACAATGACTTTGTCTTCATTTCCTCTGCATCCACCTTTCAGAATGTTTTTAAAAATTGTATGCAATTGAGAATGGATATCTACATTGACTGCAGAAGAAAGAAAATAAGTAAACAACACTGCATAAAATTCCAATGTGAACATTGGTCTCAGGCACCTGCAGCTGGCCTGGCAGCCCCTGACAGGTCCTAACCACTCTGCTTCCTAGATGGAAATCTTGGCCAAACTCTAGTTGGTCTGAATTTGGTGCAAGGTCAACTCAGAGAACAAAAGACAAGTGACTGAGGTGTGCTGCACACCATTTTCTGTTCCAAAAGTGAAATTTTTTTCAAGGAAGCCATACTGCTTCTCCTCCAATGATTACAGTTTTCCCTGAGGGTTCTTCAATGGGAGTGTGCCATTGTTACAGAACAATGCTGCAGACCAATGAATACCAAATACTGGGGCTGACCAAATAGCTGCCACCCAACTCTAGATCCCAATGAGTGTTCCTTTTCTCAGATTTAAACTGTGCATCTTTCTCCTTGGCAGCACAAGCCTTTAATGGACATTCAATACTAATTCAATAACCCAGTGTCTCCAGTAAAAATGGACAAATATAGTTACATGAATGTTGCCTGATAGGGAACTAGTCCCTCTGGATGTTATTTAAGAATGACTCTGCAGAAAGCCAGAGGCACCCTTGGGAGAGAAGGAGCAGTAAATAGGACATTTTGGGGGACCCTTTGCAGGCCAGATGGCCCCACATGCTGGGCAGACTCGAGGTTCTGAGGGAGCTTAAGGTCAAGCAAACAAGAATACAGTGCTTGCTTTAGCTAAAGTCAGAAGGGCCAGTGAGTTTTAGTATTTCGGATAAGAGTCTGTGTTGGCAACGTTGCATCTCTGTGGAGAGAGAGATTTCAGTGTTTCTTTTGATGAATACTCTAACGTGATTTATGACAATTCAGAGAGACATTCATCTGGAATGGTGTTATTTGCAGATTAAT
The DNA here is from genome assembly GCF_054644295.1 of Miniopterus natalensis. Classification (NCBI taxonomy): domain Eukaryota; kingdom Metazoa; phylum Chordata; class Mammalia; order Chiroptera; family Miniopteridae; genus Miniopterus; species Miniopterus natalensis. The sequence continues at coordinate 43,726,525 of NC_142084.1, forward strand.
GATGATGGTGAAAAATAGTGTGCCCACTTCTTTTAAGAACTAAATGTTGTTTGGAAAATATTTGTCATAAATTGTTCAGAGGGAAGAGGGGGGTGGGAAGAGATTAACCAAATAACTTATATGCATATATGCATAACCCATGGACAGACAGTAATATAGCGAAGGACTGGGGAGGGGGCCAGAGCAGGGTGGAGGGGTCAATGGGGGAAAAATGGACAACTGTAATACTTTCAACAATAAAGATAAATTCTAAAAATAAATAAACAAATCATTAAAAAGGAGTTCACAAAATTATTCACTTAGACATCCCCTTTTTTAAAAACAAAAACAAACCAACAAAACACACACATACATACACACACAGGATCAGAAGGAAATGCGCTGCAGTGTTCATAGTGCAAATATGAAATGGCGACACCCTATTTCCTTTATTGTACTAATATATATGTATATTCTAAATTTTCTACAAAATGCACACAATAAAATTATTAAAAATTAAACATCATTGTTTGTCTTTATCTGGTTTGGAGGTCATTAAAAAAAGAAAAATGAAGAACAACCTTCCCAGAACCCCAGGCACTGAAATGGACTGAAATGGCAATCAGAAGCCTGGCTTCAACGGAAAGCCCCGGTAGGTATGTCCAGTGCTTCACCCCTCTCCATGTGCCCCAGAATATGGAGTGGCCCTGACAGCTAACTCTGGTTCAGATAACAAACCAAAGAGAGAGAGAGGCTCTTATTTGAATTGTCAGCCTTAGCCTTGAGATATAGCACAAGTGGTTTTAACAGCCAAATCACATCTTTACGAACAATGTCACAAAGATAGAAAAGGAGCATTATATTTTTTTATCTCACAGATGTCCTGAATAAAGTACACTTGGTTCTAGTTTCATCTTGATAGCACATTACAGATCACAGTGACAGCCTCACTGGAAAATTGCTGATACTGGGTCTCGCTTGATTTTTTTCCACTCTGGGTGGAGAAACTCTACATTTTTCTTAGCACAGACCCATTACTGTTACTTACCATTTAAAAACAACTTCTTTGTTTTGATGGATTTCTTAGCACTGGTACAAGAAATTCTGGCCTCTAGGTTATGCAGGTAGCATAGGTGAACTTCAGCAAGGATCTCATCTAACCAAACACAATATGGCGTCACCTACCACTTGCCACAGCTTATGCTTAAAAGACATGGTTTACAAACTAAGTAGACAGGTTTCCTAGGCTTGCTCACATAATCTCTAGTACAAAACCTTAGCTATCTGTTCAAAGGCATCAGGAACCAAAACAATAATGACCTTCTGTAGGTCTCTGGCACTGGGAGAGCACATTTACCAAAAGGCCAGGTAATCTGGAAGATGGTACACAACTGTTGAGAAAGGAATGTTCTACTCTCCCTTCTCTCTGGTGGGAGCAGATCTGTGAGTATCTAAGTTAAAGGCCCCAAGGAAGGTCACATACTGAATAATCTTAGGTTGATCCTGGAGTTTATAGGGCAGGGCCCTATTTGGTTTGGGGCTTTGCCTTAACTGGGAGCCAATAGAAGAAATAGAAGAAAGAGACATGACCACACCACTCCTGAGAGGGAAGCTGTATGGAGATAGGCCACAAACAGCAGATAAGAAAACAAAACAAGAGCAGTCTCCCTGGAGTTCACTGTTGTCAGGTTCCTGAGTCAGCTTCTCCTTAATGCTTTGTGTCTCCAAGGCTCCAGGGAGACCTGGCAGAGGGAGAGTGGGAGGGAAAAGATGGGGAAGAGCGGAAGAGGAAAGGAGGAGGTAGCTTCATATGCTGCTCCAACCAGACTGGGAATTGTACCCCATGGTTCTACTGTTCATAGCCCCCTGCATGGTGATGGGTCAGTGAGAGACCGGGTGGGGTGACTAGACAAGAGAGACAGAGTGATCTCCATCCATCCAACGTGAACATAAAACAGCAGAGACATGACACCTTTAACTGACCCAGAAACCCTTTAATTCTAACGTGGTTCTTAATCTTTCAAAAGAATCCACATTTCTGCACTAGCTTTCAAAATTATCATTAATGCCAACGAGCTTTTGGTGGGTGAGTGATGTTGTAAATGACACCACACGACCTAGTTGGGAGAGGATCATACATACTTAAAGTGGCCACATAAGTCTATGGGAGTGGCCCAATCTGTTGTCCCCACCTATTTTATATATTTTCAAAATATATTTGGAATCTCCCCACATTGTGTCATCCACATGACTACTACCTTGGTCTAAGAGTGGTAGCCATTCTCTCCTAACTATCTCCATGCTATAGCTTTCTAACTGGTCTTGTTGCTTCTTCTTTCACCCTCACCCCCCCCCCCCCAATAGGTATCCTTGACAAAGCAGCCTGAGTGATGCTTTGAAAACATTGGTCATATCATGTCTCTACTCTGCTCCATACGTCTTATCTCCATGGATCCCCTCACCGGGGGGAAACCCAGCATCATTGCAGAATATGGCCCCCACTACTTCTGTGACCTCATTCAGTGCTCCCCTCATTCACTCTGCTCCAGGCACATGCTTCCACTTCAGGATCTTTGCACTTGGAGTTTTCTCTGCTTGGAAGACTCTTCTCCCAGATATTGGCATCCATCAAGTCTTTGCTTAAATGTCTCCTTCCCAGTGAAGCCTACCCTAATTCTATTTAGAACTGCACCCTGCCCTACCTTCCCTGGCACTTCCCCACTTGATTTTGTCACTATAGCACATAGTTATCATCTTAAAAATGTATAATTGATTTCTTTTGTTCACTCAATGTCCCCCTCCCACCCCACCTCCCTCACACACACCACAAGCATAGAAGCTTCATGAAGGCAGAGGTTTTAAATCTGCTTTGTTCATGAACGTATCCTTAATGCTAGAATGGCATTTCACACATCGTAGGCACTCAAAAATATCTGTAAATCGAATTTGCTGAATTTTTTTGGAAGTCTTGTGGGCAGTTTTCTTGTGTACAGTTGTATATATTTGAAAGGTCATGTATGAATGGAACAAGAAAAGCATTTGTAACACCTCACACACATCATCTGGAGGCTATTCTGAAGCCTATGTACAAAATGGGTTGTAAGTGGCAGCCAAGCGTCCTGTGAATAGGAAGAAAGCAACGTCAAGAGAGCCTGCTAGCTCCTCTGCGTTCCTTTTCAAATGAAGTTGTAGCTCATTGGCTGTAGAAAGTGCATATGTCTTATCTTTATCTAGGTTGTGTCTGGTGCGTGGAAAATACCATTTCCCCCCATGTTTCTTTCTCAAACCACTTTTGATTACATTAGATGGTTTTAAAAGAAAATAAAATACAAAGAAAAGGTAGAGTTGATGCCAGATATCTCCAAGCCCATCTTGTACACTTGTTTATTTTTCATGAGGTTTGTTTCATTCGAAATTTGGACATAAATGATAAAGGCTTACTGGATTGTTTTTGGTTATGGAGTTTAAATAGCTGGGGTGGGACAGTAACTTCAGAAGCTTTTCAAAGATATTATCCAATACTTCCGCTCATCTTGTTTACATATATCAGTCCTATTAGCTAAAAAGCCACAATTATCCTCCTGACTTTTCTTTGTGAATTGATATTGTTATTGAAAATAACATCCCTGAAGACAGAGCAAGGTAATATTCATTTTTTTAAAAAGATTTCTTATTATGTTTACCTTGCTATTAAGTATATTTCTTATTTAGCCTAGAAGTGCCGCAGTGGGGCAAAAGAGTGTATCTTACATAATGATTGTAATTTAAAACTGAGAACTACTAGGTATCTTTTCTTCTTTGCTTTGGTTTTGGTAGCTCAGTGATTTTGGGGGACTCTATATGTAAACATATACAAAACCAGTAACAGTAAATGAATTACAGAGGTATAATCCCATTGAGGGCATAGGAAACAGCTTTTAGCCTCAAGAGACAAGATCTTACGCTCTGTGTTAGATCAGAATTGCAAGACAGGGTTATAGCTCCATTGTATTCAAGTTTGCTTGTTGTTAATTTTATAGAGGACGTAGAAGCAAATGTAAAGCATCTATCACATCCTTGACCGCTTTAAGAAACCTGTCTCCATGGCAGCTGATATCAGGTAGGAGGAAGAGCAGGCCCTGCAACTTTACAGGGCATGTCAGGAAAAAGGAATGCCTTGTCCCTTGAATATCTCTGACACTGAATCCGTGTCTTGGTTAGGTTGGGATACATCTTAGTTTATCTAGTTAACACATATTTATTGAGCTCATACCTTATAACAGGGCTTATTCTAGATGCTGGGGTTACAGCAGTGAATAAATCAGGCAAGAAACCCTTCTCCCCTCATGGAGCTTACATATACTACAACTGAACAAGTAGAAGGTGAGACATGTTATAGGTGAGAATCCATTTGACACAAAGTCAGTTAAGGAAAGGTAGTGGAAGGGGGATAGGGCCTCAGGGCTGGGGACAGGTGTTGCTCTTTAAAATAGAATGCGTAAGAAAGACCTCACTGATATCGTAGTATTTGAGCAGAGAGCTGAAGGAGATATGGGAGCAAGGTATGTGCCCATCTCCAGGGAGGAGCCAGACAGGGAGAACAGCCAGTGCAGGTGGAAGGACTGGCAGAGGGAGCAGCAATGCTAGTGTGACCAAAGCCAAGTGGGTGAGGAAGGGAGCCATGGGGGAGGAAGCCCCAGGAGATTCAGAGGGCTGGATCCTACAAAGCTGTCTATGTCAGGGGAAGGCCTTGAGAGTCTCTGAGTAGAATGAGAAGCCATTGGAGAGTTTTGAGCAGAGAAATGATGACATTTCAAGAGGATGATTCTGGCTACGTCATAACAAATAGATGATCAGGAGGCAAGGGTTTAGATGCGAGCAGTTAGGAGACTACAGCAAACATCTGGGCAAGAGATTAGAGTGGTGTGGAGGTAGGTGGTAGGTGGAGGTGGTAAGGTATATCCTGCCTTTGGCTATAGGTTCGAGGTAGAGCCAGCGGAATTTGCTGACAGATTGGATGTGGTGTCACCCCACTGGCCCATTTCACTGGAGCGGCTGCGAAAGCGCCACAGAGGTCTTGGAGACTCCCCTTCCTTCCTGCTTGGGTTCTGATGATGAGTTCTCAACACTACATCATTTGTCGAATTGCTCCTGCTTCCTCCGATGCTGATTTTTGCCCTGGTCACATATATAGCATTTGCTAGAGCTGAAGAACACCATCCTGCTGCCCTCTATTTTCTGAAACTCAGCTTCTTGTTGCCATTGCGAGGAGTTCCTGCTATCGCTCAGCAATTCTCCTGGATTCAAGAGCAAGGATCTCCGTCTTCCCCGCACCCTCATCTCGTCCTGTCAGTTATTCCTCTGCCAGAGTCTCAGATGTCTCATTCCTTCAGACTCTACTCCAAGCCTTAACTGCTTCATGTTAGGCTGATGCAATAATTTTCATACTGGCTTTTTTGTTTTGTTTTCCTTCTTTCAGAAAGCTAGCAGCTGGCAGCAAAAATTATCCTTGTCCAGCTTCATTTCCATCATCCCACAGTTCCTTTCAGATTCCTGTCTTGGCTTCCAATTCTCCCCCACCCCCAACTCCCCCTCCCCAATTTAAGTTGCTTACATGTTCTTTGGTAAACATTCTCACCACATCCTTTTCATCTTCAGCACATATTTATATAATTTTGGGTTCACTCTGGCAGACCACTTTGAGAACCATGAGCAAACAAAGCAAACACAGGGTCTGGACTGGGGAGAGGTTTTCCTTGTTCCTGTTGTCTGCTCATCCCTGCCCAGCTCTACAGAACTGGCTGCAGTTAGTTTCACTGTACCAGTGAATACTACTGGGAGGGGTAGCTCGTTACTCTGTGAATATTTTTCTTCTTCGTGTAAATTAATTGGTACGTCAGTCATTTATGCAATCCACCAAATAATTCTATTGTTCTGATGCACAAAAGAGGATTGTATTTCCGGGCCTCTTTTTGGCTGGATAGTACAATGTGACTAATCCTGGCCAAGGATGAGAGAGTGGAAGTAATATTTATAATTTCTGAGCCAGTGCATTTAATTGCCAGGAAAAGACTGGAGCCTTCTTTCCCTTGGGGATGATGATTGCAACTCCTGAGATATTGGCCTGGGTCACCGATGGTGGCCTGGGTCACTGAATGACTCCGAGGAGCAGAGCCCCTTGGCAACCTATGATGGATATGTAACATGGAGAAATCCTTGTTTTGGCCACTGAGATTTGAGGGGTTTTTTTGCTTGTTTGTTTGTTTTTAACTGCAGCAGAACCTAGTCTATCCTGCCTGATATATTGAGGTCATCTCTCTGTGACAGTTATTTGAGTACAGCATCTCAGTCAAATGAGGGTTTGGGTGTATACAAAGGACAAGCCTATGTTAGGTGCCAGAGTGGCCTGAGCTGGTCATGGGACTCCTAAGGATGATGGTTCTAGAAAGGGGAACAGGGTTGCAAGTGGAGGAGTAGAAGGACCCTGCAGGCAAAATGGAGAAATATCTCAGGTTCATCCAAAGTTGATGCTATAGTCTCGTACGGCTTCTCCGTGGTGACAGAAAAATGATTTAGTGATTTCTGCCCAACAACACACAGCCTAATGCTAGATGCCTTGCAGCCCGGGTCCATGTGGTCAGGAGGGAACTTCCCTTACACGTGATGACAAGAAGGCGAGGTCAGAGGTATGCCTGCCTCATCTTAAAACCTCCAAAGGGTGTGGCTAATATGCCCTATTTGCCCAGGTCTATCACAGTTTTTCAAATGAGTGATCACAGCCAATGTCCACAAGAAGGTAGCCAAGGTCAGAAGAACACAACAAGGCCTGATGCTGCTTAAGTACCACAGTGTGTCAATGGAATGATTTCTAGCTTCCTGTAGATACCATTAGCTAAATTGCAATCTCTGCTTTTAGTACCTCTTTTGCCAGGATCGCTAGGGAAGGAGGAGGGAGAAGTAGGTGCCCTCTGCTCCCCTCCCTTTTGTGGGAAGCCTGGAAAAGGAGCCCGCTGTTTAGAAAGTTGCTTTGGTTTTAATTGGTGGGAGGAGGCTTGTGGGAACCTCCAGCTTTCTGCTTGTGTTATGATTTTGTGACAGTGTAAAGTCAGTCTTAGAGCAGTTACAGTTCTCCAGAGCTGTCAGTAACTCAGAGACTTCGACTCTTATTAAAACCCATGACTACAAAAATTACCATAATCCAGTGACAGGCATGAAGAGAAAGCCATAATACTGATAACAATGTGCCAGTTAAGAGGCTATTATATTTAGCGCCTTACTTCAGCACAGGGAAATCTCAGGCTTGTCGTTGATATAACCAGTGCCTTGTTAATGGATGTGACCAGGTGCTGCAGGGTCTGCCTCAGATACGGGCTATATACCTGGTGGAGGAAGAAGATGTGTGGCCACCTGGAGTAGTTTGTTTGCTGGGAATTCTTTTGGTAGTGGAGGGAAGCTGCGCAGGTGATCTCTGCTCTGAACCAGTGCGGTTAAGAGACCAGCAGGGAATGGACTCCAGGTTTCAGTCCAACAAATCCAATTAATTGCCCGAACCCCACTGAACACTTCCCTTGAAGCCTCTCACCTCTGGGTTCTCAAAAACACCCTATGTTGTCCCTTTTGCCACCAGAGCTGTCCCTCTGTCCTTCAATCATCCAGGACATTTCTTTGCTACCCATCCTGTGCTGATGTGGGCCTCTGCCTGATATCACACACTCTGGTCTCATTTCTTTTCTGGTGGGTGACTCCAGCTGCGTGATAAGCTTATTTGAACTAAGTTGTTAATGCTGCTAATGGTTTAAGATGTTAGCCATTCTAGCTCATTTATTTGCATTTTAACAGGGACTTTTCCACTTAAAGCCAAAGCTCTTACTACTTAGAATTTAGGGCACACAACAAAAGATTAGTGGGGGATGACATTTGGGAGCATGAGTCTGTGAAACTTTTCAATAGGTTCCTGTCATACTGAGCCATGGCATTTGCAGCAGGTCAGAACGGTGGCCCAACCCTTCCAATTTAGCTTCATCTCCAATTATTACTTCCTCTTCCCACCCTCTCTTCTTTGCCTCCCTTGCTACTAATATTATTTTCTCTGCCCCCATCTGCTCGGCAAAGCAAATACTGCTCATTCTTTCTGGCCTCCGTCAAAGCTGATGGCTTCTGTGAAGTCTTCTCCCAGGCAGAATTAATCACTTCCTTGTCTGGGATTTATAGGTCAGTGGTTCTTAATGCTTGTTGCATATTAGAATCACCTGGTGTGTTGCAGGGTTCCCCAGAGATACAGAACCAAAATATATACAAGATAATATATATATTTACATACATATAATAAGGAATTGGCTCACACGATTTTGGAGGCTGACAAGTCCCAAGATCTACAGGGAGAGTTGGGCAAGCTGGAGACCCAGGAGAGTCAATGGTGTAGTTCTAATATGAAGGTCAGCAGACTGGACACCCAGGAGAGCCAATGTTTTAGTTTAAGTTTAAAAGTAGGGGGCAAAAACCAATGTCCCAGCCTAAAGGCAGCCAGGCAGGAGAAATTCTCTCTTATTTGGATGAGGGTCAGCCTTTTGTTCTGTTTTCCCCCCAACAAGATATGTTGAAGTCTTACCCCCCAGTACCTGAGAATGTGACCTTGGGACTTTCTTTGATTTTAGGGTCCTTGCAGATGTAATTAGTTAAGATGAGGTGTCATGGAGTAGGGTGGGCTCCTAACCCAGTACAACTGGTATCCTTAAAGAGATGGGCACAGAGACAGACACACAGGGAAAACACGACATGAAGACAGAGGTAGAGACTGGAGTGATGCAGCTGCTGGCCCGGGAACGCCAAAGACTGGCAGCACAGCGCAGAAAGAAGCTGGGAAGAGGCTAGGAAGAGTTCCCGCCACAGGTCTCAGAGGAAGCAGGGTCTCGCCGACACCTTGGTTTCTGAATCCTGGCCTCCAAAACTGTGAGACAGTACAGTTCTGTCTTTAAGCCACTCTGCTTGTGGTGCCTTGTTATGGCAGACCTAGGAGACCAATACAATAATCAGTTAAAGAACAGAGGTGTTAGGAGAATGGTCTGCATTACGTTGACACAAGGTGGGGGGGCAAACAAGAACTGGTCTTTCTTTCAGTCTGGTTTGAGGAGTGTTTTGAGAATTTTTTTCTTTTCTTTTCTTTTCTTTTCTTTTCTTTTCTTTTCTTTTCTTTTCTTTTCTTTTCTTTTCTTTTCTTTTCTTTCTTTTCTTTCTTTTCTTTTCTTTTTTCCCCCCCTCCCTCCCTCCCTCCTTCCCTCCCTGTCTCCCTCCCTGCCTCCCTCCCTCCCTCCCTCCCTTCCTCTTTCTTTCTTTCACTTTAATGTTTGGAATATTTCAAATCCAAGTGATTTGGTGAGATATAATTGAGTCTTTTGAACTCAACAACTTTCCAGAAAGAATCATCTGAAGTGGTCTCATTTCCCTAGCCACCCATAGATCCTCTAGAAATTAATAAGCAGGCAACTGGCTTATCAATTTATCCCTTTTCTCCTGCAGTTGGGCCAATTCAGGATTCATTCATCAGATCACATTTCTGGATTTGAAAAATTCAGAGGCATTTGTGGGCTTGGGTGCCCCATCAAGGTCATGGAGAGGCACTGCCTGCTTAGCCATCTGCCCCTCGCTCTTTGACGTCTCTTCAAATTAAACACCACACCCTGTGGTAAAATTGCTCCTGCTCTATAAATAGCTGTCTTGGCTTGAGCTGCACTGAAAATGTTACAGAGTAAGGGTGTCAGAGAGAAGAAAAAGGAAAGGCCACAGACTCAAGGACAAATCTCTTGGTCAGATGACTCCAGTCTCTGAGGAATCCCGATAATTCTCTGTGTAAAGGAGGCACCCGGGGCCTCTCCCCAACTCCCTTGTGACTTCCTATACTAAGCTCCCATGCACCAAAGCGAACATTTCCCTTTCCCTTTCCCAGTTTTTTTTATACTTGAATTTATTTTGTATCAGGAAATTGCTCCAAGGTTACATTAGGAAAAGTACATGGGCCCCTTTCTGTGGCCTCGTGGAACATTTCTAATTTCAATCATATTATTATTGAATTAAAATGGAAACTGTTCATAGGCAACACATTGTTACTGGTGCTTTCTGCAGCCACATCATTATAATATCATAATATAATTTTATGACCGATTGGCCTGCACTTTTATAGGGCTGCTACAAATGTCACATTTGCTCCCAGAAAAGGGCCCTGAGAGCTTCCTAATTTCTGTCTCCTGTTTTCTGTACTGTTTTCTCTAACTTCTCTGTCCCAGCCCTGACTGTGTGTTCTTTCCTCCTATTTCCTATCCCACTTGGGTCTACTTTTCATGGCTGTCATGACCCTACATTTGGTTCCTGCCAAAGCTCCCCATGCTATTTTTTTCTTAATGTTTGACCTTTGCCCATTTCCTGCTGTACCCACTACTCAGATTCTTTCTACACATTCTCTCTCTACACACACACACACACACACACACACACACACACACTTCCTGTCCTGTACATTCAGCTCCCACCTCCCTCCCCCAGCCCTCATTATTAGCCACTTGCCGGACTTTAAACCCAGTTCTTCCCTTGTGCTCCTAGGTATAGACAGAGAAGTAAGGCTGTACCCACGGACGGGGTTCTTGGCCCACTGAGAAGTTCACATTTTGATTTCTGCCCCTTCCATTTCTGAAAAAGCTGCACCTTGAACCCCCTCATATTGGTGGGCCATGGGTTTCTCTAGTGCATTTTTCTACCAGGCAGGTGCGTGGACCTGAGGACCTGAGCGTGGAGATATTCCTGGACTCATCTTTCTCAGAAGCTAGTTTTTATTTCTGCTTCTTTCAATAGTTTAGGCTTCCAGAACCTGCGATGACTCTGAGGTTAACTTCGGGGTCTGCATAAACTTCTGCTTGCTTATTTCTTATCACCTGTAGTTCCCTGGGGTTCAGAAAAGCAGGGTAGGAAGGCCAGCACTTTAGGAATGCACTGGGTGGTTTGGGTGGCTCTCACTGCCCTGCAATCAGATCACCCCACCTCGAGTCTATTTCCAGGGCTTCTGTAGAGCATTGCTTCCCAAAGTGTGGCCTGGGGATGGGCAGCCTTGGCATCACCAGGGAGCCTGTTAGACATGCAGACTCCCAGTCCTCACCCCAGACCTACTGAATCAAAACCTCACTGTAACAAGATCTCCGGATGTTCATTGTGAGGAGTGGCTGTTTTGGAGCTGAGTGGTGTTACCCTTGCGTGTGCACTTACCTGGGGCCATCGGAGTCAGCTCAGCACCTGTGGTGGCAGCTGAAGGAACCCCCTTAAGGGTGTTAGCAGGCTAAGTGCCTTTAGAGGTTAGCATGTGTCAGCACAGCAATCTTTTATGAGAATTGTTTAATTAATGTTAATTGCTCTTGGCCTATTGTGTGACTCGGGCAGGATTTACGGAAAATCACCATAATCTAAAACCCTATAAAAGAGTCATTGCTTTTAGAGGCCTTGTAACTCATGCCTGGAGACACCTTCTGACCGTTGTTGTATCACAGAGATGTATAAATACCACCTACATTTGCATAATTCTCGGAGGTATCCAGGCACTTTGTTTTTAGGGGGCAGGTGCATCTGGGCGAAGAGCAATGTTCCTCATATGTTATGGTCTGGGTGGTAGTTGGTAAGAATTTACTTCATAAAGAGAGATGATTTATCCGGCTTTACTACCCAATTCTGGGCTTTCATGGACTCCATAAATTGTGGTGTTGCTGCCTTCAGCCCAGTGGATGTATATAATGTTTCCACATCACTACGAAACCCTGTCCCCCTCCTCTGAGTGTCCCGCAGGATCAGGGAGAGGAAGAGGCCGACTGGAGATAAAGGTGGTGACAGTAATGGCTCATGGAGGCCGTGGCACAATCGGAGCAAAGCTCGCAGAGTGCATCCGAGGGCAGGTACCGGTGCGAATGCCGCCGGCAGGGTAGAAAGGAAAGGGCTCAGTGGGCTGGGGCACGCCGTCTGTGCTAGCCCCTGCCTGAGATCACAGCCATTTGAGGAAAAGAACATGGTGTAGGCATTGATCTCTGGCCTCCCCCCTGTCCCCCCCCAGCCCTTTTCCTTAGTCCCCTGCTCCCTTTCATTCGAAAGGGATGTAGGCATATTTCGGACTCATCTCACTCTGCTGCAAGGACCTTCAGCACTGACTCATTTCCCACGTTTATTACCCCCTAAGAGGAGTTAGGCCTCTGAAACTTGCACTCTTTGAGCTTTGGAAAAACCATTCCTCACAGTTATTTTCCTAAGTGAAGCATGTCTTACTGTCTGCTTTGAAAACAATCTCTTTCATGGTTCTGAAATTTTCTTTATCCCCCGGCGTCCCATCCCTCCTCAAACTCAGTGTCATCGGCTTCCTCAAGATGAGACCGACTCCTGCTCCTCTCCCCCGAGTCGGCCTTATTTGGGTTTATTTTTACACTCGCCCTTTCTTCCAGTCCCGCTCGAATCCTGTGATGTAAGTAGGGCGAGTGCTGTAACGCGTGTGTCGCAGATGAAGAAACGAAGGCCGGGAGCCTTCCCGGGAGCGGGGTGGGCCGGAACGCAGGCCTCTGGCTGCCGTCCAGAGCAGCCGTGGCCCTGGGGCTGCAGCAGCGCCGGGCCCACTGGCCAGCCTCGCCGGGTCTCCGCTGTGGGACGAGGTCGTCCTCAGTCTACCCAAGGAGGCACCAAAGTCAAGGAACTCACTGAGCACAGCGCTCCCTCTCGAGCTTGTTTTCGCCACCCCGCCATGGGCACAGACGCATTTGTCAGCAGCTGGGCACTGCCCATACAGCTCTGGAGTCTCCACAAATCCACCCGAACTGCTCCCCAACCCGCCTGTGGCCCAGAGGCTCTGCTGCTCTCCCAGGTCTCCCAGGCTGTGCAGTAATTGGTCTCGGAGCAATGACCCATTTTCTATGCTGAACAGCAAGTGCCATCTGCGGGCTCTCTCGCCCAAATGATTCAAATTCTCCCAAGTCCAGTTTCACTGTCACTTGTCATTTGTTCTGCATCCCAGCTTTGCATCGTCTGCTAATCCAGAGATCTGAATTTCTGTCATTTCACTCCCTCCAATCTGTAGATGAATTGATGGAGATTCAGTGATTCCCAGAAAAGAGAGACAGAAAATGCCACATTCTCTCCCTTCCTTTCTCCTTCTCTTCCTCCTCCCTTGTTATTGAGGATTTACCTTGCCCAAAGCCCAGTGCTGGTTCCTAGGGGGCATAAAACTGGCCAAGGCCAGATGATTGCTGCCTTCTAGGAGCAAACATGCCAACAGCCTCATTCCCCAGTGAAACAAAGCAACCTGAGCAAGAATGGAGTAGCTCCTAAATATCAGACCCCTTCCATCTCCCACTAAAAGGAAGCTCCCCCAGCAGGGACGGTGGTCTTGTTCTCTGACAGATCCCCAGCACCCAGAAGAGCACCTGGTACATGTTCGTGCTCCGTAAGCACTGAATCACGTTTCAGTTTGTATTGTTGACCCCGGGTCGCGATCCTCTCTTATTGTGAGCTGCTGTGAGGCCAGGCAGCTCCTCTGAGGGAGGGGAATCCCCGCTGCTGCTTTCCTTTGGGCTGGGGCACGCAGCTTGCTTCCACCAGTGGCCTGCGGGAAAGCCAGTGACAACGTATTAGTTCCAAGTTGAGGCCCCTAAGAGCCCACCCGTCTAGGGAGCGGGAGAGCCAGACGTGCAGACTTCCAGTATCCAGCTGGCTGCCCCAGCCTTGCCTTAAATAGCCGCAAAGTTTAAAATATTTACCATCTGGAGCTTTACAGAAAAAGTTTACTGACCCCTGACCTAATCACAAATACAGTTCAATACTTTGATCATTTAAGATTTGGTGATGGGAGCCTATGGTCAGCACATATTTTCCTTGTGAGAATTAAGGAATTCCCACAAGTGTTTCATCTGAAATCTTTGGAGTGGGCCAATCTACTGTAATTCAAAATCAGAAAGAAAGCAGATTCTTTCATCTTATTTGAAATCCAAAAGCCAAGCCAAAGGAATTATTAGAAGTTATTTAAGATTTCGATCAAAACCGGACTTATTAATGGATTGGAGTGAATAGCTTCCTAACTCTTCTTGTAAGCATGTTCTTAATTTAGAAATTAGCTGTACATTAGCAAATAAAATATGAAAAAGAGTTTGTATTAAAGGGAGCTGACTTTTGGTTCTTTTCATTCTCAGAGATGAATCAAACAGGGTAGCAAATGGCCTTTTTCAGGTCTTGAGCCAAATAGAATTTTTCAGAGACAGCAAATCCTTATTCATGCGTTATTGCAGGATATATCATGGCTAACAGCGCTGTTGCACTTAACATTTCAAGATGAAAACATTGTATATATAAGAAATGGAGTCCCCCCCTTTTTTGCAACATTAGTAATATAAATATTTATAATTATTTGCATCCAAGGGTCTCAAAGTCTCTCTCTAAGTAATATCAGAATCTTTTAGAAAGCCAAAGGAAAAACAAGAATCACCTCAATCATGAGGAAATTCATGTTTCGGATCACATCTCTATTCTAACAATGGTGAAAAGCAGTAAACGAAGGAGAAAATTGTAACCAATGAGAAATACAGCTAAGAAAGAAAAATCTCCAACCACCCTCTCTCACCTTTGACTAGCCTCTCAGCACTGGATATGGGGGTGGCGGGTGGAAACAGAACAGGAAGGATTATAGGGAACAGAGGAAGAGTAGTCCACATTTTGCAAAGCTGTTCATCTGAGAACTTAAGAGCCGTCACCTATGAATTGTTTCATCGAGCCCGAGGTGATCAATACTTGATGTTTGTGAAGTTATGAGGGAGCAGGCAATGCAAGTGTACTTGTCCTTCTAAACTTCTAAAGGAAAGGAAATGGAGAACAGAGAGATTTGTGCTCAGAGCTGAATCCATTTCCAGACGTTACAAAATAGTTAACCAGCAACTCAGGTTTCTTCTTCAACCATCAATGGATAGCCTCCAGTGTTCAAATCATTCAGCCAGGCCTAGTAGGACAGGGAGATGAGTCAAACAGGGCCCTTGCCTACCGGGGACCTATAATTTAGGGGAAACAGAATCTAAGCCACTAGGTCACTCAGGGTAATGTCATCTGCGACGCTGGCTGAATGGCCCTAGGAAAGACTTGTAGAAGTTAAGGACATGAAAAGCTAATTTAATATATTTTCAGTAAATAAAAGAGAAAGGTTTCCAGTTGGGGGTCAAATGCAAAATTAAGTGCGTATGGGTGTGGTTCTAAGAGGTGGGGTAAGCCTCTCCGCTCTCTCATATTCCCAGAGCTAGAGGAAATGCTGTTGTAAAACCCACAGGCCTCAGATTGCCCTCCTTTCAGGGTGGACCAGGAGGCTGCACTGATGGGCACAGTGGGACATATAATTTTTTACTATTATATTGATATTGATTATATTGATATATATTATATTGATTATATTGATTTCTCGTTTAATCTTTGATCTGATTGGAAGTTATTTTGATGAACTATAGATTCTTTTCCTCCCAAATAACTAATGTTCCTTTCTTCCACTGATTTGTGAAAATATTCATAGTCACAATCTACGGAACCCCTGTTACATGTCAGGAGCTCTGATATCTTTTGTGATGGACTTGTGCATCTTCTAGGGACCCAGAATCTGAAGTTCCTTCCTTTGGTAAATTCTCTGTCTTATGAATCTTGCTGGGAAGGAGAGCTTGCTTGAACTATAAAACTTAAAAATACCAAACACTTATTTTCCCAGTCCCTTCTGCACTTAGGTTAGGAGCATGTGATCTAGGGTCAGCCAGTCAGTAAACCCACTTGGATTTCACAACTGGAGCTATTGCTCCAAAGAGGGTGGACTAAGTAAAGGCCATTCTGATGTGTGATGTCAACAGTTCCTACTTTCCAGGAGCAAATGGGACAGCGCTAACTGTGGCAGCCAGATGTTCCATGTTGGGGCCGAAAGTCTTCACATGCTCTTCGGTGCCATGAATTTCTGTGGTCCAGGCTGCTGCCCAGCCTTCCTTGGTCCTTCCTTTCTGCAAATCCGCTTCTCCATCCTTCTCAGAAATTTTCTAAGCAACACAATAGCCATGAATAAACTCCTCTTTTGCCCATATTAGCTATAATTTGTCTCTGTTACTTGTATCTAAAAATGTTAGTTGATACATGTAGGATATAATTTGATTCTCAAATACTCACACCCTTTAAGATATATATCATCGCCCTCACTATAGATTTAGGTAATTAATATTCAGTTAGAGAATTAACTTGGTCAAGAGCACACAACTAGGAAGTGGTAGAACTGGAATTCAAATCCAGGTTTCAATTTGTTTGATTCTGAATTTCATATTCTTTCTACTCTATCACACAATGCCAACGTTATCATAATCTATATCACACACACATTATCTATCTATCTATCTATCTATCTATCTATCTATCTATCTATCTATCTATCTATCTATCATCATTATCATCTATCTATCTATCTATCTATCTATCTATCTATCTATCTATCTATCTATCTATCTATCTATCTATCTAATCTATTATTCTATCTATCATCTATATATAATAGATATAGATAAGTTATAGATATAGATATAGAGGTAGAAACCATAGATAGTTTCTTTGTCCATGATTATGCTCCAAGGGTCTAGCTGTTTATTCTTGTGCTGGCACCATGGTTTTATTTATTGCAGCTTTATAATACATTTTAAAATCTAGTATAGCAAGTTCTCCTTTATTCGTTTTAGCCCTTCTTGAGTTTTTACTTTTCTAGATGAGCAACTGGGACAATTCTGTAAAGTTTCTCTGAAATCATGGACAAAATAGCAGCTTTAATTTAAGATGCTTCAACCTTAATGTTATTTCCACTTAACAGGGTTATGTGAGGTATTCATAGCTCCCACGTGTGCACATGTGCACACACCCACACTCACAAATATGTCCCTATGTGAAGATCTGGGCTATCTATATAAAGAGGTTTTGTTTGTGAGCTTTGGCATATTTTAGAATCCTCCAGAAGCAGGAACTGTGGCAGTGCTGGCCCGAGGAGCTTTCACCTGAAGGCTAGCTAACAACCTGAAAGGAGATGCCTCTGATCAGAGATAGCAGTGAGGAGGAAACTAGCCCATCACAGGCTTTATTTTTATATTGCTTTGTTCCTGCAGAAAGCAGCATGGTTCACTTTGAGTCTTTTTTTTTTATTATTCTCCAAGCATAATTTTGGTGCGTTGGGATTTCTTGCCAAGCAGTATCCAGCAAATAAGTCCCAGGAGAATATCTGATTTGTGTCTGCACATAATTTTCCTGGTGTGGATCCTAGGTAATAGAAAGGCTAAATAATAGCCATGGTCCTGGAAGAATTTCTTCAATTATGGAGTTGTTGAGGCTCTGTTAAGAACGATGAGACGGATGGTCCCTGCCTGGTCCAATAAACCAAGAGGGTAATTTCCACCTCTTTAAGTGGATGTGGAGTTGATACATATATATTCATCACAAGTTAATGAAAAGCCTGTGTTTTTAATCCAGGAAGACACCAGGCTCTTCTTTTTCTCTTGCAGAAAAACATTCAAGTAAAAACATCCTTGTGAGAATTCCCCACAGGAAACTCCATGCATCTGCTCAGATTAAAAAGGCATCAACTTATTTATTTCCTTTAATAGAGAGGGACTCCTCTGAACACCGAGTTCGCTCCTGAAAGGCCAATGCTGTGGTTCTGGGAATTGCGAGATACTGGAAGATGGGAGTGATGCTCTTAATAGTAGATTCCGAGGGTGTACAGATGCCAATAGCTACATGTAAATTGTGCTGCGGGATCCAGCTGCCTTTGTTGCCAGCACAGATTCGGTGCCGGGAAACTTCAGAGATTCTGCACTTTTATTCCAGATCCAGGATTATTCTTTGGTACTACAGTTCACTCAGGTATTCCTAGCGTGTCTAAAAATTGTGGATAACATCAGAAATGGAGCTCGGCTTGTAGCAAGCCATAGAGCTAACTTCTTCTTGTAAAATTAAATTAGGATTAGCCATGGTACCTCATATCTCTGAAAGCTGTGCTGCATAATAAGGTGGAACCGAATGCTGTGCCCAGGAAATTCATGCAACATTTGCAGCAAAGTTTCATATATATATATATAAAATTGATGATTTGAGAGTTTAATCATGCTGTAACTACATAATCTCATGACCCACTCGCCACTGGAGTCATAATTAACTGTTGGTGTGCACTGAGCTACCTGGTAATGTTCTTCTGTGCCTTGACTTTCTGTCAGCAAGAACCCAGTGACCAGGCTCAATGGCTTAAGAAACTGGATTTTCTTATAAAAAGCCAGCACCTCAGTTTGTCCTGATTTGGAACAGAGCTGTCTTCCTGGCTAAAGGTGTGGTGACTGACAGAAAACAAATTTCGTATATAGGCACATTCTGAAAGGTCAGTTCTGGGCATCCACAAAGAAAAAAACACATAAGTGAATCAAAAAGGACAAAAATGATAATTATGCAGGTAATGCTGTCGTTGAGCAGGAGCCTGTAAGCTGGCACAATTGGGTATTAATGGTCCTTTCTCACACTGTCACAGGGAAAAAAGAACTTGCTTTAGCTTCAGAGAAACCTGATTTTACTATTAATTCAAACAAATTAAAAATACATATTTGATATCCTTTCAGCTTTTTGAAGTTTCAATACTGAGTGTTTTGTACCCAGTGCACATTCGATTCCTCTAGTGATCGTGAGCTCTGGTATTAATATGCATACCCAGTGCTTTAAAAATCAACTCACAGTGCAATCTCCTATTGTGTTTTGGGTGAATGACTCATGACTACAAGTTCAATGGCAGCTACCGAGAAAAGTCATCTGAGTTTGTTGCTGTCAAATGATCTTTAATTGAAATGTTTTTCTTTGTAGTTCTTAACTAGCCGATTCCACTGCATCACTGCTGATGTCACCTATGATGTCATGAGGATGACGGCCATCAACATGCAGCCCTCAGACTGGGCAGTCCCCAGGATCTCTTTAATGGTTCTAGAGAGTTCTCTGGCTAAAGGTAGGTGTTGCATCTGTTGGGCAATGTTGGCAGTTTCATCAAGAGTGATGTTTCCAATGTGCTTAATGTTTTTTGCTTCTTTCTGTCTCTTGGTGGTTCTTTGAGGGCTTTGATGGTCAGGGCAGAGGCAGAAGGCACTACCTCAATCTGGGCCTGTCTGTTCTGAATGGTCAGTTTCAGTGTAATCTTCAGACCCTTCTAGTCACTGGTTGCTTTGGCGATGTCATCACCAGCCTTTTTTGGAGACAGGCTCAGGGGACTAATCTTGGGGGCCAGGGCAGATGTGGCACTGGTTTCCCCACTGGCGCACCTCAGGTATACGACTTTGATCTCATTGGGGTTGAACTTTGGCGGCATGGCGGAGGAAGCTGGTGTCAGATGAACCTGGATTTGAGACGACTGAAGAAAGTTGCTCCTAAGCCTCCTCTGAACTGAAAGCTAAAAAGCTCGTCTGAGTTTTTTAATGATGTCCCTTTCCAGGTAAGGTGTCAAAATAGTTCTTCCACTTAATTTTTCTGGAATCCAGTAAAAAACGATCACCCTATTTTTCTCCTCCCTCAAGTTAACAATACACCATTGCTTAAGAACTAATGCAACAGTCTGAAATCTTAGTTGAATAAAACCTATTTCCCTACCCCCAAATTTAAACTTGAATCCCCAAATTAAAAAGATTGACATTTAAAATGGCTTACAAATATTGCTCACCAAAGCTAGGAAAAAAGGCCAGGTGACCACAAGTTATTTATTTCATCAGCCAGACACCTTTGGTGGCTCACAGTGTTGGTGGGAGTCTAGTAGTGTTGTAACACTGTGATTCTCCCAGCGTGGTGAATGTTCTCTGGGGGTGCCTGTCTCTCATGGGTGAAATGGAGGCAGAGTCATTTCTTATCCAATGTGTGTTATAATTATGAGAACTGTCCCGAGTTCTAAGAAAGTAAGGAACATCCAGATGTGGACAGTTCACTGAAACAATGACAAATCAGTGAATCCTAAAATATGTGATTCACAAAAGCAAACGGAAAGCACTCATTAATCCTAGATGCTGAAGACCCAGAACAGTAATTGAGAACTCTATTAGATCTTGCTATTTATGTAATTGCCCCATAGGTCTTCTGAGACCTATGGAGGCTCAGGACATATCTTGTGCTGTCCACTATGCTACTAGCACCATATGGTTATTTAAATTTAAGTTAAAGTTATATAACAATTTAAAAGTCAATGCCTTAGTTGTATTAGTCCAATTTCAAGTGTTCAATATCCACATGTGGCTGATGGCTGCCATTTAAACTGCAATACCAAACATTTCCATTGTTGCAGGACATAGTATTGGATAGTGCTGACTTAAGTGAAGGAGAAAAGAAATATTTATTGAGAAGTTATAAGTGATAGGCATCCCTATTTGGTCTGTGTATTTCCCATTTCGCAGAGAAAATGCTTAGCCTCAGAGAGCTCAAGTAACTTGTCCAAGTCACATAATTGGTAGCAGAGTTAGGACTCCAACCAATTTCTCTTGACTCCAAACCCAGTGCCATTTCCAATACTTAGCCCAGTGTTTGCTCACCCATTCATCCATCTCACACATACTTAATGATAGTCACGGTATATTCTACTAATTATTGCAGGAAAATAGATAAAAACTTATACTGAGCAAACTGGGCTCTCTATTTACTGAGAACCTATGGTAGCAATGGGGACAATAAGGTTAGAAGGCTAAGCACAGTTCATGACTTCATAGCACTTTTAGCCAACTGGGGAATCAAACATTAAATAGGTAATCACAAAATTAACCGTCAGGCACACTTGTGTTAAGTATCAAAGAGGAAATTCCATCTGTTTTGGGAGAGGCTTCCAAATCCCATTAAATAACAACAAAAGCAATACTAATTAGCCATAAAGCTTTAGGTTTCAACGCCTGTGCAGTTCAAATTAGTAAGATAAAGCTATGGTACTGCTGGCCCCCTGACTGATGAGTCTCACTGTGATCTTCCTGCCTGGTAAACAGAGAGATCTGTTTCACTCAAGGTCGTCGTGGGGTTGGCATGACCAACTTCAGTTTCATCTTCTTCTCTTTGGGTTAGAAGCATTTTTGAAACAAAGAACTGAGATCAGCTAATTTGTCAACATTACAAAGCTGGAGCCTCTTCCTCGTAACTCTTCTCCCTCATTGAACCTTCCCAGCAACAGCAGCTGACACATGAGCCTTGCAGGTAAAGATGCCATAGCATGGCTATTTCTAGACCTCACTATTGAGGGTAAGCTAGTGAGAAAATGCTTCCTCTTGGCCATTTCTTTGTCATTTTTAACAGGGTCAAACTCAAATACCCATAAAAGGAGATTGAGAGCCAATATGCTATACCATCAAATTTAAAAGGCTGGAAAAAAAAGTCAAAGCCATAAACTTATCGTTTTCAGTATTTTATTCCTTTTCACACTAGTCTATTAGTTTCAATAAAAGGACAACAGGATGTCCATTACACCGTAACTTGATATGCCTATTATGCCAATACGATTAGTTTTTGCAACATATTCATGTACTGGTTATAGTTTATGGAAAAATTGATTTCACAGAATCAGAGAAATTAGAATTGGAAACATTCTATTAAGTTACTAGATACCTCCCCCAAGACAAGTATAGAATTGATCCCTAGTTCAGAGCGTATTATCTGATGCATTTTTCTATCAGGTTTTGATAGGCTTATATATTTATTATAGGCTGGCAACATGTACCACTAAAAATTATACCAATCCATCTGAGAAATAAAATTCTAGAAAAATAAGCATTTGCTGAAGACTAATTTTACTTTGGTGGATTCATTTTTAATATATGTGCCAGTGTTTATAGCCTCTCATAAGAGGCAGGGTAGTAGCACGGATCATGGGTTGGCATTACAATCAAATAGTGAATTTGCATATCTTAAGTTGTGGAAATTTCCCCAGACATAATTTCCCATCAGATTTCTACAAAATGTGGTATGAATTTTTGATTCCCAAGAATGGCTCATTTTCTGTACAGGAAATTGCGCCCTGTGCCTCAAGCAAGTGCCGTAGTCTAACACTTGACAGTACTGGCATTTTCTTCTTTTGGGGCAGTTCGTAGTAAGCTGTGACCCTGGAAGAGACAAATGCCAGAGGAACTCGGAGCTGGGGGGCTGGGAGAGGGGTGCAGCAGGGACTGAGCTGGTGTTACATGCACTCTGCATTCTTTCTTCCTAGCAGCGACTCAGAGAGGAAAAAGGCAGGAGAAAGAGATGGCTTCCCCAGGTAAAATTTACACACAATGTAATTAGCCAGTAACCGCCTGGGATCTCCCAGGTCAAATGGGCGGGACTGCTTCTCTCTGCTTCAGCACATACCGATTGGGAATTCTCTTCCACTTTAAGACTGTTCTTGAAGTTCATTTTCACCTGAATTCATTTATTAAAGATGAGTCTTGCTACGTTTTCCCTTCACCCCTTGCTCCTTCATAGAGATAGCAAATGGAGTGTTGGATGTGGGCTAAGTTGGGGGGCAGAAGGGGAATCAAGGCTATGTCTGGGAAAGGGCAGAGAGGGAAGCACAGAAATGTAGCATTCAGCTAAATAATGCCTGGTTCCACTCGGTGTTCGCATTCTCATGTCCCTGTTCAA
Organism: Miniopterus natalensis; assembly: GCF_054644295.1. Taxonomy (NCBI): domain Eukaryota; kingdom Metazoa; phylum Chordata; class Mammalia; order Chiroptera; family Miniopteridae; genus Miniopterus; species Miniopterus natalensis. The sequence goes on from NC_142084.1 coordinate 43,749,145, forward strand.
AAGCCCTGATGAAATTCTTGTTTGTTCAGGATGCAGCTGAAGAGTATTATGTCTGGAGAGCATGCCAGAGAAGGTCTCATACATCTTTTATACACCTGCATGCTAAATGAGCAAGAACACCCAGGTGCTGAGTAAGACTTATGAATCTGTTGTAAATTATGCACACAAGTAATTTGGCATGTCCAGAAAGTAGTGCTATCAGTGGAACAGTTTTCCTAAACTCTCTATAATTTAGGAGAATGCACACCGAAAGGCAGTGAAACAGTGACAGGGCCTAATTGCTCAGCACAGTGTCTCTGCTTCCACAGGTGCCAGTCACAGAGAAGGATGCTAGCCCACCAGGGACTGGTTTACACCCAAAGCAGAAGCCGGTGTAGCTGTGCCAGGAGACCGAAAAAGGCAGGGACCTTAACTTTGTTAGCTTCTGGATGGCAGCAGTAGAGACGGCTTTTATCCATGGGACTGGAGGCTGTGTCCAAGTGGAGATGGCGAAACAACTCTGAAGAAAGAGAGACAGGGAACTGTGTTCTTAGGATCAAACAGACTTTCCGTAGCAGTTGAGGGGCTACACTTGTGACTGCTCAAAGGGTAGGCCGTGGACTAGCAGCATCGGCATGACCTGGGCCTGGGCCTTACCCCAGACCTACTGAATCAGAACCTGTATTTTAATAAAATACCAGGTGATTTGCATGCACATTAGAGTTTGGAAGGCACTAGTACATGCTACCAGCTTCCTACTGGCTGCTCCACAGTGGTAGCCTGGACTGGCTAAGAAGGGACACAGCGTTTTCAGCCCAGTAGGAGGTTGATCTCCTCTTCATTTCAGCAAAAGCCAATGAATGATCGCCTTCCCCTCATGAGTACACATTCTTTGTTTTTTTTCTTTTTTTGTCTGCCCCCATTGTTTTTGTTGGGGGGCGGGGGGAATTAACTGTATGTAATTCTGGCCAAGCTGTCAACTAAGAGGCTGGGCACCTGACTGAGGACTGATGTGGAGACAGGGGCCTTTATTCTTTTGAGAATATAGGGGCAAGGACAATATTCTCTTGGGACTGGCAGGGGGTATCTTGCTACCACATGTTCGAGAATGAAACCAGAGGAGTCAGGCAGAGCAGGAAGGTGGAGAGAAATCATTTGAACACTCAGTTCACTTGTACCCAAAGTCTGACAACCCACTGGACTTCAGAGCTGAGTGAGCCAATAAATTCACAATATAGTTTAAAGCAGTTTTAGGTTGGTTTTCTGTCATTTGTAATTAAATGTGGTCCTGACCCACTCATTCCTGGAACTGAATTATCAGTTCTTCCGAACTGGAGACTTTACATCTGGCTAAAGGAATAAATTCGTTGTGAAGTTCATAACCTATAATTTGACAGCTGTGTGAGTGAATTTGTGTGAGTATATGTGTAAGTCTAATCTGAGTATAATTAACTGTAGAAGGTTTAAAACTTTTAGGCATGCAGGTGTCCTAAATAGTGGTTATCTGTATAATTGCAGCAGGCTGTATTTATCTTCTAGTTTTATGGCCAATGATATTAATATTGAAATTTATGCCAACTAATATGCAGATCAGCACAGCTTTGGTGCTTTAAGAAAACAAGAGGTAGGATTGCAGCACTGGCGTTTCTATGGCGCTGATGCTGTGATGAAAGAAGACGGAAAGGGCAAGAGCGCAGATGCGACGTGTTCCCTGGGAACACCCAACGCAAACGGGAAGTTTACAGCTCTGTCAACTGTTTGAAAATAGAAAACAATCCCGCAACTTAATATAGCAGTTTAATCATTCATTAATTTATTCTGGGCAAACACTGCAACTCCTCAGAAATGATGCCAACCATAAACAAAATCTACAACCACAGAAGAAAATATGTACTTTTACTTGTGCCAAATGTCAAAACTCACATCTATAACTGATCCAGTTGAAACACTGAAGTCTGCCTTTCTTCAATGACCACTTGATACCCACTACTGGACATAGATTTTACTATTATGTATCTAATTCAACGTTATATAGAGTGTGTGTGTATATATGTTTTAAAATTATCAGTTAGAATAGGTTAAGTTATGAATGAGAGAAACTTAAAAGCAGTAGCTTGAATAAAGTGGAAATTTCTTTCTTTCTGAAGCAAGGTAGAAACAAGGAAATAATTTAGGAGGGATATCAGCCACAATAGGCTAGGTTATGCAGTAACAAACAACCCCTAAATCTTTGTGGCTTATATCAACAAAATTTTATTTTTCACTCATGCAACATATCCATTGCAGGTCTGCTGGGAGCCCTGCTCCTTACCTACTCACTCCAGGACCTGGGCGAATGGAGCAGCCACCATCCTGAACGTGGACAGTCCCTATAGCAGGAAAAGGAACATAGCATTCATGTTCGGGCTCTTAGCGCCTCTGCCTAGACATACCACACGTCACCTCTACCCTTGTTTTATTGTCCAAATCAAGTTAATATGGTCAGTCCTGAGTTCAACAGAGGAACACTGTATTCCCTTCAGAGAGAGGCACTGCAGGAAAAGAAAATGGAATATTTGGTGGACAGTAATACAGTGCAGTGCTGGAGGCATCACTGTGGTCCAAAGAAGAGATGATGGTAGCTTTGAAGGGCGCAGTGTCAGCAAAGGCAGAGATAAATGCACAGATTTGAGATTATTTTTGGAGTTGCTTTTTGGATGTGATGATGGCTTGAATATGATATTTGTTTGTTTGTTTTGTTCAGTCACCCTCATTAGACAGGGCAAGCCATAATATTCATCTCCTTGTCTCCAGGGCCAAACATGCAGAGGTTGACTGAATGAATGAGTGGGATTCCACAAATCGGAAATTTGCCTCCTGGATGTACCATGCTTGGAATTTCCCTCAATCGGCTGAAGCTGTTACGTAAAGAGGGAGAAGATTAATTTTTTTTTTTTTCCATTAAGAGAGAGCCTCACTGATTAGATTTTCTGCAGGCTGGTGAGGGAAGCTGATTTAAGAAATCCTTCTTCTTGCCGCAGTGCTGATCCTTTTGTGGGAAAGAGTGGACTCAGAGAACCCCAATGTCCTGCGCCGACCTGCTCCATTCCCTCTTGGGTTTTACATTTCATTCATTTCTTGTCAGGTTCGGATCTCTCTTCATCCCAGGATAGAATGGAAGAGTGGGCATCTGTGACAATGCCTTTGGAGAAAATAGATTCTAGATAGAGCCAATAAATCCAGGACACAGAATAGTTCCCTTTAACAAAGAGTGTCTGGTAGAGGGGAAAATTCCTGCAGAAAACAAGCTGTCAAAAAGGCCACAAGGAAGTCTGCCCTCCATGCCCCTGATAGCCCATAGGAGGGTACTGCTTGTCCCTTCCCTCAGCTTCTTATGATGCTATAGGCCTTGTGGGACGCTAGGTAACAAAAATGACCTGCTGTTTCTCTAACAAGAAGGGTGATTCAGCCCAGTGTGCAGACACAGCAAGTCTTGAGGAATCTCAGGGATAAGGCAGATCTCTCCTGGTCCTGTCCACACTGAGCACGTTGTGGGTGTCCAGGCAGTGGTAGCTGACTGGAGCTTTGAGGTTCAGCGTGGCTGCCCCTTCCTCCATCAGGAATAATTTTCACTGTCTCCGGTCAAAGCAAATCACCAACAGAGGCCTGCCTACTACTGAGCAAAGCGTCATTCCTCTTTTCAGTGAGGCCTGTATTACCCCAGGGGACTGGGTTCTTCTTTAAGATGCTGAGTGGAACCCCTTTTGGGTTATCTCTGGTTCTTACCACATCTTATTCACCTAGTTCAACATGGGGATGCCCAACTTGGAAAGAGCTAGGCTTGGAGGAGCCATGGAGGAGGGGAAGAGTGCTGCTCTTGCCTATGAGGGAAGCGGTGGAGCCTGTCTGGCAAACGTGGCCCACAGGACGTGAGCCCTCCCCGGGCCCGCCACTGTAGTTCAGGGCCACGGCCCAGCCTTGGACTCAGCTTCAGAACAGGAGTGATACAGGCTTGCCTCCCAAGTCTTCAAGCCTCATTCTGCCAATAAATCAGTTGCAATCTCATGCATAAGAGAACAAGGAGCTGTCCCTCTGGTTTGATTTTAGATCAAATCCTCTGGTTTGATGGTGGCTCCAATCTAAACATAATTTCCTTTGGCCCATCTTCGAGGCTTAAATGCCACCATTTGAGGTTTGTTCCTTGGAGGTAAGCAGTGCCCTCCTCTCTGGGTCTCATGTAAAATGGGAACATTCCTCAGTGGAAGGACACAAGTCACCCGCACCTTACAGGAAACGAACGAGCTCACCATCAAGTGCCTCCGACCCGGGCTGGAATGAAAGACATCAAAAAGAGATTGGGGGTTTTGGGGGCAGAGAGGGGACCGGAAACAAGGGAGAAAGAAGAGAAAGAGGTGGAGGCCGTAAATTTCAGGATGACAGTAACAGGTAGAGAATTACCCAGGTTCTATAGGGGAGCTTCTGAGAGTACAGACCTGGAGTGTGGCCTTGGTCAGGCTTCTAAGGGGCAGAAGAGAACTGGGGCCCCAGGAGAGAGTACTAGAAATGTTTCCTAAGAGACAGTAGCAAGCTTGGGATATACACTGCCGATCTCTCAACCTCTCAGACCCTGACCTGCATGGATAATTCCAGCACAGGTCCCAGTAACTGAATTTTAGCAGGAAGGGCTGGTACTGGGAGTCAGCAATACTGTCTATTTATGTACCTGGGAAGATGGCATGGGAGGGATGCAGTAGCAGCCAGGGCTCCAAGCTTCGGGCCCTGGCCGGGGACTCTTCTGCTCAGCAGGCACTCATTCCCAGATGCACATCCAGGTCCCCGTTTGCCAGCAATCACAGGGTTCAGAGAGCCAAGTGCTTCCACAGCTCAGCCTACGTCACCCACCATCTGCTCCCCTGAATGGGCCAGGCTCACAAGGAGGCCTGTTGGCCAGGAACCAGTATCTGATTCTCCCTCTGTAGCTGTGTGGTGAATGCAGAGGGCGCTTGTGTTGGCCCTGACTCTTGCTCTGGGGCAGTTGATGTCCCCTTATTCTAGGCAGGGCACAGACAATGCCAAGAGACCGGATCCCAGCCACCCTTGGATTGTTGAGAGGCTCTGCTTGTTGCCGGGCTCATGACCAGCTGGGTCTGATGGTTCGTGTTCTAACCCCTAAGTCGTGTCCACCACCTTGTGTGAAGGCCATCTTCATGCGATGCTTTTCTGCCTTCATGTGGTAAGCGTAAAGTCAGTATTCTGTTGGAGAAAAAGTAAACAGAAGCCAAACAAAACTGGTTTCCAGGCTAACCCCCTGCCTCCTGCCATCAATATTATACCTTAATTATTTGTGATACATAAAAAAGGAGTGGAAACTAACTGACATGCCAATCAACAGCTTCTTCCCTCATCATCTGACCTGGGGGCAGCAGGTACTTTATGCTGTGAATACATAGATACCCACAGAGTACCACAGGCCAATAAATGCAAAATCCACAGCTTGCCCCCACTCCTCCTCTCTCCAGCACAGTGCCCAGTGCATCGTAAGGGCTGAATTAATGAGTTCACCCTTGGGGTCAACTCTGAACTGGGCTGACTTGTCAACAACCGGTCCCAGGAAAACCAGGAGGGAGTTGTCCACTCACTGACCTCAGATGAACATTGGATAAACTGTTGATTCCTCTGGTTATTTATGAGTTATAACATGCATATAAATGAACATGTTTTATTAACTGATAAAAATTATTAAATTTTATCTATGTAAAACGTGCATTCCATTCTATAGGCAGCTAACTTGGGTTAAAACATGAGCTTCTGGGATGCTGTCAGAACTCGTGTTCCTGAACGCATATCTGCCCCATGAAAGGGCGCTCCTTCCAGTCTTGGGCGCTGGCATTACAGAGCTCATCAAAACCACCTCATTTCATAGATGGAGAAACAAAGGCCTGGAGAGGCAAAGCAGCCCGAGAGTAGTTACCCAGCATGAGATGGGGAGGCAGAACCAGTATTAGGAATCATGCCCTTCTGGCCACCACCCTTTCTCTCTGCCATGCTCCCCAGGAACGGAGTTTCTAAGGGTCTCCCCAGGGAACATGGCCTTTTGTCATTCTCTTTAAAGCATGCTGTGATAAACAATCCCGAGTGATTTTCCCCCCTATAATTCCACATGGAGATTATAGGCCAGCCTATGTTATTCTGTCATTGTATTATGCTGGTTTCTTATTCTATTGAAATGTTTCCTTTAGCTCTATTGGAGTCATATAGAATTTACTTTAAACAGAGAGGAACTAGCTTCTAGGAGATGAGGTAATTATTAGATCAGGAGCTCAGAAATTTTAAATTAGGACAGAAGACCCTGGGTAAAGCTGTGAAGGAGGCCAGCAAGCTTGGTTCACACATGAGGGAACTCTCTGCAAGGTGTCAATAGATTCATGTGTGCGCTAACCACTGATTATAGACTAAACAAATACTGCTTGACACTTGTATCTCCTGTAGGCCCACAACCATGTATTTTGTAAGTCAGACATTCGCAGTTTTGGAAGTCAGGTAATAGGATGCACAAACCACATATTAATAACATTCCCAGCAGAGTGTGGGGCAGTGCCGTGTAATCAAACACTAATACTTCTGCAATGAAATATGGGAATGTTTGCTACTAATGGGATAAAGAAAGACTATAAATAGCCTTATGTCAATTCAAGTCAGGTTTTACCCCCCAAATTAGTTTGTCGCAAACTTACCCCAAAACTGTTTCCAGTGCCTTATGAAGTTCAGGATTGTACATGAGGAATTGTAGATTTATCTTAATTTAAAGATACGACGAGTATACTGATCAATGAGAGAAGTTTATTAAATAAGTTTCAATATTTAATAATACACCATTTGCCATTATCTATTTTCTCAGTCAGTGGCTAGATACAAAGACAACGGAATCTCATGTCAGAATTTACAAAATTTTAAGGGCTCCCGACTGTCTTTATTGAAGCCCCAAGGTCCAGCGTGGCTGGGAGAACCCCCCTCAAGGGACCACTTTCCTTCCTAGTGCACAGCCACTCCTGAGGGTGGGAGGGCACCTGGGATCTAAGGCAGGAACTGGATTAGGAAATCCTTTAAGGTAAGGAACTCCCAGTCTTATGAAATAGGACAACCCCTTTTAATTGTATAGGCTCCAGAGCTAGATTGCTGAGTTAAAATCCTTGCTCTGCTGTTTCTTGTAAGACCCCACACCGGTCATTTTACCTCTTTGTGTTGCAGCAGCATCCTTAGTTATAAATGGGGGTAAGAATAGTTCCTATTTCATAGGACTATTGTAAGGGCTGAATAAGTTAATTCAAGTAACACTTTTAGAGAGATACCAAGGACATAGTAATCTCTCAATAAATGTTGCATATTATTATTACAATCACTATTAGTTTACATGTCTATGGTAGGCAGAATAATGCCCCCCCAAATGTTCACACCCTAAACCCCATAACCTGTTACAGGATATACTGGGACATACCCCAGAATATGGCTTTACAGATGTGATTAAGTTCAGGATCTTTTGATGAGGAGATTATCCTGGATTATCCAAGTGTTCCCAGCCCAGTCACTTAAATCCTTAAAAAGGAGGAAACTGTTCCTGACTGTGGTAGGAGAAAGAGAGGTGACGGGGGAAGCAGAGTCGCAGAGAAGCTACACTGCTGACTTTGAAGATAAAGGAAGGGGCCGGAAGTTAAATGTAATATATCCATAGAATTAAAGCTTATCAGGCCCTAAGAGGAATGAAATTCCTCTTAGGTGCATGCAGTGTTTGCTCTTCCTTGGCTCCACTCCCATTGCATCCTGATTGCTCTCTGCTTACACTTCATGGGGCTCCTTGGCCTGTCCCCCATCCACCTGTGAGGGCCTCGAGGGCGGAAGCTGTGCCTCGCCTGGCATAGAGCAGGTCTCAGGGTGGGTGCTTATTGGAGATTTGGTGAATGAATGAATGAATATTAAATGAGTTATCCATCTTTCTCTCCTGGTCCCTTTTGTCATCAGGCACATACACGTGTGAGAACAAATGACTGGGATAAATGAATCTGTTTTCTTCTCAGAAAATCATGTGAGACTGAAAACGCTGAACAAAAATCAGTCTTGTTACCAAGCTCATCACTAGATGTAGTCATGGCTCCCCTGCCACCTAACCAAATTCACTTTTCTTTTTTAGAGGCAATAAAGAAACGGAAGAAAGATGGACTAGGAGCAGTGGATCTGGACTCACCCCGCAGGAGACTGTGTGAGCCAGTAGAATGATACCCGGCAAGTAAGCACTCACTCGGGAACTATTCGTGCTGTTCCACATCCCAGAGGCCCTGGGCCTCCCTGATACCTGCTAGTCAAGGTTAACCATCTACAGAGTTACCTTGGCAAACAGCAACAGACATATAAACAAAATAAATATTTTTATTTCTTCATTTTCATTTGAGGTAGATTTGGCCCTTTCAAAGTATAGGGCCCTTAATTCCCTAAAGGTCAGGTCACAAATGCCTTCCTGTGGCGAGTGTGGTTGAGTTAATTGGACAAGGGCAATTAGCTGCATGTTGTCCCACATTAGTCAGAAGCAAATGGGGACTGGTGCCAAGGAGATACACAGAAGTCAGGTACACAAAGTGCTAGCTCTGCATGGCCTTCAGGCAGCAGTTTCTTCCTAACGTTTAGACCACAACACAGACAGTATTTTTGGAGGGTGGAAGTAAAGAGAAAGAAGGACAGAACGAAAAGGAATTTCACAAAATACCAAAACTATTGTGTTTCCTGACTAGTATCCAAATGTAAGTCACAAGATCTCCCTGCACCCTGCCCCTTGGTGAGGGGACGGCAGCTGGTACATTGCAACCTACTTCCCAGAAGTTTTAAATCGATCATTTAGAGATGGACTCACTTTCACTCAGTCCTTGGTCCTGCTTCTCCTATAGATAAGAACTTGCTGATGTAGGGTAAGCCTCGCAAATTGCTGAGAAAAAGAAAATATTTCTGATTTGGGAAAATTTCCAAAATTTGGAGAAATCGTAACAGTATACAGACCTGGGGTGGGCTCCTGGCTACTTGGGCACTTTCCTAGGCAGGAGAGGAGGTTTTCTCAGGATGGTGAGGATGGGGCCCATTCCTCCCAGCAGCCAGGAGTGGGGAGAAAGGGCACCTCCTCTGACCACGTGAGACCATCCTCACCAGGTAAAAAAGCACCACTGCCCTGCCCTCCCTGACTCTGCCTTAAAAAAAATCACCGAAAACCCCTATCACATATAGAGCAGAGGTCCTCATATGTTCAGATGTGGGACTCAGCTGCAATGCCTGTTAAAAATGCAGAGTCCTGGCCCCCACACCTTTCAGATATGGGATGGGGCCCAGGACTCACTCAGCGGTCCCATGAGCTTGACAGCACAGCTGGAGAAACTCCACTATGGATGCTTGCACAGTTCCCTAGGAAAGAGTAACTGATGGGATGTTATTAATGCCCATGAGAAAACCCTGTTTTGCAGAAGAGGAAACAGAAACCCAGAGAAATTATGGAAATTTCTCCAGGCCTGCTTGTCCCAAGGGTTAGAGACAGGATGCAAGCCCAGGTTCATGCAACTGCAAAGCTAATGCTTATTCCACTCTGCTGAGCTGGCTGTGGGATCAACAGACATTCAGTAAAAATAACCCTGGGCAGGCCTCCCTCTTCCTTTCCCTACATTCAGGGCCCCCAACATCTCTGAGGGTCAATGGCATTTACTTCAAAAGTGTTTATTATTCTATTTCCCCTTGCAGTGGATGTCACAAGGAGACTTACCCCTGATTTTAATTAGGCTACTTAGAATCCCATAAACTTATATTGGCGCCAGGGGGGACAATGCCTTTGAGGAGTCCATGTAGAAAGACATTTAGCTTCCTTTAAGGAGGGTCTTTTCTGCTACTTCTTTCTGGCCCTGAACCTTGGGTGACAATGCTCCAGGACAGTGACAAAGCTCCAAGCCTCACAGAGGCCTCGACACTTCAGAAACAAGGAGCCCTCCCGCAAGGTGCTGAGCTATGACGCAGGTCAGATATCACTGATGGGTGCATTTGGTAAACCAATCAGTGAGTTGAAGAACGAGGAAGCTGCTTGTCTATTTACATCCTAGGGACAATATGGAATTGTCTTTTTTCTCCACCGGGGAAGACACATGGAAGTGTGGGCTGAGAGAGGGGAACAAGCCTAGTGAGCGCTCAGATACTAGTGACAGGCACGCTCTTCTTAACCCTGGGCAGCCAGTGGGGCCCCGGCTGGTGAGGGAGCGGGGTTCAGAGCTTGGGGAGGCCCTCAGTGGGTGCAGATGTGCCCAGTGGGAGCTGCGGTGGGGAGGGGCCTGCACACGGCCTGCCTGTGATCTTCAAAGCAGCCCTGGCAGAAAGGGGATGAGAAATCTTGGGCAGTCTTTTTATTTTCAAAGACCAAATAGATTAAAGGCAGCTGATCAGAGACATTCTTTTTTCTCCTCTTCAGCCCATCTTCAGCATTTGGTCTCTGAGGGAAACTGAGTGTTTATCAAACTACACAATGGACCGCTGCAAGCCCTCTACTCTACTGCAGGTTACACTGTCTGTGCAGGAGCCAGGTCAGTCTCTCAGTGACACCCAGTTACCAGCCACCGGTTTAGGTGGGCCCGCTTTTGGAAGAGTTAGCATCTCACACAATTTATCTCACCACCCACATTTCTTCTACATCAATTCTGGACCAGACTTTGCTCACCCAAAGAAAACCCAACCTCAGTTCTCATAATGAACACTTACTGTTTCTCTGTCCCTTTTTCCCTCGAGCCTGGGGCATCATTTCTGTCTCTGTCCACATTGCTGTATTAGGACTAGCCATGTTCCTGTAGTGGGACTCATCCACCCCACACACACTGTAGTTCCTGAGGCCACGGTGGTCGTATCGCTGAGCTGAGCCAATCAGTCTCAAAACAGGATGACTGAATTTTCTCCTCAATGGTGGGATCAGTCAACTTGACTTTAGAAGGTTCTCTACAGCCACGGTTTTCTGTCATGTGAGCCAGAAAAGCAGAGGCGGCGAGATTATAGAGAGGAAGAGAAGAATGGAGCAGAAACAAAGAGCTGGAAACAGAGATGGGGAAGAACCTGGGGCTGTTCTGTCCCTGGTTCAGTTCCTTTGGCCCAGCCACATTCCTCAATTCAACTGAGCTGGACCCAATGGTCTCTGTAATTTGCATTCAAAAGAGTTCTCTGTATATAACTCACCTTCTTTTCCTCCAAGTATTAAAGCATGAGATGCTCATGGTAGATTTGATTGCCCACGTGGTTTTCCCAGCGTTGTCTCAGGGATTGCCAGTGGAAAGGCATGGCCTTAGAACCATCATAATAAAACTAACTAGTTGTGAAGCATCTATTTACAGTGTTGACTCAATTTTCTGACAGTAACCGGAGGCTTAATGAGGTTAAGCAAGCTGCCTCACGTTGCACAGCGAGCAGGTAAATGACTGAGCCAGGACTCCACAACTCCTAACTGTTCTGCCCTGTGCAGATTCAGCCCAATGGAACGGTCATCTAACCAGTGGTTTGTGAACTAGTGTAATGATCACAGTCACCCTAGTTCTCATTCCAGAACTGCTTAATTAGAGGATTGGAGTGGGGAAAGTCGCAAGGTATGCGCTTAAAAACTTTTTAAAAAGTAAAAGTTTAAAAGAAAAACACATGTATATTCAACAAATATTTGCTAAGCACTCATCTATCAGAATTAGGTTTGGCTACAAAAAAATAATAATACTAATCATGCAGCTTAAACAAGGTAGAGGTATTTTTTTCTCTCTCATGTGAAACAAGTCCAGAGGTAGGCAACCTAGACCTGATCTGGGACCAAAGACTCAGGCCTTTCCTAAAGTGGGCCCTGTAAGTAAGCTTACCTCATGGACACAATCATGGCTGTTGCAGCTCCAACCATTACATACATGTTCCAAGCAGTAGGAAGGAAAACAAGTCAAGGGCAAAAGGGCATGCCTTCTTTAAAGAGGAAGCCTCCTTCAAAGTGTTTTCCAAGAAGCTCCATCTCATGACTTCTACTTTGACCTCTTTGACCACTTCTATTGATAAGAGAGGCGGCAGATGTAGTATTGTAGCTGGGCACAACTGCTGGACCGGACAATGTAGGGACTCTCTCACTACAGAGGAAGGGGAGCATGCATGTTAGGTGGGAACTGCAGCCTTAGCACCACCCATTATATGCCAGGCACTATTCTAAGCTGTGAGGATGCAGCAGTGAAGAGCCATAGTCATTAGCTGCTTTCATGGTGCTTGCATTCAGTAGGAAAATAGGCAAGAAGTAAGCAAAAAAATAAACATAATTTTAAGTAGTGATAAGTAAGGGTGGTAATTTTAAATAGAGCAAAAAAGATGAAGGTCTCTCTGAGCAGGTGACATTTGAGTGGAGACCTGATAGATGTGATGGGGGTGGGAAAGGCATTCTGGGCAGAGGGAACAGCACCCATCAAGGCCTTGGGCAGGATAACACAATGTGCATTTTGGTGGTGAGTGCTGATTCAAAACCTTGAAAAGTCTTGTATAACCTGTTCAGATGAGATGAAAATAATCTGGGTTACATTAATTGGAGAAACAATGTAAGCAACATTCCACTATGTTTTATTTATTCACAAAGTACATTTTCTTATCAATATGATAGGTATTAACATTGCGAGTTATTACCATTAATCTTGCTGGTGTAATTGTAATAATAAATACCTCTTGCTCCCTTAAAGTGTCGCATGGGATGTATTTTAGAAAATTAAAGTGAATTATTACAATACATTAAATATCAGTATAGCATGGGTACTTCTAATTGCATTTCAGGACTTTCATTTTTGTTAATGTAATTGCAGATTCTTCCCTCCCTAAAAGTGCTGTATGAGATATATTTATTTTTTTCAAGTTCAGGTGTATTTAAGTTGAACAATAACCTATAGCATTTCTCGAGAAATGCTTAGGTGTCTTTCCTAAGAGTATCTGGCCTTGCTTTGTCTTTCTCTTGCCTTGAGTGGTCACCTCCTGTTATTATATTCTGGGGCTGGCAACGTTTTCTTCTTCACCTTATCCATATCGTTTATGATTTTATTGATTTTGTTCAAATTTCCATTTCAACCTTTGCCATCATATTGAAATCATAATCTTTTAAAATCTCTTCTTGTGTGCCAGACCTCCCTCCCGCCACACTGTGCCCTTCTCTTTATCGTTGCTCTTTTCCACATCCGTGACATCTTTCTTGATAAAGTAGCCATCAGTATGCACTTTCTGTAACCATTACACTGCACAAGCAAGACCGTGGCATAGAATCATGAACCGATGCTTCGCCTCTCGCCGTCCCTTTCAGTCTGTAGAGGTTAGCTTTCCTCAGGCATCCAGATGAAAAATCAGGCAGGTTTTCTGGCCACCCAGATAATGTAAGATCCTCCAATCAATAATTTAAAAGTCCAGTTGCATGTAATGGATAATACTTTGAACTTGGTTCAATATTCAGTTTTCTCTTCCTTCCCTGACTGTGCCCTGTTGCAGGCAGGAGCTGGCAGCAAAGAAACGGAATGTATTCTTTTTTCCAATTGTGCTTTTCCATCTCCCTCTTCATCTCATTAACTGTGACCTCTGACCTGGCAGAAGGAGGGAGAAGAGATAACATTGGTCAGGAAAATTTTCTTCTTTTTTTAAATCCTTACCTGAGGATTTTTTTCCATTGATTTTTTTTTTTTTTTTTAGAGAGAGTGGAAGCGGGGGGATGGAGACAAAGAGAGAGGGAGAAATATTGATCTGAGAGAAACACATCGATTGGTTGCCTCCAGCACGTGCATTGAGCCTGCAACCCAGGTACGTGCCCTTGACCAGAATCAAACCCGAGACCTTTCGGTGTGCAAACCGATGCCCTAACCACTGAACCAAATTGTCTGGGGCCAGAAAAGTTTGTCTTTACCTAATACTACCATGAACTCAGTGTTGCCCTCTTTGGGTCTGGGATGTGTTTAAAGTTGATTCTTTTTCTAATATGTATCTTATGGGGGGTTTTTGGACTTCCCATCACCGGAGACCTCCTGGCCTCTGTGGTTCACTATCAGCAATACACTCTTTTCCAACTCATCACTGTTTACCTCTGCTTGCTGGCATTTTGCATTACCTCTGGCTGATCTCTGTGGCTGTCTGTTCATCTCTCCAGGCAGCCCTCTTGGATAAGACAGTGCTTGCTCCACATTTGACTCATGGAAAGCAGTCTTATATCTTTTGCACTGACAAACTGTGAGAACAGACCACCCAGTTCAGCCTCTTCTCCTTGGTTAGTGGGTCAGTAGCTGACCAGCCCAACTGTTGCTCTTAAAATTTCTTGGGTGGGAATTGGACACTGTTTAATTTGTCCCACAATTGCATAGGACACAGATCTACTCTCAGAGTGTTCCTGTTGAAGGCTCTTCACTAATTTTGACACGAGGAGCTGGTGTCCCAGTCCTGCCTATGAGGAAAGGATTGGAATCATAACACACTGAGAGCAGTCTCTAAAAATGTTCCCTCAACCTCCACGCTCTCCTTTCTTCACTTCTCCAATTTCTTACATAGGCTAGAGGTGGGTGGTCAGCTCACAGTTGAAACTGGTTTTCAACCCCTCACCTCTTTTTTTTTTTTAAAAAGTCTCTTTATTTTTAAATAATCATAGGTTCACAGGAAGTTGCAAAGAAATTACAGGGAGAGTCCATGAAACCTTCACCTTCAATGTTAACGTCTTGCATAACCATAAAGCAGTATCAAACCCAGAGAACTGACATTGGTTCAATCCACAGAGCTTACTCAGATTTCACTGGTTATGCATTAACTCGTGTGTGTGTGTGTGTGTGTGTGTGTGTGTATGTGTGTGTTTGCCTGTTTGCAACTCTAAGCAATTTACCACGTGTGGTTTTCTGTGACTCCCATCACAATCAAATACATCCCTGTACAGCCCCTCAAGGCTTTTTCATGCTACCCCTTTAAGCACACCCCTTTCTTCTCTTATCCCTAGTCTGGAGGCCACTGTTCTGTTCTCCATTTCTGTCATTGTTATTTCATGGAATCATTCAGTATATGTCTTTTTGAGATTGCCAGCCATCTCCTTTTTATAAGCCCTTTAAAAAGTAATGGTCTTATTTTGGAATGTAAGATGTATTTGTTTTGGTGCATCAGCTAAAATAGAGGTAAGAAGAGTCCCATTTTAACATCCTGTTACAAACAGTTTTGTTCAAGTTTGGACATACTTCATTTTGTGTCTTTCTGATGATTCAGCATTTTTTTCACTTAACAAATATTTACGGAGTGCCTGGCATTTTATTGTCTTTGATGCTATTGTCCTGCATTAAGCTTAATGTCCTCAGGGAAGCAAATAACTCCTAAGGTCTCCTCTTGGCTTTATGGGTTGTTCTGGGGCTATAATTCTACAACTTTTTGTTTTCAAGGTGCTTTAACTTGAACTTGCCCACACAGAAGTTTCTGTACCACTTTCTGCATTGCCTGAAAAAGCCTCTATCCCACTGACTTGCCGTTTCACTTCTTAGGATGTCTTGGGGTCATCTGCAACCTTGACAGTTTCGTCGTGTGCCTAGTTTTTTGAATCTTTTTTAAAAATTACTCACCAAGATCAACCCCTCTTGATCTCTGAGGACTCTTATTTTTGGCAAGGAAACGGCTCTTATTTATTACCTGGTTTTCCTATTTTGGGACCTGAGTCTTCATCCATTTCTAATAATCCCTTAATCCTATGGTTACTCAATTGTTCTTTACTCACCCACACTAAGTTTTTGGTGTGGACACTTGTCAAAGGCATTTCAAAAGCCTAAAAAAATGACTCGTCCCCCTTTCTCCATGTAAACTCTGATAACCAGACTTGAATCCTCTCTAGAGAACTCACCCTGCCTTTGCCTCCATGGGTTGTGCTGATTTGAGCTTTCCACAGTTCTGTACTTTATTTAACGATTCCATCAGCTTGTTTAGTATTTTTAGGGAGAGACAACCAGTGGGTGGTTTTCCAGAGTCCTCTCTGGGAACTCAGGACAAGGCTTACACTGGCAAGCCCACTGTTGTCTCTCTAACACAGCAGCTGTTGCAACAACTGGTCTCACATCATGGTCGGCAGCTCCGCAAGTCTGCCCATGAATTCATTTGAAATTCTTAGGTGATCATATCCTGTCTGGGTGATTTACTGATATCTGTTTTGCCATTTAAGACTAGAACATTTTGTGCATTTACTACAATTTTATTGAATGTTCCAATCTGTTCATTTCAAGGGCACACATCTTCCCTGGTAAAGGGCAAGGCACAGCATTGATACAATCTCTTTTCTATTTCTTTTTTCATTTTTCAGTGCATTCCATTGGTGCCCTCAGCTTCTTGGTTTTGTTTTTGACATTCTTTGAGGTTTCCTGCAAGGTGTTGTTTAATAGATCACAGGATTTCAGAAACAAAAGGAATGTTAAAATGTAATTTGGTCGAAAGGCCGCAGCCTAAAGATGAAAAACTACATTTGAAAGAAGTTTTGTGACTCAACCTGACCCACTTAGCGGCTTATATTTCCTTTCTGGTTAGGTGTGCTTATTTTGTGCTATTTATGTTAATATGAAAATTTGAATAACATGGGTTCCTTTGGGGGTTTTAAAATGCTGTCCTTTTGTAGATGTCCATGGTGCTGCAAAGTGAGGGCATCTGATAAAGGCTGTTGGGTGCCCAGCTTGCGGCTGCCTAGTTGTGTTTTGCTCTTCAGGATCCAGAGGAGCCTCGGTAGGCCTGCAGGATCTTATGGTAGCAACCTGCTCTACCTCCCCCTCCCAGGTTCAGGATCTCCCCTGCCTGGCCTTCCCTTCAGCTTCTGCTTGACACCCTCTAACAGCCTGTTCACTTCATCAAGGACTAAAATTCCTGGCTACAGTGCATTCCTTCTGTAAACAGGCCACTTTCCCAAAGGCTGCTTTCTCAGAGCACCTCCCTTTGCCGTCTCTACTGGGAGATCTGAGACATGACACAGGGCTTAAGTGGGGCGGGATGAGATGGGAAGCCCTTTCATCTCTTCCTGGAGGGCGTGAAACCGGCCAGCTTCTTTGACTCACCATCCTGCTGCCTTATTTTTACAGCTAAAACAGGGCACCGATTCTCCGCCTTCCTTTCAGCCTTTGTCCTGAGCACTGCACATGCATTCAGTACTGCCGGGGAGTTTTCCGGTCACATCTGGCCCAGGTGGCATTTCCACTCCTGGGCACTCACTGCGGCCTTCACCCTTGCCCTGGGGCCGGAGGCTCCCGCTGTCTTTCTCTGCCTCCCAGTCAGTGGGTCTGTGCTGGTGTTGTGCGAACCGGGAGGTACACACGAGACATGCCTTCTCTTTCCTCAAGGCTGACCCAGGCGGGCAGACCACAGTGTCATGCAGGGGTCCAAGTTCTCCAGTTCTCTTGTGTCCTCCTAGCTGCTGGCACAGAGCAAGGCCTCTGTGAGCCTGTGTCCATCATTGGCTGCTTCTTGGCAGTGTCTCTCTGCCTCGCCACACACAGTGGCTGCCTGTCACGCTTACCATGTGGAAGCATGGATAATTGTCCCCGTTTTCACACCCCACAGCATATTGGTATGATACTTTTACCCTGCCACAGCCTCACTGTGGCTCTGGTGTACTCCCTGCCCCCTGACTTTGACTTAGTCTCCTGATGTGCCCTGGCCTGGCATAGTAGTGAACCTGACTCCCTGCCGGCGGGTTTGCTCCCCCGCATCCCTGCCATTGCCAGGACAAGAACGTACCCCAGGAGCTGCTGCTACTGTAGTATGGACCCCCTGGAATGATGCATGTGGCGGAGGGCGCCCTGGCCGACCCATGGATGTGCGGTGAGACTAGACACTCACTGCTGTGCACCACTCGCTGGCTTCGGGAGCTACCAGGGCCTGCCTCATGGTCATCGGTGGCCTCTCACATGGCATTTCTGGGCATGCTTGTCCTCCTTCACTACCTTCCAGCAGCCAGTTCCTGCCTAAGGACTTTGCACTTGCTGCTTCTCTTGCTTCTAAAATTTTGTCTTCGATTATCTGATCGGACCTCTGGAAGTGGTAAGTGCGGTGGGTGAAGCAGGGCAAGGGGGTAGTGAGTCCTGGCAGGTACAGAAGGAAGGAAGCTGTTTTAAAGGGGGTGGCGTGAGGAGGGGACATTTGAGTGGAGAATTATCCTGTATTGTGATCCCACCAGCCAGTGCTTAAGTCAATAGAAGACACAGCTCAGTGACATAAGGCATGGTCTAGTGCCTTCCTACTCAAAGTATGGCCTGAGGACCGGTGTACGGTGGCATTGATGTCACAGGGAGCTGGTCAGACAGGCGGAATCTCAGGCTCCACCCCAGACCATCTGAACCAGATTCTCCAGTGATCTGTGCGCACCTGAGAAGAACTGATCGATTCCTCGTTTATGATCTCCCTTGTTACCTTCTTTATCAGGGATTTGCAGACAAATTCCTGCTTAGTTAGTCCCAAGACAAATGGTCCTTCTGAGCATTTTATTTGCTTTGTGGCTCTTGTAGACATTGAAAATTGTGTGCAGTTTCTCCTTCCCAGTTGGCTGTAAAATCTTTAATTTCCGCATGGCCTCACACGATGACCTGTACAGAATAGGAAAATCCTGGGCATTTATTTGCTGCATAAATGAATGCACCCATTCCCTGTGTGGCTAGAAATAAAAGACCTGGAAAGGCCTACAGTGGAGTGTTGCGCTCGCACCAATATAGCAGAGGAATTGGGGAGCAGCTTTTACTTGCCACCAGGCCCGAGGACATGGGCCCCAGGCAGAGCGGGTGCTGACTGTGAAAGAGGAGAGGTGGCCTCAGTTCTTGAGGATGAAGAAGTCTGCAGTTTTCACTGGTTTCCTTTACACAGCTGGCAGCTCTGCACATTGCACAGTGACCCCTGTGCAATCCCCCTCACATGCACAGCTTGGTCTTTCATGTTGTCAGCTGAATAATGGTGATTCCAAGGCAGGCCACAGGGCTGTGGCTTTGTCTCCCTTTCTCCTCCATGGCACAAGGGACTAGGGCCTGCTAGGCACTAGAACTTCTGTCCCTACTTTCTAGGAGGGAGAATGTTTCAGCCCTAAATTCCCTTCCCAAACCACAGCCTGAGCTGGAATCATTGCTCCTTTGTTCTGCAGGGTCGAGTGGGAGAGCAAAGGTGGCTGTGCTGGCTGAGGCCCTATGTCGCTCAAGCTCCTGGGAGACAGGAGGGCAGTAACAGGCCATTTCTTCTCCCCTGTCTCCAGATGTCAGCACCTCTCTGGGAGGCTTGAAGATTTGGGCTGGTCCTCTGTCTAAACATGGCCCTTGGGGTTAAACAGACACAAACAACCTAGTACCTTCCTGGCCTCAGCAGTCAGTGGTGAACCCAGACAAACAGAGACATACACTTCCCCACACCCATCAGGTAGTGCCATACCCCCAGCCTCAGTCTGGACGGACAGCCTGCACGACCTGTGGATCACCACTCCTTGCTGTCTTCCCATACTTGAGAGCAGGGAGTGAGATTCTGTGATCTGTAGCATACCCTAGCCTGAGTCCCAGTTTGGGTCACTGATGGAGTTGTACAAAATGAGATCCAGTTTTCCTTGTCAAGGGGTAGTAGCCTGGGACATTTTTTGGCTGCTCTGCCCACTTCATCTATTATGAGCCACTCCCTGATCTCTTTTCTCGGAGGGCTCTGCTGCATGTCTGGAGCAGAGATGTACGCTCACATCTTAGATCACTTTTGCCAACACACATTACCAGATGTCTATTTGAGTTAAGTTTCATCTGCCTTCAGGCTGCACAGTCTCCAAAGTGTTCAAATGCATCAGGAGATTTTGCAAATCTCCTTAGCTTTTATTAGCCAAAACAACTTAGAGCCAGTAGAAATCTCTGGGAAGAGATTAAATGACAATTATGTGACAATTGCCCGTGTAATCTCTGACTAGGTAGGGGAGGCAGAGATGGCTGGGGTACAAGGGAGGGATGGCTGGGGTGCAAGGCAGGAGAGCAGTCAGGTCAAGCTTGTGCCTCTCAAGATCTCACAGCCCTGGAAAGACATTGGGAGCCCATCATGGTGTTTGCTTCTGCAACTGAAACACATGGATGTCTGTGCTTCAACGGGGCTGGGGAGCCCCCCTTGCTGGGAGTGTGGGCGAGCTGTGTTATATAAGCCACATTCTATCTGAGTGAGTTAGTTATCAGAGAGAGAAGAAGCAGCAGAAGAATTGCTGGCAGGAAGTGAGCCAATGAGGAGAGGAAGTTGGTGCAACAGCCGCTCAGATATGTAAAAATACCAGCAACTTGTAATCAAGGAGTGGAAAAGGAAAAGAAGTGTGGTCCCAAGGACTTATCCAAAAATATCAACTGGTCTTGGCTGAACCTGAAAGCTGGGAGTGAAGGGTTGGGCAAGGATGGAAGCAGTTGCCCTCAAGACCAGGGATAAAGAAGACAGTAATGAGCCCAAACAGATGAAAGAGGAGACCCAGGATTTGTCTGTAAAACCCATATCTCTCTGGGCAGGTGCCAGGCTCATCTGTGTGGGCACAGTCTGAGTGTTTCAACCAGCTAATCTAGTCGGCTTCAAGCTGTTCCACAGACAGTAGGTGTGAACCCAAAATCATCTCAGACATTCACTTTGTAAGGTTTCTCTAAAGGAAAAACATGGAAAAAGCACCAAACCCAAAGGATTCCTTTTTCTGTGTGCCAATTACCTGTGCAGGTGTTGGGTCAGTTGTAAGATGCAAGTCTGAGTAGTTCCGAAAAGGCGAGTTGCCTCTTTCTGTTCTCGGTGTTCTTGGAAGAGCTTCTCTTTCTGACTCAAGGTTATCACGATGGTGACAGAGTGCAGCCTTGAGGGGGTGTTTGAGTTCCTGGTAACAACAGGTAAGTGGCCAGGGGAACTGATTCATGAGGCTGTGAAGGTGATCCTTCGGGATCCTTGAGAGGGAGGATTCAGGAAAAGATAGATCTAGTCCCCTATCTCATTAGGTAAAGACCTTAGCCAGCTTACTTTGGATTTACAAAGGAACTGTGGCTCTATTTTGAAATAGCAGTTGGGGTGGTGTGAAAAAGGCAGATTGCAGGGACAAAGAGGAATGAGAGCTTGTATTGCATGAAAGTACAACATGTGTATAAGTGTGGAAAAGTGAATGAATACACCTGCCCTGTTTGGGGAGCTTCAAGTAAACCTAATTTTAACTGCAAACAATTAGACATTTCTCTATCACTTTACAGTTTATCAAGAGTTTTCATGCAGTTTATCTAATATCTCCACAGCAGCCCTACTAATATCATGTTAACATTTTACAGTAGAGGAAACTGAGGCTCAAAGATATGAAGTAACTTGCCAAGTTCACAGAGCTAATAAGCAGCAGGCTTAGGGTTCTAACCAGGGCGTCCTACTTCAAACCTCACATTCTTGACCATGGTGTGCTATGAAGCTCCTGGCATTGTTGTACCATGGGATGTGACGGTGGCCTACCCTGGTAGGGATGAGTATTTTGTCCCTGACGTTGTTTGAAATTGTCTGTTGTTTGGTGATAATAATAAAGCAGACTATTAGGTCCTATCATTATTTCTAAATCTTTACAGACAGTTCACCCCCTCTTGTTTGCAGTCAGGGAAACCCTCTTCCTCCACCTTCCTTGGGTACCCCAAGGCAATGATCCTCCTTATTGGCCAACAGACTCACATTTCCAGCCAGTGGCTACCCAGAGTCAGGAGGAGAAACAATAGGTAGTTGGGACCAGGTTGTCAAACAGGGAAATATGGACCTTTTCAGAAATTAGTTCATGCTGGGGGTGAGTAGCTGGATCCTGCCGAGTGCTGGACAGGCATGTGTTCTCCCCTTTAGAAAGGGAGGCCAGGGTCAGAGGCAAGGCGATTCTGGCCTTGCCACAGCTCAGGCCAAATATGCTTCAGAGAAAGGCAAAAACTTCAGACTCAGCCTGGAGACAGCATGGCAGAGAGAGCTGAGACAGAGACAGCCTGATTGACAGGCACACATGAGGGCTGTCAAGCAGAATTTTCAACTGCACTTGATATAAGGAAGAAGCAGACATGTGCACTGTAAAATTGGCATTCTGCACGTTTGATTAAAAACCAGCAGCATTTTCTTATGTGAAGATACAATTTCTGTGATAACCTTCCTCTCATGCTCCTTGAAAAAACAACCTTAAAGCAAGATCATTAGTCAGGCAACTGTGCATATGTGTGTGTGTTTATCCAGGTGCCACAGCAAGATGTGCAAAATATTTTCATTCCTTGCCTCTCAAGGTGAATTCTATTAGGAGGAACAGTTGGAGTCTGGCATTCTAGTCTGATACAGTGCAGTAAGTTCTTGGTGCTTAGCTGATATTTCCTATCCAGATTCAGAGCTAGAAGGTCTTCTTCTGGGCACAGGAGACCTGTGCAGGTTGCAGACAAGTGATTAGCTTACCTGAGTCATGGGGCCACCTTCATGGCCATCCCCACGGGGACACCAGCCTGGGGAAGTGACCCTCAGGCCACAATCCAAACTGTCTTCCTTAAATGCCTGACCTCTTGGGCATCAGTTTATTAATTTCTTTTGATGTGGGAATATCTTCTGATTTTGTAAAAATAATTTACAAAATCAATGTAATTTCTTGTAAACCCAAAGTGAAACAATACAGCATTAGATAAACAGTGACAATCTCCTCTTAACTCCCTACTCCTATAATCTCTCTCCCCTTCCCATCCATGGCCGCTGTTGATAGTATGGGATAAATCCATCCTGACCATTTTCATGTATTGTCATATACATATTTTACACATGGACATGGTTAACATGTGCATGTATGTGTGTGTATTAATGGGATCCTATTATAATATTATACTACACACATTATTCAGTAACTTTCTTTTTTCAATGGAGGATTTTCCGTACCAGTACATATAGATCTACTTTAGTCTTTTAATCACTGCATACTATTTAATGATTCTCCTAATATGGTCATGTAGATTATGGGAATGTCAGACCAAAATAGTTCATGTTTCTTTTACTCTTTTGTTGATCCTAATTGTTTAAAGTTCTCCAAAGGGCTAGATTTGGGCTACTGCCTTAGGCAATTTGAAGAGCACTCAAAACTACCCCCAGCTCTTCTCTAGGGTCTACCCCAAATCACTCCTGCCCTGAAGCCTGAAAATTTTAATCTTCATTCTTTGTTTTGCCATTACCTATCCCCAGAATTATCTTCTAAAATGCAGAGAAGCAGGGGGTCAAAACGGGGTGGGGATACAACTTTATTCAGGATTCCTATGCCATGAAGACGAGGGGGTTTTGCAAAGTAAAGAGATAATTCACAGTGGAGGTACTACTGTTACTCTTGTATAGCACTTTATAAGCCTTTTCACCTGGGTCATGCCCCGTCTGTACCTAGCCTTCATGTGAACACATGTCTAGCCTCTTTTCTGGGGGAGACAGAAGTGACCTGGGAGGTTGGAGAGGAAGGAATGTTTGGGCTGAAGAGGCACTGAAAGGGGATGGGGAGGAAAGAGAGACGAAGAGAGAGCCCCTGGACGCTGTCAGCTCACATTGCCCAGCTCACGATGTCGCCTGGGGCTGACCCTGCCATCAGCTAGCGTGTTTGCCTGCTGACTGGGCTCGAAAGTTAAAATTGGGTTCCCGTGGATCCTGGCCAATGACTTCCTTGCCATGGGAGCGATTGCTTTTTGCTGTGTTTGCAAGATGTGAATTCATTCTTTTTTAATATCAGTAATACACAGTAAAGAGCTTAATCCAATTTACAAAGAAATAGGATCAGACAAGCCTTGAAAATACAATGTGCCTTTATGGCTCTAAGGTGATAGCGAGGGGGAAGAGTGAGGGTTACAGCAGCCGGGAAACACTTGCCACCACCATCACCCTTCCTCTTCAGGATCATGGCCCAGGGGTGACTGGGCTGCGAGGGGCTGGGAGAGTTAGGGTGCCTTCGGAGCTTTCATTCCTGCGATGCATGAAAATTGGGACATACTTACCTAGCAAGGCGCCATATTAATGTGCTGTTACCCCTCTGTGGAAATGCAGCTCCTGACCCCTCTCAGGAGAGAATCTATTTAAAGTTATTGTTCATGTGAGGAGCAGGCTGATCAACCAGCACTGCCTTTCTGGTCCCTTGCGAGCAGTGATGCTCATTTGCTAAATATGTGACCCTGGCTAGAGGCACTGTCTGCCTGGCTGGTGTGAAGGATGTGGCTCGGAGTCATGATGGGCTTGTTTTGTGGGCAGAAATTGATAAGGAGGAAAGGCTGGGGTGGATGAGACCCCCGCCCATGAAGCTGCCACAGAACAAAGGCCTATGTTCTATTTCTGTGCATGCAGGGGGGGCACCAGCTCCAGAATAGTTTTGACACCCTGATATACTGATCTGGTGAGTGGGTGGCCAGAAGTCTCCAGAAATCCAGACTCTTGATGTTCAGGCAGTAGGAGGGTGGGCTGGGCTCCCTAGTGGTGGTGGGGTTCCCACAGACTTTAGTGCTTTAGGACCATGGACATTTTTTGAATGTCAGGTATGTGCTTGGCAGTGAATGAAACCTGGTCCTGCCTTTCAGGAACTTACAAGATGACTTCAACCTAATCTGCTGAGGTTGCTGGAAGTGCATGGAAGAGAGGTATTGAACTCAGCATGGGAATTGTGGCAAGACTTACTGCAGAAGATGAGCTGAAATTTGGAGGATGAGTCATACTGGGCTATGTTTTTAAGATGGTGGGAAGGACCTTCTAGGCAGAGGGAAGAACAGGAACATCAAAGACATGTGGAAACAGCATGGCATGTTTCATGTGGCTAGAGTTGCAAGAAATGAGACCAGAGATGTAGATAAGAGCCAGGTCATGACAGGGTGGATGTGCTCTTCCAAGGAGCTAGGACTACAATCAGTAGGTGATGGGGACGCTGTCAAAGGTTTTAAACAAGGCAGTGACATGACTTAACCTGTGTTTACATAGGTCACCCTGGGGATGTCTGGAGAATGGAACCATTCTTGAAGCCAGGAGACCATGTAGGAATCTGGGACAGTCAGCCAAAGGAAGCCCAATGAGGAGTTGAACATGCATGGAATTTGATAGGGTGAAGGAGGGGAGACAGGTACAAGGATATAGGCTGGAGTGTTTGGGAAAAGGAATTCACAAGGACCAGGCGGGTTGTCAAGGCCCTAAAAAGAATTCCAGCAAGGGGCCCAGCAAAAGCTGGATCTTACAGACAGGTCTCTATTGGCAGAGATTGGGAGTGAAGGAGATAGCATGGGGAGGGTCCAGCTCTGTAAACATGTGGGTGGTGGGGGCTACCCTGAGTATAAGAGAATCTTAACTTAGGGCAGTGTGACATATTGCAGAACCTACCTTCTGATGGAGATGGGGTCAGGATGGACCTTGGAGAAGCTGATTGAAAAAAAATCTATAAGATGGAGGTCTTTGGTTACTGCAGCAGGATGGGGCTGGGATAGGCAGTAACTGGCACAGCCTGTACTTAACTGTGACCCACCCACGTAGCCACCCTGCAAGGCTACGCAAGAAACCAGCTCTCTGGAGCTAAGCAAGCCTGAGTCCCAGTCTTTTCTCAGGAACTTTTTGGCAAATCGAGGAACTTGCTTAACTCTCATAATTTCCTCATCTGTAAAATAGAGCTGATAGTACCTACTTCACCTGGTTTTTGTAAGGATTAAGTTAAATGAACAGTATATGTAAAGTGATCAGCAGGAGTAGGTTCATTTATTCAACTGATTTTTCATTCACTGTGTTCCTGTTACCATGCAAAGCACTAGAGATCCAGTTGAGAACTTGACAAACAAGGTCCTCCTACTTCTGGAGCTTCCATAGCAAATGCTCAGTCACCATCAGCAATGTTCGTTTTTTTTCTTTCTCTCCATGTCACTGCATATCCTAGAGTGCTTTGCTCACTCTCCTTGGAGTTAATCACTCATGCACTAGTTCCCACACCTGGTTTCCCCAGCAGCACCCAGGGGAGTTATTTGAAGGAGCAGATTCCAGGCCCCATCACCTGTGCACTGGATCAGAACTCCAGAGTCTCCTCATTCTTGCAAAGGTGGTTTGGTGAAGACGGAGGCTTGGCAATCACCGCCCAGTTACCAGCGTGAAGAGGGCGACGCTGGGCCTGGGATGTAACATTACAGCAGGGTAGAAACCAAGCTGGGCCGATGTCAAGAACCGAAAGGAGCAAGAACATCTGCTAGCTGTGCTTTTGGGTCTACTTGTTTCCTTGAGGGGAATTTTATGGTTATTTAATTAAAACATTCCACTTTAATCAAAGGTGTTGCTTTGACTTCTCAAGTATGAAATACAAGACTTGCGAGAGTCAAATAACTTGACTGCAAACAATTTACAAAGAGCCCTAAACAAGACATGCAAGCCATGATATGCAAGCTGAAATACAATAAATAATAAGTCTTAGAAACAAAGTGTAAACATCTGCGGAGAAACCAATTATTCCTCCTGTTATGAACATTAACCCACATTCAGTTTTGAGCCTGCGATACTCTAATGACCCTCACCATTAGCCGATTGCGGTGGAAAAATTGCAGGGGAGATCTCTTGCCTCCTCATATGGTCATCCCTCTGTGCACACGCACCCCTGGTGTCTTTCTGCTTCTTTTTTCGAGGACACCAGCCCTTTTGGATTAGGGGCCCAGATTAATGGCCTCACTTTAACTCAATCACCTCTTTGGAGATATTATCTCTGAGTTTGGGTACATTCTGAGGTACAGGGTGTTGGGACTTCAACATATGGATTTTAGGGGTACACAATTCAAGCCATAATACCCCTTTCTAGCTCCCTGGATGTTTCTGTTTTTGTTTTTATCATGGCCTGGACTGGGCTCCAGGCTACTTGAATACTCTCAGTTTCTGTCTCCACTTCTCTGCTTATGTTTCAGTCGGGTCCTAGAGAAAAATGGATCAGAGGGGCCAATAGGGACTAGTGAGGTATCTTGTCTGAAGGCCTAGAACCTGGCTGCTAAGCCCTTTGAATGTCAGGTGCAGTGTCCGCTGTCCTAGGTCTAAAAACATTCTGGAGATTCCCACATGCTTGAGGTGCCCTGGCCAGGCCCTCCTTTCCACCATCTTTCCTCCAGAAACTCTGACCCAAATTTTGCCTATCCTGTGCCAATCATAAGTTTAAATATCCGAATTAAAATTTTACATTTATTGGCCTCCTACTAGTTTCCAGATATTATACCAGCTGCTTCCACATACATTAAACTACTGAAACTGATTCAATTATGGTTTAATTCCGGAAAGCTGATGGGATTTGGGCCTGCATGTTTTAAAAATGCAAGCCATGATATAATTCTAGAACATCTTCCATGGTTCTGATAAAATATGTATTAGGAGACAAAGCACTGGCATTGGCATGTTTTTATTGTCAGTGCGGCTATGTTTTCTGGGTTCATTCAGATTGCAGTGGTTGGCTTATCTTTGGTAATCAGGGCTATAAGGATTCATGAGAAAACCAGGAAGACAGGCATGTCAAACGGCCCCGAGGATGCAGAGCCCACAGCCGAACTGCAAGCACGTTCCGGAACGGCGCCCGGTGGCAGCCGGTTTACCACCGAACCGCAGCCGCAGCCGCAGGCTCCCTGCTCTGATGTGCCACCTGTGTGATGGTCGTGCAGTTCCTCTGGCCCTGCTTCTGCAGGCTCTGTGGCTCCTGGAGAAAACGGAGCCTTCCTCAGTAGATACCAAGTCCCACCTCCCCACAAGAACATGTGATGGGCTCAGCCTTATTTGGCAAATTTTTCACATGAGGCCTGCTCATAGGCCACTGGCCAGCCTTCAGGTCAGGGAACTGGTCACCTGGCGGCATTGTGGGATCACATGGTGCTCTGAGGAGTCTCCACCGGGGGCAGGGTGACTAGCCTGTCTGGTGTAACTGACCAAAGTCACCTGCTGGCATAGAACTGTGGGTAGAGTGTTCAAGTAAACCTCAGAAGGTCATTAGCTCATTTCTGCCATGGGTTTTTTATGTGAAATGCCTTAGTTTCTTCATCTCCAAACAGAGGAGTGCGTGACAATATCTTACCTTGACTTAAGGAGCAACGTAGTGATGAGGTAGAAAGACAGAAAAGCGGCAGGGCTTCTATAATTGCAGAACAGCCTGGGTATTAGAAATGCAGCCAATAGACCTAATCAATTCAGCAGAAGACACTATTAGTACTTAGCTACAAGGCTACCAGTGAGAAAACAAGCTGGTGCCTTTTATTGTATTATATCTGAGCTGCTGATGTTCTTCCTGCTGGTAGGAGCCTGTGCCAGAGTGGTTCAGAATTACTTTGTCAAGCCTGGCTCTTTGGGAGCTGGGAGTGAAAACAGAGCTGGGGGCATTCTCTGCTGCAAATAACCAGAAAATCCACCTTGAAAAGCCGTGCAGAGTTGCAACAGAGATGAGGCTGCTGGGAATTGGCTTCAGCTTGCTCAGAAAAAAATAAAGAGAAGGAGGAGGCCGTCCTAGGAGGCCGAGTGGCAGAAACATCTCTTCAGGAAGGCAGGGGCTATTCCCAGCAGACGCCACTGCAGGAGACCTGGTGGCCAGGCAGGTAGAAGAGAGTGGGCGCCAGGGCGGACTGCTCAGTGCTTTTTGCTGCTCAGGCCAGGGGTAAGGAAGGGCTCTGAGGCAGAAAGGCAGTTGGGGAACATGCCCCAAGCCTGGCTGCTCCAAATAGGCCAAGGCCATGAGCTGTGATGAGCCTGATTGCTTCAAGGAGACAGAAGCATGGTGCTTTGGGGTCAAGAGCAGAATTCAATCCATGGGGGAGGAAATTGACCAGGACAATGGAAGGTGTCAAGACCTTACATATGCAGTCCTAGAGGAGTGGGAACTAGACTAAACCAACACCCTCCAAAGTAGTCCATCCCGGGACCTAGGGACATCTCACTAAGGGGGTTGGGGGAAAGGGGTTCAGATGGGAGTTTGGCTGTGGCTGCAGTGAAGGGACCTGCAAGGGACAGGGGCAGTTGTCCTAGCTGGTCCCTGAGACCTGGGTTGAACATTAAAATGAAGCCACTACTTAGATTTTGGTGACTTAAGAAAATCAATGGCCACTTCAGGGTTTGGTCTTCCCTGGAAAACAGAATTAAAGGTAGAGAGCTCCTTGGAGAAGAGGTGGGAGGAAAGGGAGAGAAGGAGTGTTATGGGAATGACCGGGTGTTTGTGAGCAGCTGGGGGATCCTTGGCCAAAAGGTGCCCTGCATATAGTGATTGGAGTAGGGCACCTGGAAGCTGTCGAATAAATACAATTGAAGCAGTCAGTTCTTTTGATTGGAGCCAAACTGAGCCGTGTAAAGTTATATGAAAGAAGCAGAGCCCTGGGAAATGTTTTCTTTTCTGTCCTTTGTCTCTCACTTTTCAGACATTTGTACCTTTATCAATATGTAAGTCTCCGCAGGCCTGTCGCATCTGGGAGGACAGGCTCCCCGACCAAGATAGTCAATTGCAAACCCAGTACAGCACTGGGGTGCCATCTATCACTCAGGGCTTTCCAGGAAGATCCTATTAAGAAGTCGGGCTCTTAACAGGCAAGGAACAGTGTTAATAAAAGTTCTTTTTACTTGAAAGGGCACAGAAAAAAACCAATAAATCTGAGCCCAGCTCTTTAAAAAAAAAACTTGATAAAACCAACAAAAAATCAAGTAGTTTATCCTGGTTCTAAAAGAAAGACAAGGGTTTTTCTTTCTCCTTTTTAAAGGCAGAATTAATCAATCCACCACCTCCGGCCTGGGCTCTGAATGGAACGTTAGCTTGGACTCTGGGGGTGGGTAAGGCCTCTGGAATGTCCTCTGGATAAGCTTTCCTTAAGGCAACAGAGTTAAAAGCAGTGAATTGAAATCCATCCACCAGACAGGACGGGGCACCAGAAGTGGAGAAGAAAGGGAAGGCAAGAGTGCGGTTAGGAAGCAACTCTTGAGAGAAGAAATGCAATTCCTTAAGGCCCCTTAGGGACAAGACAATAATATTAGAACAACCATAGTGGTATCAATGAGCCTGGTTCATTCGCCCTCCTCTGCCTTTGTCAGCTCCTCACAGTTAAACCCATGGGGGAGGGGAGGGGCGTCTGCACCCCCAGGTGCCGACTTAATTTACTTTCTGAGCAAGCAGGACAATGGATGCTGCCACTTCTTACTCTTCAACCAGTGGGGCCTAGGGACCAGCTAGGAAAACTGCTCCTGATCCTCTTGGGTCCCTACGCTGTAGCTGGAACCAAGCTCCCCTAGTGCAGGCCTGAGTACCCCTCCCAGAGTGACTTATCCCCCAGGTCCTGGGATGGACCACTTTGGAGGCTCTTGATTTCTCCTCTGTCCCTACTCTTCTAGAACTGCATATCTAAGGTTTGATAGCTTCTATCCTCTGGCCAAATTCCTCCTCTAGGGACTGAATTCTACTCTCAACCCCTAAGCTAGGGTCCTGTCAAAAGTACCCAGACCGTGGAAGCAGGACTACAGCCTGCTGGAGCATTTGATGGACATCTGAATTTCTTGCTGGGTCCAGCTCCTGTTCAAATGCCCAGGAGAGCCCAGAGCATAGTGCCTTCTTGAACACTTGCCCTGTTGACTTCCCCATACTCTTATTTCTCCAGGCCACCTGGCTTTCTCCTGGGCCTTCTTGCCCTGGATGGTTGAGAGTCTAGCATGCTTTCCATCTGGCCCATTCAACCAGGAAACCTGGATGAAGCCACTGTACCCCATGGAAGGTCTGGATGGAAGAGAACGAATACTTTGCAAACAATGGATTTAGATAAGTTTAGTATTAGTTAAGTTTATTCACTGATTCATTCAGTTGTTCATTCATTTAATTTTAAAAAATTATTGAGAACTTATTATATACTAGGCCTTGCAGTAGGTGCTAAGAATATAGCAATAAGCACAAAAATACTTGTCCTTATGAAAGTTATGATCTAGTAGGGAAGGTAGATAATAAATAAGTTAAAAATATACAAATACCACGGAGAGAAATAAAGTAGGAAAGAAGACAGACAATCTGGGGCAATTGTGATTTTTGATAGTGTTAGGGAAGACCTCACTGAGAAGGTGACACTGAGTAAAGACCTGGGGGATGTTAAGGAGCAAGCCAGGCCAGGTGGATACCTGGAAGAGAGCATTCTAAACAAGGGAACAGGCAGTGCAAAGGCTCTGAGGTGGGAGTGTGACTGGTGCGCCTAGGAGGCCACTGGATTGGAACAGAGAATGAGGGGGAGTCTAAGTGGGGAGTCATTCAGAGCCTGCAGGTGGATGTTGGCCTGTAAAATGAGTGTATTCATCATCTCAGGCTGCTCTAACAAAATACCATAGACTGGGTGGCTTATAAAAAACAGATATTTATTTCTCACAGTTCTGGAGGCTGGAAGTCTGAGATCAGGATGCCAGCAGGGTCAAGTTTGGGTGAGGGCCTCTTTCTGGCTTATAGATGGTCACCTTCTTGCTGTATCCTCACATGGTGGAGAGAGGAAGCTCTGATGTCTCTTCTTATAAGGGCACTAATCCCATCGTGGGGTCTCCATCCTCATGACCTCATTTAACCTTAGTTACTTCCTAAAGGCCCCACCTCCAAATATCAACACTTTGTGGGTTAGATCTTCAACATATAGCTTGGGTGGGTGGGGGACACATTCAGCTCACAACAGGGAGATTCTGCAGTGTTTCAAACACCATGAGAATTAATTCCAAAGTATGTTACCCTTCATTCAATCATCATTTAACAGTCTCATTTTTTCCAAATCCCATCCTGGACACTTTCCACAGAAGCTCTTCAGGGACTTGGAATGAGTCCTGCTTAAGAAAAACTTGGGACTCCTCTGGGTGCTGCTTTGGCAGTTGATGCAAATCTTTGTTTTCTCCACTCAGCAGAGATAGGTGCTTTTTAGCTTATAAAACTGAAAGACATCAGCTTTAGAGTTTTCCTTTGGTCATACTTCTGTGATTTTTTAAAAACGTCAGCAGTGGTCCACATGAAAAGATGTTTGGTTACCCCTTTGACTGTAGATTAGACCAAGAGGCTCTGGCTTCAGACAATACTAATCTTAACCTAGGCTGGATTTATTAAGCTGCCTGGCATCTGAGATCACAGATAAGCACATTTTCCACTCTAACCTTGGCTGTATTAAGCCTCACAGGGAAAGTAGCTAAAGGTTCAAAAAAGGAATGCTCTAAACAGTAAACCACATAAGCCTTTCTTTTCAGTCTTGTCTTTCTCCCCCTCCCCACCTTTTTGTAAAAAGTACAATCATGAAACCATCTTCAAAGCCCAACTGATCAGTGAACTGAATTATCTTGACTTTTTAAAAAGCAAGATAAACTATTTGTCCAGACTGAGAAACTGCACTGCGACAACTGGGGATAATGCACATGGAGGTGGTAGCCCCGCAGCGACTCAGCCCAGACAAGAGAGTGGATGCGCTCTGGAGGAGTGGCCTCTGTGCTTCATCCCAGAGGCGCACAGCTCGAATAGTAATGAGCACAGCTCCATGGTCCCAGCTCCAGAATTCCTGTGATTCTGGACCAGCCACTGATGCCCACACCCGAGTGGGAATTGTCAGATCTGAACTTGATCCAGTTTGATCTCTGTGTGGCCAGGATCC
Organism: Miniopterus natalensis; assembly: GCF_054644295.1. NCBI lineage: Eukaryota > Metazoa > Chordata > Mammalia > Chiroptera > Miniopteridae > Miniopterus > Miniopterus natalensis. Next base: position 43,781,712 of record NC_142084.1, read on the forward strand.
AGGCCCAAGGCCCCAGTCAGCTGCAGCATAGCCCTGGTCCCAAGGTTGTCTCGCCTGGGGCCAAAATTCACTCATTCAACAATATTGGTTGTGCACTTGTGAGACAGCATTGTTTCAGGCATTGGGACTACAGGAGGGAATTAACAAGCAAAAATCCCTGCACGCATGGAGCTTACATTCTTGTAGGGAAACACATAAGACCCAAGCTTTGATCCTGGCCCAGAGTTGCAAGGTGACTGAGGGTCAGAGAGGAGAGCGGTACCTCTCTCCAGACCTGCCTGCTGAGGGCCAAGGTGGACCGCACCAGGCTCTGGGGCCCAGGAACAGTGGTGGGTCAGCCAGGCCTGGTGCACTGGAACTTACGTGGTCTCCAAGTGGTTTGCCTCCATGCAGTCCTTGGAAGAGGAATGCTTTTTCGAACCAGTCCCTTCCAATGATAGCTAGACCTCCATCCTGCAAAGCTGAAAAGATTGTTTACTTATGAAATGCAGGATAAAACCAGTCCAGATTGCTCTGATGGTTGCAGAATAGGAGTCTGAGGTAGCAAGATGATGTGTCCCCAGAGAGAAGAAGTTGGGGGAAGGCAGCAGTAGAAGTATATGAAAGAGGGAGCCCGGAGATAAAAGGCTCCTTGAGAATCTGCTTTCTTAGCTTCCCCAGAGCTGCACCCAGCACTACACACAGCCTTAGGCCGCTCTCAGAGCTCCCATATTCTATATGCATTAAGCAAAATTCATAAAGCAGGAGAAAAATAAACTAGGTATTTCATCTGTGGCATGGATTATTTTATTTCCCCAGATAATGACTTATTACTCCAAAGCTATTAAGATAGAAGCGATGAAGCTCAAAGTCCAACAACTGTTTCAAGCCCGTTAACTGGACTGGATTTTAGTCATGGAGCTTCTTTCTAATTGAGATGGTGCACACATGCATTTGTATCTGATGTCTCTGTGATTATAAAATAAGGGGACTTGAAGGTCAAATAATATGTGTAATTCTGCACTCAATTCCAATGTGTGGGTTCTCTCCCCCATACCACCAAGCTATTCTCTGACACCAGCTGGGTGTCCTATAATTTAACTCAATTCTGACACTATCTACCTGGAGATTGAATCAGATCCCATAGGTTAAGGGCTCTTCCCACAGGATTGCCCTCCCTCCCAACTTCAGATGCCAATCACAAATCCAGGTTGTCACCTGTGCTTCTGACCCATGGCTATAGATCAAAGGTTCCACCACCCCTCCTCGGGTTCGATTAATTTGTTAGAGAAATATTTTACTCACTCGATTGCTGGTTGATTATAAAAGGATATAACTCAGGAGCAGCCTGATAGAAGAGATGCACAGGGAAAGGTATAAGGAAAGGGTGGGAGGCTTCCATGCCCTCTCCAAGCACTTTGCTCTCCTTGCATCTTCACATGTTCACCAACAGGGAAATTCTCTGAACCCTGTCTTTCTGGGATTTAATGGAGGCTTCATTATATAGGCATGATTGATTAAATCATTCACCATTAGCCAGCAATTTGACCTCCAGCCCCACTCCCAGGAGGTAAGGGAATGGGACCGAAACTTCCAACCCTCCAATCATAAGGTTGCTTCCCCTGGCAACCAGTCCCTATCCTTAGGTGCTCAACAAAGGTCACCTCATCAACATAAATTCAGGTGTGGGTGAAAGGGGTTTGTTATGAATATCAAGACATCTTTATAGCACTTATCACTTAGGAAACTCCAAATGTGTTAGGAGCTCTGTGCCAGAAACAGGCTGAAGACCAAATCTATATTTCTTATTATAAGTCACAGTATCATGGTATGTTAGCTTCAGAACTGAGTTGTCAAGGTGGGTTAGGGGACCTCTGTTGTGGGGAGCGTAGAAGAAAGCCAGGGGTAGTGAGAAATCTACCCAAAGTTTAACAGGGTATGTTGGGAACCAAGAGGGAGGGTTTCTGGTCACTCCAGGATGTCATCTAAAGCCTAAGACTGGAAATACAGGCTGTCAATTGATGACAAGCTAAGTTCAGGAAAGCACCAATTATTGTGGCTGGTCACAGCCACACTGCTACTATCTACCCCTCAGGTTACAGGCATGAGGGCTCCGGCAGGATAGGAACTGCAGTGCTTGTGAGAGGAGAGGAGTTCATCCCTGTTTGTTCCCGCCTTAGGACTGGGCTGGCCAACCTAGCCCCTTCTGTGAGCTGTTCACGAGGTGCTGAGCCTCCAGAAAGGCAGAGTGCCTGCCACCGCTGGGCTGGGGGCAGAGGCAGATGAGACATCGCTGGGCTGGCAGGTTAGCTGGGCAGAGAGGGACCAAGGGCATTTTGTGAGTCCAACTTTTGTTAATTGGAAGAAAGGATAACACAATATATTACTATAAATAATTTATTATTATATTAAGTGTTAATAGATTAACATATAATCTATTATATATGAATATATTATGCACTATAATACGTTAATATATATTATACATGTAATATATTACTATGTATCATTTTATATTAATAATATTTCAAAATTCTTCTGATCAGATTTTCTGTACTAAGAGAAATTTTCTTCAACTAAGAGAATTTTTCCTGCAGAAATATAACACTAGTAAGAAATCTAACCATTTTGTTTCTTTAAAGCAAGGGTTAGCAAACTATAGCCTGTGGGCTGAATCCATCTAGCTGCCGATTTTTTATGGCCACTGAGCCAAGAATGGTTCTTACTTTTTTGAATAACTACATTTACATGGTTATGTACATGCCTATGTGATACCCCTGTTTTTGCCTCTTGGCCTGCAAAAACTAAAATATTGACTATTTAGCCCTTTAAGAAAACTTTTGCCAACCCCTGACCTAAGACTTTTGAGACTCATTTTCCAAATTCTGCTCTTAAATGTGTAGCCAAATTGAGACCAACCTCTGGCCAAATACATTCCAACAAAAACATAAAGGCCATTTAGTAATGAGGCAAGGCTGCTCATCATGTTCAGTTTTCACACAGCAATAGCATCACACACACAAACACACATGCATTTCCCATGTTGGAAATGAGAAAGCACTACTGCTCTTGGTTGGATTTTTCTATTGCACAAACTCTCCATCTGGTATAAGAAGTCCTGAAGCAATGTGATATAGTTGTGTCTCATTCCAGCTGCCAGACAGAGAAGACCTAGCATGTAGAGCTCAGTGTGTCACTGGCTCATGAATGTGGCCCTTAAACACAGAAAAGGGGACACATTGGCAGCCTGCTGCAATAGGGTTCTGTGGCTTTAAAGAGGCCTCTGTATTGTATGTGCATCTAAGTAATTGGAACTTGGACTCCTCACATCTTTTTTAGCAATGACATTGTAACAGCATGGACCCATCCATTCATCATCATGTCATCCTTATGAAAATGGTTTCCAGTGGTCAGCTTGTCATAGTTAATTAGTCTTCCAATGTATGAGTTCTCAGAAGCAAAGAGACTTTGAGGGCCAGGTTTTCAGATACCTTTGGCAGTGAACTCTAGAGGTGTCTGATCTCTCCTGCCTTTTAATTAGAGCACTTTCATCTAAGAGGGAGAGTGTTAGAGGTATAGCTAGCCTGGTTCTGCCTCCTGTTCTCAGTTCTGCAGCTAACTCATAGCAGCCACAAGCAAGCCAATGATTCTCTAAGGCCTCAAATATGGAAATCCAGGAAGTTCTAGAGTAGAATGTGGTTAGCCGATGGCTGTTCAAATGAAGATATTAAAATTTTAGTGTGAAAGATACTGTGTCAGATACTGCTGTGAGACCCCAAAATTCAGTAGTTCCAAAAAGAAAAACAGCCATTTGTTTAGCTCAAGATTCTGTAAGTCATCAGTTTAGTCTGGGTTAGAGGGGGTCCCTCAGGCATCCAAAGTCAATTGTGTGTTTGTGTGTCGAGTAGGTGGTTTTGCTAATTTTAGCTGGGCTCTCTCAGATATCTCAGGACTTGGCTAGGATGATGGGGCTATTCACATCTGGTCCATGTGGTTTCTTATCCTCCATCAGTTATCTCAGGTATTCATATGGCAGGGACAGGGGTTCCTAGAGAGGCAGTGGATACATGCAAGGTCTCTTGAGGCCTAGACTTGGAACTGGCAAAATATTACTTCCATCACATTCTAGTGGCCAAAGCAGGTCACAAGGAAAGTCACAAAGATGGCCCAGATCCAAGGGGTGGTGAAATAGACTCTACCTCTTGCTGGAGAAAGCTTCAAGGTCATACCTCAGGGGCATGCATGCAGCAAGGGGAAGAACTGTAGCCATTTTTTGCAATCTACCACTGGGAGCCAAGACATCAAAGAACATGTGTAAGGTGTGCAGCAGCCCTCTGCTACCAGAGCAGGTGAGGTGGGGTGAGGTCATTACAGTGAAGCCTGGATGCTAAGCCCATAAGCAAGGGACCAGCATTATCACTCTGGTCCCTGGCATCCTTTCTGACAGAAGAGGGTAAGGGAATCCCAAAGGGGAAAGTCAGACATGCAGTGGATGGGTAATGTGTGACCGATGCCCATCTGAGTTTGGGCTTAATTTAGGAAAGAAAAGGAAGACGGTATGTCCCATATACATTGAATCCCAAGCGTGAATACAGGCTCTGGCTTTGATAGCTTGGTGGAGAAGAAACCTCAAGAAGCAGTACTAAGGGCAGATGCTAAGGGCAGAGTCTTATGGGTAGACATAACTAACTGTGGTTTAAAACCTTACTAACTAGGTGACTTTGGGCAAATCACTTAACTTCCTTAAGGCTCAGTTTCCTCATCTGTAAAATGAGATGACATAATGCACCTCAGAGGGTTGTAGGAACAAATAAAGGCGGTAACAGAAGTGAAATACCTGGGGCAATACCTGGCATAATGATTGCTCCCCATGAGTGCTCACTGCTGCTATCTCTAATCCCTACGGGCATTGACTCTTCATGGGTGATCCACAAGTCTTCCTATTTTTCAGTCTTGGCCACATTTATGAGCTCTCCTCCTGGTACGTTACACCAGCAGTTTCATGTGATGTCCCACTGTCAACCCAAACTCAACATACATATTAAAACGAAGCAAGTTTGTCCCTTCAAACCACTCTCCTTTCCCAATTTTTTTATACCTGTTCATTCAGAGCCACCATTTATTTTTAGCCACCTGGATTTGTCAGTGTGGTTATCTTGGATTCTTTTATTTCCCTTAGTCCTCTTATCAAGTTATACATCAATGTGACAGGTCTCTTACCCTTGTCTTTCTAACTCCATTTCCTTTACTAAATGCAGAATCTGGCTTCTTCTCTTGATGCTTTGAGCATAGATATAGAGTTCCTACAAGTTTCCCTGCCTTCCCTGTCTATGCAGTATCCCATTCTGCACAGGGTTGCAAAATTAACCTCCCAAAGGACAATTCTTTGCTCAAAACTATCAATGGTGCCTCACTACTTATAGAATGACAGCCAAACACTGAGCCTGTCATTCAAAGTCCCCCAAATCTGACCCAGTTCCCATTGCTAGACTTATCGTCAAAGACTCCAGGAAAATCCTCTTGCATTGTAATCATTTGTATACTTGTGTTCTCAGTAAGAGCATATGTCTCTAGAACAGGGTCAGCAAACCACAGGCCATTCCCTATGGCCCACAAAGCCTACAATATTGACTATCTGGCCCTTTATAGATGGTTTGTGGACTCATGCTCTCTAGGGTGAAGCATACCTTAGATCACTTTGTTCTTCCTATAGAACTGTGCGCTTGTCAATAAACATTATCTGAATGAATGCTCCACATACTGACCCCTAAGCACTCCTGTCCTTTCTTGTTCCTGTAAATTGTTTCCCCCTTGCTGTTTACCTGGATAAACCTTGTTCCTGTAAATTGTTTCCCCCTTGCTGTTTACCTGGATAAACCTTCCAATACTCTAAGACCCACATAACATCCTCTGGGAAGCCTTTCTGATGACTTCCGCTGAATTCCAAATTCCAATAACACTAACCTGTTTGTATGACACTAAATCTTCTGCTCCCAGTTGGTTGTTTGCATCAGAGAGAGTCATAAACCTGATCGATGCCCATTGCTCCCCCATGAGTGGCTCTCTTCTCCCCTTTAGAACTCAGCAGATATTACCTGGCCTGGGGAGTTTTCTCTCTCTCCTCCCTTCCTCTCCCCACCCAACTAGGTTAGGATTTCTTTGTGCTCCCACAGCTCCCTGAACTTTCCCATCATGGCTCTTATCTTTGTGTATTGTAATCATTAATTTTCTTCCCAGATTCTCCAACTGTACTGAGAGCTCCTTGCAGGCAGGGTCAGTGTCTTAGTTGTTGACGTGTTCCAAGTTCCTGGCACGGTGCTGGCTTGTGGAGACATCCAGTTAATATTTGGAATAAATGGTTGATCAATCAATGGCTGTTGATTGACGTCATGGCTGAATAAATATCTGGTACCACTCCTTTGCTCCCCTACTTACACACTTCAATTCTCTGGCTTCTCTATTATGTGTAGTCATTTCTCGTAGTTACATATCTATGGGTAGTCTGTGTCTCTGGGTATTAGTAAATAACCATCAATTTTATATGACTGAAGTTATCAGGCCAAAGTTGGGGCACCCTGGGAGACACCAGGCGTGGAGATCCCCAGGTCTCTGGTGAGAACGACAAGTACCTTTTTTCGATCCACAGGTGTGGGCTTCTAAAGTCAACAGCAGCGCTTCCTCTGTATGCATTAAGCATTCCAAAGACAGCCCGGCTGCTGAATAAAGATCCAGGCCCAAATTCCAGCACATTCTTAACCAGCTTTGCAAATCCAGCCTGAGCTCCACGGTCACCTAGAGTAAAAATGATACTGAATGTTTGAACCTGGAAACCTTTTGCCAAATGTTGGGGTGATATAACAAATCACACACAGTATCAGAAATGGAAAGTGGCGTCCTGGAGATGGGATAGGCCACTGAAAATGAGAAGTAGGAGCCTCATTCAGCAGACAGCTCCTTTCCCACTCTTGAGTTTCTCCTGGAGCCGTGTGCTGCTCAAGGCCCCTCTCCTCCCACCTCGCCCTCCCCTCCCTCCCCTCTCCTCCCCCTCCTCCTCCCCCTTCTCCGTCTCCCCAAGTTCCCATTCTCTGCACGTGCTGCGGGCTTCCACAGGAGCCAACTCCATGGAGTTAGAATGGAAATGAAATGGAGAAGAGAGAGTACAGACATTTGGCATTTTAAAAATGCCTTTTAAATGTCTACATAGATGGTGTATTACCCTGTAGCCTTTTCAAAATCTGTTACCTAAAGAAGCCCAGCCCCGGAAAACCCTGGAACGTGCCGGGGGAGAAAGGCAGCAAAGCCAACACCTGGCGGAGGGAAGCATCTCCACTTGCTTCAGGAGATGTGAGAGCCGGGAGACAAGAAGAGCGAGCAGAATGTTTTGCTCGTAATTCTGATTTATCAGTCATGTGACAAACAATATAGTTTTTGCCACTAAAACAGTATGCAAGGTGGGAGGATTATTGCTTCGAGGGCAGGCACAAATGGGCACAGATTTCTTCAGAACGGCATAGAGTCACTCACTGTCTCAAGTGAGCGGTCAGGATTGCAAGTTAAGTTGAAATAGGTACTTTCACAGAGAACCACATGGCCCATGGACGGTCCCCAAGGCTTTCCTCAACTGCCGCATGCCCCTGCGACACCCCGGGGTCCAACCAAAGCAAAGGATCTACTGGGGCTTCAGCTCCAAACTCCAGACGAGAGTGGTCCTGAGTGATGGACAAAAGGTGCCTGAAAAATTTGTTTTTGCTTTTCTTTTCCAAAGTTCGTACCCGAGTCGTACTTGTCAGGAAAGACCAACCCAGAGCACAGCAGCCACTGACAAGAATCAGGCAAAAAGGGGGATGAGCCCCAATAACTCGAGTAAAGCTGGTCTTGTTGGAGGCCAGATGGAGGCCTGAGGCCGGTAGCCACCTGAGTCTCCCCAGCAGCTCTGGGCCTGCTTCTCCCCAGCAGCGGGGAAAGTGAGAGTGCTCAGCCCTGCAGCCCCCGAGGCCTCAATCCAGGACCTCAGCCAGAGGGTAGAAGCCAGGCCTAGGCCTTGTTTGCACTTGGGGCAAAGAGCAGAGGAAGGGGTGGAGAGGTGCCTGCTCTGCTGCTGGAGGCCAGCAAGGAGCACTCGGTGGACAAATCGAAGCGAAGCAGCAAACAACAGCAGCAGCAACAGTAGCAGCAGCAGCGAAGCGGCGTGTGGAGTGGAGAAGGCTCACTTCTGCGGAGCCCCTGGCAGGCTGAGGTGCTGCCCTGCCCCGGGGAAGCCTGCAAGATGAAGTGTTGCCGCTCCAGTGATACCGGATGGGCGAGGACGGCTGCGGGGAGCCTGGAGGACGCCGCGAGTCCCGCGCGATGGGCCCTGCTCCTAAGGGACCTCTTCACTCATTATTGGCTCATCCTTTAGCTTGAGCAGCAGATCTGGTTTCAAAAGGGGGGGGTGTCAGACTCTGTCACCGATGCTGGGGCAGAGAGAGAATGGGCACCGTGGAATTCATCTGAGAACCCCACTGCCATCCTCTCTAAGCCCCTGTCTCCCTGATCGGTAACGTTAGGAAATGGTCTATCACTTGACTTTGAGAGCTGCTTGTTGTGCTTACTTTGGAAGGCTCTGGGCTTCCCCTCGCTCCCCCCCCCCCCCCCCCCGTCTCTGTCTCTCCTCTCCCTTCATTTCCCAGGCAGCACCTCCATGCTTCTCAGAGCAGCTCCGGGAATTCTGTCCTGAGACTTCCTGCTCATCCATTTGGAGACAGCATGTCAACTGGTTGCTTTGCAAAATGAGGACAAAGTGACGGCTTTTACTGCTCATAGTGTACAGTCCAAAGCCGTTCCAGTGGCCCGTAGTGTAGCACAGCTGTCCCCAAGGCTGGCTGGGTGGCAAGAAGGGTCAATGGAGAGTGGGGGGAGGCCTCCCATGCTTTCCATTCTCTTTTCCAATGAACCGGCATTTATGCACCAGAAAGAGCAGCTACGTTTCTAGGTTGCATGCTTCTCTTAGTGAAATGATTTAAAGCCATGTGCATATAGCACACACATTTATTATGACGTGGGTCCAAGCTGGGGATGCGTCCGTATGCACACACACGCAATCACCTCTCGGCATCTAACAGTCAAAAATAGTGCAGCCTTGTAAAAAAACAAAGCTACCTTCCTCCCAACTCCTGACAGGGAAAATGTCCTTAAAATCAATGGGAAAGATTCACTCTGCACACCTGTGCAATGGAGTTTCTATGAATCAGACCAATCTCAAGTCTCTCGGGTAACATCAGACCTGAGAGTGATGTTCATAGTCCTGGCATTCGGAAGCCTGGCTGCTTCCCAGAGATTTACTCAGGCGGCTCTCCAGGCACCAGGGCGTGGAACTTCTATTTATTCACTCCAAAGAAACAAGCAAACAAAAAGTTAGCCCTGACACCAAGTTAATCAAAAAGTTTTTAATAGAGTACTTGAAGGACCCGAGGCAAATGCTTAGAGCCATAAACAGGTGGCACAAATCATTTCCAGCCTTGTTAGAGAACACAGAGCTCGCTGCTGCGGGAGATTATTGCCTGCGTAATTAATCTGCTCGTTGCCACCCCGGCACTTATTCATTCGGGGGCATGGAATCCCATCTGTAAGGCCAGTTGTTAGAATTGGTGAGAGAAGACTTCCTTCTTTCTTTATTTATTAGAGGAGAGAGAGCAGAAGGAGCCTTTGTGGTTATATTTCAGGTCAAAGCAAATCAAATACACCTCTAGGCCTTTAGTATTTGCAAGAGGCCAAGGGGCTGGTGCAGGAGGGCCTGTTACTTTCATATTCATGAAGAATGTGTGTGTGTGTGTTGTGGCAACGTCTAATGGTGGAGCTTGCAGGTCATGAAGCTACTCTCTAGGTGTAGAGTGAGATGTTGGGAAGCAATGATTCAATCAGGCAGCGCTGCGCTAGTCCACATGGTATGACACAAGAATTAGAAAAAGGCAGCCTTGCTTGAGACGTCTTACTTCCATCTGCTGGAAATTGTCATAGGGCACTGAATATGTTAGAACAAGACACTTTACTGCCACCTGCCAGAAAACTGTCATAATAAAAATACAAATCTACACTTTCTTTGACGTGAAGGCCACCTCTTTAAATGTGTCATTCTTGTGGATCACATGATCTAAACAATTGTACATTCCGGCACTACTGATGCAAACTTTAGCAAGCTACTTGGGGAATCCTAGCTAGCTAAGTGAAATAAATACTCAGCTTATAACATACACTACAATAATTTCAAGTGGTTTAAATAGGTAAATTTTTAAAATAGCAGTATGAATTTGATTATTTTCATAGAAATGGATTTTTAAGCATAAAAATAGTTTTTAAAATGACTAAGGAAAATAGATAGGTTTGACTCATAAAAGTTTAAAGCTTCAGTATGTATGTAAAAAAAGAAAAACATTATAAATCAAATTTAAAGTAGACAACTGAGGAAAAATATCCTCCACAAATATGACAGAGGATTAATATTCTTAATAAACTGATATACTTTGATTAGGAAAAAACAAGGTGTCAAAACAATAGAAAAATTTTTGTGAGTTATTTATTTACAGAAGAGGCAATAACTAACTAATAAAATGTTTAGCTTTATTAGTGATCAATGAAGTAAAAATTAAAATACTCATTAAATATTTTTTTATTTATCAAATCAGAAAATTTTAAAAACTGTTAACTCATAACCTTTTGATTTCTAGGCCTTCTACAACAATAGGACATACATCCATCCTTCCAGACGTGGGCAATGTGTTTTAAAAGTAGGTTAGTCTAAGCAGTTTTTTGTAGATGCTCTCTGTTAGGTTAAGGAAAGTATTTTCCATTTGTAGCTGGTGAACAGTTTTGATTACAAATGACACTTTAATTGTTTGCTTTTAAAACACTAGAAGATTTACAGGACAACTTGTCCTTCACCTTAAATTCTAGTCAGTGTGTTGTTCTGCAGGAGGTCTTGCCCAACAGATGGAGACAAGAAAATGAAAATCACAGGAAAATGGATTAAAAGGAAGAAATGACATTGTCATCATTCACAAATAATATGCTTTTTGGATGTAGAAAATCCAAGAAAATCTTCACAAGAACTATTAGAATTAGTAGATATTTCAGCAAATATGCTAAATGCAACTACTATACAAGTGCAAACTAATGTGTCATTAATATCACCATGTCTAGAGGGACAAATCCATTGTCACATTGTTAGAGCAGGCCTAGATATAGTGTTTACTATTATTATAGGACACAGTACTTACTATTATTTACATACCAACATGGACACCCTCTTAAACCAAAGCCTTTCTAGAAAAGAAGATTAACATGTGCATATGGTTTCTAAAGGCCAGTTGGGAACATTCCAACATGTTAAGAGTGGCTAACTCAAGGGAGTAGAACTTTTTGGATGGCTTTTCATTTTCATATCTGTAATTATCTGCTTTATAAAATATATACAATAAGCAGTACCGTTTTCTAATCTGGAGAGGGAATATATTTTTTTAATCAAAAGGAAGGCATTGGATAAAACCCCCTTCAGCATCTATACTTACCCTGCCACCTCCCTAAAGAGGCATTCTAACTAGTCAGAGAGTTCTTACTAATCCAGACGGCTTTCTGCCTCATTAGACCCATCTTACTTTAATCCTTACCTGAAACAATTTTTTTTCTTCATTCTTTGGTAGTATATGCCTTAATTTCTCCTAGTCTGCTTCCTATAACTACATCCTTAAATCATGTGATATACATATAAATAGATATACACACATACATACATACTTTAGCTCCCCCAAAGCCCAGATTATAATAACTTGACCTAAAAACACAAAATCTCACACTTCCACAGCCCTTGATAGCATGGCACTGCAATAGCGAGCAGGCCTGCCTATAATGCACAGTGTGGGCCATAGCTGGAGTGGGAAGGTGTCACACTGTCTAAAATTCCACCACTAAAACCTTTAGGTTAAGTATTATCCTCTTTTGGTCCCTTTTAAAAGATTTAACCCTACTGAAAGTGACTAAGACATTAAACAGTTCTCTTGTTTAAAATCTCCCTCATATAAGAAGGGAGTAGAGGAGGTAGACAAAAACAAAACAAAACGAAAAACCAGTTTCTCATAATTTGGACTAGGACCACATGATAGTGAGTTCCTATCTCTTGTTGTGGCAAGAAAGGATCTTGGGAAGATCAGGAAGGAGATTAGCTGGTAGGTCCCATGATATGCTAATGCTACTTTCTACTAAGAAAGGCCGTATCAAATTATTCTGCCAGTGTCTACTCTGTAGAAACTATTATGATCCAGTCTTCCTGAATTTCGACAAATCCTCCCAGTCTTACATCCATGCACTTGGCTCATAAAAGTGAACATAAAACCTTGGGAAGCATCTTTTGCTGGGTAGAAGTTGCTAGGGTAAGGAAGTTTCCTGTGCACCCCTCACCTCAGAGCAAGGGGCCCATGCGGAAAGCAGTGGAAGAGCCAATCTAACTCCCTCTGCCCAACCAACAACCCTGAAAAAGTCTGGGCTGTGTGCAAGGTAGCCCATTGATGTGTCTGCAGCTCTAGCTTCTCACTCAAACCCTCTGCATTTTGGTCCAACATGTTTAGCTCCTTGGCCTGTTCAGGTTGGTATTTAGGTTTATTAACTTAGGGATTCCCATCAATAGGCATAGAGAAGTCTGGGAAAGCCAGAAAATCTGAGTAAAACCTGGCCATCTTAAGTGATCTGAATTTTTTTCCCAAGCCCCACAGGAATTTTAAAATAATTGGAGATTGAGTCAGTCACACAGCCATTCAATCAGTAAACAACTATCGAGCATCTCCCCATTATGAGGTCCCTGCTAGGTCTTGGAGATGGGTTGGATACAGCATAATTTCTGTCCCAAGACCTCAAGTAAGCAAATAGCCATGAAACAAAACAGCAAAAGAAAAAGATCATGGGAGTTTCAAACCAACTTTGTGACAGAGCTCTAGGATTAGGCAGGTGAGTTGGAATCCCAGGTCCAACACTTCCTAGCAGTATGACTTCAGGCAAAAATATAGTAGCCCACATTTATGGAGCATATGCCAGGCATTGTACCAAGCGCTCTAACACGTATTATCTCATTTAATCTTTACCATAATAACCAATAGGAAGTGCTGTTGCCCTTTTACAGAATGGGATTAGAAGCAAACTCTGAGATAGAGTTTGGGGTGCAAGGTATTTATTAGGAATTGGTACCTGTGAAAGGAAAATGAGGGAGGAGAATTGGGCAGATGTGCCAGAGTATCCCATGCTGGGATGAAATGGCCAGGCATTATCGACTGACTTCCCTCAGTCACTAGATGAAGGCTGCCCCAGGAAGAACATAACCTCCAACAAGGCTCTTTGTAGCTGAGAGAGATTCCAAAGGAGCCGATAGCTAGAGGCTCTTTGCTGACTGCTCTTCCACAGCTGGGCCATGAGTCCTGAGAGGTATCTCTCTATGTCTATTTCAAGTACTTACCTTGCCAAACTATTATAAGGATTAGACATACTTGGCCTAGATACTCGCTCAATAAATTGTGGCTTTTGTTATTCAACACAGAGCCTAGGCAGGGGAAAATGCTATGGTAGCTTCCAGAGGATATGATTCAAGGAAAATGTCATCCATATTGATTGGACCTTAAAACCCTGTTTCTCTCCTTGCCTGTCAGTGGCCAATGTCATGACACTAAGGCTGATCCACCTACGAAAGCTACAAAGTACAGAGTGATGAGGCCAAAGAAACTGCCACTCATAGATGGAGGTGGTACTGTGAGAAAAAGGAAGGTGTGATTTGTGGTGTGATTTTCTTAAGGTAATCTAAGATGGAATTTGTGAGTTTTGAGCATTTAGTAGAAATATTTTGTAAGATGGTGTTGGTGAGAAAGTGCCTTGGGTGGGTGGTGGGTCACTTGTTATTCAACAGTGGGATGGTACACAGAGAAGAGGTGGTTGTAGCATTTTGGGATCTCCATGGGAGCTGAGCTTTGTAGGAGCCAAGACGGAGTCTATGGGGACATCATGGTCAGTCTAGAGGAACCGTGATGGAACTGTAGTTACTAAGAAAGCCCACGCTTTCCAATTACTCACAGCAAGATTTGTTCTTAAAAATACAAAATGACAATTGAGACAATGAGGAAAGAGTGTTTTCCAATTACTCACAGCAAGATCTGTTCTTAAAAATACAAAGTGACAATTGAGAGAATGAGGAAAGAGCCTTTGGAACAGCCCTACCTCTTACCTGTCAGGGTTTGTATCAGAATCTGATGTTTTCCTGAACTTCCATGGTGTGATTTCAAGCAATTACACCTCTGGCTTTCAATCCCTGCTTTATTTATGTCATCTAGGAATTCCCTTTGTCCTTCCCTCCTTTCTTTTTTCCCTCCCTCCATCTCTCCCTTTTTCTATTCCTTTCCTTTGAATTTCTCAGCTACCTATTTAAATTTATTTAACAATTTTAATCTAACATTTCTAATTTTGTAATGGAAAGAGGCTTTGTTAGTCTGGTTTACTTTTTTTGTCAGAAATTGAAGACCAATACTCAATTTTGCTTGCTGTTATTTTAAAGCTAAAATTAAAAGCAAAGAATTTTTTCATTTGATCACAAACTCCTTGCAAACATATTTTTAAATTGCAGTATATTTAATTTCATGAATATACCATAGTGAATTTAATTATTCCCTTAAATGAACATTTATATTTCTTCACTTTTAAAAATTAATTATTTATGTTGAGGTTGACACAGACTGTAAATATTTTTTCCACATTTTGGATTATTTTAATGTCTTTATTTATTATTACCCTATTTCTTTCATAATGAAATTAAGTGGATAAAAATTTACATACAGTAAAAAAAAGAACTGAGTTTTTAGAAAAGAAACTATTGATAGGAAAACAATAAAACAGGTATAGGTTTAGCACAGAAAAATTAATTGTATTTTTCTCTTGCAGTAAGCCGTAAATCTAAGGTGCCTAGAGTCCTAGGGGGAGAGCGAAACATGAGTTTCACAATGTCCATAAACTAAAGCCAAATGAGGGTTCAGGAGAAGTGTATTTTTTCCCCTAATACTATTTTGGGCAAAGAAGAGACCCATAGTGTAATACTGACGTGTAATTCGGTAACGGTGGTTCTAAGAGAGGTCATCAAAACAATGTTTCACATGTACCTCTCTCCAGAAGTCTGGCTTCATGCATGGGCCACATTCAGAACATCTGCACAGGGTCTTAATCTGGAGACAGTGACACTCCTGAACTTGTCTGCTGAGTTCGTGTGTTGCATTCCGAGACATAGAGCGGCAATTTTCAACCCTTTTCATCTCACGGCACACATAAAAGAATTACTAAAATTCTGCCACACACCAAAAAAAATATTTTTTGATGATCTGACCAAAAAAAAAAAAAAGGTATAACTTTGATTCATTCACACCAGATGGCTATTGTGTTGGCTGCTGTCATTTTCTTTTATTTGACAGTTTGAGGGAAAAGAAGTCAGTGCCCCTGACTAAATAGTCAGGTATTGCACGTTTAAAAAATTCCTGTGGCACACTGGTTGAAAATCGCTGGGTGGAGATTTGAAGCTGCTGCCCTTCGTCCTGTCTTTCTGGGAGCGCTGGGCCTGCGTAGCAGCCACTCCATCCTCAGCTCCGAGGGGCTCCAGCGGCGCCCCCTCCCTGCGGCTGCAGCGCCCACGGGCGGGCGTGAGGCTTGAGTTAGCTGCAGTAAGAAGGAGCTCATTTATCCCTTGGCTCTGTAGATCTGAAGAGGAAGCGCAGAGCTCTGGTTGCCACTGGAAGCCTCTGGGAGCCAGCCTTAGAATGAGGCTGGTGCCGAGATGGCAGAATGGAGTAGCAGAGAGTGGGTCCTTGATGACGCCATTCGCCGCCGATCGCACCGCGCCTGGAATCAGCTCACCTCTAGGTTCCAGCTGTTTGCAGATGTTTTCTTCTAGTTTCAGGCAGTTTGAGTTATGGTTTTGATACTTGCGTCAGAAAGCTGGTCCCGGGATACACAACTATCGTCAGGAAATCTATGACCAAAAAAATGTGAACATCATTGAGCTATAGATTCAGCTGATAATCATACATTTTTCTCAGCACTGGGCACTGTCCTCAGCATTCGACGTGCATTTCTTTATTTTATCTTCACAAGAACTCAGTGTGATTGGTATCATTATCGTTATTCCCATTTTACAGATATAGAAACTGACTCATGAGACTTAAGTAACTTGGCCAAGGTCACTCAGCTACTGAACTCAAGAAGCCTGGTTCCAGGGCCTGGACCAATCGCCACTGTACTACACTGCCTCTCAGTAAATGCATGCACTTTCGACATAAGAACATTTCTCCCAACTCATAAAGGCCATGATAGTAATCCTCGGCAGGAATCTGGAGGACAGCTGGTTGGCAGATGTACAACTTCAACAGTCCCCGGGGCAGGGAGGGTAGCGTAATGGTTAGGGGCGGGAACGGGCATTCAGATAACCTGCGGCGAATCCTGATTTGCCACTTACTAGCTCTGCGATTTAATCTGCAGGAGGCTCATTTTCCTCAACTATCAAATGGCCGTGGTAACATGAAGCTCTCAAGGTTTTATAAGGATTACATGAGATGGCGGCCAGTGAGTAAGATTTTCTCATTGAAAGACCCCAATTTAGGATGAAGGACCTCTGGCCTGTGCAGGAGGATGAGGTGGAGGGGTGGGTTAAAATGCAGGGGCTCGATTCACATGAGTTACCTCGAATAGGCAAATAATAAAGACAGAAAGTAGAGCAGAGGAGACCAGGGCTTTGGGGGAGGGAGGAAGAGGGAATGAGTGTTTCACAGGTAGAGAGTGTCTGAGACGATGAAAAGGTCCTGGAAACAGTGTTGATGGTTACACAACATTGAGAATGTACTTAATGCCACTGAACTGTATACTTCACAAAGGTTAAACTGGTAGATTTCTGTTGGGTGTATTTTATCAGAATTTTTTAAATGTGGAAAAAGAAGTAGGAGCTTGTTACTGGTTAAGGGGCAATAGGGAAGATGACAACTGACTATGAACAACAGCACGAGCAGAAACTGGCGTGAAAATTTAAAACCCATACAAATAACAGGATTATGTTTTAGAGCAATTTTTGCACATACCTATCTGATCATAATCGTTGGTTGCATAATAAAAAGGTCAAAGGAATCATGAGATAGAAAGGATACTGAAGGTAATTTTTTTTCATTGCCTTGCTGTTTGAAAAAATATACTTACTTGGGCCCCTTCGGTGGGCTTGCGCTGGGGTGGAAGGGTTGCTCACAAGGTTGAGTGCCCTGTCTAGATAGGGGTCAAGTTTCCCCTAGAGGCCCCACTTACTTCCCCTGTCCTTACTGCGCCTGTGGTTACGTTTCAGCCTTAAAATTAAAAAGCGTCTCTAAAAAAAGAAAAAAAGCACATGACCTTCTGTGACTAAAAGAAGAAAAAAACCCGTAGCTCTAAACTTTTAAAAGAAAGTGCATCTTTATAATAACAATAAAATCCTCCCAATCAAGCCTTTAAGAGGCAGCCTGCATCCCTGTCTTTGCCCGGGGCCCATAACTATCCTCGGCTAATCTGTCTCTGACATATAAGAGCTGCTATTTCCATTCTTATAGCTCCATTTTAAACTCTATTCAAGACATGGGGAGAGGGAACACTGAATGGGAATAAAGAATGAATATTTGAGATTGGGCCAAGGGAAGAGGACGATGGAATCGCTGACTTGTAGAATAGATGCTTCTGGAAAGAAAAATAAGTAAGATCCACAACCCTCAGATTTGTTCACGGCTCGTTTAGACAAACCTCTGAGACTGGCGGTCACATCCAAGCCAGTCATCTACAGAATTCCACACCCATTCCAGTCCTGTTGTATGTGAGGTGTACCATCCCAGAGGGCTGTTCTGAGGGGCAAATGGGGGACCAGATGGCCCCCTCCTTAATGAGCCGAAAACAAGGGGAGTTTTTCACTTGCTGGGGTAAGCACCAAGGTGAGAAACAAGAAGAGGGTGTCTGGGAGAACTGTGAGTCCCCACCTACGTGCCCAAGGAAGGCCACAAAATCTTTTGTGCAAGAAATCTTTAAAAATAAGAAAGATATTTAATGGCTCATGATGACTTCATTTTAGCTCTGTAGTAAAGGTAGATACTTCTAAAGAGACCTGTGGTGCTGTGTCTTCATGAAGCTGATATTTGTGTTAAATATGGACCTTTGGAGGGCACTTTGGAGGGATGTCTGCCCAGCTCACATAGACCCCTTTCTCTACGACCTGCCTTTTCCACGTGGGTGGGGGGAGGCAGCCATATCTATGCTAACTGGTCCTGTCCTCATGACTACAGTTGATTGGACCCCTCACTCCCAGAGATTTAGAATTGAGACTTAGTGTCTAGATTGGTTTAGTCTACTTACTAGAAGTAATATAAACTCAGAAGCCATGGAAATACCATTCTTCATCACATGTCTATGGAAAAGCCGGAAAAGTGGTCTGTTTAGAGATACAGAGCTGAGGGTAGTCTGGTTCCTGTCATTTCTCTAGTCTCAGTTCTAGCCCTTTTTAACGGACTATGCTTGGTTTCTGTGAACTATGTCATAATCTTTTCAACAAATCATTTTTACATCTTAAACTAGCCAGAGTTGGTTTCTATTGCATGCAACTAAAATAATTGTATTTTCAGCTTAAATGTGGGGTATGATATCTGTGTCTGCAGAAGATTGCTAGACTGACAGTTGTGGAAGGGACCACCTCTGAGTCTGCTATCTCAGAGTAGCTCCAATGCCAGAGGTGCCCATGGCAGAGATGCTCAAATGTCGCTTCCCGGGTTCTACCTCCTATTGTCTTTAGATCCCAGCTGGATGGGAAGATTATCAATGGACACAAAACTAGGAGTTACCTTGATCATGATTTCCTCAGCCTCCCTTCCAACCATCCAATCCATCTCCAAATCTTTTTTATTCTACTTTCAAAATCCATCCAAGGTCTATTTACTATTTCTGTGTGCAGAGTGGCTACCCTACTCTAAGCCATCAGTAACTTTTGTTTGGATTACTGCGATGGCCTCCTAGCTGGCCTCTGGTCCTGTTGCATCCACTATCCACCCCCATCCCAATACTTTATCCACATGGACACTAGATTGAGCTCTTAGAAATATAAATCAGATCAAGTCACTTTCCTGTTCAAAATATTCTATATTAAGATGTAGCCTATGCTGATGTAGCCAAAATACAAGAACTCAAGCAAAGGGAGTGAGCTGGCTCAGGGCAGGTAGGTGGCCAAGCTGTGTGCAGTCATGCAGGGACCCATAGTTTTGTTTTCATGTTGTTCACCATAGCACAGGGTGTTGCCCTCAAGGCCCAAAGTCAGAGCTGGCTCTAGAGCCATATCCATGTCCCAATCACTGGGATGGGGGAAAGAGAGAGGGGACACTAATGCCTAATCATTTTAAGAGCAATGCCCAGAAATTGTGCACATCACTTCTGCTTATATTTCATTGACAAGAACTTAAGCACGTGGGCCACATATTTATGCAAAGACAGCTAGAAAATGTACTTTCAAATAGGGTGGCAACTCAAGGGCTAAAAGGAAGGGGAGAATGGATATGGGGGGGGGGAGGGCAGCCAGTAGTGTCTTCTCTACCTCTAATGGCTTCCTGTGCTTGCAGAATGAAACCCAGATCTTTGACCAGAGCCTCCGAGGTAGTCTGGCACCTATCACCCTCTCCTGCTGCTCTCCCCCTTGTTTACTTGGCTGCATCAGGACCTCCCTTCTTTCTGTTTCTGGAACATGCCAAGCATGCTTTTGCCCTATGGTATTTGCACTTGCTGTTCCTTCTGCCTAGAAAGCTCTGATGTCAGATCTTTCCTCATCTGTCTTCTGCTCATTCTTTGGGTCTCAGTTCAGATGTTATCTCCTTCTAGAAACCTTAATTGCTCACTTTATGAATCGTCCAGGCTCCCAGTGGCCTGCCTTTCCCCAGTCACTTTCCATCACAGTTCTCTGTTTTGTCAGCTATCATTTTTTACTTCTCTGAATTTATCATTGTGTTGGCTTTCTTGTTTGTTTACTTACCATCTATCTCCCCTGACAGCACGCCCTAGAATTTGAGCTTTGGAAGAGCAGAGACCTTGCCTGTCCTCTTTACCACTCAGACCAGCATGGAGGATGGTTCCTGGCGCATGGTATAGACTCAGATATTTGCTGAATGAATATATAGCAACCTAGGATCTGGTACCAACATTCCTAAGTGGATACACATCTTTTAATTTTGGAGAATAGGCTAATGCCCTATCCTCTGCCTCCTGAGGGTGGCCAGTCTGGTAGGGACATGGCCTATTCTGTGATGGGTCCTGGTTTCTTCCTCTGTGGCAGGCCAGTGTCATTCGTTCTATAATCTCATCTCCTCCTGGGCCAATTCAATCTGTTTTCCATTTCTGAGATGGGTATAAACCTGCCTGCTATTTACATCCCTGGAGACTTGGAGAATCAATGGATTACCTGAAACAGGGAATAATTTGTTATAGCTTATTTAATCATGTGCAGGATAACTTTCAAGCTGAATTCAATGAATAGATCTTCCAAATAACACCTTCTTCCAACCCCCACACAGCCCTTCACCACCTTAGCCCCTGTGCACTTGGGCGAAGGTGAAGGGTATGGCATTTATCACAAGCAAGTCCAAGCATTAGAATTCCCAGAGAGTTACACAGGATGAGAGTCTAGCCCAATAATAATAATCCTAAATGTTATTTATATGCGATTTCTCTGCCAAAGTCATCTAGGTAGCTCCCAGAAGGACCATGCAGAGAAAATTCCACTGTCAGCATGTGCCAAAAGTCTTAATAAGTAAGGTTCAGGAGGTTTTAATTAAAAAGAGCTCATTTGGTGGCCTCTCTCCCAGTCAGAACAAAGTCTGTTCCAGAGAAGTGTGCTACAGCAGGCAACCCTGGGCCAGCGTCATCTTCCCAGACCATTCCTGAGGTCCATTTATCTGAGGAAGGCAGACCCCTGTGCCCATCTGAGACGTTTATCCACCCTGAATGGAATTCTATCACCAAGAGCTGCCTTTGCTAAAACATTGCCAGCTCCCGGGGAGGCAGGGTAACCAAGGCCCTGAACACTGGGGGAAGCCGTGCAAGGGATGTTGCCTTTCAAACAGCGCTTAATGCAGCATTAAGCAAAGAAGATTTCTCAGGATCATGGATAAGTGTGGCTGTCAGTAGAACTGTCACTATTGAATGAATTGGAACATCAGAAAGAGCATTTTTAAAACCCAGGAATCATTTTTATCCATTACATTACAAATACGTTTCTACTTACTGATTCTCATGGGAATAAAAATGCCATAAAGAAAAGGGGAAAAAGCTTTTCTTTCAAGTCATACTGGAGTGTGAGCATGCCAGGATGCTTAGCTCCTTCTAAGATTTTCAGTCGAATGTCTGATGGGGCTCAGGTCTCATCAGCAAAACACAGCAGGTATTTTCAGCTGGTCCCTGAAGGGCAGCCAGGCCATGGAATCGAAAGAGGAAGCTTAGGTGTCCTCTGCCAGTTCTGGTGGACCAGACCACCAGCATTTGCGGATTCTGCATGTTAAGCTGTTGACCTGGTGACCTGCAGAGTTCCAGGGAGTGCGTTTCTGTTCAGAGAAAACAGCGCTGATTGGCAATTGCAGCTAATGAATTCTTACTTGGAGGCAAACATTGACTTCACCTTTGAGCCTCAAGGAGCCTTGGGAAAGCTCAGGCTACTCAGAGCTTTTGAGGAATTTCACCTTAGAGCTGAGAATTTGGGCAAGATCTTGCCAGTGGGAGATGAGAGGTCGGCATCCTACAGGACTCCAGCCACCTGCCCTTCAAGCAGGTCAGTGCCTAGACCAGCTGCTAATCTGTTTAAAGGAATTTCTAGCATTGAGAGCTCACATGATCTTACAGAGGCCCTTGATGTTAGAGTCAGGGAGAGGGAGGGCTTGTGAGCATCTCCCCTCCTTTTAAGAGATGGAGGTCAAGGATCAGGCTGGTGCCAAGGTCATCGAGCTCATTAATGGCATAGCTCGAATCCTTCCTGGACAAACATTTCAAGGACCAGCTTCAGGGATGTGACAGGTAAATATAGCCTAACAATTTGTCATGAAAGTGGTCAGGAGCTCTGAAAACCAGGAGTACATGCAGCTCCACAAGAAGCACAGTAACAATGTCCCGCACACCTGCGGTGGATCGCAAGGGCGTAGCTTCCCTCAGCTCCCACTGGGACCACCTGCCCCAGGACCAATGCCCTCCTGGTCACCGGGTCTTGGCATGAACTTCTAAGCATTGAAGGGAAGGCTGATGACCCCACAAGGAACGAAAAGTGATGCCAGCTGTAGATTGCAGGCTGATCAGTGAGGATAGAGTTGATGCTATTCCAGCACCACTGCAGTCAGATGTTGAGAAATGGGAGAGGGACATAAAGAGGCAGAGGCAAGGACACAGAAATCTGCCTCGGCCTCAGCCGTGGGGCCACAGTTCCTCAGAACTGTAGCCTTTATCACTTGGTAGGTGGATAATCCTTTATTTCTGAGGGTTTAAATCATGTGTGCCTATATTTCTGGTTGATACCTTAGTAGAACAAACATTTCCTGGGGAGCAATTTTGTACAAGGCATGAGGCTAGACCAATGAATAGGACACAGTTCCAACCTGGGGAACCTCAGTGTCTTGTGGAGGAAGCCATTTCATGCTCACAACTTCTCTCAGTGATAGGTACAGATTAGAGAATTAAGATAGTTTGCCCAGAGGAACAGAGCCAGTAAGGATCAAAGCAGGATTTGAACGCAGGCCATCTGCCTTCAACATCAGAGCCTTAACCACCCTGCTTCACGTGTCCTTTGGACACGTTTGCAGATCACCATCATATCCTTTCCCCTTTCTTTCTCTGCCCCATCCCTTGTTCCTGTGTTCTTTGTCCTGAACATATACATATATATTTGAACATCCATAACATGCTCAGTACAGTGCCCCCACTCAAGGGTTCCAGCCTCAGACTTCCTCCCTTTCCCTTACCCTGGCTTAGCTCCTCAGCTGGGGTTCGACAAGCCCCAGCTCTACTCTCTTGATGAAACTGGACGCGTTCAACTCATCTTCTGCATGATAATTCTTCAGTTAGTACTTCACTTTTGGTGGCCAATATAAAGTTACCAATAATAACTACCAATTATAGAATAGCTGTCCTGCACCAGAAATTGAATTATAATAATAAATATTATTATTATTTTCTCTCTGTAACCCTCACACTAGCCATATGAGTAAGGCCCTCATTTCTGCATGTTGCCTATGGAGACATCATGACTGCCTTAGTCAAATGCCTTGCTGAAATTGAGATTTGTCTGTAGATTCTTCTTTTATAACAATTTGAAGTCCTGGTCATAGTGGATTTTTCCTTTTTCGGAAATGCACTATTTCCTCATTAGAAATTTTCCTGGAGCAGTGTACTGTGCCCAACATAAAATAAAGGGTTCTCCAGATCAGAGTTACTCACAATACACTATTACTCTGTATTGATCTTGTTTCCAGTAGACAAATTATTTTAGATATTTCGTAGGCAGGCTGTATTTCCAATAAATATTGCTCAACTACTGTAAGAGCCTCCTGACATGGTTGATTTCCAAACTGATCAGGAAGGTACCTGTGCCCGCCCTGGAAGTGGATGTGAAAGGTAGGATAGCTCCTTCTGATCCCACGATGACAATGTGTGAAGCAAAATCTCCCCCATTTTGAATTTATTTATATCAGCCTTGCCTCTGTGGAACATCTGATGTGATTTTAGAATTTTCTTCTCATGAAAAGTGGTTTTCTGGGTAAAATGTAATTAGAACATTACAGAACTACTAAGATTTTTTAAAATAGTGACAAAGATGTTATCTGATGTCATAGTAGACTCTATCCCCAAATGTAAAACAATGCAAATTAGATCTACATGAAAGATCTGGAAAATATCAACAATGTGAACAGCAAAATTCATTTCTTTCAAGTTACGTGAAGCTAGTTTATTCAGGTTCATGGACATAAGCCATAGTGAAACCTAGTGGCATTTCATTACAGCTCTCCCCCACTCCCCTACCCATGCGTCTCACCCATTGGGACATGAAATGGTACAGAGCTCCAAGACATTCCCATTAGACAGTGCTCAGCACTGTCTCTGGTTCTGCTCTATTATTAGAGAATTACTTCCTCTTGTAGTGTATGTATAAATTTGATTTTCTGTAGTTTTTTCAGATAAAGTTCCTTTTCATATTCATTCATTATTGAGCACTTACTATATTTTAGATGATTGCTCTGCAACAGTAAACAAAACAGAAAAATTATGGAGATTACATTCTAGTAAGGAGACACAGTAAATGAAATAAATCAGTACATTTATATATATTGTAGTATATAGTGCTAAGTGCTGAGATGAAAAATAAAGAAGGGAAGGGGATAGGAAGAAGTGTGCGTGCAAGTGTGTGTGTATGTGTGTGTGTGTTGGCAGAGGGCTTACAATTTAGAAAGTAAGTTTTACAGAACACAGTGCTTACAGACTAAACCTTTTGTGCTTTTGCTTTATTGGTAAGAAAATTCTAGGGAAGCAAGAGCAATGGGCAGGAGTAGTGAGGCAGGAAATGCATGAGAATCAATTCAAGGTTGTGTTCCAGGGAAGTCACTGCTTGGTATCAAGTGCAACCCATCACTGCCTCTCACAGGACTGACTTCCCAGGGGCCATAAGAACCATTATGTCTCAGGGCATCTGTCCGGAGGGAGGAAGGGACAAGAATTTGCTCTTAATGCCCCATAACCCTTTGGGGCAACTTTGCCACAATTCCAGTTGCATGTTATGTGGCCACAAGCAGGTCTTGTGGCATCTGCTACCTTTACCTATGGCAAAGGTAGGGAAGCCCTGAAGTATGAGGCGGGGGCACATGGTATGTGTACGATGGGAGGTGCTCACATACATTGGTGGGAGCCCCCACAAGGTTAGAGCTGCAAGAGCCTAGGAAACAGGGGAAACCGAAGGATCTGAGATGCTGCAGACAAGGTGTGTGATGCAGAGAGAGTGGCCGGGGACAGGAGGCCCATCAAGAAGGTGACATTTAAGTGAAATCCTGAAGCTATATAATTATATGAGAGAAGAGCATTTTGGGCAGAGAGAATCCATGAAAAGGTGGTCAGTAGGTAGTGCTGCTGGCATATTCAAGGAATTGGGGAGGTCAGGGCAGCTGCAGCGGAATGAGGGGGAAGGAGATGGTAGGAGAGAGGGTTGGAAAGGTAGCTGGTGGTCAGTGCATGCAGGGCTATACTCTTAGAAGGATTTGAGTTTTACTCCAAGTATGATGGAAAACCATTGAGTGGGGGAGGTTCCTGCAGAGTTCTGGCATGATCTGACTCACACTTCAAAAGGCCCAGACTCTGTGGCTCATACATGTGGAGAGTAGACTCAGAAGGCCAGGTTAGAAGCCCGGCAATTGGTCAGGAGGCTACTGCGGTGTCCAGGCAAGGTGGAGACCTACGGAAGGATATAGCAGTGTGGGTGGTGAGGGGGGGCTGGATTCTGGATACACTTTGAAGAATTTCCTGGTGGATTGGATATATATATATAGGGCATGAGAGAAAAAGAGGAAGGAATCAAAGATGCTTTCAAAGTTTCTGTTCTGAGAAACTAGAAGAATGGACTTACCACCTACAGAAACAAAGAGGACAGTGAAACCCAGTAGGTTCAGGGAAGAACAGCAGGAGCTCAGCTTTGGACATATAACATTCGAGAGTGTGAGTATGGAGCTGGACAGTGGAGAGATTCCAACTAGAGACGTGACTTTGGGAGCCACCAGCTGATATATCACCTTGAAAGCCACCAGAGGGTGAGTGGAGGTAGGAAGGCAGAGAGGTGTAAGGCCTGAGCGTAGATGTATTTAGAGGTGGGGAGGTTGAGAAAAAAACCATCAAGAAGGTGGAGAAGGAGCGGCCAGAGAGACAGAGGGAGAACCAGGGGGTGCAAGAGCCCAGGTGCCAAGCAAAGGTGAGTCTCAGGTGCTTGTGAATCGCTGGTGGAAGGCTGCCCCCCCCCCACACCTGTGGGCGCCGCTGAGAGTCAGAGCTACCCTGGGGTTCCTCCTCACTTCCTTATCTGTGAAATGGTAAAAGAACATCTTTCTGAAAAGTGGTTGTTGGGAGATTCCACAGAGCACTTCATAAACTATTACATCTTACACACAAAGAGGGCTTCGTGTCACATGCTAGTTCCATCAGTGATGCCAGTGCTCCATCTGAACCTGGTTCACCTCGTCTGTTTCTTCATTTTTTCTCTCGCTCCTTTTAGTCTCTCTTATTGTTTTCATCTCTCCCTCCCTCTTCCCTCTCACCCTTCCTTCCTTCCCTCCCCCCCCCCCCCCCCCCCCCCGCAGAGGAAGAAGAATCTGGAGGACAGAGTTGTGCTTCAGGGAGCATTACCTCCAGCGAGGATCACAGGGTGTTGAATGTGGTGTTTTATGTTCTTTCTGAGTTTTCAGTGTTGGTCAAGATCGCCAAAGGCTAAGAACAGAAGAGGTCAGAGAACCCATAGAAGGCATGCTAAGAGATTGTGAAGTAGATTTTGTGAACCTTAGCTCATAGCCCACCTTGGGGTATATTACAAATCCTTGAAAGAGGCAAAAATCAGAGGGAGAGAATTTCTTTGGAGAGAGTTGTCAGGGTGCTGGGAGTTTCCCTTACATGAAGCCAAGTGAGCCAAGGGGAACTTTCAGGGGGCTTGACATATGTCTCTGGACATTTGGGACTCCAGGGTCTAGTTCCTCTTGACCTCCTGAGAATATACAGGCTAGCGCCTGGCTGAGCTGGCTCGCAGCAGAGTGGAAAGACAAGACTGCTCGGTGAAGAGCTGAATGCCCAGAGTTGTGCTCCCCTGCACACCAGCTTCAACCGCACTGAAGAATCCAACTGAAAGTCATCTCGAAAGGGGCCCTGGCAGGGAGGAACACTGGGCTACCCAGCAGGGGTGAGGGCGGGGCACTGCCTGATGCCTGAGGAGGTCCTAAGAGGCAACATGAAACATCGCTCAAGTCAAGGGGAATGGAATCTCCTTGCCACTGGAGTCCAGAGCTGGATCGCCCAGGTTCAAATCCACGCTCTGCCATTTTCTCACTGTGGGCAAGTGATAGCCCATCTTTGTGCTTTAATTTCCCCACTGTGCTGTAACAGATCTAACCCCAGGGAACTCAGGAAGTACCAACACTAGATTATATCCATGCAGGTCTTTCAAACTCTTTCCTCTAATCCTTTCTGCCCTGAGCTCAAGCCTGATGGTCTTGAACCAGACACAGTGAGTTGGAGGCAAAGTTAAAAAGAGAGGGAGGGCTTCCTCTCTTCTGCCTACATGTTCAAAGCTCCCTTCCCCCAACTCCAATACATTTCCCAACCTAAGGCAGGCCCAACTGGGAAAAAGTGAGGAACTCTAAGTGAACACATGCAAAATAAAAAATAAAAATATGGGTAAGTGATTGCATTGGTCTGGCCTGGAGCAGTTAGTATCTGGGGGGAGGGGGGGCGTGTGTGCATTGGAAAAGCTGTAAGATCATCTTGGGGTGGTACTCAGGATGGGGAGAACCAAGGCCACAGGGTACTCTGAAGGTGCCCCTGTAAGAAGGAATCTAGTTACTTTCTGTTTGTAGCCAGTCATGTCTGATTAACTCATTCTATAAATACAAGTTTAGGGATTATATTGAAACTGGCTTTTCCAGCAGTTGCTTCTAATTCTGCCCATTGGCCTTTGGATCAGAGAAATGTCTTTCAACCCTCTCACTCCAGGAAATGGGTTGGCAGTGGCATTATTTTCTTCCATGACATCCAAGTATTGTTTGAAATACTGGAGT
Organism: Miniopterus natalensis; assembly: GCF_054644295.1. Taxonomy (NCBI): domain Eukaryota; kingdom Metazoa; phylum Chordata; class Mammalia; order Chiroptera; family Miniopteridae; genus Miniopterus; species Miniopterus natalensis. Next base: position 43,809,551 of record NC_142084.1, read on the forward strand.
TTCAGATTCCTCTAGGAGAAATCTGGGCATATTCTGCGACAAGAAAAGTTGGGACTTGTTGGTCTCAATGCAAATCACCCATGAAGACTTTAAGAACATTTTAAGAGTTTTCATTTTCGACAAAACCCTTTGCTAAGTTATTCCCCAAGGTATAGGGATCTTTCTGGATTTTTATGAGGATCTTGGAAATTCTTTATTCTTGAGCAGTTTTCTAATTTTATGCATTATTATTTTGCTGTTGCCATTCACATTTTCCCAGGAGACCCCCCTGTGGCTTGAAACTTCTAGCTAATATTTAAAGTTGCCCTTGAATCATAGGCCTCCTTTGCCTTACTGTTCAGGTAACTTTCATTTTGGCAAATAACAGTTACCAGCCGTGATTAAAATATGGTGCCAGTACCCTAGGACTGACACAGAAGATGCTCTTCCTACAAGACAGATGGCACCTCCGGCATTACTCAGACCGGCCATCTAAGCCCATGTGGCTTTGGATGTGTGCCTGAGGTCAAGGGTCAAACCAACTTGTAAGTGGGCTCCAGGCCAATTCACCAGATGGGGGAGTATGGACATGGCCAGCAGACCACATGAGCCCTAAGGAGAGTCTGTGCACAGGGAGAGGCTGTGGCATTTCACCATCTCCCTGAAGAGGCCTGGTGTTTAAACACAAAAATTATGGTTGACCATGGGAGTGAGGCATTTAAAGAGAGATTTCTGCACATCCCCAGTCAAAAGCCTTCAGGTGTGGAATCGAGTGAGAGGACTCTGAATCCCAGCCCGTTATCTGTATTGACCAAAACAGCTCCTCTGGGGCAGAAAACTGGGACTTTCCATAGTCTGATTATTTTCTCTCTTCTGGAAAATTCTGAGGGTAGAGTGAGCTACTTTGGACTGTGTGGTCCTGAGTGATCTGGATACTGGGGTGATGGCCCCTGATGGCTGTGGAGGCAGAACTGGAGGTGGTGAGGCAACTCAGGCCTACAGAAGAAGTGGGTTTTCAGGACTTTCCCTCTTCCTCTTTTATTTAAAATTTTTTTTTTAATTAAATGTATTGGGGTGACATTGGTTAATAAGATCATATAGGTTTCAAGTGTACATTTCTACGATACAAGATCTGTATATTGCACTGTGTGCCCACCACCCACAGTCGAATCATCTCCCATCACCATACATTTGGCCCCTATACCCTTTTCTACTCCCCACCCCCTTCCATCTGGTAACCACCATGCTGTTGTCTGTGTCTAAGAGTTTCAGTCTTATATCTCACACCTGACTTGTTCTTAGCTTTTTTTGACTGATTTCGCTTAGTATGGCATTCTCAAGGTCCGCCCGTCTTTCCTCCCCTCGCTTTCTCTGCAAAGCATTTGTGCTGTAACCACCCTGTCTGTACAGATGACATTCTGGTGTTGTCTCTGTGGCAGCTGACTGGCCCTGGGTCCTGCCAGCCAAGTGTCATGGGTACCGTTGGGCTGGGACAATAAAGAACATCATGTGCTGGTCTGTGGATCTAAGCTCATGTTTGTTCAACAGGCTACATGCACACCTGGCCAGGAAGGTGGGAGATGGCTTCCAGTGTGTGCATTTGGGGACACGTAAGGGGATTTCTAGGGAAAGCTAGGGGCAGTCTAGCCAGGGAGTGCAACTAGAGGTTTTATAGATAGAGAAGGATTGGAAACGGACCCATGCAGACAGGTGAGCTGTGTGGGTGGCAAAGGAAACACACCATGATCGGCATGTGCTCTTCCTCATTCCAGGTGACAAAGAAGCAAACACGAGGGAGTGCTGAGAGCGCCCACGGACAAGCTTTTTAGGCTCAGTTCCACCTTGGGCTGCATGTCTGAGTCTGAAAGTCACCACTTCCTTCACCCAGAGAAGGTGTCTTACAACAGTGTGCAGCATTCAGTAGGATCATCAAAAAACCACCTAATAGAACAGTTGGGCAGTGGATGGGTGCCAGCAGCACAGATGTGCCCTGGCTAGCTGTCACCTTTATATAAGCGTGTGTGTATCAAAAGGTACAGACATCTTACTATTTTGTAGACATTATCCTCAGCACTTTACAACGGTCATGCATTCAGTTCTCAGCGGCCCCATGACATAAGTACTCTCATCATTTGTGCTTTACAGATGACAGGTTAGGTAGCTTCTGCGAGGTCACACAGCTAGGGCGATGTGGACTCAGATTCGAGCCCTGGCTCCAGAGTCCACACTCTCAACTATTGGGCTTTGTTTTGGAACAAGAAACAAGCTAATTAGCCAATGCGCATGGCTTTAGGCCTTGTGGCCCTGTGAGATGGGGCGCTGCCTCTCAAGAAGGATGCTGCCTGGTTCACTTTTGTTTTTCCCCAGTAAGTAACTCAGTGCCTGGTACTGAGCTGGCACTCAGCGAACGTATTTTTAAACCACAGTTCTTGTTGCCAGAGGCCATGCCATTACCTCCTCCGTGGCACAGCACTGCAGGATAAACAGCCTTCATTTTTAGTTTGCCGCGCTCCTCCCGGGGCTCTGTGCCCTTGGCTTCCTGAGCGCGGACTGTTGCAGGAAGCAGCTCAGGGGGAACCGCCGGCTGCCAGCTAGGTGTGACCAGCCTCTCAGGTCTGTTTGTTCCGGCCACAGAGAGCCACCCACAGCACAAAGCAGCGCTTCTGAAGGCACCTCCTGCCCCAGATTTCCCTCCTCTGCCTCCCTCCGGAAGTTACCCAGCACCTCTCTCCTCTCTTCCCCATTTCAGATGGAGGCTACTCTCATTTTCATCACCCGGTCAGCAAGGCCCCAAACTCTCTTCCGTGCCATTAACCCTTCACATCTCTCTGCCACACTATCCCATCATCAGGCTTTACACAGACCCATTTTCAAAACAAACTCTGCCTGACCTAGACCTACCAGCATCTCTCAGTCTCTCATCTTTTATATCTTTATAGAAGTCTCTATACCATCCTTTTAACATGAACCTCAAGATCAAACTACTGAAAAAAAAAAATCAGAAAACCCAAATCAAAATGGAAAAACTACAGACTGAAATTTCCTAAGAGGTTTACTTAAGCTTCAAATGGCTATTTTTTTCCCACATAAGAAATCAAATCATACCAGCCCTGGCTGGGGAGCTCAGTTGGTTGGAGCATTGTCCAGATACACCAAGGTTGCGGATCTGATCTCTGGTCAGGGCACATATGAGAATCAACCAATGAATGCATGAATGAGGGGAACAAATCACTGTTCCTCTCTCTCTCACCCTCTTTCTCTCTAAAATCAATCAATAAAAATAAAAAAATCAGATCATACCATACACCCATCACGTCTGATACTATCACATGATATACAGATGGGATATAACATATATGAAAGTCACATGCAACAGTTTCACTTATTCTGGCACCATAAGCTGTTTTTCCTCTGTTGTTGCATTCAGAGCCTACAAGAGAGGAAAGCTCCCAGTGGCCTCCCGAAGGCCATCAGCAGCAGTGGCATGGAGGTTGCTGGTCCCATTTGCCACCATTTGCCTGCTGCTGGCTAAAGGCACAGCCATTGGAGACAGGCAACAGACATCGCATTTCCAACCCCACTTCCTCTACACACAGTGGGTTCCCTGGAATATAGCAGGAGAGTCATCCCTTCTTAATATTGGGCATTTAGTTGTCCCCAGCCCTGAGTTTTCATGAACACGTGTGTGTCTCTCGGTTCCTGACCCTGGACTGTGTCTCATCTGCTGCTCAGAGAAAAGTGCAGCCATCCCCACTGTCCTGCTATCAGGGGGCGGAAGCATGCGGAAACGAGCTCTGCTTCACCAAGAACACCCCGTCGGAGCCCTCTGCCTCCTACAGCACATTCCCAGCAGCCCCACAGTGACAAGCTGCTGACAGGATAATCGGATTCAAAAGAACAAAACTACTCTGATGGTCCCCTGTGCCACCCAATATTTAGGACGATCCTCAAGCACAGATCTCCACCCTGTGCAGCCTCACGAGGACCTCAACCATCAGATCAGAGCAGCCTGGGAGAGGACACTAAACGCAAGGACTGCCCAGCTCAGTGCGCCTTTGCCACGTGTCAAAAGGAGGAGACCTCAGACTCGTTCAGGATCACCGTGCACACCACACAGCCGGCCCCACCACCTGGGGCAGCTCTGGACCTTTGGAAGCTCATTGCTATTCAGTTGTAGGGAATGTCCTTTACTCCCCCACGCTCTTTCTCCCATTTCCTTCTCTCCTGCAGATCTGTTCTACCCAAACACGTAGTCATTTTTATAACTACACTTGTATCATATTGTACTTTAAATTCAGCTCAAAAAAATTCCAACCTATAGCTCTTCTCTTTACTGAGGATTGGTTTCCCGGTAAAGGGGGTTGGGAGAGGGGTGCAGTCAGGCCCAAGCCCAGTCTCCCCTTTCCCTGGCCGAATGCAGACTCCGGGTCCTCTTTCTCCCTTGGGTGCACAGCCTCGGGTCTAAATCCAGGCCTGAGAGCAGAAGCGTAGGAGTGGGCAGGTGGGAGACCCTGGATGCCAGGGCCAAGGAGACTTGCACAATTTAATCATAAGAGTCTTTATCTAAACTCCCTGTTCCTGTGGTAGTTTCACTGGACTAGATATTTCTCCTTTATCTCTTAGGCTCAGAAGGCCGAGTCCCGTTAAAATTACTGCCGCGATCCACAGCAGGGGCGCTGGAGAACACGGACGTGCCAGGCAGAGCGAGTGTGCTCACAAATTTATGTCACCGAATTAATGCTTCTCTACAGTGCTTCATTCCTGCAGAATGTCTTTCAAGGTGTTGTGTGCTGAGCTTTGGGGGAAACTTTTCTAAGTGGGGCAAGGCTGGAGGAGAAATGTCTTGCCAGCCTTGGGAAGGTAGGCATAATATTAGTTTTATGTAACTGTTTATGGATAGTAATCACTATTAGTTCCTGAGTGCTTGCTCGATGCCAGGCACTTGATAAAGGCTTGACATTAATTTCCTCACTAGATTCTTTCAATACCGTGAATCAGGTATTGTTACTTTTCCCATTATACAGATGAAAAAACTGAGGCTCGGAGAGAATAAGTAACCTCTGGTGGCTGGTGATAAGATGTCAGAGCCCAAATGCCTTCCAAATGAACTAAAGTTAACTTCAGTAATTCATTCGACTCCAAAGTGATTCCCTTCCTAAAGCAGAAAAATTCACATCCAACAAAGGAAATATCGAGAAACACTGAATTACTAATGGAAGCAGCAACAGCTTGGAATTATACCTCCTTGGACACCTCGAGCCCTCTGGTGACTATGTTTTCTAACATACCCTCTCCCTTCTTTTCTCAGTTCCTCTGAAAGAACTATCTTGGAGCGCAAGTACCTGATTCCTTTAAGGGATGCTCCATCGACCCTGCTTCCCCCCCGTGTCTCTTTGCAGTGTGCAGAGTGATGGAGGAATGATGCGATCTCCAGATCAATGGGAAGAAATGGTTTGGCTACGTTCGCCGCTGCCTCTGACGCTCCCAACTCTGCCAGTGGGTCTGGCAGACCCTTCCTTCTACACTCGTCTGGGTTTTGTAATCTCAGAGCAATTGCATTCCTGGAAGGACTAAAATGAGCTACATGGTCTGGGTAGCTTACTCCTGAGGACTTAGAGTTTATGGTCAAAGGAATGGAAGCCAAGAGAAACAACAGGCAGCCTTCTCCTCCTAGAGTCATAAGCAGGTTTTGCTCAGAACAGGAAGTCATAGAACCACCAAACTCTCAAAACAACAAGAGTCCTCTGGGCCCTGAGACCAGCACTATGGACCAATCATCAAATTTTGGATCAGACTCTCCATGACAATTTGCTGTCTCTCCCCAGAGCCGCCCCATGCAGTCGTGTAGGTTGAATACTGGACAACCTAGGAGCACCATCACGAACTTCATAGATGTAGAAGACTTGTATATTTATTGCAACAAATTTCTGGCATATAGCATCAAAGTATCTTGATGAAGGTGTGCATCATTCTAATTCGTACAAAGATGCCATATGGGCTAGCGGTGACTCTAATTACTCTTCCTGGTGGAGAAGGCAGATGGCTCTGGGGCGGGAAACCCTGAAGTGCGGACAGCAGTAGGCAGGACATTCACATGGAGAGGTTTGAAACCAGCTTTGCCACTTACCAACTTCAACTCTGTATAAATTTCTCAACTTCTGAGTCTCAGTTCTTATCTATGTCGCGGGTATAATGATAGTAGAGCCAACATTGCAGGTTCATTGTTCATATTAAGAATACACATGTATGACAGAAACGCATCAAGAAATGAAATGAAAACAATCTATAATCCCTCCATCATGCGCACATAGAAAGAATATACATGTTTGTATGCATGTGTATATGTGTGTGTGTGCATGTGTGTGTGTGTGCATGTGTGTGTGTGTGGCTATCTATTCATCTATCATCTATCAACCTGACCTATGTTAGGCACTTGAGAAATTATAGCTGCTATTATTATAAACCAGAAGAGTCCAAGTTGAAACCAAGATTCTTGGTTGGCAACATGTCACCGCAGCTCTGCTCATGTTTGCCCTCCTACTGCCCAAATAGGAAAATGACTTTCAGGTAGTGAACCTGGTCAAGAAATCCAACATAACTTCAAGGTTACCTATGATCAATACTCAGGATATTAAATACTGACACTAAAGGTTTTATAGTATTCATTGTTTGCTATGATGAAATCACATTGGATTGCAAGAAGGAAATTAATAGAAGATGGTAGGTATCAATATTCACTGATTGATTCTTTGACCAGTTGCTTCCTCTGTGGTGAGCACTGGAGTGGAAACCACAGAAATGGAAGAGAAGGCATTAGTGTAGGTTAGGGTAAAGTAACAAACAGACCTGAATAGAAAATAGCACAGGACAGTGGAAGATCACATCTTTCTGAGGCTAAGTGTTCTGAGAGTGTGCTCAGGTTGAAGGAGCAGCTCTCCTCCCATCTGTGAGTTCCTTTCACCTGTGGCTCCTTCATGTCTGAAGACATTATCATGTACAAGCAGCCAAATTAAGGGCAAATAGCACAGAGGAGCACTACTTATGGGCCAGGGCAGGAAGCAGCCCGCATCACTTCTGCTCACATTCCACTGGAGAAAACGGAACATGTGGCCACTTCTAACCACAGGGTAGACTGGGAGATAGGACTTAGCTCTGTGCCCAGGAAGGAGAAAACAAATTTTGCTCAGGAGTTAGTGATGACTTTCCTGGGACAATCCCAGGTGGTGGGGCTGTGCCATAAGATGACTGAAAATTACCAGACATGGAAAAAGAATCTCTGAACAAACTGTGATTGGAAATGGGGGTGGGGGGCAGTGCTGTGTTCTAAACAGAGTCACTGGAAGACTGCAAAGTAAAGAAGCAAAGGGTGCCAGCATCCGCCAAGGGAGCCGGCGGCCGCAAACAGGCCTATCTCTATCTGTGTACAGGGTGAGAAGACACTGTCAGCCACCCAGGGAGAGTGTCACTGTCAGTGATGCTCTTTTCTGGCACTTGGGATACCTTCCTGACCTACATTGGACTGGTCTCAACCAACGTCAAGTTGCTCAACCTTAGTCTTGCTGAATATATGTCAACGATGTGCTCTAAAGGGGGAGAGGGGACTCGTGACTTTGAAGAGGAGCTCTACAGGGGAAATGGGCATAATAAAGGACAGGTGTGTAGGAGCTTAAGGCCTCTGATAACCCACCTTTTCAGTTCACATGCTTGGATCACTTAGATCTGAATTCTGATCCTTACAACACATCTGTGGATGTGTGGAGGGCAGAACTCTGAGATGGCCCCCAAGACTCCCATCCCTGGTGTCCAAACACTCAAGGGACCTACAAATGTGATGATGGGATAGTGGCTCCCTCAAAAAGTTTATGTTAAATGTCAAGGGTGCTGTGATAGTCACTCTCATTGCGTTGTATTATATAAGACTTCATCACATCCAACAGGAGAGGGATTCCCCCTGCTGGGACTGAAGAATAAGCTGCCATATTGTGAGAGAGCCGTGTGACTAGGACCTAAGGAAGGCTTCTAAGAGCTGAGGCTGACCCCTGTTTACTAGGAAGAGAGAAAACGGGATCCTCAGCCTTACAGCCTTACAGCAAGGAACTGAATTCTTCTAGCAACAGCGTGAGCTTGGGAGAGAACGTCAAGCCTCACCTGAGACTGCAGCCTTTGCCAACACCTTGACTTGGAGCAGAGAACCCAGCCAACTTGTGCCTGGACTCCCGGTGCACAGACACTTTGATATGATACATTGAGGCTGTTTTAAGCTGCTAAGTTTGTGGTAGTTTTTTGCATGGACACAGGAAACTAATAGAGGGTACTTGAGAAGTCACTTAACATTTCTGAGCCTCCAGTGGGGTTTTTTTGTGTGTGTTAATCTCTAAAATGGGCATTCCTTTTAGATTTATCGTGAGAGTCACATGAGATAACATATCTAAAAGTGTTTTATAAATGACCAAGGTACCAATACCAGTAAAAAATGGTTTATTAACAACAGGCACTAATGCCATAAATTAACATTGAAGGGAGAAACAAGGAACTAAGCAGTTGTTTTAAAAAAGTGGATCTAATGAGTGTTTATTTTTAGAAGCCATTCTGGCCTTCCCTGCTATTTAATGATCTGTTTTTTCCTCCTTAGCAATCAGAGTTAGCAAGGCCTTCTGGCCTGCGATTCGGTGTGATTCTAGGGGTGCAAACCAGAATGTCTCCAGGATGGATTGGACTGTGTAGGTTATTTTTATTTAAGAAGTACTGCAAGAAGGTTCTGAACATATTCTGCCCTCCAGTCATTTCAAGTTCCAAATCTTGTTGGAGTTTCCTTCACAGTAAAAAGACTTTAGGACAAAACAAAACCAACAGAAACTGTCAGTGTCATTGGCACATATTATTGAGTGGCCTTCTAATTTGTAAAATCCCCCCAAGGCCATGTCTATTTGACTGGTCTTGGGGATGCTCAGGGGCCTGCAGGTCCCACTTTCAGAACTGTGCTGTACAGAAGCCAATACCATACACGAAAGGGAATCGAGTGGACATGATCTGGAGACTCTTTGACTGTAAGTTGTCACAGAGGCAGCTCCAGAGAACAAACACAGTCTCAGAACAGACAAGGCCATTCAGGGAGTCTGTGGAGGTCAAAACTATTTTCATAATACTAAGATATTTGCCTTTGTCATGTTTTGATATTTGCCCTGATGCTGCAAAGACAACGGTGGGCAGAACTGCTGACTCCTTGGCACCAATCAAGGCAGTTGAGCCTATCCTAAAATAAACAACCGTTAAAAACCACACTAAAGCCAAAGCCATGTCCATTTAAGAATGTTCTTGATAAAGCAATAAAAGTGAGTTTTATTAATTCTGAACTCGAGGACATGCCTTTTTAATATGCCATGTTAGAAAAGGGGAAGTATGCATAAAGCCCTTATGTTGCATACCAATTATGATGATTGTCTCAGGAAAAACACTTGTGGGATGGTGTGAGTTGCAAGCTAATTAGTGCCCCCCCCCTCCCCCCGTCATCATTTTTATTGGAAAGAAGAGTTGACTGACTACGGCTATGCAGACTTGGGTATTAGGCAGATCTTTTCTCAAAAGTGAACTAAATGTCACTTCAAGGAAAACAACTGATAGTATTTTCTGCCAAAGAGAACATTTGCATTTTCCAGCAAAAATGAGAAAAGTTAGAATTTTGGAAAATTTGTGGACAGTTTCCCAACTCTTAAAGACTTTTTTTCTGATAAACTAGTGGTGATATTAATGTCCATGATTCTAAAATATTCTATCATGAAATGGGTCAATATGAGGAAGATCTGCATAATTTAGTAAACCAGTATTTTTCAATGGCCAGTATTATAATACATGTTAGAACATCATTCATGGGTAAAAGAGCCATTCAAAATGGACCATAGTTTTACTGGAATAGAGTATGAAAAGTTCATGGTATATTTTCTGATTCCTTATTGCAACTAACCTTAAGTTTTAGTGTAGTATCAAAGAAGAATATTCACAATTATATGAAAAGCTATTAAAATATACCTACATATCTGTGTGAAGCTAGATTTAAAAATATATATACTTTAACCAAAAAAATCACAACAGATATGAGAATCCAGCTGTCTTTTATTAATCTGGACATTAAAGTGATTTATAAAAATGTGGTATATAACAGCCACTCTTCTTAGTGTGTTTTTCATTTTGTTTTGGAAAATAAAATTGTTTTTCATTAAAGCATGTATTTATATTAACATGCAATGAACTCGTAATTACTTTTATGAATTAATAAATCAGTACTGTTTAAATCTCTGTTTTAATTTCTAACATTGGGAGATATTGATAGATAAAATCCACATAAGCAAAACCTCTTGGAGGCCTGTGATAGGCTTCACAGAGGCCCCCTAAAATGGTCTATATCCTAATCCCCGGAACCTGTGAATGTTACTTTATATGGCAAAGGGACTTTAATGGATGTGATTAAGTTAAGGATCTTGAGATGGGAGATTATCCTGGATTATCTGGATGGGGCTGATGTAATAACATGGGTCTTAGAAGAGGAAGGCAGGTGATCAGAGGGAGCAGTAGCAGGTGTGGTGATGGAAGCAGAGACTAGAGTGATGTGAGGAAGGGACATGAACACAGGAGGCCTTGAGAAACTGCAAAAAACAAGGACTCTCCTCAGAGCCTCCAGAAGGAGCCAGTTCTGTCAACACCATAACTTGAGCTCAGTGAGACTGATTTTGGACTTCAGACCTTCAAGATTGTAAGGTAATAAAATTTCATTGTATCATGCCACTAAGTTTGGGGTCCTTTTTATAGCAGAAACAAGAAAACTAATACAGTGTCCTCAATAATTTGTAAGAGTGTAAAGGGGTCCTGAGACCAAGGAGTTTGAGAGCCTTGGATTTGATAGTAATCCAAGGGCAGCTTCAAAGACATCAGATTCAGGCCCAAATGGAATGGTCCCACTCCTTCTCCATGGCCTAGAGGGGTCATCCGCTCCTCCAGAGCCCCAGGGTATTCCAGGAACTGGAATATACAATGTGCTCCATAATTATGTATTAAATAAAGGAACTAATGAATAAATGGGGCTCCTGTTCTTTGTCACTTAAAAAGGACACTCAAGACAGTAATATGATTTATGGAGCTCCTACTCAATGCCAGGCACTGGTAGGCCATGTAACGCCATTACCTTTATTCTGTGCAACACTGTTCCAGAAGGGCCGAGGATCTTGCCAGAGCTGCCCAACTAGGAAGCGGCAGAGCCAGGGGTCAAATCTTTGTCATTCTGGCCCTCAAATCCACGCTCTTTGCTCCACAGTGTCCATGGATCTCAGTGAGTATGCCCAATGCTGAACAGGCAGTAGGCCACAGGTGGTATTTATGTATTGCATCATATGATTTTATTCTGACCGGGAAATAAGGGTGAATTAAATCATAAACACAGGCCCAGGTGTGGATGGGTAGATAGGAAGGGTGAGTGGGGGATTAATGTTTCTTGAGTGCCTGCTGTTATCATCAGCTACTTTTATTTCACCAGGCACTACGTCTTTTGTATTGGCAAAAACTCTTGGACAATTTATCCAAAAAGCGACTTGTTTTCACGTGGATGAGTTTCTTCCCCTCAGATTTTAAAAGAAAGGAATAGATAAGTTCATACTGAGGAAACAATGGCTCAGTTGCTTGTATCTCTGTGACAAGCATTATCTAATACAATTTACTGAATTGTTATCATTATCGCTCAGCACTCAGAATGGAGCATTACCGCCAGGCCTCTGATCTTCAGCAATTTTTCCTTCTGTTCTCTTTCATTGGTAAATACTGTCTTGCTTTGCCCTTAATCGAAGATAAAACAGCAGAGGACCGACCAGTCCCTAAGTGACCTTTAGCAATTTCTCTACTGTTGGATGGCAAATTAGTTAATTAAGCTTCCTGTTAATTACTTTAATAATTAGCTTTGGCATGGTCCTACCAAATGGTTCTTACCTTGGCTACAGAGCTTAACTCTGCCTGTCGATCAGAATGTGCCCATACAGCCAAGGGGCAACCTGACCTTGGTGGGCAAGAAATAGAGACCTTCGCCAGATGCCTTGGGAGATCAAAGCTCTAGAAATGGAAGAACAATTTATATCTAACCTCTTAACGCCCAAACTTCTGACTGTCTTGACCATCTTAAGGTATCTTTATTTTAATGAGGCAGAGTGAGCCATCTTGTCTTCATTTAAATCTAATTCTGAAACACAGATCTGGTTAAAAACACACACACACACACACACACACACACACACACACACACACACAAAACAGTTGACAGGCTTTGGAGGTTGTTTCTTTTATTTTTTAATTTTTAATTTTTATTTTAAAGGAACCTACCTCTTTTAGAAAGACTGACTTTCAAGAAGCCATCAGTGTTGAATCCATGTCTATGCTGGGATTGCCTTTCTGGTGAAGTTTTTCCAACCTCACCCTCGCTTGGCTTGTTCAGGCCCAGAGACTCTAACTGCCCAGGAAGGGCACGGGCAGAACCAGACAAAGAATGAACGTGGCTATGAAAGCAACATGCGGCTCTCTGACCGCAACGCCTTGCTAATGACTTTCAGAACTGCTCGCTGTCAGCTGCACACGGAGTGGAGATGATCCTTGTCAGCTAATTTGGCTTTTAATGCTCCCAACATCCTGACTGCTCGGAGGTTCTCCCGTAGCCAAGTTGTCTTGCCTGCTAAATTTGTAATGTATTTAGGGAACTTCATTTTACATGTTTAGAAAAACGGCCTTGGAGACTCTTGGGTGCTTTGGCAGGAGAGCCGCGGGGCTCCTGGAGCTGGTGCTGACTCGGAGGCAGAGCGCCGGCGATGGGTGGGAGCCAGGCTGCCTCCCTCGAAGCACTGGCCTCGTTTCTGTTCAGGGCTTCAGAAGGAAGAAAAAAAATCCAAAATGCTGACATTTTTAGTTCCCACTCACTCCTTGACTATGAATAGGAATGAGATTGAAATTTCCACCAGGCTTCAAAGCAGACTTACCTTTAAAGCAAATGCCAAGGGTTTGAAAACTCACTTTAGATGGAATGATGTTTGCAAAAACAGAGAAACCTTAGTAGAGAACCAAAGGACTCAAACACCCTAGAACTTCTAGCAGAGGTGGGTTAAGGCCCTGTCCCCCACCTGTGCCCCCGAATGAGGAGGAGCAGCAGTGGCTTCCTCCCTGAAAGGGCATGAAGACACCGCGTGAGGGCAGAGAGGACCAGCCTGGAGCCTGGATTGCCCTAGTGCCTCAGCTCTCTTCAGGGTCATTGGAGAACTTGCAAAACCAGTGTGGTACTCAAGGAAGTGCCCTACCGGGACGTGCTGGCACGGATTAAAATATTTTCTTGTCACCTTACAATATCAGGGACTGGAAAGAGTCAAGGATGGAGGAGAATGGGGAAGCCTGGCCGGCGTGGCTTAGCAGTTGAACGTCAACTTATGACCCAGGAGATCGAGATTCAATTCCCAGTCAGGGCACATGCCCAGGTTGTGGGCTTGATCCCTGGTGGGGGGTGTGCAGGAGGCAGGGGATCAATGACTCTCTCTCATCATTTATGTTTCTGTCTTTCTCTCCCTCTCCCTTTCTCTCCCTGAGATATATATTTTTTAAGAGTGGGGGAAGGGGGAGAGGGAGGGAAGAAACTCAGGAAATAAAAAATAGAGCCTGGCTATGGTGCAAACACATGCTAATGGGGTTCTGAGTAGAGAAGAGACTGCTGAGAGCCCTTTGGCTTTTATAGGTTCCTCATTCCTGGGACAGCTGAGTGCCAACAGTGGGAATCCAGTCAGGATGTGCCTTGTAAACTTTCATTACCTCTGCCCTTCTGAGGAAGTCACTCAGGAGCTCGTTTCAGCTGCCTTTGAATCCTGCTAGGAACTTCTGGGCAATGCCATTTAAAGACAAATGTTTTTGACCCTAAATACTCAATAGCACCAACATCAGATACATTACTTTTCTTTTTCAGGTCACAGACAAGAGCAATCGCCATATTATGTGTATTAATTTAAGAATCTGGGACATATGAAAAGGTTCCAAAAATCATCTAGGGCCCATAATAAAATTTAATCTATGGTCTAGCGTTTTTCATGTTCTTGGAATGACTCCAATTCTTTTGTTCCCTTGTCCTTCTAGATCCACCCAATAAAATCCCAGGCTTGGATCAGATCTGTTGTCAACTTTACTTGCTCCCACATCCACTCTGCAGAAGCTGTCAATATCATGGAGCTTGGGGCTAATGTAATATATAATTCAAAGTCTCTCACTTCAGCTGGGCTCTCATTGGTCCTTTTCATTTCCTTTGCTAAACTTTGGTCTCCAACTGCTCCCAATCTTTTCCTCCATGACTTTTGCTACAACCTCCTCCATGACTTCTGCAACAATCTCCTCCATGACTATTGCTACAATCTCCTCCATGACTATTGCTATAATCTCCTCCATGACTTTTGCAATAATCTCCTCCATGGCTATTGCAACAATCTCCTCCATGACTATTGCTACAATCTCCTCCTTGACTATTGCAATCCTTACCAAGTGTCTAAATTCCCATCCTCCTCCTCCTCCTCTGTTTCTATTTTACCCTCTGCCCAGTAAGTCAGGTCAGAACTTAGGGAGGCATCCTGTCTTGTTACCCTTGTCTCTCTTCACCCACATCTACTCTGCAAGGTCAGCTAGTACTATCTCCAAAGTGGCCCTCCCTCGGCTCTCTTCTCTCCGTCCCACAGACATGGTATAGACTCATGTCCTTATCACCTTTTGCTAGATTACTGCAATGGCTTCTGAATTGTCATCCTTTCCTCCTGTCTGGTCATTCTCTGGTCACCTCTTGTGCCTTGCTTCACATCCTTTGTCCACCTTTTAAATGAGCCACTGCTGTAGCAATCAGCTTCCCAACAGCAACTCACCTTGGCTGCTCGAAGGCTTCTCTCAGGCAGCGTGTTTGATGCCCACCAGAGAACCCTGCACAGATGCACATGGCACGAGGCCTGGAAGGGTGAGGAATTTATTGCAACTCTTGACAGTGAGGGGTGGGAGCCCATGAATGCATGCTTCCCTTACCCAGTGGTGACCACCTAAAGAACACACCACACATTGGTTTCCCCTCCTTCCCTCCTTCTCCCTTCCCATGCCCCACCCTATTCCTGGGATATCTTCCCAAAGTAAAGCACTTACATCAGCACCCATCTCAGCCTAGCACAAATGTAAATAAGCATCAATCCCTTCCCTTTGGGGCTCACAACTGAAGTAGAAGCCAACCCTTTGCCAGATAAACATAAAAAACAACCCACATTTATTATGCACAGGGCTCCTATGGATGCCTTGGGGAGAGCACAGAACTCAGCCTCAGGGGCTCAGGGAAGTGCCCTCTGCTGGGTCAGAAGGTGGTTGTGGTCAGGTGGGAGGGTGGGGCAGGGGGTGGGGGAGATGTGCAGTTAAATGCTATTGAATGAACAGATTTAATGTCCTTAAGCACCTGGGTTTCTTAATAAAGAAAAAGAAGCTCTAAGCTGCATGCTTTATTCCATAATATACTACCTGGCTTGCCCATATTTTAGGCTCGTTAATTCCCACATGACAAGAATGTTACACACCTCACAGAGCTGGTTACTTAGTTGGTGTGCATTGGAGTATTTTATGGCTATTTTGCAAGAGCAAAGATGACTCTAAGGAAAAGAAAAACCTAGCTATCTTGTGAATCAACCTTTGCTATCAAAGGTAAGCATGTTAAGATGAATTAGAAAGCTTCCCTGTGTCCCCCTTGCCTCTTTCATTATGAGGGGGTCAATGTCTGGATTAATGAGAAGCCAAGTATCTTTGCCACGTGGATCCAGAACAGCAGGACCAAGCACCCATCCCCTGGCCAACTGGAGTTACTAGACAACATCCATCTACATGAGCTCAAGCTGTGATGAACACCTACCAGCTCCTACTCACCAGCACACCTCATCACCTCCAGAGGTGAATTCATCTCTTTTCTCCAATCTTGCTCTCTGAGTCAATACTCATTTTTCTCACCTGGGGTCTAACTAAAAAACTTGACAGGAGATCAGAGAAATTTGTAACTACGTTAGACCACACCACCTCAGTTTTAGTCTTTCATTCCAGTCGAAGGTGGGGCTGACTTTGAAGATCGATCAGCTAGGAGCATAATCCCCTCTCTTTTCTTTTGAGATGTTTGTCTTTCTCTCTCTCACTCCCACTCCATTTGGGGTCATGTTCTCTCTTCCGAATGTGCCTGTGCTTGAACTTCATGGAGTCACGTGGCTGCAGGTTGCTGGCTGGCAGCTATCAGTTGAGGAAAAGCATTTTCTATCTCGCCCTTTGTTTCTGTTCCAGTTTGCATCTGGCTATATGTACTTAAAAAGAAAAGAAAAGAAAGTAACTTCATATTTGAACAGTACTTTTAAAATATGCCCCCCAATATTTTAATGTCCCTCCCATCAAAAGGTAGAGCTCATTTCTCCTCCCCTTGACTGTGTTCTGTACTTGGTGACTCACTTCCAATGAATGAACATGGTGGAAGCGATGTTGTGTGCCTCCCAAGGCTAGGTCATACAAGGCCCTGTGGCATAGCCCTCCGTCTCACTGGGATCACTTGCTGGTGCTGGGCTTTGGGGGGTAAGGAAACCTCCCCGGAAGCTGACCTCTGGCCCCACTCCACTCAAGCCTTCAGGTGACTGCAGCCCGGGGGGCAACATCGTGGCTGAAATCTCATGAGAGATTCTAATCCAGAGCCACCCAGCTGTTCCCACATTCCTGACTCACAGGAACTGTGTGAGGTCCAGTGGTACCTCTGTGGGTTTTTGAATGTAATCCATTCCCAAAGCCCGTTTGAGTTCTGAAACCGAGGCATCCACAGCCCACAGCTGGGCCTCAGGATCCTGCCCTCAGCAGAGGCCGTGTAGCATGTTCCACTTCCAAGGCGGGTTTGAAAACCGAAGCATTTACCTCCGGGTTTACGGCGCTGGCAAACAGAAATGTTCGTCAGCGGAGATGTTTGAAAACTGAGTTATCACTGTAATACATATTTGTTGTTTTAAGTGGCCAAGCATTTTTAAATGTAGCAATAGAGAAATAATACACTCTGTACTCGATTCAGTTCCTGTGGAGGCTCCAGGTGCTAAAGCAATGTCTCTCTGTCACGTCAGAGAGGCCAAGGCTGTTAAAGCAATGACCAAGGACAGGGGCTGTTCAGTAATTCTTAGCTTGAGAAGCTCGGTCCAAGGACAGATAATAGAACTGGTTTGGGTTTTTTGTTTCTTTTTTTTTTTGTACTCTTTTTTTCCAAAACAGCAATTACAGCAAAAATATGTACAGGGAAGCCATAGGTGCAGATAGAAAATAGGAAAGCAGGACCAAACAAAGGGAATGGTAATTACAAGCATAACAGCCAACATAGTTGCACCAGTTGAACCTTAACTATGACTGTGAGTTTCCTAGCAGCCATAGTAAAAGGGGAGACTTAGTAAGTTCTATAACTCTTATTACTGAAAAGGAAATAAAACTCTACCTGGCACTGAATTTTAAAACAAAGTTCCTTTGTGAACTTGAATGTAGATGCTGATCTAGGTAAAAGGTGAGGCTCTCAGTCATACTTTCAGAGATATTAGGTTAGCAAAATTTATTTAGTTGTTACTTGTGTTTATTAGTAAAGAAGGAAGGAAAGCGATAGAGCTAAGCACAATGGTGAATTATAGAAAATAAATGAAAGGAATTCCTTTGACTTAAGTGCCACCAGGACTTTTGAAATTGACATGCAAATACAGTTAAAATATTTTTGACCTGAGCTCAGGCACTTGCTTTTCTCTCTCTTTCTCTGTTGGTATATATGCATAGCACGAAAGCACTTCTTGGGCAGCAATTTAAAATAGCCCTGTTTATCTCTCTGCTTATATTCCGGGTCTTGGTTTTGGTCTATAAATTCTCTCTGCTATCTTGGACTTGGCCCAAGAATGCGAATCCTTCAGCACATCCCATCACATTCCACCGATTCCTGACCTCCTCTTATCCTCAGCAGTCCCCGTGGGCTTTGTTCGAGGTCCTGCAGGGAGGCTGCCCAGCGAAGGAAGGCACAGGCTGTGGTTCCCGGGCCGCACAGGCTGCCCAGGGCCTAACTGGCCGTGGTGAGCTTTCTGATGCCGCAGCTCTGGAGCTGTGCTTCCGAGAGAGCTTGCAGCTCTTCCCCTGCCTCCTCCCCTGGTGCTGTACATAGCTGTGTGTTAGCGTTGAAAGTATGGGCTGAACGATGTGAAGATGCTTAGCGCATTGCCTGGTGGATTTCAACGAATGTTAGTTTTCTCTTCCCCTTCTTTCTGAGCGTCTCTCCTTCCCTCCTTTGCCCCCTCTCTCCTTCTTCCATTCTGCAAGCACTGGAGGAACATGGAGGCCCTTTCCTTTCAATCGTTGCCCTTGCTGTTTCCTCCACCTGGAATCCTAGTCTTTCTCCTCGCTTAGTCAGCTCCACCCTACCCATCTTATAAGGCTCAAGACTTTGCTGACCTTCCTTACTAGGTGGACTTACCCTGTTAACTGTTTCCATTGCAATGGATAGCTAGCTCTCCTTTGTCATGCTTACCACGCCGGTTATTTTAATTTTATTAGTGTGATTACTTGATTAGTGTGATTACATTTTACGTGTATTTGTACAATGGCTTCCCTGAGACTGTAACATGATCCTGGTCACCTGCGTAGTCCCAAGACTCAGAACAGTGCAGGGGACATCGCAGGCATGAGCAATCATTGGTTGAATGAATGAGTCGGTGAATGAGAGGCCTAGTTCCACAATCTGTGCCAGGTGTGGGCCAGTGAATCACAGTCCCTGTGTGGTGAGGATGAATATTTTTATCTACTAGGGCATGCTCAGCACTGAAGCAACCAGAGGGGACTCAAGCTGCTGGATGCCAGACGCCCAGGACTGCTGTCTCCACACGTTGAACACAAGGAGAGATGGCAGGACCAGATGGGGTGGCCTCACTGATGAAGCACAGGGTCTCCAGACCTTTCTTCAACACTCACTATGTACCTGTATTAGTCAGCGTCGGTTATCACAACAAAGTACCCCAGAGTGAGGGGCTTAAACAACAGAAATTTATTTCCTCATGATCCCGAAGGCCACAAGTTTGAGAGCAGGGTGTTGGCAGAGTTGCTTTCTTGGAGGCCTCTCTCCTTGGGTTGGAGATGGCCACCCTCTCCGTGTCTTCAGATGGACTTCCCTCTGTACATGTCTGTGTCCAAATTTCCTCTTCTTGTAAGGACATCAGTCTTGTTGGATTGGGAACCACCCTGATGACCTCACTTAACTCAATTACCACTTTAATGGCCCCACTTCCAATAGAATCACTTTCTGAGGTACTGGGGATTAAGACTTCAACAAATAAATTTGGGGGGTGCACAATTCAGACCATGACGGTACCTCTAAAGTTAAACTGATGCTGACTAGCTGAGTGACCACAGGCAAGGTATTTAACCCCTTTGTGACTCCATTTCCTCATCTCAAGATACTAAAAAGACCACCTCATTATGTGAAGTGATGGTTACATGAAGGTTTGGGACAATGGCATGTGGTGAGAGCTCAGTAAGCCCTAATTATTATTATTAATGAGCCCTAATAAAATTGTTGTGGGCTATTCGAGCATGAATTCATCTCTGTCCTCAATATGCTTATAGGTCCTTTAGATCGAAGATAAAACTAATAGATGAAAATCACGAGTCATTTTTCTTAATGCTCTCTGGGCCACCACTGGGAAAGGAAAAGTTAAGGGAAGGAAGGAACCATGGCAACCAGACTTGGGTCTCAGCTGAGCCCCTCTAACACCAGGAGGGTGCTGGCTGAGAGGGGCCTAGTCCTCCAAGCATTCAGCACTCCCAGCTTTCCACGAAGGGATGAGTGTCCCCTCCCGTGGGTATGTGGGGTCTCCCCAGATCTGTACTCCCTGTGCCTCTAGTGTACCATATACTTCACTTATATGTCTGTTTTCTCTATTAGAATGTAGGCTCCATGGGGGCAGCTTTGTTCACTGCTCTAGATCCAGTCCCTAGATTGGCACCCAGTACCTACTAGGCACTCACTAAATATTTGTTCAATGAATGAGTGAATGAATGAATGAATGAATGAGTGAATGGACAAACTCTGGCACTGTGAGCTCTTGGCACCCAGGAGCAGACTAAGGGTCGGGGAGAGTACATCTTCCTGCCCATTTCCCAGGCTTTTACTAATGGCAGCAGCCAGATGTGAGTGGACCACCCAGTGCATTTCGATCTGGTTGCATCAGTCGGGAAGCCAGGAGTCCTCCCCCAAGATCACAGCTCTAGGTAGTCCAGACAGGTGCAAGGGTAGAAGTTGTAATAACTAACATTTATGCTATTTGGATGGTTTATCATTAAACTCATCTCAAAAACCTCATAAGGTAGGCAGTATTATTATTCCCAGAAGAGAAACATGAAGAGATTAGCCGCACTCCAAACTGCATGGCTAGTACATAGCAGGTGGAGAGATGGAATTCAGGTCTGACTCCCAAGTCCTTGCTCTTCCTGTGAGTTCGCATCTCTTTTGTTTTTGTAGGTATTTTAAGCTGTGTCAGGGGCTGCTCACCAGGTGGCTTTTTAATCTCTCTCCTGTTACTACATTATTAATCTCTAAATGGTTTAGTAGCAAAAAAACCCCAAAAACTAGTACAGAAGGAAGGCATCTACATGGGACAGGCTTTCTGGAAGAGCCATTGACATTTTGAGTGGAGGGTAGGCCAGGACTGGGTACAGGAAGGAGGGACAGAAGCACACGGCAGCTGGGGGACAACACAGGAACCATCAGCATGGCAGCTGCCCTTATGGGGATCCAACAGACACACCCCGTGTCACTAGCAAAACAAAGCTGTGAACCTGATTTAGTCTAATGTTTAGCTGCTGGCTGCTTCCTGCTCTTGTCTGCTCAGAAAGATAAAGAATTCCTTGCAATCTTCCATTTTCTGAAAAGCCACCCTGCACTTGAGTCGTCTTTCTGGAAAATGGTTGATGCTTCAGGCAGAGTTCTGCACGTAGCAAAGTCCCATAGCCTGGAAGCTTTCCCTGGGCACGCTCTCCCCTTGGAATGCGTCATGCTAAGCTGGGGACAGACAGCTGCTACGTGCCCTTTGAATAGGCTGTGTGTAGGAGGCGGGTAGAGTTCCACGCCGCTCCTGTGGGAGCTGAGATCCGCAAACCTCTCGGGTCCTTGCATCTCCACAGGACGGAGAGGAAGGTGTCCTCTAATGAGTAAAGTAGGTGGAGGGCGGAAATCTGCAAAGCTAATTTATTCTGCCAAATATAAAGCGTTTTGAACTTGCTCCGCCCTTCCTATTTTCCATCTGTCCCATTATTCATCACAGCAATATTTGGGCACTTTGAAAACAGTGATATTTTAACATGAAGCTATTCCAAGGAGGAAAAATATTCTCATTTGGCATAAGCCAGTCATGCAAATTAGCCTAAATAAAAATAAGATTAATGGCAGCTTAGAATATTATTGTGCTTTCCCAGGCTCCTGCCAGTCGCTGCTGTCAAGCTGTAGCACGTCTCCATCCTGGTGACTATTGAGAAGCGGGGCTTACATTTCTGGTTGATGCCCAAGAATCCGCTCAAAGAGACTGGACATCAAAGATCCAGCATTTGGGCGATTTTCAACCAGCCTTTGAAGGGGGACCCATGGCGGGACTTCCCAGAAGGCCCTTGGAATTTTACATTTGGCTCATCACAGACGGGCCCATCAAGAATTCTGACATTTACTCTAGTTTGTCCCTGGGAGAGTACTGAACTAGTGTGTGTGTGTGTGTGTGTGTGTGTGTGTGTATTAAAGGCAATGCCATGTAAGCTGACATAAAAAACAAACACACAGTTTTTTCTTCTGGAGAAAAGAATGCAATATTTCAAGATGCCGGCACAGGAAGGTTTCAGAACATGGTTAACAAGTCGTTGTTCTCATGCACTGTTGGCAATGAGGCAGCTTCTCCACCTCCCACAGGCACCTCTCCTCTCCGCTTTTCCAACCCTTCATCTCCTTCTTGCCTTCTCGCCTGCCTTCTTTCCCAGGTGTGCCTCATGTGTGTTGTGGGCCGCAGGGTATCCCAGCTTGAAGCAATATGCAAGTCCAGAATCGAGGGCACATTCCACAGCCACCCCAGTCGACAGATGGTCATTTTTACTGTTAATTTCCTCAAGCCGTGGTTGAAATGGCACCATTAGATGCATCCACAAAGCCCTTCCCTAAGCCTCGTTGTGTCTGTGAACCATCCTGAAAGCAGAGCCTCAGCCTGCTCTATTCATTCCAAGGCTCTATTCCAATCGGACATCAGGACAACTGGGACAACACCCTTACCAGCTTTGTCTCAAAGGAGACAAACGTGTCCCTAAGGTCATTTCTGCATCTCTAATTACAGAGGTCTTAAGGATGGGGGTTGTCATATACCCAACAAGCAGCTTTGATTTGTTGGGGGGAAGTTGGAGACACTACATGAAATCAACAATGCAGACTTTTGGACTTCCTTTCTCCTCAAAAAAAAAAATAAAAATCTCCTTTTCAAAAAAACTGTTGAGAAGATGATCTTGCAATCTGTTTTTTGGTCTAAGAAATATTTCACTGAGAAAACATGCCGAGAGATACATGGAGAAGTGCTGAGGGGTTCAAGCTATAAAGTTAGTTTTCTAGTTAAGTCAGGGGGAGACTAACAAGATTTCTGAAGCATCATACGGACCCCTTCCTCTACGTGGTTTTGTTTACCAGCTAAGCTGCCAAGCTCGTATTTCTCTGCCTGAGTGTTTCAACGTCTCCCCCTGCAATGATGCTCACATTCTTCTCAAACAGCCCCGTTGTCTCCTTGTCTTTCCTCTTACTTCAAGTTCTCAATCTTTCCAGTGGGTCAGGTTCCAGCTCTCAGCCTTGTGGCTGATTTGTAACAAAATCCTCAACATTTTGCATGCTCTTTGATCTGGTAATTCCGCTCAGAGTTATTGCTTTATATTACTGTGCGCAAATATTTAGGCATGATTGTGACCATTGGAGCATCAGCAATGAGATGAAAATTGGAAATGAAGACATTTGCTGAATAAATTATGAACATAGATGAAATGGAATATTATGCAGTCATTTCAAATGATGTAAAAGATTAATGACACCCTAACATCCCTAATGTATTATTTAGCAGAGATAAAAAGAGAGTTATAGATAGTGTCATCCCATTTCGTTAAAAATATGTACATACGATATTTTCCCCAAAGACTATTAGTATATACACCAAAATGTAAATGATGGTTGTGTCTGAATGATAGGATGAGAGGTGATTTTTATCTTTTTAATACTTATTTTTTCACTTATCTATTTTGTGATTTCTATTTTTTTTGCATACAGTACACTTTACATTTTATTTTAAAAATAAACTATCCTCTTATTAAAGTACTAATTGGCTATGCTTCAAGAAGGACTACACTAAAGAAGAGAGTTCAAAGGTCAGCCACAAAAATGGTTTGGGCAGGATGGGTGAGTAGAAGTGGGACTGGGGAGAAGGAAAGGGAAGGAGAAGGCGGTAGGGCTGTGCCATTCAGCTCTACCAAGAAGGCTGGGCTGGGGAGATGTGGTCAGTCCTTGGGTCTGTAAAGGCTCTCTCACAAAGCAGAGAGATTTGTGGTTCTCCAGGGACCCAAAGAGAAAGGTGACTTCAATGTCTGGTGTAAGGAATGGGGGAGGGTTTCCTTTAGGAAGCACTGAGATACTGAAGATACTAAAGCATCCTGTAAGGCAAGAGTTTCCACATGTCTCTGATGGTTTGTTCCTTTGAAAATAGAACTGAACCAGTGTTAAGAGCCCAGTTTCTAAAGGGACAAGAAGTCTGAACAATAGGAAATTAGGACCATTGCCAGGAAATTACTCTAGGGATAAACAAAATTATCCAGGGAAAATGCTCTTGAACTGAGTTACAGCTCTCTTTTTAGGTTGGGGAAGTCAGTGTCCTGACCAATCTGCACCCATGGCAGACCTGGGACCAAATTGTCCCTAGGACACTAAGGTGGGCAGATTAATGGGCCTCACCTTTTTTTTCTTCTCAAGATTATGAGAGGTTTGGAGGAGTTTGTGAAAAAGAAATCACACTGATAGCATTACTAGGGAGTGTGGATTATACAGAAAGTTTAAGAGAGAATTGCAATTATTTCACCCAAAGACATGGTATTTCAAAGAAGAAATAAGATAACACTACCTAACTCCTACCAGGCTGATGTTAGGCAGTAAAAACAACCTTTTGAATGGTAATAGGAAAAAGAAAGTCTGGAGAGTTAATTTAATAGAGATAGTTAAATCATTTTGGGAAACAGGAAAAGAACCAGAAGAAAAGTCAAAATATGACAGTGACAGGGAAAAAAAGTGTTTTAATAAAGTAGTAAAAATTCCTACTCACTGGAACCTAATGAACCCATTCCTAAATTAACCAGAGAGTTTACATTTAAGAAAAAATGTAGAACATTTAGCCCTAGCAGAGAATACTTGGCAGGCTAAACCACCAGTGTGATCTGGCATGACAATTCCCACGAGTTCATCTGTGTTTAAAAACTTTGAGTGTCTTGAAAGTCAGCTCTGTTGCCCAGACCTACAGTTTAGAATGACAGCCTGGAGTGTTGCTACATTCTCAGTCATCAAAGAAATATTCCTTCACACTTAGTATAATCCTCTTAGAATGGTGGGAACAGCCAATGCTATACTTTAGGAAGAAATTTCAGTCATGGGAGTAGAAGATCAAAGAGATTTTCTGTAATTGTTTTTCTTTTAGGATAAAGCTTCCTTTGACAAGAAAATTATATAAACCAGAACATATTTCATTCGCTAACTTATTCTTGTATTCCATCTCTCAACAAATGGCTATTGAACATGTAATAGGTGCCAGGAACAGCGCTAGTTGTTAAGGTTAACGGAGAAAGAACAGTTGATGCCCTCAGGGAGATCACAGTCTAACCAAAGATACTTGCTGATGGGGCGCTTTTATGAAATGTCCCACCCAATATTAAATATGCTAAAGAGTCATAAGGAGATAATCTCATCAATTCCCCCAAATAAAGATTTTTATTCCTTGAGCAATGTCACTGAGGCATCATTAATATGAGTTAATTTCCCAATGATGGTGTGCCAGCTACCTTCTATTTGCCCCTCCAGGTCCACTCTCTACCCTTCCCCATCCTACTCTGCCCTGGAAGCTGGCCTATGTGTCCCCTGGCTTTTGGTTGGGCTCAGCCAGTGAGAAGTGTGGCAGCAGATGAATGGGTGAGGGGAAGGTAGGGTTGGGTGTTTATTTCACGGCTCCCTCTTTCTGCGTCTTTCTGCAAAGACCATAAGGAATCCTCTCCAAACACTGCCCTTCATGCCCGAGGGTGGAATGGCTCCCACTATTGGTAGCCTGGGGCACTGCACTATTCCTGTCTGTTTCCTAAATCCAGCCCATACCTTACCTAGCTTCAGGGTGCCATCTGTTCCATGTTTTTCTGATACAGAGGGAGAAGGATTTCTTCATTAAAGGGAAAAACAAGACATTTATTTTAGATGATTTCTGGGACCGGTATTAATGGAATGCTTTGAAGAAGCCTTAATTCAAATAATCCTTTGTTCATAATTGTTCCTTTTCTGATACGTAAATGTTTGTGGACCATAGATCTTAAAGCCTTCCTTTTTGTTTCTTTTACCACCTGAGAAGCTGTGAACAGGCTAACTCCATGGCATCACCACCTTTTCAGCCTGTGTAACCCCTGGTCCCACAGCTAGGAACTGTGGCCTTCACCTTCAGGTTCAACTTGATGTGACTTCCCACAGCAGATTCTGACCTCAAGCATCAGGGCTGGGCATCAAGGCTTGCTGGTTTCTAGTCTGGCTGTGACCTTGTGCACCTCTCAATACTCTAGTCCTCTCTGTCCATTCTCTCTGGGCCTTGAAGTCCTTCTTTAACCAATACCCCTCCTGGGAATCCTGCAGCACATGGGGACAGTGACAGAGACGTGGCTCTCTGCTAACCAACCACCAGTGCTAATTGCCAGTAGGATTGGGTTTCTGAGTAGGGCCAGGTCTGTACTTCCAGATCCTGCCTTCATAATGGATCACATCCACCCTGTGCATAAAGAGATAAGACACTTCTGCAAATGCCGACTCTTTTATTAAGTGGCTACTCTGTGCGAGGTCCTGTTTTAGGTCCTGGAGAGACTGGTTTCATATTGCACTTAGAAAGTAGAAATAGCCCAGCCGGAGTGGCTCAGTGGTTGAGCATTGACCTAGGATCCGGGAGATGGAGGTTTGATTCCCGATCAGGGCACATGCCTGGGTTGTGGGCTCATCCCCAGTGGGGGGCGTGCAGGAAGCAGCTGATCAATGACTCTCTCATCATTGATGTTTCTATCTCTCTCTCTCTCCCTTTCCCTTCCTCTCTTTGAAGTCAATAAGGACATATTTTTCAAAAATCTTTAAAAACGAAAAGAAAGTAGAAATAAATACATGAATTCTACTTTTGGTAGCTAAAGGAAGGAGGTGAGTTATATACTGAAGATTGGCTTTAATGCGTCATGTTGGTTTCTTCTCCTCTTTGAATACACACCTACCACATACCTTCTCTTTTTCTTTTAATGATAGTTCACTTTCCCTTAATAGATAAGTAAAACAATTATATTTTTAAATGATTGTATCCAAGGATCTGATCCTGCTGTAAATTCTAGAACTAGTGTTTACTTTCAAAGACCACAGGCCTACAATCATCAAAACTCTACTTTCAGACTCTCACGATGTCGATTGCAAATATATTCAGTCTTTTGCCCACGTCTACATAATGAGGATATTTCTGTCTCTTCACTAACTATACAAACTAGCCCTGATATGCTGAGATGGATTTAACAAATTCTCTTGAATAAAATAGCCCATATAACAGCTTTTGTAACAGGTTGCTGTCCATTTAACAGATTTTAGAATTTTATTTAATAAAGTTGTTTGAGAAAGTTTTTATGTGGGTGCATTTGGGTGCATTTGTTTCTTAATTCCATAACTGACACTTTGGCTTTTATAGCCACTTATTTTATTTTTGAAGGTAAATAGAAGTGGTAGGTAAAGAGCATTTTCCAGCTACTGGCTTACAAGCTGGGGATGGCAACACAGCTAGATCTCATGCTGAAGAGTTCACAAGGCTACTGAAAACGTTGACAAGGTTTTACTGCATCCCCTAGGATGGAAATAATTGCTTTGTAAATGGGAAACTGGCCCGAGAGCGAACACGTCAAGAGTGTCTACTCAGAAGCTAGAAGAGTCAGAAGCAGAAAACAGGGCTCCTGATTCGTGTTCCATTACTTTAATCTCTAACCACTCGGTTTAAGCTAAAGAGACATAAATGGCGCATTTGACATAAGCCTTCACATCAAGATTAGAAAGGAGCCCCGAAAGTCTAGCGTTGAACCCTCCTTACCTTTTGCCCAGGATGTCACTCAAAATCTCTTCTCTCGGTTCCTCTTCTCTGACTGGTTACAAAATTCAAAGCCATTCTTACTGCAGCCCAACACTCTCCCCAGGTGAACCTTGCTTTACAGGAAACACCTGCGTGTAAATAAAACGGTAATAATTCAAGTTGCATTCTTGATGCACCATTGGGATC
Source organism: Miniopterus natalensis (assembly GCF_054644295.1). Lineage (NCBI taxonomy): Eukaryota > Metazoa > Chordata > Mammalia > Chiroptera > Miniopteridae > Miniopterus > Miniopterus natalensis. The sequence continues at coordinate 43,837,168 of NC_142084.1, forward strand.
TCACTATTGAAAAAGGAACACGGAAATAAATGCTTTTGTAGGCAGATTACCTCCTTTGTAATGTAAACAATACAAACACAGATAAAGCTTCCAAAGTACCTAAGTTTAGATTTTTACATATTGGGTTTCATTAAAGCAGAACATATCTGTAAGTGAAAATATTTTAAGCCTCAGCCCTTTGCCCATCATAATGGTTTTTAAAAATCTCATTATAATAAAGCCCATTAGTTTGAATAATTAAATACACAAAAAAATGCTTTCTGCAGGCATTGAAATTTCTGATTTTAATAGGAAAAGAATCCAACTGAATGCCTTGTTTTTAAGCTTCTATTTCGATCTTGTTTTAAAATGGCAAAGAGTATAATGACTAGTGTGATGCAGAAAGTACACTGCAGAGAGGGGAAGGGGCTGAAAAAACACAGTCAGCGCTTAATTAGGTTCAGGACAACAGGGGCAGATACAAAGGTTTGGGGCCTCAAGCTCCATGCCTTGGAGAACAGTATCAGCTAAGTGGTCAACATGTATTACCTCAGGTCAATCTTTACGACGATGACGGTGTTATCATCCTCAGTTCTATAAAGAAATCTAAGCTTGGCAACGTTAAGTAACTTGTCTATTGTCACACAGGTTCTAAACAGAGGTCAGAATTCAAACTCACACCTCTGCATCTCAAATAAGTGCTCCTAACCCCTCTGCTTACTCTTAAGGCGAAACTGATATTGTCAACAATTATACATTTTTGACCAACAAAGATGAAATTTCATGTGGTTTAACTAAAACCTCTCTGCCATGCAGTAATCCAAGGAGGACAAGGCAGCGATAACCCCAGGTGACCCGAGTGTGTTCTGTAGGACAGGAAGAGCCCAGCTCACTGCTGTTTCTCACCGCCAGTCCTGCTTGCTTCGTGTCCCTCCCACCCATGTTTGCATGTACTTTGTCCATCCCCCCTTTTCATTCGATAATTTTTATAGGGCACCAGGTCTGTGCAAAGAGCTGGAGATACCAATCTAAGGACAAATTTGTCCTTGACCTTGAGAAGTCTGCAGCCTTACTCTTAAGGGAACAAATGAAGAGTGTATATAAATTGCAGGCAGATCATTTCAGGGATGGATCCAACTGCTTTTGCACATGTGGGAATGGCCGTGCTGACCTAACACCCCCTCGAAGAGGAAGTGGGAGGAGGGCAGTGGGGCCGCCCTGCATTTTCTTTAGGATCTCCTCATTTGCAGTGTCTTCACCCTGGTGGCAAAAACGTACGAAGTGACATGTGGAGGAAAGAAATCAAAAACTTAGAACTCAAGATGGCATGTTTGCTGCCCATTCCTCTTCTCATTTGTCACTCTTAAAGACCCATCATTTAATGGCTCAAGTGAAGCCACAGTTTATTTCCTTGGAGGCTGAAGCCTCACAATCTGGTTTCTACCCCATAGACCGTATTTAATTTTTGCAAAATTCCAGTAAATAAAACAATTTAAAAAAAGCTGAGCGTTAATGAGATTTAGCTTACACATCCATACACTCATGAGTTCACTACTATGGAGAGTTTACTAAAAGGAGCTGATATTTCATGTAGCTTTAAAACTAACTAGCAAACTAATCTACTAACTCAGTGATTTCTTCTAGAATATTGCCGCCCAGAACAGCGGTGGCATATTCCTGCCCTGTGCACAAGGGGTCACACATGCCTCATAGTCTTGAAATGTTTTTCCTCAGAACATGGTCTTTTCAGATGTTTTAGAGCAGACATTAAATTCAGTCAGTTGTTGTGTGTTTAGTTCAGAGCAGAAAACAAACTCACCTTGAACATTCTGGGGGATTTTTTTGTTTAATGGAGACAAATCCTTCACATATGGCTGGCCCTTAGTGCTAACAAACAAACGCTCATTGACTCTGAACATTGAGGTGACATGTCATGGGATTGGCAATTATTAATGACAACTAATGGCTGCTGGTTATTGGTGACATTTTTGAGAGCAGGATTAAAATAATAATTACAATAATGTGAGGTGTCATGAACAAACAGTAATTGTAATAATGATCGCTATTACAGCAATGAGTGAGAAAACGATCTTAGGTTATTAAATCAATAAGGATAGCAGAAGCCTGCATGTATATATATACAGCATGGGGCAAGAGTAGGATTACAGTTGTGAGTATGTGAAACACAGAGTTTATTCTTGTATTATTATTTATTAATTATTGTATTATTTTCCATATGAACAACTGTAAACCTACTTTTGCCCCACCCTGTATATCTTACTATGTGCCAGGCACTATCCCCAGGACATAACATATATTGTCTCTAATTCACAGCAGCTCTGTGAGTAGGTATTATTGGTAGCATGATCATCATTGTTATGCTGAGAAAACGTTGGTTTAGAGCAGTTACCCAGTTTGACAACAATAACTTAACAGCTGGGAAATCGAATAAAGGAAACCTAAGTCTGGTCTAGCTAACACCAAAGTCCATGTACTTAACCAGTATTCTATATGGTTACTGAAAATCAACAGATAATAATATTCTGTTATCTGGGACAACCCTGACATCTGTTGAATGGCCGGGTCCCCCAAGGATGTGAGTCTGACTGATAAGTCATCTTACACCCAAGAGTCTCAGCTGCCACTAGGATCTGTCCACATAGAGACCAGCCTTCAGAAATGCCTAATAAAGAAACAGAATTTCTATAAAGAAGAGAGACTTGATTTATTCCCCTAAGCTGAGGATAAAGCCTCATAAAAATGTGCCTCCTTGCCCTTGTCAGTGGAGCTCTGTTGGTTGGGCGTTGTCCCGTGGGCGGAAAGGTTGGCGGTTCAATTCCTAGTCAGGGTACATGCCCAGGTTTCAGGCTTAATCCCTGGTGTTTCTCTCTTTCTCTAAAAAGCAATAAAAAAATATTTTTAAAAAAAATGCTTCTTTTTTTTTTTTTTTAAATCAGAGTAGTGACCTAAAGCACCTCTTGACTCTCTCCTTACAGGCAAGTGGAAATTCACTGCAGCCCATGACATGTACACTGGGAAAAGGCTGTGTTTTGTACACATCTCTGTTGCCTTAAGAATGTGAGTGGGGCTGCAAATTCATCTTGAATATGTCCATTAAAAACCAACACTCTGAATCTTCGGGTGATTCGTTTTAATAGTGGCTCTCCTAGCTTTTATATTTGAAAGATACCAGTATTTTTTTTCCCTTATTTGACAATGGGATAATCGGATTGTTGGTTAATGTTTTCTCTAACCCAGAGCTACTTATATATCAACCAAGGTTATCCGTTTTGCAATGAATTATAACAGAATCACAAACACTACCCGAAGCCTGTGGAGAGCATGATTTAGTCCTTGATGGTTCCACGGGCACAGGATCTTGTGGGTGCTAGAATCATCATTAACAGCACCGCTTGTCACTATGTGGGAAAAATAAGTCCATTTGGGCACTGTACATGGGCTTTCGGATAAATGAGCACTCGCTACTGACTTTGAAAAATGACACATGGGAACTAATAAGAGCTCAAAATGGTTGAACATTCACTTTAATGCAGATAAAATAGAAACCTTTTTACTAAGAGCACAATAGTGCACCTGTCCCCTTCATGAATATATGATTACATCCCATAGCAAATGGGCCTCAGTAGGAGTGACAGATACGTTGTGCATCGTATCTGGTCTGGTGCAGTCACATGCTGTAGGGTGGAGGTGGAGTTCTTTTCCATAGCCTGTATTTCCAAACCAAAGCAAGCTGTGGTAAGCCATAAAAGAAGGGGTTTTCTGGGGCAAAGACACACTACTTTGCAGAGTAAATTAACTCAGGGAGCCACACGGGAGAATGTAGCTCCCTTCCCTGAGTACAGACGTGCCCAGCTCTAGTGAAACACAGATACAGATTCCGAGCAGCCGTGCGCTGCTCAAGTTAACTTGCTGAGTTGCAGGCCGGCATGCTCTGGTTGCAAATATACAGCTTCCATAAAAAATTAAACAGTCATGAAAGACGCTGAATGATCAACATTATGCAATTTGCAATTTTCCTACCTCTTTGCATCCCGGGTTAAATTTGGTAGGTTAATATTTCATGAGTGTTATTTCAGTCAGGATCAAGAGCATGTTTAAATGAAACGGTGCCCGTGTGGAACCACATCAAGACGCCGGCACTCAGGGCTGTGGGAAGGACCCGTGCTGTGGGCTTTCTGCGTTGGGCGGGTAGGAACGGTGTGGCTGCACTTGCATCCGTAGTGTTTTCTGGAGAAGCGCCTATTGTCATTTGCTCTTCACTGTCACTTGTGAGGGAGGCAGGGGTTATGTTTATGAGAAGAGTGATGAGATAAAAAGAAAGGGAAGCATTTCATAAAACTATTAAAGCTCAGGTATGCCCAAGGGCCCCAGTCCATAGGGCAGAAATACTTTGCAATGCTCAGTCAACAAGATGATAAACCACGGCTGGATCAAGTCGTCATTAACAAGTTTCCTACCTATAACGATGTCAGAGATTTCACTTCTCTTATTTCTCTTTCGTAGGAACACTTTTATCAAAAAGGGGTCCTTGGTGCTTGAGAGTTCTCCTGACACTGCTTCTTACTCACCAAATAGAGTCTTAATCCTTAGTATGTAACTGCACAATCCTTTACACAATAACCAATTGCTTCCCCAAAGAGGATTGTAACTTCAGAGGGAGAATAAGCTGCCGAAGGAAATTAACTCTCGAGAAATGAAAGTCCTGTTTCTGTGCACTCGGAGGCAGGAAGAGAAAAACCCAGAGGCTATCACACAAATGCCGAAGCATCCTCTATTCTGTCTGTAGGATGTCAGGACCAGATGGGTTACTCTCAAGGTTGCTCTGCCCTCTTAGTCAAAGCTCACAGGGGAGCATGGGGGCGGCTCTGGAATCATTCAGCAAACTTGCCCGAGAGGCCACGGTTTTAAGACCTCCTAAATTCTCTAACTGAAACGACACCCAAACCACTTCATTTACTTTCCCCTTTAGACTTTTATGCGCTAGCCGAATTCTAAAAGATTTCCTGCCTTTTGCACTTGAAGAAAAAGGGGGGGGGGGGGGGGCGGGGGAGGAGAAATCTCACAGATAAAAAGAAACCAGCACAAATCTTTTAGTTGGGAAATGAGAAAACACAGACACACGTTCCAAAAAGTGGTTTGTGCATTCCCATGGTCGACGTGCTTGCCCTCAAGGTCAAATGAGCAATGATCATGAGAGCAAACCCACAAGAGCATAAAAATGCCACATTGAGTCAGGCAAATCTTCCATCTCATTCTGTGCTCGCTCTTTCTGGGGGCACCAAGCAACAGAGGGTGGGTGGCTATGTGCAGGTGAACGAGCTTGGTGACCAGGGTCACAGCTCTGAGTCCCAACAACACTGATGGATAAGCTTGAGCGAGTCATGTCGCCTCTTTGAGTCTAGCCTTCCTCCTCTGGACCCTGAATCAGCGTGGGAGAATACCAGCTCCTTCCGAGCTAAGGGGTTGTTTTGAGAGCCAAATTAGACAACAGATGTGGATGTGCTTTATAAACAGTATGGTTAACATCCTTGTACAATGAGGTACCCAGGTATCTGGACGAGGGGAGAGGTGAAGGAGCTCCTCCGTGTGCTCCATGTGAGCTCCATGGGCTTCCAGCCCAGGGCTCCTCCACTCACAGCCATCAATATTTGGGTCAAGTTCTTCACATCCATCATTTCATTTGAGGTAACTGTCCTGGAGGCTTCCCAGGAGCAGAGCCTGAGATAGAGATTCTTGTGTAAGCGACTGCGGAGGGAGCACTCTCAGGAGAGGAACCACTCTCAGGAGAGGAACCCTGCGGAAGGGGGGGAAGGGGTAGCACAGAATGAGGCAGGACAGAAAGTGAACAAAGACATGGGATCAGTTGAATCCCAGGCTCAGTCAGGTCCCACAGGCTGTGGAGCATGACAGACAGAGTCAGGGAAGTGCTAGCCTTCTGTAACCTGTTCCAGTCAGTCCTTGGCTGCGGGCTGCACACTCCCCTTCCTACTGCACAGAGTAGGGTAGGATGGGGGTATCAGAACCTTCCAGGCATTTGCAAAGAACGTGGCTCTGCTGACAGAGGGCAAATTCTGCAAAGGGGCAGTTCTGAGCTACTGGCAGCCAACCCTCACAGCAGGTGGGGAATGTGTGCAGTGGCCTGGTGTGGCCACCACTAACATTACTACAGATGCGGAAACTAAGGCTCAGAGGCGCAGGAACGTGTTGGCCTCAGTGCCTTCACTTCTACCTAGAACTCTCATCTCCTCCTCTTCACTTGATAATTCTTACTGATCATGTAAGTTTCAAATATCACTTGTTGGCCTCAGTGCCTTCAAGGAAACCATCCTTCCCCACCCCAGCTTAATCTGGTCCTGCCAGACACTCTCACAGCACCTTGTGCCTGTCCTAGGAGGCACTTATCAAATTATAATTTAAATAATTATTTCTGCAATCATTTATTTGATATCTGCCTTCCACACTAGACTGTAAACTCTTTGAGAGCAGGGACCATGCATATCTCATTTGCTACTGGAGCCTGTTGTGTAGCTCAGGCCAGGCACATAGTAGGTGTTCAATAAATAGTTGTTGAATAAACAATAGGACACAACTAGTAAGAGAGTTTAAAACTAGGTCTCTGTGTCTCAAAAACACATTCTTTTTCCACACTGCCTTCGACCATGCAAAATCCTTGTTTATTTATATTTAATGTCTGTAAAATCCCATCTCAGAAGGCAGTTTCCTGTTCTATTTATATTTACATTTATGTCACACCACATGCCAATGATGAACCTGCCATAGACAGTAGTACTTCGGTTCTTTATCTTTAAGGCACCTCGTTCAGGTTTCAGGGTGCGCTCCTTTGCACGGGCTTGTGAGTTTCACAGAGCCAGACGGACTCCTGTCCCTCCGTCTCCTTCATCAGAGAAGGCCTTTGATCACAACGTGTTCAGCCTTTTTGTTTCTGGGCTGAAGAGTTCTAATCGCTTTAGCTTCCCCTCCTCCCCAAATCACATTACCTTGATCCTTTTAGTTCTCTTCTGGATATTTTCCAGCTCTTTATAGCTTTCTGGAGGAGGGCTCCAACGCTAGCGGGGCTCTAGGTGGGCAGTCCCTTTCGTGGCCCCTGATGGGTTCTCTAGTTAACACTGGGAGCATGGCAGGGGTCTCAGACCCCAGGGTCTCTCCTCCAGCCCCACCCCCACCCCACCCAGGGAGCTCAGCTGTGAGCCCCTCACCTTCCCCTGGCGGGGGAAGATGGACCAGTCCCCAGAAGCCCTCGGCTCTGCCCTCTCAGCCCTCCTTCGGCTTCCAAGGGAAGCACAGCTCTCCTTCCAAAATCCCGTCCTCTCTCTTATGAGACAATCACCAGCCGACAATCAGAAAACAGTGCAGCTGACACTCACTCCAGATACAAACTTTCCGTCGGCTATATTCACAGTAAAAAAATCATCATAATAAAAAAATCATAATATAATAAGGCCTGTTAAAAGGCTAACCAAAATATTTTAAAATTATTTAAAAGGAAGTCATCATGTTAGCAAAACATTTAAAAATACTATCATTTTCATCTCTATCCTCTCTATTTTTAATTTCAATTTGTATGTATAATTTGTAATGTGTCAAACAAGTAGCATAGTACTATATGTACATAATTTAATGATAAATAATAATAAACAGTGGCAAAACATTTTTGCCTATAAGGGTGTAAGATGAAAAGTGTTTGAAGACCACTGGTCTAGAGGGTGCCGCTGAAACCAACCTAACTGCCATCCTGTGGCCCAGCGTTTGGATCTCAATGTCCCAATGCCACTCTGAACCCATTAAGTTCAAAATGGAATGCTTTCTTCCCTCGCCAAGAGAAATCACTCTTGAAGGCCCGTTTTCCCTAATCAATCGGTACCTTCGAATTTCCAAGTTCATGGCTTTGAAGAGAGCTTGGACTTTGCCTTCTTCCCGACCACTCTCCCCAGCGCCCACGGATTCTTCAGGCCTCCTCCCCCCTAATCTCTCTCCGCCCCTTCCCTTTCCCCTGCCATTCTTTCCCTGCAGCCTCTCACCACAGCCTCTCCTCGAGGATTATGACAATTTGCCAGCAGCTGTGGCCCTACGCTCCCCCCTCCAGTCCCTGCCGAGCTCCACTGCCACACGTGCCTTCCAGCTATGGTCTCATTCTGCTCCTCCCGCAACCCTAACTCAGAAGCACAAGCCCGAGTCTGCCATTATCCTTAGTCTGGGGACTCTTGCACCTCTAGAAGAACACGTGCAAGACCTTCTATAATCTGACCCCACCCTTTCACTGATTTACTTAGTGAAAAATATTGATTGAGCATTTTCTTTATTCCAGGCACTGTGTGGAGGAGCAGATTATATCAGTGGATAATAGAAAATAACAATAATTTATTAGGTGCCTACTATGTGACACACCCAGGGTAATCCCTCTTACAAGGACGTTTAAGGCTACATGGCAAGGGCTTATACTTTCTACCTAATTGTTTATTTGACTTCCCCCCCCATTTAAATCCTTCAGCCAATGTTTTCCCCCTTACAAACATGCTACATTCATTTCCTAGTTCTCTCCAGGCTCTACCATCTCCTCCTCTCTCCACTCCCATGCTGATCTAGCAGCCTCGCCCTCCACCATGTCTGCCCATCATTTAACACACTACTGCTCGTTTCCCATGACCTCGGTGGAGCCTCCCTGACTGCTACCTCCCTCTCAAGTCCTATACCAGCCATCTGGACTCTATCATGCACTGTCCTATTCTACTGCTTGAGTGTATGCACATGTAGGGCCCTCCCATTTAGCCTGCAAGGTTGTTTGTTCCACTACACTGCATGCCCACGGTAGATGCTCCTTAACTATTACTCGGTTACATGAAGATTGATACAGTGGCTTTGTTAGGGCAGGGGATTATGGGAGTCTTTTTCCCCCAATATATTTTTCACATTCTCTATAATGTGGCTATATTACTTTTATAATGAAAAAAATTGCAAATAAAAACAAATAAAATACTTCTTTAATTCAATTTAATTGAAATCCAGAAATAATTGTTCTCATTAGGTAGCTAGGCCTTGGCAGTACTAAGGCTAATTTACACCAGATTGGAAAAATTCGAAAGTAGTTATTAGCATACACCAGTTCCTCCAAATATAAATGGCCCCTCCTCGATGACAGATTTTCTGGGGCACAGCTAATTCTGCCCTAGTTCTGAGTTTCCTAGAACACCCTCCAGGGTCAGGCCAGGAGTGGCTGTCAGAAATGCCTAATATCAGAACTTGCTTATAGACTGTTAAGCCTATAGAAACATATATTCATACAAGGTTTCTAGCAGTTGCAAAATGGATCTTGAAGGATTTTTGCTTTCTGGGTATCCTGTAATGGTAGATTGGGGAAATGAAAAGACCCAGATTACTAGCAATAGCGGGAGTACGTATAATGCTGTTGTTGTGTTTTCCTTTTGCCATAAAAACTGAGGCGTGGTTTGCATAGGATGATGGATAGCCTTGGTTTAACTGGGCAAAGTTTTAAAATAACAGAAGGGGTGGGGGGTAAGGTAGGTGGACCTCCTATAAAATTAACAACCAGCCTGAATTCTGCAGCTGAGTCAAGCAGGTTAGGGTGACACTGAAATAAATAGGATTCCTGCAGAGCAAATATACACTTTTTCTCAACCACCAATTTCCTTCGCCTGCTGCCTCTCCGAGTGACTAATTGAGCAGTGAGTTTTATGGCTCTGATCATTTATGTCATATCTTTTTATCTCTCTCCCACTTAACTCTCCCTGGTCCGTGAAGGGCAGTTCCGATATCCAGCCCTGTTGACATTTACTGGACTGTTCAATGGACCATGTATCTGGAGTATTCAACTTCCAGGGCCTCTCCCCACCTTGGTTTTACTGAAAAGAAAAACACAATTTCACCCCACTCATCCGATAAAGAAAGCCCAGAGCATCCAGCTGTCCTTGGATGTAGATAATAAATAGGATGGAGTGCATTTGAAGTATAGGCTGTTTTTCTGTTCAGATGTTCTTTGCTTTTAAGACATATTGTGGGGGTGTTAAGGGTTAGGAATAGAAAACTTGTGGATCATACAAAATAAGCACCCCATATGCTTTATTTCTTGGAAGAGGTATGACCATCGTATTTGAGAGGGCAGGTGTCCCAGATGATAAATAGTTCCTCTGTTCTAGCTCCCACCCCTTCTTACTCCTACGGAAGAGAAAATGTTAGCAAGTGCTCCAATGTGCAGCACTGTAAACACCTCTCTGCAGTCAGTTCCAATTGCAAAATGAACTATGGTTGGGACAAGATAATATGGGGAAATAGGGTTTCCCAGGACTGCAGATTTCAGCATTTTCCCCAGTGCTATCTGAGCCAAAGGGCTTCCAGGGAGCAGGGAGGACTCCGAGCATGAATCCGATTCAGGGTAAACAAGGCAAGCTGCCAGGGCCTTCCCTTTCCCCATGGTTACATAAGCACCTTCCCACTTTCTCAAAAATTAGGAACTCTGTTGATTCAGTGCTTGCAATGCCTCTGTGTGATTTATGACCCAGAAGATGTCTGACAGCTTTCAGCAGCTTTGTGAGGTTCCAGGCCAAAAATGCAATGAAAAAACATAGAAGGAACTCTCTTTACTTGCAGATAGGCCTCTAAAAAAAAATCTCATCTCTGTCTTTAAATTTACCTTTGCTTTGCTTACAGCCTCCTTTATATAAATCATGGGAGAAACAAAACTTCAAATGTGACCATTTTCTCTGCAAATGTTTATCTTTTTGGAAAAGAAATACCATGACAGCTGCCGTGTTCTGTGTTTTATTTTTTTATTTTTTATGGTGGCTTCAACTCTTTCCATCCTTCTGGTTGAGATATTTAAGTTTTTTGATGTACTACTACTTATTTCAACCAACATTTATTGGACATCTGTTTTATGCCAGCACCATAATACGTTTATGAAACTAACAAAGATCAATGCGTGAAAACTTATAATCCTTCCTTCAAAGAACTGGTAGTATATTTAGTAAGTGTATAGCAGAAATGGGTAGCTGTCCAAGAGACTTCATAAATAAGGTGGAGTGCAACCCTTCCATCATGTAAGATGCCATTGGGAGGTAGCTGCATATCCATGGATGGCATTTCCTAACTTCCCTGCACCTAGGTGGAGCCAGGTGACTATTTCTAGTTTAAAATGTGAGGCATGTTGGATGTCTTCCAGGCCCTGGCCCATAAATCATCCCTCCTGACCATGCACATACATGCATATGTTCACTTCTTTCTACTCTCTTCCTCTCCTGCCTGGGCAGAATAAATATGAGTTTCAGGGCAACCTGGAAAACCATGTATTGAAAATGGCAATGCTTCTATCAGCCTGGGTCCCTGAATGACTGTGTGTAGGAAGGATGTCTGCTGACTTATTTACTTACCCTATATGATTGTTACATCAACAAGAAATATATTTCTGTGGTATCTGGGCCAGTGTACATTTTTAGCTCTATTAATTATAGCAGCTAATTTACCCTAATATAAGAGAAGAAATAAATGTATTCAAATAAAAATAATACAACATTGTGAACAGAAGATGAGTGAGGAAAGGCATGGAAGAGGCCAAGGTTCAAAATTTTAACAATTCTGCGGTGAAAGCTTTGTACCAGGAGCAGCATCTTCATGTTAGAGGGGCATAATGAACAAGAACATTGACATAGGGCAAAGGAATCCTCTTAAGTTCAAAATTGTGTTTCCCAATGTGTTAATAGGTATTAGAAGTCAAATAAGTTGAATAACTGGGTTAAACAAACTTTACATTATTTCTTCCTCTCAGAAGTTCCCAGAGATTTTAATATTCCTCTGTGTATTGAATAAAATCTGCTTCAAATCTCCTAATCAGAATAAAAGCCAAAGTCCTTACCATAGCCTACAAAACTTACACGACCCATCTCTGCCTTTTCTCTGACCTTACCTCACGCCATGAGAGTTCAGGCACTGGATGACTCATTCATTACTGTATCCCTAACACTCAGGAAATTATTTCTGAAAGCATTTCCTAAGCTTACTTGATCAAGGAATTCTTATTTGGAGAGCATCTAGGGAGCTAGGATTCCATGAAACACATTTTAGAAAATGCTGGTTCAGAGAAAGCCCTAAATCTTTCCCTGTAGTTTCATATGGATTCAGAGATACATGCAAGCACAGAGGAGACTTGCAGTTCCTCTTATAAGGTACTGGGGGTAAAGTAATGTCCTTGGCTGCTGTGTAGAAGAATTTGGGAGCAACCTGACAAACAGATTCATAAAACGAATGGAAAATGGAGGGCTAGATTCTCCACAACTTCATTGCTTCTCTCCTCAGCTGCCAGGGTATTGATGGTGGATGTTTTTACCAGCTCAAAGAATCCTGATTGAACTTAGTGGCCAAGTGTCAAGAGCATTTAGCAGATTTAATCTTGTAATTCATCAAAGATCTGTCCTGCCATTTGGTTTTGAATCAATGTAGTTATTATCAGTGGCTTTGCTTTTGGTAAAGCAGGGTAAGTTCCTCTTTGGTAAACCCTCACTTTCCTCTTCTTCTTTACACAGCTTCCCCCTGCACTCCACACTGGATGTGGCTCACCTTCCACATGTGTCATCTGGCAGGGAGCTTGGCATTTGCTGAGAAGTCTAGTGAGTTTCGTCATCATCATTATCTTCATTGAGCATGTGACTGCTCAACTCCTCTGAGGCTCTGCAAGCTACACATCTCTGCATAGCAGCCCCTTGCGAGGCAGGCATCTAAAGGTCAAAGAAATGAGGGAACAAAGCAGTTAATCATTTGCAACTCCCATCTGTTAATAAACAGTTGTAAATGGGACAGAATTCATCATTTGCTTTTGGAGACACAAAGGTTAAGTGCTTTGTCCCACCCTACAAATCAAGACACTGTCAGAGCCCAGAATGGACTTGGGAACATTGACAGGGCTCTTTTCAATTCATGGATACCTCCATTCTCCAAAGAAGTGTTAGTTTACTTCCTCCATGGTGGGAGTCAGCAATGGCAGTTAAAGGAAAACTTAAAGCGCCCAGAGCAACTGATGGAGGCTTGAGGTAAAACTATGGGATTCCAAGTAGAAATGTTCAGTCAACAGGTTCCAATCTTCTCCACATGGAAAGGTAAGTTTGATTTCCTAGAGTCCATCCCATCCAGACTATAAAAGAAATGAGTGCCATTGAAAGAAAAGATTTTGAAATTCTCCAATCATACCAATTCATTTTCTCCTCATGTCCAGGCTTATTAAATAAGGCAGGATGCCATCTCATCACATCTGAAAGGTCTAAAGAAAAATGTTTCCTGGGCTTTGTGTGGCTTTTTCTTAAAGTGCCAAGGGGCAGAGAGAAATATAAAAACAGAGTGTATTAGTTGGTGGTCAGCCTCCTTTCTCACCCTTAGCTTTTATCTTGCAAGTTTCATACTGCATGGTTTAGGGATTTTTGTAAGAGATACAGTCTGGGTCCATGGGCCACACCTGCAGGAACCTCAGGTCTCTGAGATCAGAAAGATACTGACCTACCCTTCCCAGACTTTAGATTCTTCTAAGCTTCTAACTTGAGCCCAATGTCTTATTTGAATCCTTTTACCTGATAAGGCCCTTTCTTTCCTAGATCACTAGGAACATGAAGGCAACTGCTACAGGCATGGATCCATGAAGATGAGCTTAGGGCTTGATCCTCAGGTGGACACATTAGCTTCACTCTGTGTCATGGCACAGAGTGCACCATCTCGGACTCCCATGGCTTCAGAGAAGATGAAGTAAGCAAGTGTGTGAATCAGAAGAAGGTAACTTTCCTCCAAAGCTGCTTGCTATCTTTAAGATCAAGTCCAAATCCCCAAGTACAGTTGAAAAGGCACACCATGAGCTGTCCTTGGGTCAATATTTCCAGCTTCACTGTTCACTGCTCTCTGATATAAACAAAACCTTGGGCTCCAGCCTTGCTGAGGTGCCAGAATGTTCCAAGTGCTTTCTTTCCTCTGTGACTTTTACACATGATGTTTGTAGTTGTGGAAATTCATTTAGAAAGTACAAGCATTCTTTCCTCTGGGGAGCACATGCTGGGAAAAGTTCAAGGCTTCTACCTTCGTCCATCCATGGTATTTTGAAATATACTTCTTTATAGCGTATCCTAGTTTAAGGAATTTTTGCATTCACGTGCTTTTCTTCCACCAAACTGGGAGCTCCCGGAGGGAAATTGGGTTTGGTACAGTATAAGTACTCAACCAATGTTTGCTAAATGGAGGAATTAATTACTAGAAATACAACCTTAAGTGCATTTCCTGATGACACTGGGATGGAAGTCTTGTCTTTCCTGCATAATTTTACCCAGGGGCCTTAGATGTTCATGCTGTAGATCCTTCAACAAAGAGTCTGCTAATGACTCTTTGGAATGATATAGACATAGTCTTATTAATTTAATAGGAAAAAAACTGTTAAAAATTCATGTGGAAAAGTATTCCAAATTACTTTATATTTGCATACAGTGTGTCACATCAGTGAAATTGTGCATCATTTTAGTGAGATTCCATTTTGTTTCTGTCCATCAATGAAAAGTTTTGGTCAAAGAATTCACCAGCAAAGGAATGGTAAAGTAATGTGATGCTACTCCATTTGATTTTTTTTAAAGTTGCAAATATAGGAAAGAGTGTTCCTAGATGTGTTATTGCATGATTTATAGTCTTCTCAGTCCTAAGAAGCAAATTAAACTCTGGCAGATGGTTCTCTGAATCCCTGTAATGCAGCTTGTCTGTAGCTATAGTTACATGTTTTAAGAGTCAGAAACATCTTGGTGAACTGCTGTTGAATTGTAGAGCTTCTCCAAGATGTGAAAAGGCTTCTCCGCCCAGAAGCACTGGCCAAAAGAGGATGTGTGACTCTGAGGCAGCTAACCCCTCTATCTCATTTCCTGGCAAGTATTTTCCCAGCTGCCCGAGGCTATTCTTCCCAGGTAGCTATTGTCTCAAGTAACAAACCACGTAAGTAACTTTGTTCCCATTTGTTGGATGAGGCTTGATGTGGAGTAACTAGAATGTGTAAGTTCCAGGAGGAGATAGGTTGATGGAGGTTTTGTTTACAGAAGTGTCCCAGGCCCTGGAATAGTGTTGGCATACAATAAGCATTCAATAGCTATTTGTTGAATGAATAAATGCATAAAAGATTCTGATGGTCTGACTTCTTAGGGTGCATCTGTGTGTTCCCCAAGCACTGAAAAGTTCTTGTCAGGAGGGAATGGATCACTGAACTCCTGAGTTCTAAAGAGTGTGGGTCTGCTTCTCTCTTCCCACCCACTGTTCAACCTGGTTCTTGCCCAGGTCCCCATTCAGATTTCATTCCCTTTACAGTCACCCATTCTTTTTAGCCCCCTGAGAAAACTGTTTATCTACAGCTGAAGATGGGTGCTGTTTGCTTTGCCTACCCTTGAACATTCATGTTACACGATCCATGCCTCCTCTAGGTTGTAATGATGGGTTTTGCTCCGTCCTCAAAGCCTTGCCTCCCTGTGAGTAAATAGCCATCCCTGTCCACTGAGCCCTCAGAAAAGAAGTTTTGAGAGAAATTATGAGCCCACTGATGTCCTGTAACTGCAGCAAATGAGGTCATCAGAGAATTATGGATGCATCTCTCATTGGAGACTTGAGCTATATCTTTATATCCATTTGGTATATTTTTCTGATTCAGGCCTCCTTGCTTGAAACATAAAATCCCAAACCCCAGAAGACTCAAATTCTCCCTTTCAATCGTGCTTTTCAGACAAGACCCTTTAGAGACTACCAAGGGTCATTTTAATAAAAATGAAAGACATCTCTTATTACTATGGCTTTGCTGACAAATAATTAAGATGAATTACTGGCATATACCTATCCCAGCTGCCTCATTGGTGTCCATTTGGAGTAAGCATATGAAGCTCATAGTTCATACCTCAGCTCTTTAAAAGCAATTTATAACCTAACTTACCATCCTAACTACCTGAGAAGATTTTAATCCTAAACCTGTCACCACCCATTATTTTCATGGGGTCCTGACAGTTCTACATTAAAATATTTTATAAGTAAAAGTTAACAAGGCCTAGAGAGAGTGATTTATGCTGCAGTGTATGAAACAGTCAACATGCTTTCCCTGGCCAGAGATAGCCCAGAGCTCTCTGTAGGCTGAAAGAAGAAAATTGTCTCAGAAAGATGAATGGCCCATGCCTTTGGGCAGGTGGCTGATGCGTGGTCCTGGGCCTGAGGCCTAGGTGTCAAGCAAAGCTTATGAATGTCAGGAACAAAGTGCAGCATTCCTTTCTGGCATAGTTCTACGTCACTTCTCAGATATTTGGCAGCATGAAGGAAGTGTAAGCTTTTGTCCTTATAAAATGTTGATGACTCAGAAATTATCCATGATTCATTAAAGCCAATAGCAAGGTGTCACAAACTGTTCTGTTTGCTACTGACAAATATGGGTGGGTGAGTCAGAGGAGGCAGGAGGTGTATTTATGATGTACATCCCTCCCCCAACACACGCACACAATAAACCCACTTAGGGAAGATATGGCTGCTGCTTTCTTCAACCCTGACATCCTTCCCCAATGTACAGATTAACACACCTTCTGAGAAGCTGTCCTTTTTGTAAAGGCACGCCCCACTCCCACCCCAGTTACATTAGTTTACTAGGGCTGCCATAACAAAATATCACAGACTGTGTGTCTTACACAGCAGAAATTATTTTCCTCACAGTTTTAGAGGCTGGAAGTCCAAGGTCAAGGTGCTAACAGGTTTGGTTTCTTCTGAGGCCTCTTGCCTTGGGTTGCAAATGACCACCTTCTCACTGTGGGCTTACTTGGTCCCCGCTCTGTGCACAGACACCCCTGGTGTGTCTGTGCATCCAAATTTCCTCTTTATAAGGATACCAGTCAGACTGGATTAGGGCCCACACTAACAGCCTCATTTAACTTAATCACTTGTTTAAAGGCCCTATCTCCAAATAGAGTCACATCCTGAGGTCCTGGGGGTTAGGGCTTCAACATGTGAATTTTTGGGGGGTGGGTATGGGGACACAATTCAGCCCATAACACCACTGAACTGCAAAAACACTCCATAGCTGAAAATATCTTCAGAGGAAGCATACTGAGTTCTCTCTAACTCTTGATATGGCCAAGACAATCCCATTTTGAAGAGTAAGGACAACCCATCTCCCAAAAGGAAGCAGAAATGCCATCGTAAGGAAGCTATCGAAGTACATTCAGACAGAGAGCAAAACAAACTCCTCCCAAAGACATTAATTGTTTCCTTCCTTTGATGTATCATTAATCAAATCTCTCTCTTTCTTTTTAAAGAAGAAAGGGGCTTGCCCTTTCTTGTTTCATTCAAGTATACCATCAAGGCAACATCCTCTCTTTTCTACAACTGCATTCCATTTTTGGTACCCAACTTTCTAAATGGGAACAGAAACTAATTTAGAGTGCTCAGTCTGCAGCTGGTATGGCAGGTATTTCTCCATCCATTATTTCAAGTTATAATAAGCGGCTGTGATTGGAACTGCTCCCAAGATAAGCAGCCATAATATTTTCACTGTCACCATGATCACAGACTAAGATAAGAGGCCAAGAGTGCTATTTTTACTCCCTTTTTTTTTTTTTTACTCCTAGTGTTAAATACGAGGGGAACAAGTGAAAAACAAACTGCCTGAGCCCCTGCAGCAGAATACAAACCGTACGACCTCTTTCTGTTTTTCTGTCTGGCCCTGATGTTGCTCATGGGTGACATGGATACTATTGAGGTGGTTCGGTGCCAGGAGATGCCTCTTAATTGTGTTTGCAGGCCAGAGCAGAAAGCATGCCCATCCGAGGTACTTGTTGTATCATTTTTAAATCAAGGCCATCTTTTTCTCAGTGGTAAACGTGAAATGTTTTTAAAGGCCAGACTTAGCATAAAATCTATTGGTTGCCATGGATACCACTTACCACACAGGACTGCGCTCTGTGTTCAACTGTGTGATTTTCTCTATTCAAAGGTTCAGCATTGTCAAAAAAATTACTTTTTCTCTTGTTTATCTCAAAGTTCATTATGAGGAAGGCAATAAATAAGATATTCATGTATGGAAGGGACCGACATGGGGAATCACGTGAGCCCTATGCCTTAAAATTCCGTATTTTACAATAATTATTGTCAAATTGGCTATTGTTAGAAAATAAAATGCATTTTGATCTTTTCTTGTGTATGTGAATATAGAGTAAAGCAGGTACTTGGAAGTCGACTCCCAGTAAAATTACATGGTAATAAGACTCTCCACACCTACACAGCACTTAGTGAGGGAGCTCTGAAGAGAGAGATTGAGCTCTGATAGGCTTGAAACTTTCCGGCTTTCCCCTTTATGAGAGAAAATGTGGGTTCAGGACCTCGTGCTCACTGAATTATTCATGCCATCTTTCCATCACATATCTTTAGGGTTGAAACCGTTAGGCTGCTATTACGAAGTGCACAGGTCCACCGGCTCCCACACAACCCAGCTGCCCGCACCCCACGCTGGGCCCCAGCACTCTGCTAATTAGCTTGAATATTTTCAGCTAACTTCTCCTTCTAAGCCCCATCTCTTCTTCCATCCCACTTCCACTCCCCAAGGAAGAGTAGGAAGTTAAAAAAAACACAACCCCACAAAGAACTGACACAAGTAGCAAGAAGGAGTTTCTTACATTACTGGAGGGTATTCAAAGATAATTTGGTGTCAGCAAGTTCCCATTGGCTGAGGCCTGTAGTATTTTGCTATAACTCCCAACTAATCAAGGGATATCCTGAACTTTGACTTGTCACTTATTTAAGATGCTGTCCTGTCACCTCCCTAGCACTTTTTAGACTCCTTGATTCAGGCTGTTTGCATGACAATGAGGTAAAGGGGAGACCTTAATGAAAGCTTCTGTTTTGGAATGTGCTTGTTGGTATTGGGTGTGTGCAATAATCGCCTGGAGGGAGATGGAATTCTCATTTGGGTTCAAGGCCAAGCAGTACACTGACGCCTGCTAATATGCAAATTCCAGCTTGTCACCAAAATTACCTATAGCTGGTGGAGTTGTCAGAGCTACAGAGCTGCAGGGCTGCAGAGCCACAGTCAAATCCCTGCCCTGGGAAAAGCTACTTGCAAGAAGCACTGGCAACTAATTTACATGTTGCAAACATAACAACAAAGCAAAATAAAAGTGAGACCCCCCAGGGAAAGCACAAGTGGCATTGATCATCTCCTGACTGCACGCTCACCCTTGTGGGAGAATTGCTGGGTCCGTCTGACCTGGAGTTTCAGTCAGATCCAAACCGAAGAAAGCAAGAGAAGGGAGCCCGGCAAACCAATTTTGCTGGCTGGAAATCAGAAGGGGTGGCTATGAGGGACAGCTCACTTAGGCCAGATTTACAATCTGTTTTGGGCATTGATGTATCCTAGTGCTTAGAACATTGTCTGGCACACAGTAGATGCACAAGAAATCTTAGTCATTGAGTTAGACTGTAGGCCGTTACTAAGAGGTAACTATATTAGTTGGATCTTTCTTGCAAGTAATGAACACTAACTCTGGTTAGCTTAAGCAGAGACAGTACTTAGAGCCATGCCATAGGGAAAGGTGAAAAACCAGGTAGGAATTATGGCAATTCCAGGAGTCTAGGTGGCAGAAATCAATAGAGGATCTCTTTAAGATGCTGCCACTGGGATGAATCAGCTTCAAACATTTTCAGTCTTTTTTGCTATTTGCTCAGGATTCAAATTTTTAATGAGAGTGTTTGAGGGAGAATGTCCTTAGCTTAGATCATCTGCTCACCTTGTCGTTAGAGTATGGCTGGAACACATAGGCCCTGGCTAGAAACTACAAGTCCCAGACTCCCTTGCAGCCAATTGTAATCAGGTGGCCAAGTTTGCACCAATGAATTATAACTCCAAGTGCTAAGTAGATACTTATAGAGCTGGCACTCCTCCAAGCTTCCTTTCCTTCCTGCTGGGTGGAAATGGGAAAGAGTGGGGTAACCTTGGAAACCATGCATTGAGGATGGCAAAGCTGCCTCACTAGCCTAGGTCCCCTGATGACTGTGTGGAGCAGAGCCTGTCTACTGGCTCTGGATTGTTATATGAGAGAGAAATAACCTTCTATTTTGTTTGAGACAGTACATTTTGGAGTTTCTTCGTTATGGCCACTAAAGCCTTCGCTTTAATACTGGGTGTGGGAAGAGAAACATCATACTCTCCAACGCAATCTGTGCAGTCACTTTCAATCTGAAGAAGGAGAAATGGACTCCTGGAAGCAAAAACAATAAATGCACATTACAATAGCTGCTATTATTGGTAATACATATGTGCTATGATCATCACGCACAAGCTACATTCAGTACCAGTATTCACAGTTCCTACTTCTGGACTAGACTGATTTGAAATTCCTAACCCAGAAATACCTCTTTCTTTGCCCCTTAAACACATGACTTGCCCTAGGTGTTCTGTTCTTCTCAACTTAGTGAAATGCCAATCATAGAAGTCTTCATTTAAGGGGTTGATGAATTAAATCACAACCCACCATAAAATGAAAAGAATTGAAGTTTTGTGCCTACCATCTTGTCTCTGTAGCTGCCACCACTTGAGCTACAGACTAATCTCTAACACTGATTAGCACATGCCCAGGCTCAAGAAGCACTATTTTGTACTAACAACCCCTAAGGAGAAGCCATCACCAGCGAAGTAAACAACTCATTAGCCTGGGGAGAGAATGGGTAGCAGAGGCACAGACTCCTAATTTGTATTTTACTTGGTGATTTATTTTCAATCAATCAACAAGTACTTATTGATTGCTTACTATGAGCCCGTCACTGCTTTCATTTTTTGAGTAGAACAATGTATTGTTTTCAACATGGGTATTATTGTTAGTGTTTAATAAAAAGTTATTGGATTTTTTTTCCCTAGTTAAAATATAAACATACACTTATGTGTTTTAATTCTTGCTGCATTGTTAAGGGTCACTTTCCAATTTCATGCTGAAAGTCAAAAGGAAAATAGAATTTATTTAAAATTATTCTATTCTAGAGCAAACCCTTGCTGAAATGTGCTTACTTCATCGGTGAGGCCATTATGTTTTCCCTCTTTCTTCAGATTACTTGTGTCCCATTCCTGGGTTGGTCTCTTGCCTACATTCTGGCATTACACAGATCTGAGGCCCTCATCATTAACTGTGCAGGCTCTTTAACCAGTTCAGAGTTCTCTTCAAATGAGCGAGCTGGCATCACCACCCTCTCTGTGTACTTCCATCTCACCCAGTCTACAGATCCTCAGATATCGTCCTTCATGCTTTGCCCAAGAACCTGGCTCTGACTAGCCCAGCTCTTGTCATCAGTGTCCACATACAAAATTTTCTAGACTGCTCACCCAAGTCAACCCTAGATTCCTCCTTGGCCATTGACTTGCTGCCCCCATGGGAGCTACCTTGTTCCCACCCCCCCAAAAAAAGAAGAAAAAGAGAAATCCCTCCAATGCTCAGCCTTGGAGCTACAATTTTTATCAGAGGAGGAGAGGCAGCGCTTTGGTGCAGGAGAGCCTTTGAACAGGATTTTCTTATGTAGAGATGGCTGGAGCTTTGACTAGGGAGGCGGTTTAGACAAAAAGAAATTGTGGGTTTTTTTGTTCATTTTAAAGGGATGGGAATATGGCAGGAGGGGAGTCTGGAACTAGGAAAGGAGTCAGGGTAGAAAGTCTAGATGGGAACTTCCTGCGATGGAGCTGTTTCATTTCTCTCTGTCCAACACTGTGGCCACTGGCCACAGTGGCTATTGAACACTACATTTTATTCAATTTAAATTCATTTACATTTAAATAGCCTCACTTGTGGCTGGTGACTGCCCTACTGGACGGCACAGTTTTACATGGAGAAGCCTCAGCAAATTCAAGTTGAAATCTCAGGAAATTGCCTGTGGTGAGCATGGCTGGAGGCCTTTGGTTTCCTACCCTGTGTCATGACAGTCGCTATGCAGGGTTAAGAAAGAAATAGGAGGGCAGTGGGTTTAAAGGGCAATGGAAGAGGAAGACAGGAGGTTGGTGCAGCCCACGAGAGGGTGAGGGAGGAGACTCAGGTCAGATACGTCTTCCCCCATTTGGCACCCTGGTTTTGCCTCATTTTTTCAGGTCCCCCATGCTTGTGAGGTACCAGTGACCCTTGGATGGTCTGAGGTCGGGGAGGGCTGGGAGGGCAGCCAGCATTCTCCGCAGCCCATAGCTCTCAAGGAGCAGACACTGGATAGGGAGAACGGAGGTGGAGTTGGACACACAGCCCTCGGCCCCCTGCTCCCAGCTAGCCCAGTGCTGCCGAGGTAGGACAGACAGTGGAAGGCTGCACAGTTGCAGGGGGGTACCAGTGGCACTCTGCACTCTGCTCCTCTCCTTTAGCACATGTCCTGAGTGACCACCAGATGTGACTCTGTCGGTTCCCCTTCTGCCTTTGCTGGCCATCAACAAGGCCCATTGCAGTGTGAACTCTCACATCAAAACTCCCACCAAAGAAGGGGCAGTTGGAGGTGGGGAGGGGCTGTAAGAAAAGAGATTTACTTGCACGTACAGATGAAGCAACATCTCCAAATCTTCACAAATTTTTGTGGCAGAAGAGTTACCCCAAGCTGGGAGCAATAGAAGCAGCTGGAGCCAGGTGAATTTGGAAATAAAGACATAAGCATATTATTTATATTTGTGGTGTTACTATTACAAGAAGGAAAATCTTTGCCCTAAGGGTGGATGGAAAGATGGAAGAGAGAGAAGTTTCCTTTCCATTTTATAACTTTGTATAGTTTGAACCTGAAGAATTTTTTCAAGAGGAGTCTGGCTTTGTTTATACTAATGTTGATATTGAGGAGAAGCAATAGGCCACAGGATAGCTCATTCTTGAAGGCCCTTTGGGTGGAAATAGATGGTTGGAAGTCTAAGATGGCATCTCTTGGGGGTACATGTCTAATAAAGGGGGGTAATGTGTCGATGTTTTAATGAAACTGTGGATCCCCTTGTGAGGAGGGCCTGAATAACAGAGGGCAGAGCCTGGGCCTGAGCTCTGTCTGCATCAAGAACATCAGGGTCTTGTTTAAGAGCATTCTCTGCACACCAAATAGGGCATAAGAAGAGGAACACGAGGAGGATCTGAGGTCTTCAGGGAATGGTCCTTTGAACCATCGTATCTATAAGGGTAGGTAATTCAAACAGGATGGAGAAACTTAGAAGTGAGCCCAGTCAGGACTCGGACCATCTGATTACAGGTTAATGTGGTAAAGCTGGGCGTGAGTGATGAGACTGGTTTTTATTCTGTTAATGAAGTTTGTAGGACAAAAATGCCACACTGCATTCCCATAGTTGAACACTGGCAGATGTGGTGGAGAGAGGAGGACCTGCTGGACACCCAGGGGGCACAAGCAGCCCCCCAGAGCCTACTTTGGGGGCAGAAATACTAATCCCCTGAGTGGAAGAAGCTGGAAGTTACCTGGCAGAGGTTAGGAGGCCTTCCCTTCAGAAATTCCCAAGCTTTGCCATCATCCTAGAAGGTCCTCTCCTCAAGTATCTAGTCTGTGCATGTCCCCTCCTCTTCCTTCTCTTCCCTCTATTACATCCTGAATTTCAACAGTTAAGAGTGGAAATGCGCAGAAGCACTTAACACCGACAGGCCGAACTTGCAGCTACAGTGGTTGTCTGATAAATGTGGAAGCAAATCAGTGTGAGCATCCACTGATAAAGGACCCGAGGCCTGCAAGTAGCACAGAGCACCCTCCAGGTGCTCCTAGTGGTGGGACAATGAAGACATAGACCCCTCACCCCTTAGCAGGAGGTCAAGGTAAAGACAAGGGCTGGTCCCAAAGTGCTTGCACAGCTTCAGTTCCTCCTGGATCCCTCTGCTGACAAGCAGAGGGCTCGGCTCTCCCAGGCTGCCAATTCCAACTCTCTCCTGAGCACTTACATTGGCTTAATTATTTTAATTGAAAAAAATAGGCTACTAATGATTGCAGCTCTCTCAGACAGTACACAATGGAACGGAGGTTGACTGTGAGTTTTTAAAGGCTTGCTGCCTCAGAATGGCTCTCACACTTGGCTTGAAGCAGGGAGCTCCCAGTCCTTCTGGGAGGGCTAGTTAATGAAGTCAATGTCAATTCGTTCCTTCTGCTTTTTGTGGAAAACACCCCATGGCTCTGAGTCAAAAGGGTTCCACAGTGTCTATGAGTTCGTGCTCAAGAAAAAAGAATAGCTTTTTGCATAATTCTGAGAGTAAGCAACATGACTCCCCACAACATCCTGGAAAATACACAATGCAGAAAATGAACAGAGGACCCAGCATGCAAGCCGTGATAGGGAGTGTGTGGCATTCCACAGCCAGTCACCTGCCTGTGAAGCGACATAAAAGCCCAGTTAGTACTGCATAACGGCTGTATTTTCTTGTCTACAAATTCCAGTTGTACAAAAGTGGCACCAACAAGGAAACACCATGTCTGCCAATAATGGAAGTTGTTGGAGATTGCTGGGGAATTGGTGAATGAGAGGGGGTTGCAGAGACAGCTTTGGAAGTTCATGTTTTGGCTCAAGATTTTGGACACAGGCGTGTTGATCTTAACTTAGCAGCACCAACGAGGGGTGAGAGGAAAGTTGGTATGTATGTGGGGCAATGGGAAATGTTTGGGGCAGGGCACAGAATTTGAGGGTCTGTGGCGTTCAGAACCTCAACATGAGGAGAGATGAAGGGAACAGAATTGATGCCCACTCAATTATCAAGACCACCTCAGGTCTGCCCACCTCTGGCCAACTACTACCACATCCTGAGGTCTTCTGCTCACAGGGCCTTAGAAGGCCCAGAGGAAGCTTCTGCTTCTGGATCAAGGTGTTCCCCCCACAAGAAGCCTCTTAACTGTTCTTTCACCTGCAGCTCTCATATCGTCTAGATCTCAGTTTTGTGGTGAGAGGACACCTGGGCATGGAGTCTCAAAACCACCTATGAGGTGGGCATGGGTGGGTATCATCATGTCCAACTTTACAGATGAAGAGATTTGGACTTAAGGGGTTTAAGTGCCCGTGTCCATGCAGCTAGCATAGAGTCAGCAGAAACAAAATTCAACCCAGGCCTTTTGAAGTTCACTCTATTACCTGTGCTGCCTCTTCTGGGTGTACTGGTTGCTCTCTATCAACCTACCCTTTTGGCCTCTACCTCACTTTGCACCTCAGTGTGTCCATCTGGCTCCTACCAGCTTGCTTGCCTCAGCTCTGGTAGCCATACATGCTCCTCCTGTTTTTGCTTATGGGGTTAGCTTCAGAGAGCTTGCTGGTGGCTGCAAGTCTCCCAGGTTTCCAAACTCCGGACAATCTATCTGCTTGCTTTCTGACCCCAACTTTAGCCCACTCCAGGTCTAACGGCCTGGAGTTTTGCTCTGTCTCTGTGCTTCCCTGGTCGTGTTTGCTAGAGGACTGCCCGTGACACTGGATCATATTGGGGGGAGCTGATCATCAGCCAGTGATGGCTCCACTGAGATGCTGCGTCAGGTGGGAGAGGCCAAGTCAGAGCCTTGGAATGGAGCCAAAGGTGCACCAGGTGCATCAGGTGCAGGCACTGTGGGAAGAGGCACCAGAACCTGTGCAGAGGTCAGTAGTGTGGAAGCCAAGGGGAGATGCTAGGCAAAGGCAGATACAATCAGGCAGCTCAGAGTTAATCCAATGAGCACTGGGCATCTATCCACGTGGTGTTCCTTGAAAGCATGGCTAAGCATGTTTTCCCAGTGTTTTAACCATATTACCCAGGGAGAGATATGGTGAGGCCAGATGCAGATCAAGAGGGAGAAGCTTGAAAGAGTTTTGCGGTTTGTCATACAGTTCCCTGGGGAGAACACAGTGCACTGTGCAGGACCACTAGGGGAAGCATCAGGGTCGGTCACAAGGCAGAGAGAGAAGCAGAACTGTGGGCAAGCGCTTTTATTATGTTTTCTGTGAGAAGGAACATGTGAGGCAGGGTAAGAAGACTTAGGATTGGTTAGTTTAAATAATTTTACCAGGCTGTGGGGCTCTGGCTCTGGGAGATCACGGCAAGTATATAGTAGTTTGGAGTATGAGAACCCTATAAAGGAGGTGGTTGGAGGTGTATAATTAATTGGCGGCTCAAGAAGGAGAACTCACCAGCCTCTGGCCAGGGCCTCAAAACTGGGTAGAGACAGCATTTATATAAACCGTATTACAACTGGGATGGGATGGACACAACTCTTAGGAGAGTTTTGTTTTTTAATAATTACAAAAGTAGTATGTAGAGGTTGAAAAATTCAACAACACACTGAAAGTTAATTTTAAAAGTGACTCCCTAACATCACAGGGAGATAAATTTGATATATAAATTATGTAGATAAATTTAATAGATAAATATGTATTTTTCCAGAAACTGTGGCTGTGACCATAGGAAATGTGTGTCCATGAACACACAGGCATATACACACTGTTCTGTAGTTTATAATAAAGATAAAAATAGGCTTATACTAGGACATACATTTCTTTTTTATAAGCACAATAAATATAATATGGTCTTTTTCTGTGTTAATAAACACAGAGACATCATTCTTTTTTAATGGCTGCATAGTCTTCAACAGTATAGTTCAACCATTATGTATTATGAGTCATTTTACTATTAATTAACATTAATATTAATGTTGCTGTCAGATTTTTCTTATTATGTTGACTCAGTAAACATTGTACACATTCACATGACTTCTCTGGGGAATAAACTCACATAAGAGAAATTTCTGGATCAAAGGGGGATAGATGATGTCAGAAGGAAGCTTGACTTTGGGTGGTGAACTTACAATGCAATATACCAATGATATATTACAGAGTTGTACACTTGAAACCTGTAGAATTTTATTAATCAATGTCACCCTAGTAAATTTGATAAAAATTTTAAAAAATTACATGCATTTTAAGTTTAATTAGAAACTGTCCAGTTTCTCTCTGAAAATATTACACCAGTTTATATTCCCATAACAGTCTATGACTAGACATAAGACATTATTGATCTTCACTTTTCCAATCTAATGGGTAAAAAAATTTGTCTCTTTGTTTTAGTTTGTATATATCAATAACTAGGGAGGTTTGTTCTGAAATACTTATTAGCTGTTTGAATCTCTTCATTTATAAATGAACTCTCTAGGTCTTTTCCCAATTTTTAAACTTTTTGCATATCAAAATATTAACTTTTTATTATGTAGATTATAAATATTTTTATGAGTATCATTTGCTTTTAATTTTATTGTGTTTTTCTGTATAAAACCTTTTTGTTTTATATAATAAAATCTGTTCATATTTCATTTATGGTCTCTGGGTTTCCTGTCTTGCTTAGGAAGGCTTTCCTATTGGGGGTAGTCTTTTAATATAATAGTGCTGGGCAATAGTCCTAGCACTGATATCCTGATGGGGAGCTATTTCTGCTTTCCCAGAAGTCTCTTGGTTGCTAGGGGGCTGGGTAGTCCTGCCAAAAGCACAAGTCACTGATTAAGTGGTTCTTAACTTCTCATGTGCCAAATACCTCTTTGAGATTCTGATAAAAGCTACAGACCCCACGCAATTTTAACTATTACTTCAGAGTTTTAATAGATTACACAAAGTCGTTTTATCATAGATCCTTGTTTATTCTTCCTCAGGTTAGGAACATGCCCCTGCTGAATTTATAAGAATCCGATCTAGGTACATGTTTCAAATGATTTCTGCCATCCATTGTATTGTCCTGATTGTCACCTCCAAAATTTCACCTGGGGAGTTCTTTATGCAACTCCCTTGTCCACCCTGGATGTTCCATGACACCCTCACAGCCCCGAGTTTAAGGACAAATGTCACCCCAGCTCAGGACTAGTGTCCTGGCCCCTTCCCACAAGAGCAGACTCCACTGCACCCGCATGTCCCCTCAGATCACTCTGACCTCACACTGAGCTCAGACCCAGGGCCATGGCAGCTGGGGCGGCTAAGGGAGGGGGAGGAATTGCAAGAGGGAACACCAAGGGCTGCGAGACAGTCGTCAAGGAGATCAGCATCTACCTAGCTCCAGAAAGCCCATAGTGACGCAGCAGGACCTTACAAGGGCCCTGGGGGGAAGAAGCCAGGTGTGTGGTGGAACGCTTCCTCTGAGAAAACCAATAGATTGTCATCGACGGAAAAGGTTCGAGGGCCTCTCCAGAGTGTTGGGCCTCCCCAAGTGCCAGGGAGGAAGGGAAATTCATTGTGGGTACCTCAAGTCCCTGCACATGTGGGGACTTCAAAATAGATGCAAACATCCTCTGCAGTTTCTTCTCTCTGCGACAGAAAACTTCTGAGCGAGTCTAAATACATTAACAGGAGCTCAGAGGGGCCGCTCTCAGCTTGAGAAATGCTAGCTTTATGTGGTTCTGATTGCTTTCCACGGGGCTCCGGTTGCAAAAGTCAGCTTAGAGCATAGAAATCGGCACGCTCAGCACTTAAATTTAGGAATGTCATCTAACACCGCCACCACCCCCACGTCATGAATTCAGATCCCATCTGAAGTAGACCCCAGCCCTCCACTAGTATGTGTCTCCTGGGCTTCCCTTTCCACTTCAGATTTCCTTTGGGTGTCTATATGCAATGAACAAAATGTTTGTTTGGCTGTTTGTGCCTCCAAACATAACTACTCTTGATCATAATCTTCCCAGAGCAATAATTAGCCAAGATTCAGCTCCTATGGAGTATGGAGAATAAACTATCCAACCTAAAGGAATGCAGCTCTGTCCAGTTTTAGCCCGAGGCTTTCTTTCTCCCAATGACTGCATTCGATTAACCTTCCATTTCTCATAAAGCATTTCAAGTGAAGAGGAGGAAGATTACCACCCACAACAGAGATCTGGGTGGAGTGGAAAGGGCTGTCTGAGCTCCAGGCATAAACCGGTGGCTGCTGTTGGGACGGCACTTTTCTAATCCTGAGTACCAGCCGGGTGATGCATTGCACCAGGGAGAAGCCTGAGCTGAGCATCGTTCCTGCCTTCAAGGAACTCCCAGTTTAAGAACATTCTCTTGAAACAAACATGTGGAAAAAACAGTAGCTAAGTGCCATTCAATGCACTTTATCAATTTTTAGGGAAAGCATTTGCTTCATGCATCTAACATGTAGCAGGCCCATATGAAATAAGCCCTGTCGGGAACAGGTCTGGGAGGACTGCTGCTTTCCCATTTTCCTGACAATAATAGTGAGGTAGATTCCTTAAACTGCAAATTCACAATCAGTGCCTGAGGTGGTTGTTTTTAATCTTGAGATTTTACACAAAGAAAAAAAAGACAATCATTGAACCCACATCCTAGAATGAGAACATTCTGGAAGTATATATTTTACTCAGTCTTTATTTTTATACAGCGATGCATTCCATATCTTTCACACGCCCTATGAAACTATTATCTCATTGAGGTCAAAGTTGGAGTATCCCTTTCTTGTTTCATTCACAAGAAATCTTTCGTTTCGGCTTACATTCTCCGTCAGCTAATTTCTTCAACAGTCAGTCTTTCTGAAGCCCCTTCAATGTGCGTGTTGCCCACAGCTCACCGCTCCCCCTCTCTCCCCCTTGCTCTGTGTTCTCTTTTTATGCCCCGCTGCAACCAGCATTCTCCATACTGTGAAGATAAAAGGAGAATTCGACATTTCTTTTGGTGGAAAGAGTCACTTCCGACTTGAGGTATAAGATCAAAATTAATTTCCTCAACTTCCCCTCTTTTTGGAGCAGAAATCAAGCTCCTGATGATTCCTGTGTAACACAATTAAACACCCCCTACCCCTCCTGCAGCCAAAACATATACACACCATAGCCTAAGACCATAGTACTCTAAGAAGGGTTCTTCCTTAGTATTTTATACCATAGTGTATAAGCCAAGGGGAAAACCTGGCTTAAGTGGGCAGTAATTTTAGTGATACAGATCCCTGAGCCCAGCTGGACCTTTGGAGGTAGAATCTTTGGGGGTAAACTCACAGGGTCCTATGTCTAGCCAACTTCTATGATTTGCTTGACATGAGTGTAAAATCTGGGGTGGCTTACAACAGCAAAGGGTAAATGCATTGAGGGCATTGCATAATTGTGCAAAATTAGAGATGCAGAGAAAGCCTCCCATTCTTGAAATTGGGGAGCAGTCCATGTAAGAGTAGATGTTTCAGACTCACCTGACTGAAGAGCGCTCCTGGAGGGGTGGGGCATTCTGGGCAGGCATGGAGCTGGGGAGGGCTCAGAAGTGGGCACGGAAAAAAGGGATTCAACCTCTATCCTGGGGGGAATGAAGAGGCTGCATTGAAAGGCTCCAGGGTTTGGGACCCTTCACTCTCCTGGGACTCTCAACTTTTGATGAGGAGGTGTTTTCATCCCCAAAGTCACAAACCCAAAGGAATCTGTGATGGAGACACACATCCTGCTGAGCAATCCCCCAAGCCCACCCACCCCTTTTCATGTAAGAATCTCCTGGGAGCTCTTATATATAACAATGCCTGGGCACCTTACCCCAGTATTCTGATTTAGTCGGTCTGGAGTTGGACCTCAGCACAGGTTTGTTTAAGAATTCCCAGGTTATTCTGATGTGTAGTCAGAGCTGAGTTCTACTGAGCTGGCCAGTTGGAACCCACCCACTGGGAAATTCTTATTTGACCCTGTGCCTCGATTTCCTTATCTGTCTGAAGAATGTTGCTGAGGTACTGAGGGTCTTCAGTGCTGCTCCACACTCTACCATCCGTCTCCCCTTCATAGGCATTTGATGCTGTCTGCAAGTCTCTGTGCCACTCCCTGGGGTGCCCCCTCCCACTTTCCTCTTCATATCTTATCTGTTATGCTTCGGTTCCTCTGGGCTCAAAGACTGCTAATTGCTTAATCGGATGAACTAATTGCTGTTAACACTACCTGGTTAAAGTGTTTTCCAAGCCAGTTAAATTCCTCCCTGAGGAGCAGTCCCTACAAAGGTAATTTCAAGCAGGGCCAGCAGGAAACAGCAGGGCTTCTCCGACTTCCAGTCCTACCCTAGAGGGGCCACATCTGTGTAGGGTGAAACTGGGCTATTCCTTGGTCTCTCTGCGTTTCAGGGGATAGCAACACAACTTCTAGGGCCCATTAAAGGGTGTGGCACACTGTAGGTGTCCTACAAATGTTAGCTTCGTTTTCCTTCCTGTCAAAAGCCAGATCCAACTATATCTTTTAATAGCCACATCTTGCTCTTACCATACAGAGATTAAATTGCAGCTAAGCCACCTCTCTTCTACCCCGCACTTGTGCAGCTCGCTTTTTAGATCTAAATATTGAATTTTACTTTTTTCCCCCCGTTAAATATTTTTTGGTTATTTCCTGCCCAGCCCCTCAGTCTTTCTAGAGTTTCTGGATGCTGATTCTATTTGCCGACGTGGTAATAACCTGTCCTATTCGTGCTATCTGCAGGGGTGGACAGAGGGCTCTCTGTGTCTTTACTCGAATCGTGGGTAACACTGTGGAAGAGAGGGGGGCAAAGGACAAAGGCTTTTACACCCCAAGCTCGACCATGATGCTGATAGGCTAAACAGATCTCTTCAGTTTTAGCATTAATTTCATACCAACCAAGCTGTGCTGTCATTCAGTTTATATGTCCACATTTCTCCACTGTTACTTTTGAGGCAGAAGCTAGTTTCCTGCCCCAATATTCCCACTATTCTTTCCTTCCTCTTTAGTGGCAAAACCCTATATTTAGCCATACTGATAACAACCTCTCTTGCTGCCAGAGATGGCCACCTGCTTCTGGTCTGGCCAGTGAGAAGCAAGTAGAATTGTTTTGTGGGACTTTAGGCAAATCTCCTTAAAAGTAAGTGACTCAGCTGGGAGGAGCTAGCCCTTCCTGCTTTCTGGTGCTTGAATGTGATGCCATTGCTGAATCTCCAACAGCCGTTTTGGATCACGAGGTGACCTTGAGCATGAAAGACAGAAGGAGACAAGTCTTTGCTGAACTTGGAAATATGGTAGCAGACCCTGACTGCCGAAAGATTTTCTATAGGAGAGAAAAAGAAGCTTTTATTTTGTTTAAACTTCTGATGGGAATCTGGGTTTTCTCTCATATCTGGAAGAGTTCTGTATATCCACAGCCCTTCCAACCTTTGGAAAATAGCTTGGGAAGTCATTACAAAAAGGAGAAAAAGAAAAAGAAAAATTTGTCAGCATGCATTTGAGTAGACCTCCTAATGTTAGGAGTTACAAAAACCTTTCTTTGGAGACTTAGGCCATTTTTAACGGTTTCTTTTGAAATCACTTAATTATGCTCTAAAAGAGAAGGCATCATTGGAGCCAGAACCAGCAGCCAATTACCCACAGGAAATCACTCACTGTGTGGGCTGCCTTCTCTCTCTGTGCGCATAATTTCAAAATGCAGTTTCTAGAATCATGCTAAATACTTGTAAACAGAGGTTGGCTTAACTGAAAGGAGGAACAATTTCAGGGGATAAAAATGGAGTTCTTTCTCATTGGATCGATAACAGAGTAGTCCTTTTGGGGTCAGACTTGCAGTTCCCATCTGTGTTCCTAAGTCAGGTCCATCTGTAACTCCAGTGAGAGGTGCTGACTTTAGCAGAGGTAGAGGTTGCTATAGAGTAGTGGAAAGAGCATAGCATTTGCAGTCAGAAGACATGAGCTCAAGTCCCAGCTATGGCACTTACTAGGTTATCATTAGCAAATCACTTACCCTTCTTGAGCCTCAGTTTTGTCATCTCAAAAATGGGATGCACAGGTTGGGAGGACTGAGTGGGTAACATACGTGTGTGACCATAAGCACTCTTTTGGAACGTAAGCGCCACGAGAGCTGGGGCTCAGTTTACTCCCTGCTGCCTTCACCAGGGTTCTGAACTGTTCCTGGAAGATCAGATGGGGGTGTGTCAGTTACTACTGCCACAAAACTGTGGCCTAACAGAAATTATAAAATGGCAATGGCCTGCCACCATCAGCACTTGTTTTTCAAAGGTCTTCAGGGCCCAGTTAACCTGGCTGGGCCTGGCTGATGCCCGCCGGCTGCCTCTGCCTCTGCGCTTCGGCGGGGCAGCTGAGCCGGGACAGCCCTGCTCCGTGGTTTTCTCACATGCCTCTGGGCTCACCCTTCTCACGCTGACGGCGGAAGCACAAGAGGAAGCAAGGCCGGTGTGCCCGCGCTTTCTCTACTAATATCCCACTGGTCAGTGGAGAAAGACGCATGGCTAAGCCCAAGGATGGGAATTTCCCTCTGCCCCCAGAACGGAAGGATGCTGCAAATTTACATGCCAAAGGGAGGAGATAGAGGGAGGGGTGAAAATTGGGCCATTAATGCCATCTACCACAAGAAGCAATGCACTGTTTATTACAGACATGAATGCTTTTTGAATGAATGAAGGCAGATGTGAGATACCTGAGGCTCTTAAAGCAAGCTTTCCCCTTGCCCATCAGGGCTCTGTTCTTTCCATGCCTGTAATCCTGTGTCTCATGGGGGGTTGCTGGGGGGAGCAGCTACGTGACCTCACTAAGCCATGCAGTAAAAGACTTCCATCTGTAGCTCCTTCCCTTGTTCCTCTTGGCATTACCCCTTCCTCTCTCACCTTCCCTGTTAGCCCCTTCCAGCACCTAGGCTAAGTGTTTTAGCTCACTCTTAACTAATTATTGCTAAGATGGCAATTGACCTCCAAGGTGTGACCTAAAGATGTTGAGGTAATTTAAGAAGTAGAAGCACAACCAAGGTGGAGAGGAACATTTCTGTCTCCTATCATCATAGGGAACTGTTAGATGGCTTGGGTTGAAATACAGAAGACATAGCATTTAAAACAATAATAACTATCAAAAACACTAAAAATTGAAACTGTTCATGGTGTCTCCCTTTGAAGAGATAGACTAGGGTTAAGGTAGATAAAGAAGACGTCTCCTTTATATTTTATACATGTGCTACTGGGGAAAAATGTTGAACCATATGCATGTTATTTTTATAATGTATTTTTAAAAGATGCAGTCTGTGAACACTCTTCTTAATCATGTGTGCTTTCAAGCCCCTGAAGGATGAAGCTATAAAGGTGAGAAGACAGACATTGGTGTAGGAGGCAAATTCTACCCTGTGGACAGCGACTTGCCTACCCTACTCACAAGGCCTCGGTTTTAAACAAGAAAAAAGAAAGCAACTCACCCTTCCTCACAATAATACTTAGACAAGAGCATGAATGAAATTAACATTCCTGTCTGCTCACCTAGAATAAAATGTCACTGAGTGAGTGAGAAAGCGGTTACTTCCAAGGCTGAATGAGCAAACTATTTAGGCAGATGGGAAAGTCTTGTTGTACTACTGATTTGGGGCTTATTTTCCTTGTCTTTCCATTTCTTCCTGCCTCCTCCGGGCTTCCTGTGGGCCTAGGTTTGCATAAAGAGTGTGTTTGGGGGAGCATAACCTGGGAAGGCAGTAGCCTCTTTCCAGAACTTGCAATTCGGTTTTTAAGCGTTGCCATACAACAGCAAGGCACAGTAGGAAAAGGCTATGAGATGATAAATTTGGGGGGAAATGCTGCTCACAGCTCTCATCTGGGTAAGGCTTGGATAGCTCTGTTCTCAAGGTTTATTTCTGCTGCAGAATAATACAGGTGGAAAGCAACCTGCCCAGAGTTTTACTTTGCATAACAGCTGAATAGGGTACCTGAGCTACTGAGTCCATCTCCGACATCACAGCTGATCAGAAATCTGCTTGTTTCTCCTGGGGAGAGACCCAGCCCAGCCTCCTCTGAAATGATGAGAGGAGAACAGCCTCTGGAACCTTGCTTATTCCTGCTGTTCCTTATTTATGGCAGAGCCAAAACGTTGGTGTGTGTGTGGATGCACTTGTACGTGTGTGCTGGGGTGGGGGCACTTGGGAGAAAATCTTGGAGCAAAATAATGCTCTTTTCCAAAAAAGAGCATTATTTACCCTGTGCTTCTGTCATTCAGGCCACAGAGAAGAGAGTACACCATAAAAATGAAAGCTCCTGCCCCTGATAAACTAAGACAAATGACCACATGCCTCAGTCACTCCAACCTTGAGGCCAGTAAGATGGGCCTGGAAGTGCCAGGTGACCTTGAAACTCACAGCTTGGCAAAAATCTTTCAGTAACAGGGAACTACAAGTCATCTTGGCCTGGGTTGGTTTCTAGCACACGAGGACTTGCCCTTCTGGGCTCTGTAAGGGAATAAGGGGGCTTGCTTCAGCTCAGATGACAGCCCTGGGGGTCCTCTCCCCCTCTGTCCCTCTCCCCTGCCTTCCTCTTTGCTCTCTCTGCAGAGATTTTCAGCCTATTGCAGCATCTCCCCGTTAAAGTAAATAGTGCCTTCCCCAGAGCACGTCTTCGATATTTCTGCAATTGCGCCAAAGCCCGCTGATGTGTAATGCTGTAGTTTAACAGTCTATTAAAACGCAGCACTGCACATTAAAATCTCCACTGTATCACTGCGGATCCACTTAACAAAGGCGAGGTCCCCAGAAAGCACTAGGCGCTCGCTGAGAGTTGCTGCAGCAGAACAGGGGAAGTCTCTTCTGGCAGAAAATTGTAAAGGGGAACCTGAAGGGCGAAGGGGTGGATTTAAACACCTCCTCTCAGGCCCCTCCCCCAGGGGGACAGAGCCCTTGGCCATCTGAAAGGAGCTGAAGCTGCTGGTGCAATGGGCTGCGTCTGGAAATTCCTGGAGTTCCATACCAATCCCTTCAGATCAAATCTCATCACTCAGATCTCTATTTGGAAGCACTTCAGTTTCCCTTCCCTCCCCTCCTCAGACCAAAACAGGGTTCAGGTGAGCTGCCCCCAGCAGGGAAAATGCACTGCGGGCTCCTCCCTGCAGAACAACCGCCAGGTGGAGGGATTCTTCAAACAGCTGTACATCCTGCCCCCAGCATCTCCCTCGTTTAGAAACTACAATATATCCCCACATCAAAGCCTCCCACCAGCTGCCAAGAGAAAGAATCAATAGTTTAACAGACAGGAAGCAACGTGGATCCTGGGTGTGTGGTGGAAACACCTGTATAGCAAATGACTGGAGTATCACCTTAGAAAATGGAGAAGCCAAGTCCTGGTGCTGTGGTCTCTGAGGGGCCCCTGGGTGGTTCCCGCAAGTGAATGCTCTGAATATAGCTGGAGCTTTGCTGCAGAATAGGGAGAAGGAAAGAGGAGGATGGAAACTGGAGGGTGGGGTGACTAGAGCCCCAGGCCTGAGTAGAGAAATCAGATAGAGAAATGTGGACGAGACACACACTGATCTGGCATCAGGAGCCCTGCCAGTCTTCACTCCTCCCCAGGTCATTGTGATGGCTCCAGTAGGTGACCTTGAGACCTTTATCCACATGAGAACAGTGAAGGAAGTCAGAGTATGCCACCCCGAAAATATGCCTCTTTGACATAAAAGTTGTTTTGAGCTGAAGGCCATTTAGAAGTAGTAAACGTGGGAAAAAACCTTCCCCTTTCCTTCCTATAGGCAGGAAATAAATTTTCGTTTTACTGGAGACAGACTCTTATCAGCTCAGAGACGGCACCAGAAGAATGTGAAAACGTACTTTGTTAAACTAAGTCTTATCTTCCCAGGTAAGGAAAGTGAGGACGACCTAGCGCTAGTGGACTGTCCCCAGCCCAAACCCCTTTGTCTTGTCAATTCTTGACAAATTTGTTTCTTGGTCAGAAAGGTATAAAAGCTTCCTGCTCTGGCCAGTTCTTCAGGTCTTCATTCTCTTGTGAAGGCTCCCATGAACATGTAAAAATTCAGTAAAATGTGTATGCTTTCTCCTGTTAATCTGTCTCTGTTAGTTTAATTTTTAGATCTAGCTGGAGATCCTATGAGGGTGGAAAAAAGCTTCCTCTCCTATGACAGATGCTCTCTCGAAGTTTCCCTCCAGCTCTTCAAGTCCATGGGCTCCAGGTAAACCTACACAATGGGTGATTGTGTGTGTGTGTGTAGAGCAAAAGGGAGGTGAACTTTTTACTTGGAGTTTAAATGAAATGAGATGAGTAGCAGTGAAAAGAGTATGTCTCAAAAGGTAAGATTTCCTTCTTTTTTATGATCAAGTAGTATTCCATGGTGTAAATGCCCCACAGCGTTTGTATCCACTCATCTACTGATGGGCATTTGGGCTATTTCCAGATCTTAGCTTTTGTAAATAATGCTGCTATGAACATACGAGTACATGTATTTTTTTCTGATTGGTGTTTTGGGATTCTTAGGATATATTTCCAGAAGTGGAATCGCTGGGTCATAAGGCAGTTCCATTTTTAATTTTTTGAAGTAAAATAAAATAAAATAAAATTTAGTAATGTATTTGTTACTTTGATCAACTAGGATCAAAGATAAATATTCAGAAAAATAAGAACTTTTCAAAGAAAATTCAAATTGATCTTACATAGGGCAAGTATATTCTGCCTTGAGCATCCACGTGTTTTCCAACTGAGATGCCTATATTTGCAGTTGGCTTTAAGAAGCAAAAGGGGGGAGCAGAAGGAGAATTCAAGATCCACAGACGAATTGATATGTTATATGTATTACCTATTTGAGACAAAATAAACACACTTCAAACAATTTAAGAAAAGTGTGAAGTCTGTAGTGCGAATGGCAGTATGTTTGTAAGAGGAGAAATAAAGAGCCCCAAGGGCAAAGTGGTTTCCGCAGTGAGGGGTGCTGTTTCTCTCTCTCTTTTTTTTTTTCTGTTTCTCTTTTGTTTTCAGTTTGGTGCAAAGGCAGGGAGAACCTGCTCAGGGGGCCTCTGCGTCAGGGTGGGGCCTCGGTGGGCCAGTGGCTTTCCCATGCATTACCTCACTGAATCCTACAATGACTCTTCCAAGTTGGAATTGTTTTCAATTCCACATTTTATAAATGGAGAAGCTGAGGCAGAAAGTGGTTAAGTAATGGGCTCAAGGACACATACAAGCAAGGAGCAAAAATCAGTATTTTAAAGCAGTTCCTTTGATCATCTCCTTCTATTACATCAAGGGGCCACTTAGTCCATTAAAAACGTTGCGCTTTGAAATAGTGAATAAGCCAGTATTTTTCCCTCAAGCCATGTAAAATCTGAGAGATGGAGGAAGAAAATCCAGGAATGCTTACTGTATAAATAGAAGGGACAAGATAGGACAAAACCAGTGTTTTCAGGAAGATGGCAACACCTCTAATTGGTCTAAATTTAGGACCTCTGAGGGCAGAGGGCGGGTCAGGAAGCAGGCCGTGTTCACTGCTCCCTGTCCCATCACAGTCTGGGAATGGCCCTGTGTTCCAGGGTTTCTCTGTGTTCCAGGGATTCCCCAGAGTTCCCCACCAGCCACAGTCCTTACCCTCGGCTCTACCAGGCTGGGGGGTGGGGGGGGGGGTGGAGTTGGCAGCCTGGAGAGCAGAGCGGGGCACAGAGAGGAGGGGAAGGCAAAGAGATCCTCCTGGAAAAGAGACAGAGATGCACCGCTGGGCTGGGAGCTAGAGCTGATTTCTCCTCTCCTGCCCTCTCTCCACTCTAGAGACTGATGATGTACACTGTTGTCTTTGTGTGAAGGGCTCCCAAATTGAACAAGTGAGAGTTACACCCCCCAAAACAGGGAAAGGGCTTTAAGGGAGGAATTGCTACACCCTTATCTCTACCCCCAGCTGTGTGAGGCTGATTGATGCTATTAAAATTCCCAGGGAGCCTCCGCTTGCAGTGTGTGTGTGTGTGTGTGTGTGTGTGTGTGTGTGTGTGTGAGAGAGAGAGAGAGAGAGAGAGAGAGAGAGAGAGAGAGAGAGAGAGAGAGAGAGAGGCAGCTTGAGAAATGTTTGTTGATTTCCTTCTCCAAATAGCCAGGTGGGAGGGGTGATAACTGAGGAATGGAAATGCAGGATGAGAAGGATTTCATGGCTGTTGCCCACGATAACGCAGGGTAGGTGCCGTCCAAAGACCATGGCCTGAAAGATTCTTAGTTGCTACTTTAGATGCAGGAATTTAGAACTGTCTCTAAATTAGAATAATCAAATTAATGGAAAAGTCTCATCCCTCAGGCTCCTCTGTAGGTCTCCAACACAGAATTGGAGGAATATTTAGAAATAAAAGATCTGGGCTCAAGTCTTCATCAGCTATGTGACCTTGGGGATGCCTCTTAACCTCTTTCGTCTAGATTGTTCATCACCAACTTCACAGTATTGTTATTTTTTTTAAAAAAGGACAGATAGTGAAAGCAGGTTGCATGCAGTGAAACGCTATGTGAGTAACATTTATTTATGACAATCAGGGTTTAGCCTTGAGAGGTCCCAAACAAGGTGACCTCACCCAATCTGCTCTAACTCCCTTCCACCTGTTTCACAGGGGTCCGTCCAGCCGTGGACCAGGGGTCCTTAGATGCCCTCAGCAGCTTTCAGGGGGCTCTGCCAGGGGGAAGCCAATGAACATACTCCCAAGAGGCCTACATGTAGCCATTCAGGGGCCCTGACAACCCTGCTTCATAGTGATGTGTTGACAACATGTCCTACTTGGGCAGGAGGCCTGGAGAAGAAATTGCAGGGCTGTTGTTTCTCTGTCCAGGCTCAGCGGGATGGACTGTGGAACATCTTTAAAGGAAAGCCTGGTTCCCTCTCTGCCAAGGAGAGGGGCCTGGGCCTGCCTTGTCCCAGGAAATGGGGGTGCTCAGTTTGACATCCTTCATTCCCCTCATCCCAAAGATGCACAGTCTATCCTTAGGTCTACCTGCAGAAAAACGACTGTGTTCTGTCCATTGACTGAAAGCTGCCGAGAAAGAAGAAACCATGGCGGGCACAGTCCAGCCACTGAGAAGGACTTCTGTTCTCTCTCTCATTCTCCTTGCCCTCTCTTTCTTTCTCTCGCTCTCAACACAGTATAGTCAGGGGAAGGACTTAGAAAAAAAGCCCCCTGGAGTGCACGAGGAGTCTCGAGTTGGACTTTTTGTCCGCATTGCTTCTTTCATGGTGGTTTACATGCATCCGCCCCCTGAAAGATGAGGCCCGGTCAATAGCAGACAATAGTCTCATCACACAAGCCAGCGGGCAGAGCTCCACAGACAGACGGGGCGTGAGGGAGGCACCTTGCTCCCCTGTGGCCCTGCACGCTCTGGAATTCCACGCAGGCCACGGGGAGAGAGCAGCTCTGCGGCCCGTGTCCCGTAAGTAACATCTCCCACGTGCCAGTTGCAGAAACTGGCTTCTCCCTCTGCTCTTCTGCCAGGAAATGAAGACTGCACCGAGGAGAACACTGATCATATGCAGAATGTCTGTTTCTGTTTCACTGTCTCTAGGTGTTATGTTTTGTGGATTCAGGAAGGACAGCAGGAAGGACTTGGGCTGGGTGTTGATGTGACCCAGCCACATGGGCCACGAAAGGCAATTTCAGCCACTAGCAGGCTAAAAATGTATGTGCACTCTTGGCACCTCCAAGCCCATGAGGACTTAAACTCCAACATGCCCCACACTGAGCTCCTTGTCTCCTCTCCACAGCCCTCTCCTCTTCTGGTGTGTCTTCTCTCAAACTATGGCACAGTCATCTACTCCGTCTCAACTGCATGAAGAACTTGGGTCCCCCTTGACTCCTCTCTTCTTTATCCCCACGTCCTGTCACCAAGCCTCATCAATTTTATTTTATAAGATTATAAAATATTTTTTTAAAAAATATATCTTTATTGATTTCAGAGAGAGGAAAGGAGAGAGAGACAGAAACATCAATGATGAGAAAGTCATTGATCGAGCCCGCAACCCGGGCATGTGCCCTGACCGGGAATCGAACCCCGACCGCCTGGATCCTAGGTCGACGCTCAACAGCTCAGCCACGCCCGGCTGAGCAGATTATAAAATCTTATAAAATAAATCTATCCTCCCATCTCCCCTTCTCTATTCTGATTTACAAATGGGGAAATTGAGGTACAAACTAAGTGGCTATTCAAAGTCCCAGGGTTAATAGAGGCTTTGAACTCAGGATATCTGAGGGTATTATCTATCCTCCCATCTCCCCTTCTCTGTCACAGTCCAAGTGCCTGTCGCCTCTAACTTGCAAGACTGCATTGACCTCCTTGCTTTCTTCCTACCCATTCCTGACCCTGCAGCAAAATAAAGTTTGTAAAAAATACAGTACAGCCTAGCTGGGCGTGGCTCAGAGGTTGAGCATTGACCTAGGATCCAGGGGTTGGGGTTGTGGGCTCGATCCCCAGTAGAGAGCATGCAGGAGGCAGCCGATCAATGACTCATCATTGATGTTTCTATCTCTCTCTCTCTCCCTTCCTCTCTCTGAAATCATAAAGATATATTTTAAAAAAAATACAATACAGATCATCGTGTTAGCACTCTTGCTGTAGAGTCCTTAAATGTTTGCCCATTGCCCTTTAAGTACCCTCTACGTTTGAGTTCATGTTCCAAGGTCTTCAACCAAACTTTCCTATGCCTCTCTCACTATGCTGCGGCCCACCTTACCTTCCCACTCTCCTCTCCTGAGCCCTTTCAGCCATTTACTCCCTCTACCTGTGCCTCGGAGGCTTTGAATACGTTGTTCCCTCTGCCTTGTAAGGCCTTCCTCACTCCATTGACCTTCATAGTGCTCTTCAAGCTTGGTGTGACTTATTTATCTAATTTCTGTCTTTCTTACTTGAGTCTCAGCTCCGTGGAAGAAGGTGTTGTATCTGTTTTGGTTACCACTGTATCCTTAGCACCCAATACAGTGCCTGGCACCCAGTACATGGTCACAAAAATTATGTATATGTCCTTTCTCACTCCCTGGCCATCTTGGTGGCTGCACTTGGTTGGGGGCCATCCCACACCTAAGGCAGGAAGATGGTGGCTGCAAAGAAGATAAAAAAGTCTCTAGAGTTGATCAACTCTAGGTTCCAGCTGGCTATGAAAAGTGGAAAATACGTGCCGGGGTACAAGTAGACTCTGAAGATGATCAGAGAAGGCAAAGCAAAGGTGGTCACCCTCGCCAGCACCTGTCCAGCCTCGAGGAAATCTGAAATAGAGCAGTAGGCCATGTTGGCCAAGACTGGTGCCCATCATTAGAGGCAATAATATTGAATTGGGCACAGCATGTAGAAAATACTACAGAGTATGCACGCTGGCTATCACTGACCCAGGTGATTCTGATATCATTAGAAGCATGCCAGAACAGACTGGTAAAAAATAAATCATGGGAATTTTTTCTTTAATAAAATTGGCCAGAGCTGAGTTTAAAAACTGAAAGAAAAAAAAAAGTATACCTGTATACAGTTGACCCTTGAAAAATGCAGGGGTTAGGAGTGCCCCTCCCCCATGCAGTCGAAACTCCACCTAATAACTTAAGTTGGCCCTCTGCATCGTGAATTCCCAAACAGGTACCAAAAACACAGTTGACCCTTGAACTACACTAGTACAAGGATTCACATATAAATGGACCCTCTCAGTTCCAACTAGTGTTGTTTGAGGGTCAACTGTTCGTTGAATTGAGGAGATTTTGGTAAAGCTGCTTTGGAACTGTGAAGTATAACACTGGTGAGCATTAGTTCTGCTTTCTAGCTCAGAACAAGCAGGATAGACTATTCTATTATCATTTGGACTTGAGTGGAACTTATTTCTATCTTGTGTGTTAAGACTTCCAGGCATTTGCATCTTAAGCTTTTTATTTATACTGCAGAATGAAGGGGTTGGTGCTTTTTTCAAGAAATTTCAGGCAATAGCCAGCAGGTGGATTCATTAAGGAGGCAACAGAACACTCTCATTCCTATTTTTATTTCTTTTTTATAGTTTGGAAACCAAAAAACAAAGAGAACAAAAACATAGCAAAAGATGGGGAACTACACTCTGGCTCTGGAGCTCTTACTTTAACCCCATAAAAATGATTAACCCCAGATTCCCCATGGGGGCAGCTGGGCTGCTGGCTTCCTGGAAGACAGCTTTGTGGAGTGGCAAGTGCCAGGGCCACCCTCAGATATCCTGAGTTCAAAGCCTCTATTAACCTTGGGACTTTGTATAGCCACTTAGTTTGTTTCTCAGTTTCCCCATTTTCAAACCAAAGATCAAATCCTTAATCTCACAGGATTATTGTCAGGATTAAAGGAGATAATGTATCAGAAAACACCTTGTAAACGGTAAACATAAATTAAAGGTGATCTGATGATACCACTAACCCAAACTTCCCAAGTACAAAAGTGAGGCCTGATATTTCTTTACCATGAGCTGCCCCTTCCTATGTAGCCCTGTGTACGTGATCATGGCCAATGCTGAGTAGTTGTATCTCTCCCTACTCCAGTGGTCTGTGAACTCACCTTACATCCCTAGTAACCAGCAGTGTCGGGTACCCAGTACACTTTAAATAAATGTTTATTGAATGACTATAGGGTGGGAAGCAAGGAGGAGGTAGGTCTGAAGAAAAACGTGAGTAGGGGAGGAGTGGGCTAGATCCCAAGAGAAATTTATATTTTCTTAGAAGTCAGGAAGAACAATTTAAGGCTCCAAATTAGCTGGGGTGCCTCCTCCTAACTCCCTTGGCTAAGCCCCAACTCCTAGAACTCTCCTGGACTGGGGTCAGCGATTCAGGGACAGGAGGGAGCCAGGTGATCTTGGTCTAGGCTTCATTCAGCTGTGGTGGCCTCTCCCTGGGGGGCCCAGCCGGACTGACTGGGAGCAGCAATATAAGAAGAATGTCCAGATTTCCAGATTTGGGAAACTTTCAGGAGATGCATGCTCTGGTCTCACCCCAAAACAAAGCTGATAGAGCCCAAATACAAAGAAATGTTTCTTTCCAGTCACCAAACCCAACTAAACATCTAGCCATCCATTAAATATCTGTTAAGTTCCTGCCGTGTGCTGTGCTAGGCGCTGATGTGTAGTAAGCTGAATCACACCCTTGGCTGGTGTCAAGCTGGGGGAGTGTGACTTCCCTTCCATGGGGAAAACCCACGAGGGAGGAGACAATGCCGTAGGTCCTGGCTGGGGGAAGAACACAGGCCCTGCCACCCGGCAAGCCTGTACTGCCCTCTCTCTCTCCACTGCTCTTGTGTCATCCTTAGCTCTTGGATACCAAAGGTACATAGTGCCAGCAACACAGGGGACTCCCTTAAATCTTCCACCTTGTGGGGAAATTGCAAATCACCAAATAGGGTGTTGGCCATGCAAGAAGTTTTTGGAGCTACTCAATAGCTTTCTGCAGCAATCCTTTCTGGAGCTGACAAATAAGGACATCATTCCTTTAAAATTAAAATACATTTTATTAAAGGGAAATGGCTCTCTATTGTGAATTGAAACTAGATCTTTTCCCAGCTGGAATGGAGCCCAACCGTCCATGCTACTTGAGGCCTGAGAGATGATGGTCTAGATATTTTTCTAGGGTGAGGGGAGAATGAGCTGAGGATCTATCTTCACCGTGGGCTGCCTCTCACGTGGCATCCAAGCTTCAGGTGATGCAGCTGGAGGCAGAGAGAGACAATGGCCCTGAACTGGACGGCTGAACGTCCTTCACTTGATACAAGACTACTTCAGGGCAGAGGCGGCAGCCGTGGAAGGAGATGTAATCCCTCAACTGGTCCTGTGCCCCATATTGAATCTATCCTGCTCTTCAGCTTTTTCCACACACAAAGCAAGAGGCTCTTTGTCATTTGAAAAGATTGCACCAGAGCGGCAGTGTTGACTGAGCCTTCTCTGTCGGAGCCACTTTCTCAAAACACTAACAAGCAGGGGCTGCCGAGGGCCCCAGCCAGACCCACACAATTCTGGCCGAGTCCCTTTAAAGCTCCATTTCTGGACGTGCTATAGCCAACTAGCTTTTTGCAAGAAACCCCTCTGTTTCCAAAGCTTGACTGCCAGGTCTTTCTTCCCAGGCCTTGAAGAAAGAACCAAAGGAAGTTGCCTCTGCTCATGAGTGTGGCATTTGTGAACAAAGGGGCCTGTGTGTGCTGCAACAGCATGGCTCTGGATCCAGAACACGGGCACTGCTTGGCACGTTAGTCTGGAGAGCCAGCAGCGTGGCCGAGAGCGTGCATTAGAATACAGATTGCTGCTGAGCCTTTGGGGCAGTGCCCATCATGTGGCTGGTCCTGGCTTTGGCAGCCCGA
Organism: Miniopterus natalensis; assembly: GCF_054644295.1. Lineage (NCBI taxonomy): Eukaryota > Metazoa > Chordata > Mammalia > Chiroptera > Miniopteridae > Miniopterus > Miniopterus natalensis. Next base: position 43,882,134 of record NC_142084.1, read on the forward strand.
GATTCAGCTGTCAACAGCTTGCAGGCCTGTTTGCTGCATGGCCAACATCCTGTGTGGTGATTTGACAAGAGTCCCAGGCTCTCTTTGCATATCAGAACTCCGGTCTCTGTGCACCAAGTGTGGGATAACTGCATCTGAACCACTGAGACATTCCCTGCCATTGACTGGCCACTCAGTGAGCTCAGAAAGTGCAGCTGGAAATTTCTTTAGAGCCTTCCACGTACAGCCCTTCATCCAGACTTTTCATCTCTATTATATGTGAATAGACACATCTAAATGTTAAAGGTACTGTCTTGAAAAAGAGCTGAAATAATTCATCAGATTCTGAAAAGATAAGAAAATCAATGGCCTCTTTATTTTCTAAACAAACCCTGGATAATAATTAGTGACATCATTGTGGGACCCAATCTAAAGGGCACTGTCCAAGTTAGCTGAGACGCATCTTATATATTTCCCCTTTTAATCAGCTGCAATACTTTGGTGTAAGCAACTTGTAAGAGGATCATGGACTCATCAGTGTTAAGGCTTCTTGTTTACTTGTATCTCACACTCAGTGAAATCATAAGCAGGGTAAATATGTCCCTCTTTGATCACATCTGTGTGTCCTTCCATCTTTCTCATGTGCTCACCTCCCTGATGCCTCCATCTTCTGCCCATATTCATCAGGCTTCTCCTGCCCCCTTCCTTCACTCTCCTACCTCGATCTCAAGGCTCATCAGATCTTGCCAGATCACTCAGCTCCCACCAACAGTCACCAAGCAAAACAACAGCTTGCATGCAGAGAAGCCCTCACTACCTTGGTCTTTGCTGTAGCTTTGAGACTGAACACTCCTGGAGAAATCCACAATCCTATCCGGGCTGGGCCACCACAAATTCAAGGCCCTGACCTCCACTGGGCCCTCAGTGCTGCTGCCCATCTCACCTTTACCTGTTCTCAGAGATCTCCCTCCTCTATGCCCTTGGGTGACCATTCCAAGTGTTCTAACACTCTCTTATTCCAGTTCTCCCAGTCAATGTTTAGTCTCTTATACTCAGCAGATAAACTTGTCTCCAGTGTTAAGGCCATCAGGCTCACCCTTGGTCCACTTCCCACCCCCTTCTTACAAACACCTCCTAATCCAGATCTACTCTTACCTTATGTCCCAGAGGTGTGTCCCCCTTTCTGTGCCCTTTACACTCTCCCTTGATGTCCATTGACAGACTTTGAGAGTTACCTCCTCTGTTTTGTTTTTATAAAATGTCTTCCGTCTCCCATTCAGACTCTAAATACAGGGGAAGCCTGATGGCCTTGACATTGGCCTTGGTGATTAGAGTGCGAGAAAGGCGAGGGGGCAAGAGTGGGATGGCAGCATCCCCACCTCTTAGGGGAGGCACAATGCCTTCAGCAAGGTAAGGAAGGTGGGGAAGAGGTGGTTTTATGGGGGCATTGCCTCTGATTAACGTTCTGGAAATGCTGGATTAGTGGTGCCTGTGGGAGAAGGTAGGGCTAAAGATCTTCATTAGACAGAGGGACTTGAGAGCTATTTGCACATCCCATGAGAGAGGATGCGCTTCACCAGGGAGCATGTGTGGCAGAGCAAGACGAGCAGTGAGTCTTGGGAGACACCAACATGCCTGCAACATGTGGCGAAAGAGGAAGCCCTTTCAGAGGGACAATGGAGAATGGAGGATGTGGCTTAGGGAAGTGAGGGGATCAGGGAATGTCAAGAAGGGTAACCCAGATTTTCAAGTGCCACAGAAAGTCTTAGTCAGGAAAGGACTGAAACCAGTCTATGCAGTTTGTTATCAGGGAAGACTTTGGTCACCTGAGTGACAGCAGGTTTAGTAGCATTGTGGGTGGGAAGAGAAGACAGGACAGAGCTGAGAATGAAAGGATGCAGAGACAGCAAGAAGTTAGGAAGAGAATGGGAGACGGGAAGTTGAGAAGGAACGAGAGGAAGGCCTGGGGCATGAAACTTGAGTATACGGATGGTCCCTGATGTATGATGGTCAAAGTACGATATTTTGACTTCATGATGGTGTGAAAGCAACACCCATTCAGTAGAAACCATACTTCAGGTGTTGACCTTTTCTGGAGCTAGTGCTTTGGGTACGATACTCTCATGATGCTGGGCAATGGCGATCATGAGGGTGAATAACCGATACTCTACAGTGTAGTATTAAATGCACCTCAGGCTTACAAAATTTTCAATTTAAGATGGGTTTATCAGCATGTATCCCCATCAGTAAGTCACAGAGCTTATGATGGCATTTTCCAGAATGACAATCAGAGGCAATTTCCCATGAAGTGACCTCTTCCCCACCCCTTCCACCTTGCTGAATGCATTGTGCTTCCCTGAAGGGGTGGGGATGCTGCCACTCCATTCTGTTGGCAGCCCTTACTATTCCATCTGGCTGCCAAAATGACCCCTTTGAAAGGCAAAACTGGACTTGTCAGGCCCTTACTTAAAATCCTTCCATCGCCCCTCTGTGGTCTCAGTGCTGCAGATTGTACGAGCCGTCTCACTGGAGCCGCTACCCTTCTCTGGAGTCTCAATCTTTCCTCCTCAGCCTCACAAAATGCTTTCCTCATTTTCCTTTTGGCTCGGAGGGACCTGCCTCCTCCTCTGTCCACACATCTCTTCGCTTGGCTGACACTTACCCATCCTTTAAGACCAAATGAGTTGACCTCTCTCCGTTCTGCCTCCACAACCATCTTGTATGTTCTCCTGTGATACCCTAAGCCTAACCCCACTGTTACAGATTGAATTCCATCCCCAAAACTGATAGTTGAAACCCTAACCCCCAGTAGCTCAGAATGTGATCTTCTTCAGAAACTAGGTCATTAGAGATGTAATTATTTAAGATGAGGCTAGACTGAAGTAAAGTGAGGCCCTACCCAATATAGCTCATGTCCTTATAAAAGGGATTTTAAGCACAGATACACACACAGGGAGAATGCCATGTGAAGATGAAGGCAGAGGTTGGGATGATATTTCTACAAGTCAAAAAACACCAAAGATTTCCAGCAAATCACCTGAAGCTAAGGGAGAGACCTGGAGCAGACCTTCTCTCATGGGCCTCAGAAGGAGTCCATCCTGCCAACATCTGGATCTCAGACTTCCAGCTTCTTAACTGTGAAACAACAGATTTCTATTGTTCCAGCCATTCAGCTGGTAGTCCTTTGTGACGGCAAGTTATGGCAGCCCTAGGAAGCTAATACGCCCACCTTTGCATTATTGTATTGTATTGTCATTGCCGGCCCATGTCCCCCACTCTCCACTGTGAATTTCCTAAGGGCAGGAATTGTGTCTTACTCATTCTGTATCCCCAGTGCTGAAAACAATATCTACAGCATAAAAGACTCAAGTATTTGATGAATGAACGAATGAAAGGACAACAGTCCCCAGAAGTCAGACAAGCTGCAGACTAAAGAGCTTAACTGATTTATTGCCTTTCAACTCCCTAAAAATTTTTTTTCCTAAGGATTATTGCTGAATCTGTCTATATCCTCCTGTTCCTCTGGGGTGGGCGTGCTGGTGATTCTCTAGTTGGCCTTCCAGAGGAATGTTCTACCCTTTTCTGCCCATTTCATGACTCTGGCTACAGGTCCTGCTGTGCAGCCTTCTCTCAAGGTTCCAGTTCTCAACCATGCTCTGTCCCTTGGTCCCTTCAAGACTAGAAATGGGTAAGACATTTGGGTACCAGGACTTCATTCTTTGTGTCCCCTTAATTCTGCCCACCCCTCTGTAAATAGTTTCCTCATTCAACTCTGGCAAGACACATGCTTCCTGCTAGCACCCTGAGGAATATAGTTAGTAGGCAGGTAGGTGGGGACCAAGATGATAACCATGGTGCAAAAATAATCACTTGGTATTTTAAAAAAATAATCTTTTTAATCCCATTGCTCAGTTCCCTCCCAGTTCTGTTTTCAAAGCATCACATACCTAGCATTTTTACATAAAGCCTGTTATTTGACTAAATATAGAAAATGTTTAGTTTAACTTGACATTTTATTGAATACCTACAATTTGCCAGACACAGTGATAGGCATTGAGGATCCAAAGAGGAAACAATTCTGTTTCTACTCGAGAAGACCCAGAGTTTAGTGGTGAAGGCAGAGCACGGAGCTGTGAGAGCACCAAGAAGGGTACTGTGCCTGGCCTTCGGTCAGGTCTCACAACTGCAGAAACACTGAAATGTGGATGACCTCTTCCCCAATCTAGACATCTTAGAGCTACACTAGTCCTTCTACTTCAATTGTTTTTCATAGAATCATTTTCACAATTTTCATCAGAGAGCTAAATACACACGAGGTGACTATTTAGCATGTTTTGGGGTCAAAGTTCCAACTTTGTATTTTCTCTTTTCCTAACATTATAGGACCCTTGAGTTGGCAAAGACTTTAAATAGTCACTTACCCCAGAAATTCCCAATTTTAATGATTATGAGAGTGCCTCTTTAAAACAGAGCTTCCTGCCCAGCTGGATATGGCTCAGTGGTTGAACGTCGATCCAGGAACCAAGCAGTCACAGTTTGATTTCTGGTCAGGGCACAAGCCCAGGTTTTGGGCTAATCCCCATTAGGGAGCATGAAGGAGGCAGCCAGTCCATGATGTTTCTCTCTCATCGATGTTTCTATCTCTCTATTCTTCTACCTTCCTCTCTTTCTAAAAAATCAATAAAAACATATTTTAAAACCAACAACAACAAAAAATAGAGCTTCCTGAGCTTCATAGCCAATCAAAATCTGAAGGAAGGGGAGGGCCAGAGGAGAGAGGGACCAAGAAATCAGAATTTTTGCTTTTGGAAACCTTGCAATGATTCTAATGTTCAATTCAGTTGAGAATCATTTTTCTAGATTAGCTCTTATTTACAACAACTGTATTTAGACCAAAGTTTTTCCAAATGTGGTCCTTCGGCCATCTGAGTATGTCATACTGGTATAAGAATAGACATACAGATCAATAGTATATAATTAAGAGTCCAGAACTAAACCTTCACATTTATGGTCAGTTGATTTTCTGTTGGACCCTTACCTCACACCATATAAAAAAGTAAATTCAAAATGAATCAATGACCTAAATGTGAAAGCTAAAACTATAAACTCTTAGAAAAAAATAGGTATAAATTTTCATGACCTTGAACCAGGCAATAGTTTCTTAGATATGACACCAAATGCTCAAGAAATAAAAGAAAAATAGATAAAATTAGACTTCATCAAAACTAAAATCTCTTGTGCATCAAGAGATTATCAAGCAGATGAAAAGTTAACTCACAGAATGGGAGGAAATATTTGTAAATCATAAGTTTGATTGGAGATTCATATCTAGAATATAGAAAGAACTCCTACTACTCAACAAGAAGAACAAAATACCCAAACAACCCAATTAAAAATGGGGCAAAGCACTTGACTAGAATTTTCTCCAGAGAAAAACTAGAAATGCTCAGTAAGCACATGAAAAGATGTCCAACATCACTAATTACTAGGGAAATTCAAATGCACAGCCCGGCCAGGCGTGGCTCAGCGGTTGAGCATCGACCTAGGATCCAGGAGATCAGTGTTTGATTCCCAGTCAGGGCACGTGCCTGGGTTACAGGCTAGGCAGCTGATCAATGACTCTCTCATCATTGATGTTTCTATCTCTCTCTCTCCCCCTCCTTTCCTCTCTCTGAAATCAATAAAAAGATATGTTTTAAAATAAATAAATAAATAAATAAATAAATAACCAAACAAAAAACACAAATGCACAAAGAGCTATCCACTTCATACCCACTAGGATGGCTATAATAAAAAAGATGGACAATAACATGTGTTGGTGAGGATATGGGGAAATTGAAACCCTCCAGCATTGCTGGTGGAAATATAAAATGGTTCAGCTGCTGTGGTCAATAGTTTTGGTAGTTCCTCACGACCTAGCAATTCCACTCTCTTGGGTTTATGCCCAGGAGAATTAGAAACATATGTCCATACAAAAATTTGTACACAAATCTTCACTTCAGCATTTTTCATAACAGCTAAGAAGTGGAGGCAGTCGAAATGTCCATCAGCTGATTAATGGATAAGCAAACTGTGATCTATCTAGACAATGAATATTATTCAACCATAAGAAGGCATGAAGTACCAATACACACTGCAATATGGATGAGCCTTGATAACGTTATGCAAAATAAAGAAGCTGTCACAAAATATCACATATTGTACAATTCTAATAATAGGAAACGTTCAAAATAGGAAAATCCATAGAGACCAAAAGGTAGCTTAGTGTTTACCAGGGGTTGGGGGAAGAGGTGAATGGGGAGTGACTGCTAATGAATGTAGGTTTCTCTGGGTGATGACAAAATTGTTCTGAAATTAGACAGTGATGATGGTCTTGCACCTTTGTAAATATTGAAAACAACAACATTGACTTGCACAGCTTAAAAGGGTAAATTTTATGATATATGAGTTATATCTGTTTTAAGAAAGTAATTAATTAAAACTAGTACCTGGTCACTTCAAGCCTAGGAGTCTGCACTTGAAACGAGTCTCCAAGATGATCCTTTGGCACATTGACATTTGAAAACCGCAGAATCTCATTTGTATCATTTTGTCTCCTAAAAATTTGAAGAATTTTAAATCTCTTAAAAAACGAAACAAACAAAAAGCAAAAATCAGACCACCTAGGGCATAGTAAGTGATCATTCATTGAACAAATATTTAGCTGCTGCCTGCTTTGTAGCAGGTAGCATGCTGAGACCAACGAGCTAGTCGCAAGCCCTGTGATATAAAAGTTTAGAGTCTGGGAGGGATTGCAGGCAACAAACAAATAGTTACAGCACAAAAAAAGACAACTGTGACATCTGCTTTAAGGGAAGTTTGTTCAGAGTAGGGCAAGGTCCGTGTGGAATCCCAGAATCAGCCCGGAGGAGCCAAAACAGAGGCAGTATTTGAGTGAAGGCTCAAGATCTGGGCACCTAGCAAGGGGGATGGGAGGGCCCTCCAGGCAGAAGAACAGAGTGCACAAAGGCACAGGGGTTTGGGAAAGCTTGATATATGAAAGCAACTGAAGCAGGTTGAAACAAATGCCCACAGGAGAAGAGGCAGAAGGGGAAGCAGAGAGTTACAGCTTTTGTGCAGAGAGGAGCCACTGGAGAATTTAGAAAAACAGGATACCCGTCCTAGTTTGGGAAGATTAATCTGATGGAAGGCTGGAGATTGGAGTAGAGGGAACAGGGGGGTGGCAGGCTGGTGGGAAGAAGACTTTGTTTAAAATGATGAAGGTCCAAACTAGGGCAGTAGAAGGGAAAGGAGGAGAGAGATTGATTCTACACTTATTTAGGACGGAGTACATATAGGCCCTGGGGACTGATGGAATGCACTGTAGGTGGATTAGCAGCATCCGCGGCCTCTACCCACTAGATGCTACTAGTAACTCCCCAGTTGTGAAAAAGAAAAAAATATCTTCCATATTGCTTGGGGGGCAAAATCTGCTCTAGTTGAAAACCACTGGTCTAGGTTAACTGAATCCTGTAATGAGATAGGGTCACATCTCCAAGTGCTTTTGTGTACCCAGGTGATAGGAAGCTGGGCTCCACTGAGCTTACAGATCTGGCCATGCGACCATTTTTGTCCTTGTTTGCTAATAAATGTCTGCATGTGAGGCAGAATCTGGTCTGACACGTGCTCTGATTATGGGGTTATTGGGGAGGAGAACTGTAACCCTTACCTTCCTCTAACAATTGGAGACACCATTAGCTACCAGATAGATAGTAGTTATTAAGAACAACCAACCTGACTTAGGTCAGTTTGCAACTGAATTGTCAAAGGTGATTTGCTGTGTTCTGGCTGGAAGAGTGATGCCATTCCCTGAAATAGAGGATCCCCCAGGAGAGGGCTCATGGCCCAGGGCAAGAGGGAGATGCAGCAGAGCTAGACCAGGAGCTTTTAGAAGGCACAGAATGGATTTCTTCTGGGTTTCTCAGTTGATTGGTTTATAGGAATTCTCACTCCAAACTCATGGGTGATTACCACAGCATGGCCCAAGCATAGTTCTGCCCAGCTTTGAGGCCAAGCAGATCTCCTCAACAGAAAGCTCCACGTTGATGGCCATGGCACATAAGTAACAGTCATAGAATGTCTGAGTGGAAAAGGCCTTAGAGAGATATCACCTGTCATCACAACAGTTCTGTGCCCCACATCAGCATGAGGCCTGGAATCCATCCACACTTCTCTGTCCCCTCTATCACCACCCTGGACCTTGCCACCACCATCTTCCACCTGGACTGCTGCTAAGCCCTCTAACTAGTGTTCCAGTGTATTTCTTCTTCCTCTATGTCCTACTGCCTATAAAGCCTCCAGAATGATTATTCATAAATAAATCTAATTTGTAGTGCGGGATTCCTAATGAAATGCCTTCAATGGTCTCCCACTGCATTTAGAATAATTCTGCAGTCCTTGCTCGTTTTACCAAGTTTTGCAAATTCTGGCTTCCAACACATCCAACCCTCGCTTCTCTATTAAACTCCAGTCATCCTGGCCTCCTTTTGGTTTCTGGGTTGTGTTCGCATCTTTCTCATCTGTGGCCCTTGGACTTTGGTGGTCCCTTTCCCGGGAGTTCCTTTCTCCAGGTCTTGCCATGGCTGCTCCTTCTCAACCATCAAGCTCCGTTCAGATGATACCCTCTCAGGGAGGCTTCACTCGCCTTTCTTAGCTGGGGAAGCTCCTGGTGTCCCACCCTGGCTGTCACATCACCTTCTCTGTCCTCTGTTGCCACTTTCACTGTTGTAAATTACCTTCTTTCATGATGGATTTGGTTTGCTCCTCCCTCTAAAATGCAGCTCAGACCCCTGGGTGCAAGGGATTGCCCAGACCTTGGTCAGCATTTTGTCTCAGGTGCTCAATTGATATTTGGTGAAGAGATGAGTAAATTTAGGGTTTGTGTCTGAGTAACTCGTACACAGTGACAGCCAAGAGATCTCTCTGTACCTTTGTGTTCACTGGGAATTAAACTTTGTCTCTACTGACTACCATGAAGGCCTACTTGCAGGTTACTAATCATTTTAGAAGCCCCCTGATCCATTGTCCTGCCCCACAAAAGAGTGGAGATGTCCTTGTTTAAAGAGCCGTTCGGCTAAACTTCTCAAAATTTTTGCTCCTGTTACTGTGGTTCTCTTCTTTCCCTCCCTCCCTCTCATTTCCTCTCTCTGGCTTGTTCCTGAAAAGTTGTGTTAATCAAATAGTTTAACACTGAATCCCTCCTCCTGTTAACTTCCAGAGTAAGCTTCAGAAGCCTGCTGATTCAGTTCTGAAGGCTCTGATTGGCTGCACGTTAGCTTTTGGTCTCTTTGTAAAATGATTAATGATCTGTAAACAAACACTTACATAAAATGGTTAAAGCGGCGGCTATTTAGAGGTCCCTTGTGGTGAATTCTTTTTGTAAATGGAAGAACTGTCCGGTTTATCTCCTCTGTAAATATGGATTTTCCTATTTTGGAAGCTGTGTTGGTTACACCTGGCCCATTTATATGAATCCCAAACATGCCGCTACCATCTCTCTCCTTTCACCTGATCATTCCATCTAGTCATTCACCACACCTTTACTGGGCATCCACCACGTGCCGCAGAGATCAATAAGACAGCCCTGTCCTCAGTGGTACTCCCTCTGGCAGGGGAAATGGACAAGATAATTATCACAATGTGGTCTGATATGAGAATTGCTCAGAGCTGAGCCCCCGGAGATCAGGGAGTGCCTTTATGGTCATCCTTGAGCTGTTTGGGGGAAGATAAGTGGCAGGTAGGCAGGCAGATGGAAGGTGAGGGACCAAGAAGGGCAAAGGGCCACCATGTTCAACACATTATGAGAGACTGGCCCTTCGGAATGACTCCAGCCAGTGCGAATGGGGAGCACTAAAGGGCTGAGGCTGGAGGAATAAGCAGAACCAAACGGCCACAGAGGACTTGGGAGTTTATTCTGAAGGTGATAGGAGGCCATTGAGAGCTGTTACAGGGGTCACATAGGAGGCCATGGACAAACCTTTCTCTTAAAAATAATTTAGACAGTTTTTGTGGGGAGTGGGTGGAAAGAGGGGTAGGATTGGGGCAGGGAGACCTGTCAAAGGACATTGTCTTAGTCCCTTTGGGCTGCTCTAGCAGAATACCCAAATGGGGTGGTTCATAAATAGCAGACATTATTTCCCACAGTTCTGGAAGCTGGAATGTTCAGGATTAAGGTGCTGGCAGCTTTGGCTTCAGATGAGGGTCCATCTCCTCACCGGTGTTCTCAGTTTAAACTACCTGCAGGTTTCTGATCATTTCAGAGTCCCCCAGGCAACCCTCTGCCTAAAAAAACAATGGCGATATCCTTGTTTAAAGGCCAATTTTGGGCCTTTTAGCTGGACTTCTCAAATTGTTTTTCCTGTCATCGTGGTTCTCCTCTTCTCTCTCTCCCTCTCTCTCTGTCTGTCTCTTTGGCTTGTCCCTGAAGTTATATATGTCTCATGGAGAAAAAGACATACGAGCTTTCCAGAGCCTCCTTTATAAGGGCACTATCCCATTCATGAGGTCTCTGCCTTCATGACCTTTTCACCTCCCAGAGACCCACCTCTTAATGACTGTCACATTGGGGGCTAGGATTTCAACATATGCTTTTTGGGGGATGCAAACATTCAGACCATAGCAGACATCAAAGTTATCCAGGTGAGAAAGAGGGAGGCTTGGAGCCAGAGATTTTTATTCTTAGACACAGTGGCTCCTGGGGAGGGGGTTCTCACAGGGCTTTAAAGAATCTAGAAACCCTTTTGTGAAAAATGTTGTGTTTTTGTGCCCATTTTCTCCAGAGTAGGACCCATAAGTTTTATCACATTTGCAAAGGGATCCATGACACAGATCCAGGGCCATGGCAGTGAGGATGGAGAAATTAAATGAAACAGATTTAGAAAGATTCACAGAGAAATGTGACAGATGGGATGCGGGTGGAGGAATTAGAGAGGAGATGAGGCCAAAGGCCCGGCTTCTGACTTGGGTCACAATGGGGGAAATTGTGTACCTTTTACCTAAATCCTGGCGAAAACACAGGGGGTAAGAAAGGGGGAGGAAATAAATTATTCATTCATTTCTCAATTATTTATTGAATTCTTCCTCTGCCTCAAGTACTGTTCTAGGTACTGAGGACTCAGCTAAATAAAGAAACATATTCTAGTGAGGGTAAACCGGCAATAAGCACGTTCATGTCAGGTAGTGGTACTTCGGAAGCAAAACTGAGCAGGGTAAGGGGCTAGACAGTGATGGGGGTGCTGTTTTTGATAGGCTGGTTAGAGAAGCTTCTGTGAGCAGCTGGTATTTTAGCAGAAACCTGAGTGAGGTGAAGGAGAGAGGTCCAGAGCTATCTGATCTTGGGCAATTAAATTTCAGGTAGAGGGAATTATCAGGGCAAACATCCCCTAGTAAACCCCTCCTTGGCTCATTGTAGGAACAGCAAGGAGCTTGGCTTGAGCAGAGTGAGTCATGAGGAAGGCCTAGATGCTGAGGTGGAGGAGGGAGCTAGCAGTTAGATTATTTAGACCCCAAGGACCTGGAAGACCATAGAAATGACAGATTTTTTTCCTAAATGCAATGGGAAACCATTGGAGAGCACTAAGGAGGGAGAAGAACCCAACTTCAGTTTGGAAGAGGCTGCATTTGAAAGGGTATGTGAGACACACAGGTGGAGGGTTGCAGCAAGCATTGGATATGAACCCACAAATGGCTGAAGGTTTCAGATATCTTGTGAGAAACCCAGATATCTTGGGTTTCAGATATCATATAGATGGGAGTGGAAATCATGGGCGTGACAGGTTAGCTTTGGAATGCTGCAGAGTCTGGTGAGAAAAGATTGAAATCAGATATGACTGGCTCCAAAGCCCACTCTTGATACATTTGCTTCCTGAATGTGTGTTTTTTGGTTGCTCACTTTACTTCTGCTCATTTCTTTCTCTTCTTTCCTTTGATACCAATTTTCCTGGCTCTGCTCATTGACTGGTTAACACAGTGTTTACCCTGAATTCAGCCAGGGCTTCTTAATTTTAACAGAGGAAATGGAACTTGGACCATTCTGTGCAGGGAGCTTCAGGCCTGCCTTAGTGGGTATTAGCATATATAAATATTTGCATAACCCTTTTAGCAAGCATGTGAGTACGCACTGCTCACTCTAAAAGAACAACAGCAAAAGGCATCACCTATCTGGCTCCTTTCAATTGTCCAGTTCAAAGTAAAAGATCCTGATGGACTTTAAAATTCTTGAGGTCAGTTACTACACTGGGAAAGAACTTTGAAGCCCCATTCTGACCTCATGACTTGCACAGGTCTGACACTTGAAATGTATTTGTTGAATGAATGTTGAATGAGTTGCCAAGTTTAGATTTGAACAATTTTTATTAAAAATGGGTGCCCATGCTAAGAAGGGCAAGGTGACCAGTAGGCTGTGACCAGGAGACACTTAGGCACCCTTGGGTGTGGAGAAGGGGAAAAGGCTGATGGATTGGTTTTATGGGTAGTAATTTTAAGGCTTAATGGATTGCTCCAAAATGGTCTTGGACACTTCAGCACTAGAGACAGTTGACACGTAGTCTAGTTCCCCTTCTTACCTAGGGCAAGTTTCTAAACTTTCTGGGAATAAAAACCTGCCCAACAGAATGAATTGGCAGAGTCCCTTCCAATGCTAAAGCATGGGAGTTAAGAAGATTATCTCTGAAATTGTACAGATCAGGTTAAAATCTTGGCCTGGTCACCAGCTTACTATGTGACTTGGGGCAAGTGGCTCAACCATCCAGAACCTAATTTTCCTCAGCATAGAAATAAGGTTGATGCTATTTTGGAGGCTAACTGGCTCAAGTGACTCATGTAGCATAGTGCTTGACACATAGAAAGTGCTGGGTGAATGTGAGCTACTGCTACTGCTGATGTCTACTGAACTGGGCTTTATATCCTGTCCCCTCATAGACGTTTTAACTCATCTAGTAAAGGAAGAATTCTGTACTGGATGCTGGGATTGGCACTAACATGAAAGAGCTTTGCCCTTGGGGAGCTCTTTCATGAGGTTATATTCAGGATTTAACTATTAATACTGACAAGACCTTGAGCAAGCGACTTCACTTCTCTGTGCCTGAACTTCCACATGTGGAAGGAGAGAGTAGAGAGCAAGGAACCTTCCAACCCGATGTGTCCATGAGCCTTGATGTTAGCTGAAACTCAATGACAGACAGAAGGCAAGAATGATTACTCACTACCCAGTAAACAGAGGAAGGTTATCTTCTCCTTTTATTAATAGACTTGTATGTAAGCCATAAAAATAGGGTAGGTTGAAAATTTCAGTCCTTTGAATTTTAGTTTCTGTTGCATCTGATGAAATGTGAAAAAAGAACTGTGTTGTGTATGGACTTTGCATAATGGTCTTCTATCTCATGCTGCAAATCAATTACTTATTAGCTTTTATTGACAAGAAAAGGAAAATATATTACTATTCATTTTAGCATTTTCCTTATCGATCCTAAGAGTATAATACTTGTTCTTTAAGAGAAATTAGTCTATTTATTCTTTCATTCTAGACAACCTATATCACATTACACAAAATTAAAAAGGGGGGGGGGGGAAGCTTATCACACTGCTCAGCCAGTGCTTTTAAGGGTTCTGCTTCCATTTTTCTTCTTCATGTTTTTACACAGGGGACTACAGTTTTCAACAAACACTACATAATGAGCATTTACCTTGTTACTACACAGAGCTCATAATAATTTTTAATTGTAAGATAATACCCCAGGAGGTAGATCCTGCTTTATCATTTCCCTAGCCTTGTCAGAAGGCAGTAGAAGGGGACATGGGATTTGGTGCCAGAGCTGGGTTGGGGTGTGGCTCTCCACTTCCTAGCAGTGCCACCTTGGCCTTGATGTCCTCCGCTGTGAAAATAAGGTCTGTGCTGGTACCAATCTTGTGGATTATTGGGAAGCCCGAACGAGATCTTGTTCACAGAAGGCTCAGCAGTATGTGGACCACACGGGGTTCACTGATGTCAGAGGCTGCCGCTGCTTTGCAGCCTTCATTCCAATCTGATGAGTGATTTGATGCTTATAAACATCCCACAAGAAAATGCAATCAAATATCAGGCCATGTCTTTCCATCTCTCTGGGCCTGGTTCCTCGTTTGCCTAGTGAGGTGGCCAGACTACAAAGTGTGACCTTGAAGGCCTCTTCCCCCACGAACGCTGCGTGGCTGTGGCCAGTATCCAAAGCAGCTGTAACTGCTGCAAGAAATGACCTACAGACACTCCCAGCCTTGCTCACGAAGAAAGAGCCCTGCCAGGGCCTGAGGGCTTGAGCACATCAGCTTCTCTTTCCATCCAGATGAACAGTTGACATTTGTTGGGTGGCCTTCCTCCTATGGGCCTCTCCTGGTTCAGTCTGTGTGCTCCTCAGATCTCCTTTTTTCAAATGGGTTCGGCAGCCAGTGTGCTCAGCGGAGGTTTTATTTATCCATTCCACATTTCTAACGTCGTTTCACTGTGGCGATCATTTTCCTATGTGGTCATTTAAGGAAGACAAATTAGACTGCAAATCTCAGTAGAACAAGCATTGCTCTTAGTCAGTCCCTTGGGGACAAAGAAGACTTTTTCCACTCTTAACACCACCTGCTTGTCCTCTCCCTGCAACCTCCCAAGGAGAGTTTTTAATTAAAAAATAAATAATCTCTGACACCAGAGTGGTTGGACACATTTAGAGTTCCCAGATTCCCAAAATCAAGTGCCAAAAGGAACGGAACTAATGATCACATTAGGATGAGAGCTGCCACTGCAAGGACACAGATGATGCCATTAGCATAGAACTGCCACCTGCCACCTCTGACATCTTGTTCCCAGGGAATTTCAGGGCAGCCAGCCTTTCCAACCACTCACCCAGTAACTCCCCAGTGCTCACATTATTGCATCCGAAAGGAAGCACGGAATAGAGGAGAGGCCTGGCCCATGTGGGCACCCACTGGGAGGAGGTGTACAGTCAGAAGGCGAGCATGCAGGCTCTGGGTCCAGACTGTCTGTCCCGGCTGTGTGAGCTTAGGTAGGTTGCTGAACCTCTCTGTGCCTCAATTTCCAAAATAAGAATAATACAAGAGCCTCTCATAAGGTATGAGAGAACTGGATGAATTAATGCATGTAAAAAAAAAAAATAGTAGAATGTGCCAGTCACATGTTTAATAAACAGCAGCCTAGACTATGAGTGACCAAGGACTGTGTGTTAAATGAATGACTCCATCACCACTTTAAGGGACCTCAGTAGTAATGGGAAGTAGTAGAAAGAGTTTGAGAGACAGGCCTAAGTTTGAATTCCACTGCCAGGTTTCCCTCACCCTCGGTGGCCTCATCTGTTAAATGGGAACACTTTATGTGTCTTGGAAGTCGTGAGGACTAAATGAGAGAATATATGTTCAGTACTTAACACAGTGCTTGGCATGTAATTGCTTTCTAGAATGTGCGCCCAGCCCTCTGGGAGCCAGAGCGTTTTCCGAGGCAAGCACTGTTTCGCTTGCTCCTGGTGTTGGCTGCTGCCAGCCTAGTCCTGGCAGTTCCTGGGGCTTGGGTCATCCAGGCCATTTTGAAAGTCTCTATTTTCCTCCAGTGTCTCTGTCCTCGTAGAAGGATGCCTGCCACCAGCCATCCTCCGTGTTTGAGGCTGCACTGCGGCTTTCTGGTGCCTTAGCTGCTTTTTTCTCTAACAAACCAACTACCAAGAGTCCCCCTCTCCTTCAACTGCAGTCTGTCTCCCCTCCACCAGCCAGACACAAAAGCCAGCAGGGTCCTGTTCTTGTCCTTTCTGCTGGCCTCTGTGGAGGGCTGGGGCCGGGGAACTACCATTCCTTCCTGGGACTGTTGCTTCAGGCAGCTTCTCTTCGCACTGCTACTTTGCTGCCGCCTCTTTTTCCTGAGCTGGAATAGTCTCCCCTAAACTGGAAGAGTCTCCCTGCATGTATCATCCACTCCCACCTCCCCAGGTGACCTTTAGGGCCCAGCTAAAGTCCCATCTTCCCACAAAGACTTCCAGGCCCCCCCAGGTTCCAGAGAGTTCTGTCCTCTGAACCTCTGACAGATGTACCCTGCATAGTGCTCAATAAGCCCTTGGAAGGATGGATGCTGTGTGGGTTTTCCTGTGTGCTTCTCTATTCCTCTGGCTTGCAAGCTCCTGAGGGCAAACACAGAACCTTCTACATGAGAAGGGCTCTGTCAATATTGGTCTTGGTTGGTGTACTATGAATAGCTCCCATTTATTCACTGAGGTCAGGGTGTATATGTATGTATGTACATATGTATCTCTCTATCTCTCTAATCTCTATCTCTATCTCTATCTCTATCTCTATCTCTATCTCTCTCTATCTCTATCTCTAGCTCTATCATCTCTATCTATCTCTATCATCTCATTCTCTATCTATCTCTATCATCTCTATCTCTCTAACATCTATCTTATTTGGTCATCACAACATCTCCACAAAGTTGCTATTACTATTTCATTTTACAGTTGAAGAAAATGAGGTTCTGAGAGAAAAAAACTTTACAGAGGCCAAACAGCTAGAAAGAAATAAGGCCCAGGATCACAATTCAAGCACATGTCCCAGGGTTATGCACTAAATGAGTAATCTCTAAACTTTCTGTATTGGGAAACCCTTTCAGGAAATATGGGTATCTTTGTTTGGTATTTATAAATTATATATTATCTACCATAGTATTAATATATTACATATATTATAAAACATATATCACAAAAAGTTAAATAAAAGTTTAACTTAACCCTAAGTACAGATTGTGGTTTTTAAATACCATTTGCCACTGAAGAAACCAGCTCCTTGGAGAAGTTTGGAAAGTGAGCTTAAAACATCTTGTTATACTAGAAAGCAAGGGAGCTATCAATTATTATTGGGGTCCTGTCAAAAGGACTCAGGAGACAACTTGAATAGGTTTCCACTGGCCAAAAATGGGACACTTTGAGCAAATTCAATGGGTTAAACCACATTATATGTATTAAAATGAAATCCATATACTTATAATAATACTAAAAAATAACCTGGGGATCACTTTTGGAGAATACTAGGTGATCAACTTATTATTTTAACAACTGGTAAAGAAAAAGAATTTTTCCTATAAGACCTGTGCCTCAGGGTTAACCAATAGCCAATGAGAAGATTCTCTTTACAGAAGTATTCCAGCTAATAAATGAAGACAGATAGATAGAATTAGAGTACCACACTTTGTAATCACTAAGGATTTGGCAATGACCATTGAAGACTGCTGATCTCACACACGAAAAGAGAAAAACCACATATTATGTTCTCCTGATAGATGTCCATAACACCATCTACAAAAACATTCCATTTGAACCTGATGGAGCCTCTTCATTTCTCACTTACAGGAAATACAAGGGATAGAGGCACATGATAAATTATACCAGGAACATGCTCAGCAAAATTCAGCCTGTAGAAGATTAACCAAGAAAATCAATCCAAGGTCTTCAAAAGAGTTTGCAAAAATAGAAAATAAGAGATTGAGAGGGGGACCAATAGACTAAAAATGACTTAAGGGCATATTTATTCATCACAAATACAGAACCTTGTTTAAATCCCAATTCAAACTGTAAAAAAATATTTAGGACAATTGAAGAACTGGGAATACTGATTGGATAGTCAATTATATTGAGAAATTATTGGTGATGCTAGGAGTATAATGATGGCATTGTGGTTATGTTTCTAAAGGAGGAGGACTTGTTTTTTAGATCTCTATACTGAATTATTTATAGCTGTAAACATAGGGTGTCCAGCAGAACATGGAACACTGGTTATCAATTCCAGGAGAGGACTCCAAATACTTTTCTGCCCATTGCATTGCGGTGTTGGAGTTGTCAAGGAAAATATTGGGTGGAACATCACTACTTACATAGAGAAGAAACAGAGTGGTATCAGCTCAATAGTGGGTGTGGGTCCCCCATGACCATCAGGTCTCTCCCAGCAGCCAACCAAAGGTAATTGGCTTACATGCATCCCTCTCAGAGTGGAAGGACCCTAAACCCTCCCCAGTGGAGGCTGAGGGTGTGCCTGAGGGTCATTGATGCACTTGATTAAGAATAACACAGGGACTTCCATGGAGCCTGAAATAGGGAAAAGTATTTCCACATAAAGTGATAAGCAATAAGCCCAGCACTGGTTATGTGGGCTCTTTATCTCTTGTATGAACTGTTCCAGACCCACTGACCATTTTTATCCTTCCAAGTGGGTGTCGAAAGACTATGCATGGGACTGCCTTTCCCAACATATAGTATGTAGGATTCACTTCAAATAATGTGTGTAGCGGGGTGGGGGGGGGGGTGGGGGGGAGGAGGGATACCTTTCAGATGGTGGATGAATAGAGGATAGAAGACTAGCCATGAATTAATAATATTTTGATGTTGGATGACCGTTACATGGGTACTTGGGAAGTCCATTTCATCATTCTACATTTATACATATTTGAACTTTTAATGCCAAAAATGGCTTTGTCACGATAACTTAAAAATGAACATAAAAGGTTTTAATACTTTCTTCATTTCCAATGGATTGTCTGGGGATAGCACCTCTGGCTGTGACACCTCACTTTGGAGAGAACTGCATTACTTTTCAACCCAGGGCTCACAGGGGACATGACTGTCAAAGGGGTCTTTTCCACCCAGGAGCCAAGGCCTACATCCCATCAGAGAAAGAGATGTGACCCCCACCTTCCCAATCAGCAGTGCTCAAAGCCTTGTCATTAGAAATTCTTCCATTATGTGCAACCACTGTCCCTTTTATAGCAATGGAAGGAATCTGCTTTTCAAGATCCCTTCAGAAAGAAAGATTTGCATTGCTTAAAGAAAAAAAAAATCTGCTGTTTCTTAAGAAGGAAAAAGACAAAGTCCTTCTTCAAGAAGTAACAATGCTGCCAGCTTCCTCCAGGTAAAAAATAATGCCATTGGCAATGAGACTGGGGTGTTCTATCAACTTCTCAATAAACTTCCTCTCCCCTGGGTAGTATTTTATAGTTACTGCCTCTATGCCCCATTGCACAGGCATAATTTATTATTTGTTTACATGTTTCACTTGCTCTGCTAAGGTGGAAGCCCAGTGATGCATTATTACTGAGCATCACTGAGTGTGTGTGAGTGTGTGTGTGTGTGTGTCCATGCACGCACACATTCTGAAAGACTCAAAGAGATCTGGCAGGTTCTGAATCTTCGACTTTTCCGTAGCACAAGTGGCCTCCCCAGGACAACAGGATTCCCCTGGGCTCTCAGATCAAACATGTCTTAAGTCCCCTACATAGTCCCTCTCTTCAGAGAAGGAACAAGCTGATCCCAGGAGGACTCGGGCTCCATGTGACTGCTCAAGCTCCGTATTCCCTCCTTTGATTTACTTTTTGCATGAGGATTAAGTTCTTCCCATTTCTGGGTGGAATGTCAGTTTTCACAGCACTTTCCTCAAGACAGTCATGGGAAGGAAATAAAGCAGCTGTTATTATCTGCCTTTTATTCCCATAGGAGACCCAGCAAGGTCAAGAATGTGAGAAATTCAAATAGCAAGAGAGGAACCCAGCCCAAGCCCTCTCTGATGGGACAGAAGGGACCTCGAGTGCCAGTCACTTACCAGCTCTCTGACTTGGCAAGTCACTAAATGCTCAGGTTTTTCATTGATAAAAGATGGAAGTGGTAGCCCTTACTGCACAGGGCTGTTTCTGAGCTGAGAGATTATTTAAAATGCTCAGCAGATGGCTGGCATGTTATAAATGTGCGAAAGATGTTAGCAATGCTGGTGGCCTTTTTGAAGCATTGTGTCCGGAAAGCTCTGGGACCATGTAACAGTAATAGGTAACTCTTGTGTAATAACAACAACAACCAGAGTAGGTAACTTACTACTGCATACCAGGCACTGTTTGGAACCCTTTCCTTCAGTTAACCCACATAGTCATCACAACAGACCCATCTAGCAGCTATTATTTTTATTCCCCTATCACAGATGAGGAACACAAAGGGCTGGCTGCTAGGTTTAACAGAACCTAATAATTTCCTTGCCTTTTCAAAGAATTAGCCCACACTGAAGTGTTTCCTTGTTCTGGCACCTTTTCTATCGTCACTCAAGGCGCGCAGACCTGTGACTGCCCCTGAGGTCTCCAAAGCCCCACCAGCCTTTGCTAAGAGCTCACCACTCCCTGACTCCCCCCTCTGGTAGTGATATTCACAAGTTTATCTGCCAGGGCTTCTTTGGGGAGAAAACCAAGGCTCAAGGGGAGTAATGACTTGCTCAGGCTCATGTGGTGAGCTCTGAGGGTCAAGTCCATGATCTTACCCTCCCTCCATGTCTCTGGGTTGTCACCCTGTAAGAGAGCAAAGAGCCCAGCTGCCTGCAGTTTCCAGATCTTCAGGAGGCCTGGACTATTGCAGGAGTCAGAGCCAGAGGGACAAAAACATTCAGTAGGGGGCACCTGAGAGCCCAGATGGCTGCCGAGCCAGTGAGAGAGCTGCTGGCTCCCCTCCCCTGGAGCCCAGTGGACAGGGAAGGGCTTGGAATTTAATTCTCCACATTCCTCTCAGGGTTCCTGTGACATAATAAAGCCCAAGGAGGGATCTCGAGTGACTTGTCAGCAGAACCCCCAGAGAGATTTTCTATAGATAGCCAGGGTGTGTCTCGAGCTCTGTCCCTCTCTGCGGGAGGGAAGTTCTTTTATGCCTGGGCTGGCAATGCCCTGTGCAGCAGGTGGGTGGGGTGGGGGACCAGCCAGGCACTGGGCCCGGAGGACTTTGTAAGGCTGGGAGAATTGTGGTAGCAGGGGAGGGGGGGCGCAAGGGAACCTAGGACAGGAGCGAGAATTCCAACTATGGCGTTTTTGGAGAAAACTATTTAGTTATTTGCCCTTACTGACCTCACCCCACTGTTGGGACTGTGGCTGCAATGAGATGTCCCAAATACCAAGCCTCACGCAGCCTTTGATGCTGGCTCTGACAGATTCTGTGGCCTAAGCCAGGCTCCCTCTGGGCAGTGAGGCGCCTTTGGAATGCTGGTGTGCCAGCGCTGGGATCCAGGTTTGGGGTTTCAGAGGTCCTTAATTTGCATGGCCATACGCAAGGTTTTTCCTTCCCACAATAGAGGGTTGGAATTTGAAACTGTTTACCTTCCAGATCCCAAATGAGCAACATTCCTATGGATAATGTCACATAAATACCGGCATAGAATCCCATCATTACTAATATTTTTTTCATCCTGTCTGCTGGTGGAGAGGAATTCTCAGAAGCCATGCATATATTTTACATAAAATAAGAGCTAAGCTGCCAAGGGCTTTAACGATATAATTTCATCCTGGGATTCGGGGCTCTTCGGTTTATGCTGCCATCAGAACCCCAAGACAGAATTAATTCATGTAACTGGGACAAGCCCAAGTGCTGATTTTCCATTCCCCTTATAAGTGAACTCAACTATTTTAATTGCCCAAACATTTGGTGGGTAGGGTATGAGGTGGAGAAGAGCCCGCCTGATACATTCATTAGCTTCAGAATAAATTCATGAGAGGAAATACACTGTTGTTGTTAAAAACATGAACATTTAGGTCAGACAGCCTGGGTTTGAATCCTGACTTGGCCTTAAAGCCGTGATTGATGACCTCTGAGCCTCTGCTTACTCATCTGCAATGTGTGGTTGTTATGACCTACCTCTCAGGTGGTTGAAAGGATTAAACACCGCCAGAACTGATGGAAGGAGTGAATGTAATACCTGTGAATGGGCCTTGGTACACTGCCCGGAGCACAGTACCTGTCAATACATGGTTGCTTTATTATTAGGTCCCCAACAAAAGGGAAACATCCCTGAAAACATTCTCTGACACCACAGAGGTCCAGGAATCTTTGCCACGTCCAGCCAGGAGCTCCTCTTTTTAACCCTGAAATTCCCCAGATGCTCCACATTTGCAAATTGTATTATTCCAGCTGGAGAGAGCAGGGTGGCAGCCCCCGCCCTGTCTGGAATCCAGGAGCACCTACGAGATTCTGACCTAGCACAGCTGCCCGTTGCAAGTAATTTAGGAAACATGAAACAGAACATACTGCAGTTTCACAGAAAGGTCTGAGAGTGGACTAAAGTGTGTGTCATGGATCAGCATTCTCCTGCGAGAAGCAGGAGTCCTCAAACGCAGGAGATGGCCTCCATGAGTGACCGCTCCCCCCTGAAGTCTGTTACAACGCTGCTTTCCTGCAGATGTAAACACAGTGCCTGCCTGTCAGTGGACCTTTGCTTTGTAATACAAAACTATGGCTTTAAATCTTCTCTCCACCATGTATTAGCTATGTGACCTTGGGCAAGGAACTTAAACATTTCTGGGCCTGTTTAATCTTAAAATCCATAAGATGCAGAGGATGGTAGGCCTTTCACTGGGTGGCAGGTGGATTAGATGGCTGATTGCATGGAAAATGCCCAGTACAGCTTCTGGCACGTGGTAGACCTCCCATGAACCTTGTTTCCCTTCCAACCAGCCAAGAAGACCAAACAGAGATGATGCCCACTTGGTTCCCTCCGATCCTGTTCCAAGAGAGAGAGGAACAAAGGAGGAAGGACACAGAGCAGAGGGTGACAAGGTAGAATGCCACTTCAGAGAGAAGCGGGTGGCGATGTCCCACAGCACCTGCCAGAGTCCTCAGGGGGTCGAGAGGTCTAGGGTGGATGAAATACATGATTTTACAGCCCAAACCCAAGTGAGCTGCAGGACCCAGCCCAGTTATTGACGCCGCTCTTTCCCCAGGCCTTCTCTGAGTAGACCAACCTAAAGGACCTGAAAGAAGGTATTTTAGAGAGTCAGATATTGCTGTTAACTGTCAAAGTAAAAGAAAATTTTATCTAAAGAATTTTTTTTTTTTTTTGCTTGAAACCTGGCTACCTATTTCCTAGCTTTGACCTCCAGAACCGGGAGTTCCGTCTCATCAGGAGTACAATCTAGCATCTCGAAATATTCCCACCCAAGCTTGGCAGCAGACAACGATTAAACGTAGATGGGAGTGACATGCCCCACAGGCTGCTGGCAGGGGCCCATGTAGGAAGCATGTTGAGATTTTCCTTCATAAGCAGAATGACTACTTGCTGCCTAATAGCCAAGAATTTGTGTTAGATTTTTGAAATTGCAAGCCTTTTGTCCTTATTTTATACAACCTTTTCTTATGTACCTCTGCTCTCTCTGAAAATATTTTCTTCTCACCTCTGTGCATGAACTGGTCACAGTCATTTTTGGGAACCGTGAATGTAGTTGAATTTATTTGTAGGTCAACTTTATGGCTGCCAAGTACCCAGAACAGATCTTTGGAGAGAAAGAACCCTAGCTACAAAAGAAAATAAGTGGAGACTTGCTTGTTTTCACCTCTAAAGCAGTATACACCTGTTAGGTCCTGTGTATTTCCTCACAACACCTAGAATAGTTCTGTCTAGTGGTTGGAATTCCATAAATAATACAGTCTAGTTTCAAGTTCAAGAAGAGACTCAAGTGAGCTACAGGACCCAGCAGGCACATGGAGTGGAGAGTGGGCTGCAGAAAATGGATTCCCCTCTTCTTAGTGACCCATTTTTGTGTGTGATTGATACCATTATTCATCCCAAAGGGCAAAGGGCATGGTTTACAGTAAATTATTCCAAGAAATTGTCGATATAAAAGATACTACACAAAATAGCCACTGGGTAGACCTACTTTTAGATTGTAATCATCAAAGAAGCTGAGCCTCTGCTTGGTTTGCTCTGTATCATGCCCAGCACAGCGTTATTTATAAACAGGCTCAAAAACAACTGCTATTAGAAGTTGACAATGATGCTGGAAAGACCACTGGGCTGGGATTGCCTCCATATTTGCAATGAACTGACATGTCTCTTTGGTAAGTCTCCTGGGTCTTCTGGGTCCTGGTTATATTTGTAAAATGATCAGTTCATTGCTTCCCAAACATTTTAACCATCAAAAAAATTCTTGGACACCTTTCCCCAGCCCCACCATCTCATTAGTTTGCTTAACAAATATTTACTGAGAACTTAATATGTGCCAGGAAATCTACTAGGATTTGGGAATACAATTTGTGAGAAAAACAGATGCATTCCTCACCCTCATGAAGCTTATAGTCTAGTGGAAGAGACAGACACAAAATAAATGACCATGCAAATAGAAATGCACTTAAAAATTTCATTATGTGCTCTGAAGGAAAACAGAGTTCTATGAGTATAACATGGAAACCCAATTAGGGAATGGGAGAGCCCAGAAAAGACCCATGGTTATACTTTTAATGTCCTCTTGAAACCCATAATAAAAAGTTATTGTCCATAGAATAATGTTAAAATTATTTGTGTGTTCTATTAATCACAACAACATCTATATATATGTGGAAATGGTAGTTGGTATATGTCTAAGACAGCCAGAATTCATGAATGCTTTGTATATGAATATATATATTTAGACATTGGGCATCCTGCAGATTTTGCAGCCTTCTCGGGGCCCAAGGACCACTTTAACCAGAGTATCCCTTGTCTCCCACTGGCTCTAAAGGCAGCTTACAAGGCTCCTCAGAAGAGATCTTAAAAACTGCTAGCTGCCCAATCAGGATTCATATCAACACTCAGTGACGGCCAGGTCAGCTCCCACCTCCCCAGAGGCCAGCATGCCCATCAGCAGATGACAAATAGGTCTCTTGGCCAGAAGTGCAGGCCAGCTCCCCACCACCTTGCAAAGTTTACTTGCCTACAGACCAGTTTGATCTAGATCAAACCCAACATTCAAAAAATACACCAAGTCCTCTCAATATTCAGGAAGAAGGGAGCAGCAAGGACCTCTTCAGCCCCCACCCCCAGCCCTGAACCCGGACGTTGTCAGTCTATATTTTATTTCTCAGGGCTCAACTAGGTGATTGCATGTTATCTCCCAGGCAGAAACGTGTATTTCTTCCGTAATGGCCTCCTAGCTATGTAAATGACAGTACATACTTGATTTATGTTTCCAGATTATAGTCTTTAAGGCTTTCTCTTAAGCTCCCTATTGGAAATAGAAGTTCTCAATATTCCCATCTCTGCTTAACCAGGAAGCAATGAATTCAGATAAGAAGCTGGGTCCAGGATGAAAATGATCCCATTTAATATTCAAAACCACTCAAGGATGGGTGGGGAATTCAAATTGTGCTTTTGATTGACTGTCCTCTCCAGGCGGAGGAGGGAAAGAGGGGGTTCTGTGTGCGAGAGGAACCTGCCCAGGACTGAAGTTGGGGCAGCGACATCCTTGCCTGGAGTGGATGTGTAGGTAAGGCAACTCCTTGCAGGTTGGAAATACCTCACTTAGATCTTAAATCTCTGGACAACAGAGATGGCGTCTTTGTCACCTAGCCCCAGTGGTGACTGTCTCAATGGGCATATAGGTCACTGTTTGTTGAAAGAGTGAAAGGTTCTGGAAAGGTGTTGGGGGTGATGTCACTGAGCCAGGCAAGTGGACAAAAAGAAGCCTGCAAAGTACCAGGAGTGAGCCTGAAGGTAAAGAAGCAAAGGAGGGCCACTGGAGAAGTGGGGCAGGAGGCAGGAGGCAGGAGGCAGGAGGCAGGAGGCAGGAGGCAGGAGGCAGGAGGGAGGAGGCAGGAGGCAGGAGGCTGGAGGGAGGAGGCAGGAGGGGGGCCTGGGAGCAGCACTGCTCCACTTAACCAGCCTGAGAAGATGAAGGAGATGTATTTTCAGAAAACTCGGCGCATGCACATGAGAATTTCCGTAGGCTGGGCTGAGCGCTCCTGCTGCACAAGGGCTGTTCCCCGGCCAAAGGTTTGCCTTCAACGTGCCTTTAGATAGGCGGTTTAAAATACAATTGCATTTGCAGTTTATTTTTACAAACTGCCCCTGAGGATATTCGAGTATGTAAAGCACACATTTACCTGTCCCAAGGGCTATGTATGCTTTTCTTTAGATCCTATCAAAGTCTAAAACAGGATTTGAAGTGACTAGGCACTCATAGATAACTGGTAAAGTACAAGCAAATAGAATGGTTGAAAATAATGCTCTACAAAGCATGTTCTTGCTGACATCTGCTCCATCCTCGCTGTGGTCCTGTGAGTCAGGCACTGGACTTGCTGTTGGAAGAACTGTGTTCAAATCTCAGCCCTGCCTCTTACTGGCCATGGCTCAGTGCGTGTTGGGATAAATCACTTAACCTCTCTGAGTTTCTCTGCTTTCTCTCACTCTATTGTGAATATTTCATTTATTATGCAATCAATTTTAGCATTTTTATGAAGTAACAGTGAAACAGGTTTCCAGGATTTAAATTCAAATTTTGTACATGATGAAATATCAAGTAGTCCAAAAAGTTTTGTGATGTAAAGAAACAGTGCCCTGCCTGGCCGGGCTTGGCTCAGTGGTTGAGCGTCGACCTGGGATCCAGGCGATCGGGGTTCGATTCCCGGTCAGGGCACATGCCCGGGTTGCGGGCTAGATCCCCAGTAGGGGGCGTGCAGGAGGCGGCCGGTCAATGACTCTCTCATCATTGATGTTTCTATCTCTCTCTCCCTCTCCCTTCCTCTCTCTGAAATCAATAAAGATATATTTAAAAAAAAAAAAAAAAAGAAACAGTGCCCTGACCCAGCTCTCCCCACTCTCGTTCCACCTCCCAGAGATGACAGCCTTTACCCAGTTTCTGTTTTTAGTTCTCCTTGTGGTTTCTTCTGCATCTCCAAATGGTATGTTTACACTGCTATGTCTTGATCAACAACCTTAGTAGACATTATCTATCCACTTCCTTCTAGGGTATATAAAGTTTTAATTCCTGTCCCCCACTCCCTCACAAGTTTGGCAAGTTTTAGCTATTTTAGTTTCTCTGTTACTGTTGTAACTGTAGACAAACCTCTAATTCTTGTTCCATCAACAGTCAATGATACCTCTAACCACCCATTCAGTAAGATGAAGATAGAAGCCAAAAGTATCTTTCCTTTACCTCTTTACCCCCTTTACCTCCCAATTTCTGTCTATTCTGTAACCACAATTAAGTTTCCCCTGCTTTGTTTATAGGTTGGTTCTAAAAATTGAAAACCAGAAAATAGTGCTTACATTCTGGCCGTGTAAACACTGTTACAGAGCTAAGCAGTGTGCTAGGATTACGTTTCATCTCTATGGTTCCAATGTCATGACCCCAGGGCCACTCAGAGCAAAATGTTTCAGCATCAAGAACAAATGGAGTCTTCTTTCTCACACTCATCCGGGTGCTCAAAATAGTGCCATGTTTCAGTTTAGTTCTTATTTGAACTATGATTTATCTGTATAATTATTTGTTTTTCCTGGAGTTTCTGGTTATCTTTCTTCTTGTCAGTCAAAGAAACATATGCCTTCTTTACCATATTCAGCTTTTACTCATTTGAGCTATTGCTTGGAATCCATTCTTCTTGAAAACATTTTTTTTAGAGTCCATTGATATTCTCTCTCTCTCTTTTTTTAGTATGTTTTTATTGATTTCAGAGAGAGGAAGGGAGAGAGAGATAAAAACAATGATGAGAGAATCATTGATCGGCTGCCTCCTGCACACCCCCTCCTGGCGATCGAGCCCGAAACCTGGCACACAACCTGACCAGGAATCCAACCGTGACCTCCAGGTTCATGGGTCAACGCTCAACAACTGAGCCACACCAGCCAGGCTGATATTCTCTTTTGATGTGGATTAATTGTTTGCTAGGTAAAATCTATTATTTCTTACATTGAAAACTTTCCCTTTTCTGGGATTTTCCTTTAGTTTTGCTGAAGTTGACACTCTCGAGTAACTTCCTCAGAAAGGAAATATAAGAGTAAACATCTTTCATTTTTAAATATCTGAAACTGATTTTATTAGGTGCACACATTTAAATGTTTGGTTTGATACAGAATTTGAGTTTTAAAATAATTTGCTCTCAAAACTTTTAAAGACTTTATTCTACTGTATTCTGGCAACTGTGGCTTTGGATTAGAAATCTGATGCCATTTGAAGTCTCTTTCCTTGTAGGGGACTTGTATTTCCTCTTTGGAGCCTCTTAGAATCTTCTGATCCCCCGTGTTCTAAAACTTCACAATGAGTGTGTCTAAGCAGAATTATTTCTTTATTCTTGCTGAGTATTTGGTAGCCCTTTAGTTTTGAAAATTCTGAGCCTTTCCTATTTCCTCTATTATTTTACCTTTGTGTTTTCACCGTTCTCTGTTTTAAACTCCTGAAAAGTAGATGCCAGGACTTTGAAATTGATCTTCTCTGAGTCTTTTTTCTTCATATTTTCTGTCGTATTCTCTTTTTCTCCTATATTCTGGAAGATTTTCTCAACTTTACATTTTATCATTTTTATTAAACTTTTAGCTTAGCAATCATATTTTTAAAAAATGTCTGAGAATTCTTTCTTGGTTTCTGATTGTTCCTCTTTCTTAGTATTCTGTTCTCATTTATACAAACAATATCTATCCAAATCTTTCTGGAGTAGGGTGATCATCTGGTCAGTTAGGGCTGCTATAACAAAAACATCATAGCCTGGTGATTTAAGCAACATTTATTTCTCCCAGTTCTGGAGGCTGGGAAGTCTGAGATCAAGGTGCCAGCAGATTAAGTATCTGATGA
This sequence comes from Miniopterus natalensis, assembly GCF_054644295.1. Taxonomy (NCBI): domain Eukaryota; kingdom Metazoa; phylum Chordata; class Mammalia; order Chiroptera; family Miniopteridae; genus Miniopterus; species Miniopterus natalensis. The sequence goes on from NC_142084.1 coordinate 43,910,710, forward strand.
GAGCTCCACCCTCACGACCTAATCACTTTCCAGAGGCTCCTCCTCCTAATGCCATCCCATTGGGGATTAGGATTTCAAGATAAGGATTTGGGGAACATGGACGTTCAGTCCTCAACAGTGATCATATACCCTGGTTTGTTGGGGATAGCCATGGTTTATGCCTGCGGTATTGGCATAAATATTAACAGTTCTCCATATCACTTTCAAAATTGCCCCAAGTTAGATGATAAATTAAATAGTCACTTTACTCTGAAGATGCTGATGAGAATTTTTCTAAAGTTATCTTCTGTTTTTGAATCATTTTTATTTCTTCACAGTGACATTTTTAGGTTGTCATTTTTAACTTTAATTGTCCATTGGCATTTAAGAATGAGGCAGTAGGAATTAAAGTTTCTGGGTGTATAGAGCTTGCTGACTGGTAGGCTTCGTTCTAGTGGGATAAACAGGGAACTGACTCTGTTCTGGAGACTTCCAAGAAAGAATAAGAAGGACTGTATTCTGTAGCACCCATAACCATACCAGCTGTCCAAGTTCTCAGACCTTTTTTTTTTTTTTTTTTTTATTGTCACTTCTTTTTATTGAGTTACAAGCTGAGATGTGCAGGTGAGACCACTTTTAAAATTTCTTTAGGGATAGGTGAATCTTTTTTATTTTTATTCTTTTATTTGAGAGAGAGAGAAAGGGAGAGAGAGAGAGGGAGAGAGAGATCGATTTGTTATTCCACTTATTTATGTATTCATTCATTGACTCTTGTATGTGCCATGAGGGAGGGTTGAACCAGTAATCTTGGTGTGTTGGGAAGACACTTTAACCAACTGAGATATCCAGCCAGGGCAGATGAATCTTCTTTTTAAAGTGGTGATAATTTCCTGCTATCATGCATTCTTGGGGGCAAGGGAGTGGGGCACAATTGTTTCATATGTGGACCTTTAATCAGTTCCCTTTTTCAGTTTCAGTTCTCAGGCCCAGAACCTCTCCCAGGCTCTCTCTGCTAGGCAGATTGACTTCATTCTTTACTGCAAACCCATCAGTTTCTTGCATGCATTCTTTGGCACAGATTTGCAAAACCCACTCATCCACTGATAGTGCCCCTTTTCCATGCCCCTCGCTGTTACCAGATTATGTGTTTTTTCCCTTTACTATTTTTGTGAGTTGTCGGGAGGAAGGAGATGTGTTCAACCTAACACCTTGAATAGGAAGAGGGTTGTATCATTCCTTTTATCCTTTATAATGAGGATAATGTTTCTTTCCTTTCTATTTACTGGCAGATTTACAGTTGAACCCCAGTACCCGCTCACCTTCATTTGTAACAGAACCTCCATTTTTCGTTGGCACATGGTAACCTGGGCAATTCTAGCCTCCTTGGCATCCAGTGTGGCCATGTGTCTGAGTTCTGGCTAAATGGAGTAAGAGTGGAAGGGCCTTGTAGCCGCTTCCTGGAGCTGTCCTTAGAGATGGGAAGCTTGTGCCTTTGGTGCTATGTAGGAGTTGAGGTTACACAAAGACCCTGGGTTTCTGACACCATGGAGCCCACTACCAGCTTGGACCACTCATCATGACTCTTATGGAACAGAGAGATTTTATTTTGTTTAAGACATTGCTATTTTGTTTTCCTTCACTACAGCCAAACTAAAACCTAACTAATACAACCTAAAAAATGATCTGTGAGGTATCAAAAAGATGATAAATGTGAAAGTGATTTGTAAAAAGCTACTGAAATGTCAGGTATTATTAGTATTATACCTTACCATGGACTAGATTTTAAGCTCCTCTTTTGGAGCTTGTTCATTTTTGTCATCAATAGCTGGCATAAAGCAGAATTCAATATACTTATTAAGTAAATCAATAATTTCAATAGTTATTAGTGCTTTAAGATAATTTCAAAAACCATAAAAAGACAAAAGAAAAAGTGTTAAAATATTTTTGGCTTATTCATCTCTCAAATGAATAAAGAGCTTCTAAAAATAGAGAAGAAAAGATAAAAACTCAGTAGAGAAAAAAATGAGCCTAGGGCATGACACTGAAGACAAAATGCAAACTGTCCTGAAATATATGAAAAGGTGCTTAACTTCACTCACAACAAGGTAAATACAAATGAAAAAATATACATATATAGTTACCTTTTGTGTAAGAAAAGGAGGGAATTTAACATATTAATTGGTATTAGTATTAAAAAAGTTGTAAGGATAAATAAAATATTAATAAAATTGTTACTTAACCAGATGAAAAGAAATGGGGATAGAAGTGAAGCTTCTCTGTTTTATTTCTGAATCATGTGAACAAAATAATTTAACAAATAAAATAGAAACAGAAGCATAGATATATAGAACAGACTGACAGCTGTCAGAGAGGGAAGGGTGGTTGGGGAAGTGGGGGGAAAAAGGTGAAGAGATTAAGCAAAGAAAAAAAAATAAAACACATAGGCACAAACAATAGTATTGTGCTAGACAGAGGGGAAGGGGGTAGGGGGGTAGAAGAGGGCAAAGAGGGGATAAATGGGGACAGAAAGAGACTTTAATTTGGGCGATGGGCACATGATGCAGTGTGCAGATGGTGTTTTGTTGAGTTGTATACTTGAAACCTGTATGGTTTTGTTAACCAACATCACCCCAATAAACATAATAAAATTTAAAAATAATGAAATAAAATGTGTATTTGAAAAAAACTAATTTAAAAAATAAAGAAGCATGACAGTTAAAAGAACATTATAATTTCTTATAGCCAGTGTCTAAAGAACTACAGGCCCCACTACAATTCCCAGACATATTAACATATTGATTGTCTAACTTGATTAGGGTAGTGTTTCTAACATAGAATTAGGAACTGTTCAAACTGGTGAGGACCTAGGGTTTGCTTGTTTCAATCAAACAAGCAACATTCATCTCATTTTGCAAATGAATAAACTAAAGCCCAGGGAGGTTTAGTGACTTGCCCAAGGTCACACAATCATTCATAGCAGAGCCAGATTTTACTCGGCCGACTTCCCTGCCAAGTATTCTTTGTACTCTCTAGAGTACTTAAGAGATGAATTAAGTGATACATAAATTCATACCATATTGCTTAAACCAGAACCTAATCCACTAATCATTTTGTTCACCAAATATTTATCATCCCTTCTTATACCCTAGACCCTATGGTACAGACTGGAACTACAAACAAGTCAAGGAGGTCCTGCCCCCTCTGTCATCTACACTCCATCTCCCAGAAGAGATGACAGCAACCCAGTTTCCATTGCTTTTGTTTGAGTTTAACAAAATGTGTGCTAAGTAAATTCTAATTATGCTTTCCCTGGTGCATGTGTTGCAGGATTCACAACCACGGAACTTCCATCCCTTACCCCCTGTTTTTTCAAGTGGGGAGTTTGCTCAATGGAGTGATATCATATGGGAGCTTACACCACTGGAATATTATGGTTCTCAGGGGCATCTGGAAATTAGAGAGCAGCTTTCTAGGTGGTCACAATGATTGGGTGACCCTACTGGCATTTAGTGGACCACTGCCAAGGACAGCTCTCACAATAAGGAATCATCTGTATCTCACACAACTTTGTCCGACTGGACAATTAAATATGTGAAAACCTGTTTGTAATCATGTGAGCCTAGAACCTTCACACAAGTTTTGGGTTTTTTTGGGCGTGAGTGTGTGTGTGTTTTTACAGTTTAATATACACTTAATTTCCAAAGAATGTGACCACTGTGTAAATCAAGGGAAGATTTTATTTTGTTTGGCACTTCACAAAGGGCCATTGGATATTTGGTTAATATATCATTGACAGCAATACCTCTCATAGTTTCAAGTCACCGAGGAAATGTGCCCTCAGTCTACATTTGCAGCTGGTGCCTTCTTGGAGGTTTTTCATGGGTGCAAGCATCTGAGCACTTTCTCCCATCTAGTAGTGTGGCCATTCGTGTGTTGAGATACATGTCATTTTATTGTGAGTCACCTTGCTTATATATTCTGGCCTACTTTTCTGGCTTTGGGGGGAATGCCAATGAAATTTTATATACCTCTGGCTGAATTTTCCAACCATAGAGATGTGCCTGGTCAAACATATCATCATCATCATCATCATCATCATCAAACAAATTTTCAAGGGTCTAGATATTACTGTTAGGCAAGATACCGATTTATTTGAAATGACGGATGCATACAGGTCATGTTTTCTATGAATTTCATTTTAGGAAGGCAAGAGGGCATAGAAGGTGCTTGTTTTAAAAAGGATGATCGGGCTGATGGATCAGAAGTTGCCCTCTCAAGCACCTTTGTAGAAGGCCCTATCTGCACAGCACCCCCCACAGTGCAGCAGTGAGTGAGCAAAGCAGGCAGGGAAATCCTGCCCCAGCCCCAGCCTGGCTTAACGACCACGTTGCAGCTAATGATCAGGTTGCTGCCGTGCCCCCTGAGCAGCTGTAGGAAGCCAGTCTCGCTGCCGGCATGCTTTACCCTGGGTTGCTGGAGTCAACTTTGGCCTTGATTTACAAGAGTTGGCAATCGCACTTAGTGTATGACAGATCGACAGAAGTCTTTCTATTTGCAAAGCACCTGGGAAAACCTCCTAATAGGCCTACGACACAATCGATACTTAATGAATATGTAACAGAAGTATAATTTGAAGTAGGAGATTCTGGCCTATTTTTCTGGGTTTGAGGGAATGCTGATTAAATCCTGCATCACCTGGCTGGATTTTCTAACCATAGAGATGTTCCTAGTCAAACATCATATCATCATCATCATTACCATCACCATAGTCAAACAATTTTGCTGCATGTCGAATGCTATTCAGAGCAGCAGTACATGAGGCTGCTCACCTTGATAGTGCTGACTATGATTATTACAATGTCTATTACCCAACAATTCATTTATTTAACATTCAACAAATGTTTACCAAGGACCTACTCTGTGCCAGACTGTTCCACGTCTGAACAAGAATATGTGGTTCCTACCCTTATGGAGTTCACAGGTTCAGGAAAGAAATGGATATTGAATAATTATGCAATTATGTGTGCATTTATAGTTGATTTAATTATAAAAAAGGAGAAAATTTGCTGAATACCTCATAAGCACCTGAATTCATCATTTATTGCCCTCCACCCCCAAGCTCACATCTCTCCAAAAGTCCTAATCTTAGTTATCTGTACTTCTCTCCAACCAAACCTTCAAGTCATAAAACGGAGTTATCTTAGTAATTGTTTCTCTCACACTTCCCACCCAATTAACCACCAAGTACTGTTCATTTTACCTCCCAAATATTTTTGCAACGTGTCCCTTCCTCTGTCCCTGCAACTCCCTCTGTCATCAGCCTGGATGTTTATAACCGCTCTGTGACAGGTCTCCCTGCCTTAAGTCTTGCCTTGGTATCGATCAGGATTCAGGTGCAGAGAACAGAATCCACTCTATCCAGGTTGGGCAGAAGGTGATTTGTTAGAGGGCATTAAATGGCTTACAGAACTGTTGGAGAAGCTGAAGAAACAGGTTGAGCTTTTGAAAATGGCTTTGAGAGCCACATTGCAGAACCTGGATATCAAGGGAATTATTGCCTCTTTTATAATCAAGAAGCTGCTTGCCAAATACAGAGGCCTGTGCTTCAGCTGCCAGCTCAGAACCATGCCTCCACTGCCACGATCAGGATGCCAGCATGGTCGGGCGAACATGGCAATTAGCAAACAGCCGTGATTAGAAGCAATCTTGGTCGTGAAACCAGTGCCGGAAACCCCAGCACTTCCATGAGAGAGCTGGCCGCACAGCCAGCAGAGGCCAAGCCTCTGCCTCATGTCCACCTTCCAAATCTTGGGCAAACACTTCTGACTGATAAAGCCTAAATTATATCCAGAGTGCTAGCTGCAGTGGAGTCTTAGAGGTGTGGTTTTAGCTTTCTCACCACTGCAGGACTGCAGTCTAGGAAGGCTCTACTGGTAAGTTGGAATAGATGTGTGAACCCACCGCATCCACTCGACTCTCCTCACAGTCTCCCCTTAAAGATGTATCTGAAACACAAGTGTGACCACATCTCCCTTTCAATGCTTTTCCACTGTCCATAAAATAAAGTCCAAGTTCCTTGGCCAGATATCTCCTTTCCTGCCATATCACTACAGCCAATCACATTTCTAATAGCAGGACACATGTCTCTGTGCCCACTGTCCCCTCTGTCTGCAGTGCTCTTCCCACCTTGCCTGGCTAACTTTTACCCATCCTTAGAGATCTGTTCAGGTGTACCAGAAAGCCCTGCTTGAACTTTGGGGGTCATGTGCTACCATAGACGCCTCCTGGGCATGCCTAGATCTTGGAATTACCTGCTCGCCTCTCTGCCTGTGCCATTAGATATGTGTTCTCTTGGAGCAGCAGCTAAGTCTTATCCATTTTTGTATCTTCAATGCCTATAAGCACCGACTAAATAAAAATCTGTTAAACTGAAAGCAATAGTACTGAACAAAGCATGTCTTCAGTTGGGCTCCCTAGGAATCAGACTCTGAGACAGAGGTGGCACACAGGCAATTTTGGGGAGTGCCTTGGGGGTCAGGCTCTGCAGTGGGGAGCAAGTGGAGTGGGGAGTAAAGGAAGTGAGATCAGACAGAGGGAGACACTGGACTACAATGCAGTTGTGATGGACCTCAGCCAACCATGTAGTGAGCTCCAGGATTAGAAAGCCCTTTTAGAGTTGTCCCACCTTAAAGCCAAAGGGCTGGGCCTCTAAATCCCCATGTGAACTAGTTTTTGGGTGTGGGAGAGGGTGTCACCTTGGGCTCAGTGGCTCCCTTCAGCTGAGGGCAACTCCTGGAAGGTGTCAACCAGAGTTTGATCACAGAAGAGCAACAAAGATGGATAGGTGGATGGAAGGATGCAGGGATGGACTGATAGACACATAGATAGCATTTAAAGCTGATTTAATTATGAAAAAATATAAGGTATTTATTTATTGAAGGTTTCTGACTTTATGCTATTGTGGGAGCTGGTTACACAATTTACGTGAGACTGTTGTGTCTGTCTGTCTGAAGTCCACAGGACAGGTGGTCGGGAGAAAAGATGGGAATGAAGTAGGGGAAGCAGGAGAAACTAAAACCTGTGAGGCTGAGCTGGAAACCAGCAGGATGGACTGGAACCTGTCAGTCTCTCTATCCAAGCCACAGTCTTAGCCAATGGTGTATAAAGAAGCTGGTATACCTTCCACAGGGAGCCAAGGGCTGCCAGCCACCAATACTCCCAGTGTCTGGGGAAAGGAGTGCCTGAGCACCGAAAGGGGGGACCTGGCCAGGGAGCCACAGCGGCCCCTCCAAAGTGCTGTACAAAGATACCACTCGGCCAGGTTCATTCCCGCCAGGGCCTCGTTACCCAAGAATGACAAAACCTGGCCTGGGAAAACAGATAAATCACAAGTAGTTGAAGCATAACAAATGATGAAATGAAACTAAACTGGTTAACAAATATCTCACATACATTCACATACTGTGAGATGTGAGGAGAGAGGGAAGAGAGTAAGGAACATCCGCGGGCCAGAGGGAGTTTTCAAGAGGCCCACAGCATCAGGGGTGGTAGCGAAAGGGAGACCGGAGCTGCACGGGAGGACAGGAAACAACTGATACAACCGCATGCCGTGTTGTTTTAATGGGGAGCATGGGGAGTGGGGTTTGGAGGTTGAAAATCCGGGAAACAGCATATTCTGCCAGTTAGTTGTACATTTCTAGGGGAACTCCGAGACATCTATGTACCCATCTCTTTTTCTAGCCCTTCCTACTCCTTGGCCGTTGTCCTAGTCATGGTTGTCCTTGCCCCTGGCAGACTTTGCTAATCAATCATGGCATTCTCTCCTGACTTGCCAAAAAAGATCTCAGAATCCTTCTTAGCACAACTTTCCAGGCCACCATACCAATTGACTGAATGGAACTTAATAGTCATCCTTGTCCATAATCCATTCCATTCATTGATACCTAATTTACCATTTCCCATAAAAGCATCCTTTTATCACATCATCTTTCTGCATCCCTGGCCTTATATTGGGAGCAAAAGTATTGGAGGCTGTTAATCCTGTTTCTCCATCTACCTCACCACAGCACAGTCCTGCTTCTCAGGTTTAGGACTAGTGAGAACAAAGGCAGATCTGAGAAACAAACCCACCTGCTATTTTCTGAATAGAAATTGTTCTTGGGAAGCTGGCATTGGAAAGAAATTTGGGGAAAGAAAAAATAAAATAACTACATATGCAAAAATAACAGGGAAACTTATGTTTTCATGAATAACAATTATAAAGAAGATATATTCCGAGTTGTACCTTGCTTTCAGCAATGGATAGCTATGAAGTGACTTTTAAAAATCAACCTATTGGCTTAGATAATCATTTCAGAAAACTCAACCTCTGATTTATTACCTTAATATTTTAACAATTCGTTAATAGTACATTCCTCTGGCCTTACTCACCAATTAATTTTCTGTAAGCAAGCATTTAAATGTTAAGAAATGTTAAGGAATCTCTTTGTAAGTCAAATGATTCATTTGTAGTGCAAATAAATCCCTCAGTTTATTTAATAGTGACATTACCTGCTGTTATTATAGAAATTTATATTTTTCAAAACACTACCATACTCAAATGTATTTGACCATCCAAATACTCTGTAAGTGTGGGACTGCTCATACTCTGCTCTCTGAAGAAGAAACAGGAAGTGTGTTTTATAAGTGCTTTGCTCAATTAAGTTCACAAGGCTAGTTACTGACGGTTATGACTGGGTTCCATATCATCTGACTTGTGGCCAACACAGACTGTGTTTTCCATTGGAGTGTGCCATGGCAAATTACATATCTGCTTGTTCATTTTTTACGGTGGCATCAGCTGTATCAAGTTCTCTGAATTTAAGTATAGTCCAAAGTAATCTGCTTCCAGAAGAAGTGAACTCTTATTGTCTTATTCAACAATTCTCAATGTTTGATGTTCATCAGACTTATCTGAGATCCTTCTTAAAAATACAGGTGCTGGGTCCCACTTCAGGCCTGCAAAATATGAATCACAGGGGCAATGGGAGGGAAGACATCTGCATTTTAACAGCATTTTCAGCTAATCTTAGAAGAGAGCAATGTTTGAGAACTGGTCAAACCACTGGTTGACCACCTGTCTTCAGATGAGCACACATGATGATCAGTAGCCAGACTCAGAAGGGTAATGTGCAATCATCAGCTGGAGCTTATACTAAATACGCCATTACTTTGTCTGTGAGAGCATGGTGATCCAGAGGACCAAAAGGGTTTATATTATAGCACTGTTTGTCACCAAAAAACACATGCAATAGCTTTTCTCTCTGCCCTTAGATACATGTCAAGGCAAAAGGACATAGGCCCCCTGGGACGTTCTTGAGACCTTCAGTAGTAGGTTCTATTAGCATTTGAGGAAGGTCTTGGGGATCACTTTTTGGGAAACCCAGAAGTTCAGTGTGCAGGAACAGCACCATGGGCTCACCCGCCCTGTTTCTCATCTCCCTGGCAGCATCACTAGGCTAACTTGCAGTCTCTTCACATGAGATGGGGCCATCGGACAAGTTCCCACCATGGAATTTGGGACGAAGTGTGGTAAGTTATTCAGGTGGTGAGAGCAGGACTGCCTTCTTCATGTGATCTCTTTTCTCTCATCTACCGGATGCAGAGGACACTGGAAAACACCCAGCCTTGGGGGGGAAATGCCAGAGACACGGGTGGAAGGATCCTGGGTCCCTGAGTGACTAGGCAGAGCAAAGCCCACCACCTTCCCCTCATTACCAGCCTCCAACCCACCTTGGGCTGTGATTTCAGTGAGGTTAGAGAAAAATAAAATTTGGGGGCTGAGCCACCACTGAGCATTGGGTTGTCACAGCAGATTGAGTGTCCTGATCAGCATGGATAGATCCTCCAGGGTATCCTCCTCCAGTTTCTCCCCAGCCAATAAATAGGATAAATGATATTGGTACTAGGGTCCAGGTCTGCCCTTTATCGTTGTGAATAGTCATTACCTCCATGGAGGCAATCTCGTGACCAGAAGGTCACAATTTTACTGTCTTACGCCCACTCTCCTCCCCATCCCTTTCAGCTATTAGAAATCAATTCCTCCCTCTTTCTCTCCCCACTCTGTGGAACCTACACTAGTTTTCTAGTCTGCATTTGAATTTTGCCTTGACAATGTTGACAGCAAGACCTATTTGTTTTCCATCTTTTTGCCCACGTTTAAGTTCAATATTCAATCCAAAGGTAATAAAGAGGGGACAGAGTCGTTCAACATGATTTTCCAAGATCTGGTTCCCCAAGATGCCTAAAGGTAGAAGCCAGGTGAAAGCCTGCATGTAGAAACTGACCTGTTGTGATAATAGTCTTTCAGGGTTGACCTGTCATTCTCAAAAGCCATCTTCAGCCCCCAGTTGGCCTGAAAGGAAGTCTCCACAGGCCAAATATCCATCACCAACTGGTGGTAAAAATTGAACTTGGGAAGGTTGCTCTTGTGTTAACCCAAATACAGCCTTTACTAGAGCTCTTGGGTGAGCTGTGGCATCAGGCATAGGGTAGAAGGGAATGTGCTTGGTGGGCAGAGAGGGCAGAAGGAAATGCCTCAGACTTTACTAATGAGCTGTGTGACCTTGGGTGAGTTAATGAAACTTTCTGGGCCTTAATTGCTGCATCTGTAAAATAAGGATAGTACCTGCCTCATGGGTCTGTTATGAGAGTTAAATGAAACAATGTCTACAAAGAGCTTGGTGCCTGGCATCAACAAGTGTCAATAAATGTTAGCTGTTGAGGTGGTAATTGTGCTTGTCATTATTATGATAACATTTGGGTTTCTTCTGGTGACTTTTGGTGACTGTCCAGCTGCTCTACAGCAAGACCTTGTCCCCAACTACAACTTTCTGGATTTTTAGAGATAGCAGGGGCCTTTGCAAAACTCCTTGTTGTAAAGGTGAGGAACCTATGGCCCAGAGAGGTAAAGGGACCTGCCTAAGTGATTTGATGGTATCAGCCAAGGCTTCTACCCTAATATTCTTCTGGCCAACCCATCCTTCCACAGGGCTTTTCCTATAACCCTCAGTTTCTGAAATTGGAATTTCTGGATTCAAATCTACTTCTGCCAAGTCCTAACAGCACAGTTGTAGGAAAGATCCTTTACCTCAACATGTCCCAATGTGTCCTTGTCTGCACAGTGGGAAGAATATAGCTATACCTCACATTGTTTTGAAGAGGAATGACTGGAACAGTCTCTGGTTCACATAGAGCCCTCAGTTAGTGTAAACTGTGCTTAGCAATCCAAGGCCACGAGACTCGGGCTGAGCTTGCCCTCTCCTCTAGAACAAAGAACTTCAAGCTGCCCTAGACCACAGCTCTGCTGACATGCTATGCTCCACCGGCCAAGGCTGACCCATAACCTAACAGTCTTTAGCATCTCTAGCAAGTTTTCCCAAGCAGCTCTGCTGAGTGGCACAGCCTAATCCTGCCTGCCAGCTTTACAAAATCAATCTAAAATGACCTCATGACAGTAACCCACCAGGATTAGCAGTTAATTTTGATGAACAAGAAAATAAAGATCCGAATGAGTGGGTCCTGTGTCTCCTCATGTGTGCTAAACTCGTGACAAAAACATTGTCAGGGCAGGGGCCTCTTGGGCCCTACTCTGGAGCCTAGGAGTGGTTCCTGTGAACTCCACTTCCCACACATGTCTGCCTCATACTCAACCCCTGGACACCCTGATGAGCTGAGGTCCAGAACTCCAAGCTGGACTCCCCAGGACCTCATATTGCTTTGACTTGTCACAGATAGAATGTGCTGCATGCAAAACACTGCAGTGGAGTCCATGGAACTCCGTCCATGGAGAATCCTCCTACCTGCACAGAACTCGGTGGAAAGGGTGGAGCAAAGGAGAGGGAAATCCTACCACAAACACTTGTCAACCCTATGTGATTACGAGAAGAAAGGAGCTAATGGAAGACCATCCGCCAAACTCCCCTAAGGCTTGGATTGGATCCTGGCACAGGCAGACTGGTGGTCTTAGCCTATGTGCCCAAGTCACAGAAGCAATCACAAGTGTTCACTGAGCTGCATTTTTCTAAGGAGGAAACCATCAACCTCATTTGTCATTGCTCATGCTTTGGCCCTATTTCCTAGGCTCCTTCTCTCCCAATTTGCTGATCAAGTTTCCACTCTAATCACTGGCGTGACCCCTTCAGAGAAGGTGCCTGGGGCCCTAACCAGGATCACAAATTTCTAGCTGTCCTATTCCATGTTCCCCTCTCTCTCTCGGCTTCAACTTTTGCAAAGGAGTCATCCACCTCTTTCAGTGGCTAAATGAGAAAAGTCCTTACCTAGCTCCCCACCCCTGCCCCCAGTCAGGGCTGCCCTGCAAGCTGAGGAGACAGAGCTCTTGGTTAGCACCTTGCAGACAGCACCTTGCAGACAGCATCTACCTGTGGCCTGCATGGCTGGGACAGAATCATCAAAGATGCTGATAGTAACAGCCCATGAGCACATCTCAGGGCCCCTGAGCTCTGAGACCAGACTTTTGGACTGAACAGATGAAATATAAACCTTGTTATTTTCAGTGTCATCAGTTCACCTAGCTCATAGGAAATTTTGGCCTTACAGAAACAACCCCAAACTCCACCCAGAGTGGCTGCCTTCTGCTTTTCCTGCCTCTGAAAGTAATGCATGTTGTAGGCTGAGATCAGAGAGGGCATGATCGGTGGTCAAGGGTAGCGCTTTACCCTGTACATGAGGTACAGGACATGACCCTGGTGACCTTCCCTTCTCCCCCTCCCCCACCCCATCCATAATCAGTGAGACAGGATCACGATTCTGGTTAGAAATGATGTTAAGCCACGTGGCCAGTGCATCAGAGTAATCCCCGGGCTTCGAAGGAGGCCTGGACCGGCAGCCTCGGGATGTGATCTGCAGAACAAGCAGCTGCCCTGCATTGCTCAGCGCCATGCATTGAGGGCGATTTGTAAAGAAGGGGGGAAAGGCCCACGACAACTCCAGATTGTCTCTGGTTTGTTATCAAAGACAAGATAAGCTAAACCTCCTTTCTAAAAAATTTAATTAATTTTTTTATCCCTCGCTAATTCGTTTAGCTTTGTTTATCATGGAGGCAGAGACGTCAAATCTCCAAGGGCGGTGCTCCCCCACAGCACTGTTGTAGCGCGCAGAGGAAACAAGCCGTCCTGCCCAAGGTCACCCATCAGTCACGCGGCACCACCCCAGCCACTTCTCTGGTTCCTCTGAGCCACTCCTCCTCCCTGGTCCCTGCGAGCTCACTGTGGCAGCGAGCTGTCCTCTGCACCGGGCTGGCTTTCTGTTTTGCGATCCCATCTTTCTTCCCTGCCAGGCAGCCTAGTTGAAGACATCCCCGAAAGCCAGTCCCTTTTAATAAAGGATTTTTGCAATTGAAAAGCTAGAGTCTCAGTCCATATAATACAGTAACAGAACAGTTTGCCTGAGGCGGCCGGATGTTAAAGACATTAGTTAATTAAGTCTTCAGAACACCCTCCTCGGTGTTTCCTCTCCTTGGCCCAAAGGCAGAAAAAATACGGTGCATCCAGTCCAGGCAAAAGGAAAACTCATAGGAGGAAAAATTCCACTACTTCTACATTCAGCACCTGGGCCTTCTCAGAAAGGGCCAGACTCCGGGTTTCCTTGTCTTTTTTTTTTTTTTTCAAAACCTCACCAGAGGATATTTTTCCATTGCTTTTCAGAGAAAGTGGAAGGGGAGAGAGAGACATCGATGTGAGAGATGCATCGATTGGCTGCCTCCCATACCCCCAGGACTGGGGCAGGGAATTGAGCCTGTAACCGAGCTATGTGACCTTGGTCAGAATTGAACCTGGGACCCTTCAGTCCGCAGGCCTACGCTCTAGCCACTGAGCCAAACCGGCTAGGACTGGATTTCTGTGTCTTGAGAGAGGGGCTGCCCTGGGGGCAAGGGGACTGTATCTTGAACTCAATTCAGAAAACCTGAAAACAAGCCCAAAGCAAAGTCCCTTTCTAGCTGTGTGACTTTGGGCAAGCGCCCTAACTCCCTTGAGCCTCAGCTGCTGTGTCTGAAGAATGGAGCTCTTATATACAGCATACTGTGGCTGGAAGAACTAGCTAGAGGAATTTATATGAAAGTTTAGAACTAAAGAAATGTTTGTATCCACTGAGTTACATGGGCCTCAGAGGGGCAGGTGACTTGCTGAGGCTGCCTTCAGATTCTCTGGGTACAGCTAAAAAGCAGCCACAAAAGCTAACTGAAAACTCTAGAATAGTCCAGAGCTAAAGGTCTCACTCATCTTTAGATAGGGAGATGGCAAACTTTTGGTCCCTTCCTTTAGAAAATGACAGAAATTCTTTTTATCTGCCTTAAAAAGAATAATATCTTTCTAAGATAGATTCAGATAAGTTTCTACATTTGTCCCTCCAAATTTGGTTTTTAAAAACCTAATTTCTGAAGCTGATTTCTCTCCCTGAAGTAAGCTTTTCTCAGCCTTCCCTGATGCCCCTCCCTCCGTGGGCAGCTCGATGCCATCCACGGCTCGCACAAACAGTCTGCTCTGAGATTCTGAGCAGGCTTTCAAGGTGCGCTAAATGAGAAATGTGCAATTTAGGCAAAGCATTCACATGTTTGAATGAGGGACAGGAACTGTCGAAACTGCCGCTGTTGACTGGAAATTGATGTACCCTTTGCTATTTAGCTGGCAGAAATTAGTTCTCAAAGATCAGCCTGAGCAAAAGAGACAGTGGGGCATGTGGCTGGAGGAAGAAAACGAATTCTCTTAAGTTTTTCCTTGTCATCTGCACTCCCCTGGTGTAGCCCTTCTGGTAGTTTGCGTCATGGGTCTTTGCTGGGTATGCTTAGTAAATCTTACCCAACCGCCAAGGCAGAGCATAAAGTAACAGGAGCAAGAACCAAGGCAGGTGGGGGACACCCAGCAGAGATGCAGGTCTCTCATGAGAATCTGAGACCCGAGAACAGCATGAACATATCTTGAGAAGAAGGCTTAGAGGGGAGAGGTGGCCTGTGACTATTGGCAGGTCAGATCCCCTTTGCAAGTATTAGGGCATGAGTCCCAGCCACACTTGGCCAGGAAGGAAGCAGAATCACGGGTTGGAGAAAGGCCTGCAGCACAGTCCACAACCCCGTTTCTTACAGCCCTGTCCTGGGACACACAGAGGGCCCAGCGACCGAGCAAGACTTCAGGATCCCACTAGGAGACTGACTGGCTAAGTTGAAACGCTTCTAGGATAAGGCAGGGCTGGAGGGCTTCTGCCTGAGATCCTTCACTCCCTCCTCAGGGACGCAGGGAAGCAGACATGCTTTGCTGCGATGACCGACCTTAAAAGTCTTTACCTCTCCTCTCTGCCTGTTTCAACAGCAAAAGAAGGTTCAGCCATCAGTCCTGACTCATGCTTCCTGGGCTCTAGATCCCTTTGCACTGCCTTTTAAAAAACTGGTGACTGTTTTTACATCTGTCCCTCACATGTAAAGAATAAGCACCCTAGCACAAGCAGACTCTTGTGAAAAAAGTGACCCCAATAAATCTCATGTTATCATTCAGCCATCATAACCCTCTCAATGTCTTCACTGGTGGTGGTGGGTGGGGGCGAGCAAGGGTTGGAGTGGAGGGAAGGAGTTGTTCATAGGCTCCTTTGGGAATCTGATGAAAGCTACAGAATCCAGCTGTAGAAAAATGAACCCACGTGCTAAAATATGTATATAATTTCAGGGGGTTCACACAGGCCTTGAACTTCAGATTAAGAACTCTTACTTCAGGTATCTCTAAACATAGTAAGGTGCCTAGATCTCTGTCACCTGTCCTTGGACCAGGAAAACATTTGCACAGCATTTTAGTAAAGGCAACAATTATCCACATACACGACTCCCTTCACTCAGGCAGGGTGAATGGCCTCTTTGATGCTTATCTATTTGCTGTTTAGGGAAAAAATGCCTTTACTGGTAATGGGAACACCATCTATAAATGAATGGATACAGACCCTGGTGTGTGTGTATGTGTGCACCCGCATAGGTGTATGGGGGAGGCATCAAGATTTTTAAAAAAGTACTCCTTTCACCCATCAGATAACAATGAATCCTGATGGAAATTGGTTTTTCTTTGATTTGGGGCTTTAAAAATAAAAAATATAAGCTATACTTTCACAAACTACTCCTTAAAACTCTCCAAATGGTTCTATGCCACACTTCAACATCATCACATCCACACATACTGTCGAATACCTACCATAAGGTAGTGCCTTTTTCTTGAAGGTTAGTTCCCAAATGAGCTATAGAAAAACATTCATGAAATGCCTACAGGAGCTGGGGTTTCTGGGCTAGAGAAAGGACTGCCTAGTGATTTCTTACCTGTCCCTATACTACTTTCCAGTTAGTGGGCTATAGATTCAGAACTCATAAAAGTTAGAGAACTCTAGGGCTGATGGCACTTTTTAGGGCAGCTGTGCTTGTTCTGGGTGTTCAAAGAACAAGAGAAAGCTCAGGAAGAATTAAGCAGATCCGTAGGGAAAAGCAGAGATGAAGTGCCAGATAGACAGGAAGGAAGAGAGCAGCTTCAGTGACTGGGGCCCACTAGGAAGACTCTACAAAGGCAGAATCAACATTTCCTCCCTTCTTATGGGTACACGCTGCTCTTCCATCAGGAGGTGGGGTCCCTTTATAGTCCCCTTGAGGCCTAGCTGCCTTTATCATTTCCTTTGATCAGTAGTATGTGTTAGAGTGATGCTGTGTGACTTCCAGAGGCTTTGCAATTTCTGTTTCCACCCCACTGGAAGTTAATCACCATGTAAAGATGCATGGGCTAGGTTACTGAGACAAAGACCATGAACGAGAGCAAGTCTACACGACAGGAAACCGAAGAGCCCTAGCCCACAGCCATACCAAGCCCCAGATACGTGAAGAAGGCTGTCTCAGCAACTCCAGCCCTGGTCCAGCCACCCCAGCTGAGACCATGAGAAGGGAGAGGTTCAGCCACACGAGCATGCCTGTGTTTGAGCAGAGCAGCCAAAGCCCCAGATACTGCAGAAAAGACACAAACCATCCATGCTAAGCTCTGACCCACAAAGTCATGAGAAAAGAAGTGGCCTTTGTTTTCCACCACTAGGGTCGGGGGTAGTTTGTTATGCTGCAGGAGATAACTGCTACCCAACATCTTTTCCACTTTCTTCTTGACCAGCAGAAATCAGATTGTACTCCAAGTGGCAGTATGTTCCACTTTTTAAAAAATTAGCTTCCTCATCTTTCTTTCAGATGACCTTTCTTTCATATTTCTGACGAAATTCTGGCCGAGAAGTCATGGGGTGGAACCTCTAGCAGAGCTTCCCAAAAGGTTAGATGCATCCAACATTCTTTTTCACTCTAACCTCTTTGCTTTATCTCCTTTCCCCAGGCTGGGACACAGACTCCGTGCTTGGATGGGCAGCAGCCACCTTGTAACCATGAGGGCAAAAGTCCCACCTCTGAATTCCTAATGACATGGGTGACTGCCTACTTGTGAAATTATATCACGAGAAAAACAAGCTTTTGGTTTATTTACGCCAGTATTACTGATTGTTTTGTTAGTTTGTTTTGGTTACACACATAAAACACATTTGTAACTTACAAGTTACAAACTCCAGGCCCTCCTAAGAACCAGCTGTATTTCTGCCCTTGGATTCTGTGACATACTCCTATATCTTAATAATAGCCTAGCTTGAGTAAGTTTCTGTTGTCAGCAATTAAGCAATCCCTTGTTGAGATAAGGATGCTTGAGTTAAGACTACAAAGGAATAGTTTTACGAGGGTAGTGTTTTCTTTCACTGATGACAAGGCCAGGGACCCTTTTTCAGTGGCAGAAGGGGTTAGGGTTATCGTACTCAGGTGGTGAGCCACTGTAAAGGCTGCCAAGGGCCTTTGAACAACCTTCATTCTTGGAAATTGTTTGAGCAGAGTAGGCAGCTGCCTTGAGGGGCTTGGTTAGTTAGATGTGCCTTCCCTGTAGGCGAGGGCACCAGAGAGCTAACCTTGGATGTGTGAGATGTAGTACCTTTGTGTAGTCAAGCAGGCAGGTTAAGCAAAGAGTTAAAGGCCTGTCTTGGCCCTCCGTCTGCACTCTGGTGAGACTTCAAAGGAGAAATCACCAAGCTAAAGGGAGCCCTGGGCATGGTCTTTTTATTGATATTCTGTGTCCATGGGCTTCAGTGCTCTGCCTAATGGCGTAGAACAGAATCGGCCCATTGACATTCATTAGTTCTGGTTTCTTGGAAGCATCTTCTCCATAAAATCACCCCAACTGTAGTTTCTTCTGTCCTGCCTTGTTGAAGCGGGGTATAAGATTTTTAGATCTGACTGCTCTTGTTACCTGCAGGGGAGGTTGATCCTGGGTAGGACATGTTCTCCAGGGGGCACCGCTTCAGCTCTCCCGCCTGCCGTAGTTAGGGGTGGCCTTTCTAAAATCCAGGGCCAGTCCCCATCCAGAGAGACTGATGGAGCCCAAGTTGCTGCTGCTCCCCGTGAGGAGAGGACACTGTTTTCTGCTGTCCTCATTGCAGGATCTTTCCAGTTTAGAAAAGGCCTCCAGGAAAAGAACATTTATTTCCATCACAAACTTCCCTCCAATAGAACTATTGATATTTAAATGTCATCTTGGTGGTAGCAGAAATTTTTAACTTCTTAGTTATTTGCGGGGGAGGGAGTTGGAGGGAAGATGAGAAGTAGAAAAATTGATAGTTCTTTTTAAAATGCCTTATGTAAAAGCATTTTCTGAAAGATGTTGGTTTGTTGCTATCCAGCATTCGACCCCAAAGAGAAAATTGCATCCTGATGGAAAACTAGGAATTCATTTCTGAGCACTAAATTGTAGACATTTATCTGGAAAGATGCTCAGCATGTATTTTTAAGTGAAAAAATATGAGTTACAAGACCGTGCATAGAATGATCTTAATTTTGCTTAATTAGAGAGAGGAAAGCAACAAAGCAAGAAAGAGAGGAGGAAGGGAAATCATTTTAAAGATGCTTTTATTTATTTTGAGAAGAGACTGGAAAATTTAAATATGAAAAATCATTATAGTATTTCTTAGGTGTGGAACTACTTGTGATTTTTTATTTCTTTGACTTTGTTTATTTTTCAGTTTTTCTATAATAAACAATTATTTCTTTAATGTTACTAAAAATGTTATTTTAGCTGACAATCTCTTATGCAATTTCTAGAAACCTTGTATTGTTGGTTTCTTAACATGTACATGGGTTAGTGGCTTATTTTCTAACTATATCTGGTCATGCTTTTGCTAATGAAGGGGGCAAAGAATAGGACAGATGAGCTAAAGCACATCAAGAATTCAAAAATATTATCTTAGAACCTTGTTTCCCGTCCTCCAAGATTATCTCGAAGTTTCCAGTTGAATTTACCATGTTTCTATTACTAGTCATGGCCCTTCATTCGTTCAACAAATATTTTGAATGTATCTGCTATGCGTGGTGAACTGGTTCATGAAGACACAGTTTCTCTGGGGTTTACTCAGGGTGGGTAAGTCCCATCCTGAAAACCAGCTTCTGCTGCTCATCAAGGGTTTCTGGAGCACAGGACAAAAGGCCTGAGACCAGTATCAGCACAGGGGAAAGGGTGCTGCAGTCTGCCAGTAGGATCTGCCATGGCTGTAGAAAGGAAAAATGGGGACAGGTGAGCTGAAGATTGACCATTCCTGGCTGATGTTCATGATCAGGGCAAGAAAGAAGAGCAGAAAACAGCAACAATAAAAAAATCTGATTAACCTGTAAGAAATAATTGGCCTTTGCTTAGGAAAGAGCCAACCTTTGCCCTGTCCGCACTGCACCCTAATGCTGCTGGTTTTCCAAATTGCTTTTTCCATGCATTGCAGTTCCACACAGGAAGCTGAGAGCCAGATCTGGCTAAAGAACCTGCCCTTCCCGCCTCATTTCTCCCATGTCTCCATCCAAAGGCAGCATCTTCAGTGGTAACGACTGTACCAGGACCTGAATCTCTTGGATCCTCGCTAGCATCCTATTTGTACCTATGATAGTACAGATGCCCACTGGAATATTGTTTCTTTTCCATTCAGGAAAGCCAAGATCAAGGTTAAGTACGTCATTTGGACAAAAATAAAATAAATTTGAAAATATTGTAGATATGTGGTCTGCTGTTTCCCACGTCTACAGCCACAACCATTTACAAATCTTTATAATGTTTTGTCAGGTTCTGGATTCAATACCTTGCAGTCACACAGAGCTGCCCATAATGGTTATTTATGTGCTTGGCGAGTTTATTTCCCCCATTCTGTCAGGGTCGTTTATTTCCACGGGAGGGTGATACATACAATACTGGTTTTCATAAGGTGCTGCATTGACATTTTTGTACTGCAGGAGCGATGGTGGCTGAGGGAGGCAGACCAAGTTCACGGGTGCTCGGCTTAGGGATGGAGCTGAGCTGAGGAGACTGAACTCTCTCATTCCTTTATCCATGCCCTCTCCTTAAGTTGGAGTGTTGTCGTTGATTTGGAAAATCCCCAGCATTGTTTTTCGTGTTTGTTTTTTGTTTTTGTTTTTTTATCATTTGTGGTTCCCAGAGTGGGGTCCAAGGAGCATCTAATTTAGAGAGCAACTCGCCTCACCTCTGTGCTTGGCCTCCAACACCAGAGCCAGACATGAGGACAATTAGCAAAGGAAGGCCCATGTGTGAATGAACTCAGTGACTTAAAGAATTCCTTGGCAAAAGTGCAAATGCCGCAGAGCTCAGAAGAATTTAGAGAGGCAAAATCTCTCTCCAATTTGGGACACACCCAACAGGATGAATTCTCCCTCAACCAGCTTCTTTAAAATTGAAAGCCGGGGTGCCCGAGGAAAAGGTTGAATTTTCTTTCGTGGAGTAAATAAATAGTGTAGGTTGATGTTTGACGGGTTGTGTGAAATCCCCAGAAGTCTCAGGGCATTAAACAGCACAGTAGATTAAACGACACCAATTACCATTACATTACCTTGAGAGAATGATTAAAGTGTAAACCATCGCAAGGCATTTGAGTGATCTACACAACTCAATCAGCAAAGCAACCACACCATGAGACGCTTTCAAAGCTAATAGAGAAGCCCCTCTGCATGTCAAGTAGCAAAATGTCTAAGGCACAATGCAACCTGCTCCAGGAGCTCAGGTACTCTCAAGCCTCATAAGAAATATATCAATCCCTAAAAATTAACGCAATGGTATCCTAATAACTTACATTGGAATAGCTCTTGGCAGATGCTCAAAGAGTAGTTTTCATTAAAAAGTTGACACGTTTTATTGCAGAGCATTCCTCCTCCAATGATAATTCATCATAAGGGTAGAAGACTCACAACAGGGAAATATCATTATTATTAATAAGCATTTATTATGTCCCCACAGTGTGCGACTTGCTGAAGAAGATATAGACATTGAGGGAGGCTCTACAGCCAGCTAATAAAGGAATGCTAACAAAAGTTATGTGTGAGGCTGTTTGCGTGGGTATATGGAAAGCCCAGCAGGGTTTCCAGGGGCTGAAGGGAGAGCGAACCTGAACATGGACCTTCCGTTGATGACGCCAGTGAATGAGTGGATGCACCCTCTCAGCTTACCTACGTACCTCCTTACTAGGATGCTCCCACCCTAGTCCTGCAGGAGCAGAATTAGAAATGCACCTAGAACCTTTTCTGTGCAGGCAGTTATTTCTAGGATGATCTCTGTGGGCCAACCTGTCCTGGTGACATTTCCTATGGAAACTGTAAATGTCTCTGCCTTGGTAGAGAGTCCTGATGTTACCCAGGTGAACAGAAACACTGTGGCATCACTGTGTTCTTTCCATCGTTAACTTCTCCAGTCAAACACCACTCCTGATAAAGAGCCGCCCATCACTCTGCCCAATTCCTCTGACCTACTTTGTACATCTTATTTAAATACTGTTCTCTATTTATTGATGATTAATTGTTTTAATAAATGATTTTATTTTAGTGGAAAAGTATAATGCAGTGGAAAAGTACCGCTCAGTGGCATGCCTTGCTGTTTGAACAGGGTGGCTATAAACAAAGCATTTTTTTTTTTTTTTTAACACATCATAAATGCAGACAAAATACTTATGAAAAATAAACTTCTCTAAGAATAGCCTCTGGACTTTACGCCCAGCCCAATCAAATGAAGCAAACACAGAAGTCAGTATTAAAAAGGGTGCCCATCTACAATACGGGTGAACCTTAAGGACATTACGCTAAGTGAAAGCAATCAGACACAAAAAGTCTGCCTCTCTATGATTCCACTCTATGAGGTATCCAGAGTAGTCAAAGTCATAGAAACTGAAAGTAGAATGGTGGTTACCAGGGGCTGGGGCAGGGGAGAATGGAGGGTGGTTGTTCAATGGGTACAAACTTTCAGTTTTATAAGATGGAGAAGTTCAGGACATTGTTTATACAACAGTGTGTATATACTTAACACTACTGAGCTGTACACTTAAGAATGCTTAAGATGGTAAATTGTATGTTCCATGTATTTTGCCACAATTTAGAAAAATGTGTACCAATAATTCCAAATGCATTCTTGAAAAAAATTTATTTTTTCTTTTACCTGTTAACTAGCTAATATTTAAAATACTTTCTCTTCTACATCTCAACTTAATTCAAAATTCAATTTAAAACTTAACATTTTGATCATAACAATGCAAAATCTTTACTTGCCGGAATCTTCACCCTTCATTTAAGTTAACATAGAAGGTTTCACTCAGTATTCTCTGTCTTGCAGGAGGGTAATTTACCTACTACTGACCTACCCAAGAGCGCAGTGAGCTGATGCCTGGGATCTTTGGAGAATCTGTCCTTTCTGAGCTTTTCTGGCACAAAATGTCAAGAGATGCTGCCATTTCTAGAAGTTCTACCTGATGACAGTCCAGCATCTTAGGAACTTGCTTTTGTGGGGGCTGCCACACCCTGACAGTCTCTGCCTGACAACACGAATGGGCTGGAGGGACCCTTCAGAGGGGACTGACAGAACGCCAGTCATTGTCAGGGGTAAGAGCAGGTGTTGGGGTGAAGCAGCTGAGCTTTGGGGTCTGAGATACCAGCTGTGTGAGCTCAGGCTGGTTGCTTAACCTTAAGCTTCCATTTCCCACCTATAAAACAGGAATTAACAACGATCTAAGAATATATGAGAATTCCTTAACTTACTCAAAGAATACTTAGTGAATATCTTATTATGTGCCAGGCAATGTGCTAGGAGCTGGAAATATGCTGGTTAACAAAACAGACAGAAAGCCCTACTCTCATGGAACTTAGATTCTTTGTTGGGACAGACTGACGATAAACAAATAAGTAAAAGTATATTTTAATGGTGATGAGTCCAATGGAGATAAATAAAGTGTGTGTGTGTGTGTGTGTGTGTATGTGTTCTTAAATAGGGTCACCAGGGAAGCCCTCACTAGGAAAGTAATACTTGAATAAAGAAAGACTTAAAGGAGGCAAGGGAATAAGCCATGTGGATACCTCGCAAAGAACACCAAGTGCAAAGGTCCTGAGGCCAGCATATGTGGGTCAGCACAAGGAGGGGCAAGTGATGGGAGATAAGGTCAGGGCAGTGACATAGGGTGTGGCGGCAGAATGCTTAAAGTATTATCAGCCACTGTAGAGACTTTGATCTTGACTCTGAATCAGAAGAGGGGATACTGGGGTCATGGAAATAACATGATCTAGCTCACATTTTCAAAGGCTCTTTCTGGCTGCTTGGTTGAGAGTAGACAGAAGGGGGCAAGGACAGAAGACAGACGACCTGTTAGGGAGCTTTTGCAATGGTCCAGGTGAGAGATGATGGCATCTTGGAGCAAAGCGATAGCTGTAGAGGTGGTGAGATTAAATTGAGATAATATCTATAAAGTACTCACCATGGTTTCTGGCACACGGTCAGAGCTTGAAGGGTGGCAATGTGGTTATTATTATTAACAAAGCACAAGAGAAAAAGTGTGGAATTAGGAGCAAAAAGACACAGCATTTTGTATGCCAGACATCATCTAGATAAGGAGAAGGCAGAGCCAGCGACCTGGGATAATGACAGCCTGGGCATTAGGGGTAACCAGAGAGGCATTATTTTGGGACTAGGCAAAAAGATTGTTCTAAGCTTCAAAAGCACCACACGGGTGCCACAGTGAGGGATCTGTCCCCGTGCCAAAGCCTCCAGAGAAGCAGGGAATTAAGAAAAGTCAAGGTCAGCTGGATTCAGGGACACAGAGAGACAGCAGAGAAAGCATTTAGTTTGTATATTTTTATGTACCAAGAGATATAAAGTAGAAAAATTCCTGGAGAGTTAGAAACTACATAAACATCTAAGACTATTATCTCAGCACTTTAATTTCTCTAAATTAATAGAACAGAAGCAAATGTAAAGCAAGCTTGCCCTTTTAGAAATGGAGTAATCTCTTGCCCTTGGGGTAGATGATGCTGAGACAGTTGCCATGGGCCATGTTTGAAGGAAAGCTCATTTGAGAAAGTAAATGCTCTCATTTCCTTGAGGTATTTGAAATTGCCCCTTGGTCACTGACTGGGTCACACCCTTGAACATACACACATATTTGGAGTAAAGGACGGTTGCCAGTTGGTCCCTAGGCTCACTGTTGCCTGCAGCTCTCTGTAACTGCATGGAGGCTCCTGGTGCCAAAAAACGTGGACCGAGGGAAGGGTCACCACTGCCCAGAGCCATCACACAGCCCCTCCTTTGTAAAAAACATTTATTTCAGAATTGTAAGAAATGGTTGGCATGCAGCAATGCCTCCATTCTGTGTCAGTCCCCATATAGGTAGAAAATGGCCCTAGAACAGCACTGTTGAACAGCTCTTCCAGCAATGATGGAAATGTTCTACATCCACACTGACCCATGGATAGAGTGTTGGCTTGTGCACCGAAGGGTTGCGGGTTCGAGTCTCAGTCAAGGGCACGTACCTGGGTTGCAGGTTCAACCCCTTCCCCCATCGGGACACATGCAGGAGCCAATGAATCAATGTGTCTCTTTCCCATCCATGTTTCTCTCTCTCTCCCTTCCTCCCTCCCTTCCACTCTCTCTAAAACTCAATGGAAAATATATCCTCAGGTGAGAATTAACAACAACAACAAAAACGTTCTACATCTGAGCTGTCCAAGATAGGCACCTCTGGCCATATGGTGCAACTGAAGAACTGGATTTTTAACTTTATTTCTTTTTCATTAACTGAAATTTAAATTTCAAGGGCACATGTGGCTGGGGATTACCGTATTTGGATACTCAGCTCTGGGAGATTTATTAACTTTAATCCCAAATCCCCTCCTCTCAACTCCATAAAAAATGGCAGTGTCTCTGGGTTTGGGTTCTTAGTTTTAGTAGTTTAGGGAGCATGGGGCTGGGGTGTCCATGGTTCCACAGGGATTGCAATATCCCGGAGAAGCAGATACAGTGACTAGCAGCAGTAGGACAAGGACACACCCTGACGGCTCTCTGAGCCTCAGTTTCTTCACTATCTTCCTTGCAAGGAGTTGTGGCAATGAAACTACTCTAAAAATTGAAGATTTTCCCCCAAAGGGATTGTACTGTTTCTTTAATTTTCCCAGGGCCTCCGGGCTTCTAAGCAAGTGGGAAACTATTTAATGATAAAGACATATAGACTACTCAGTATTCTTCATTGGTTTCTAAGTTCATCCCATCTTAAGGCAAGAAGAAAAACCAAGTAGGCTTTTTTTTTTTTTTTTTTTTTTTGCTGTATTTCCTATATTTACAGTGTGAAACCTCAAGGCCAGCCCCAAGCCTAAGTGGCAGAGCCCTAACAGTGCCAAGCTCTGAAAATAGCAGCCACAGCAACCAACCAAAAGACCCAACGTAGAATGTTGTGCCATTGTTTACACAACTTAGCTTCCCAGTTAGAGGCACAGGGACAGAGTGATACCTTTATATTTGTTACATTAACTCTCAATGGAAAGGTCAATGATCAATATAAGCATCTATGTTGGGGTGAAAAATCATTCCTATTACTGAAAAGTAGCAGATGCAGATCGTTGCCAGAGTAAACACAGACCTGTGGACTTTAGAGACAAGGCTGGACACTGAAGCAGGAAATGTATTTATAAAGGACATGTTTCTGTATGACACAGAAAGGTGCTTCCATTGATGTATCATTTCTCATTTGACCCTTTCAACAACGCTTTGTGGTAGCAATTATTACAAGAGAGGTTAAGTAATAAGCCTAAGGTGACACAGACGGTAAGTGACAGAGCTGAAGTTTTAATCCAGGTTGCCTCTACCCCAGAGCCCAGGTACTTGGCACTCAACAACAGAAGATGGCCTGGAATAACATTAAGAAGTTTTTATTTTTTTAAAGTTAAGATTGGTATCCTGCTTACTTTCAAAAGACTTGAGGCAGCTTAAAGATTAAAACATGGTGTAAGAAAAGGCACTTAAAGATAACACTCCTGCTGAAGAGAGCAAAAGAAAATAGATGGTTTCAGACACCTGAGTGGAAGAGATTCTAACATGTGGGCATTTAATTTGGTTCTAACTTTTCTGACAGCCAAGCCAGAAAGAGAAGCATGTTGGGTTGCATAGGTCCTGTTTCCTTGACAATATATAACATACATATTCATCTACAGAGACAAAATGTTTTTTCTGGAATTAAACTTGGGTAGGAATTCATCATGTGGGTCCTTGGATGAAGGACATTGAGTAACAGAGAAACTTCCTCTCCTCATCTGTAAAACGAAGGGGCTGCATTAAAGTCACCTTCCAGTGCAGGGGTGTATGAAATAGAGCTGACTCAAGTTTCACAAAAGGGTTGGAAACGCTGCTCAGCAGAGCACTGCTTTACTGACCCTCTATAAAGACAGAAGGCATAATACACTAGAGCATAGCTTAGTGAAGGAGTTTCTATGAGGTGCTGAGAGAATATGAGCTGGGACTTTGTTTTATGGGCCCAGCAATGTAGGGAGACGCTCAGAGAATATCAATGATGTAGGGTTACCATGGCCACGTGCCCTCCTAGATATGACGTGTGGTGGCGAATGGAAATATTCTGGGATAATATGGATGAGAGACCATCTTTGGGCAGTAGGCATCTATATACAATCTCAAAACTAGATATATAAATATATATTAAATGTTTACAGTCGTTCATTTAAAATAATCAAACAAGTTTATATCCCAAAACTGCGGTATATGAAGGATGAAAAATATAGGAAGTATGGTTTCTGTCTTGAGGAAGGTTATAATCTGATACCGGGTTTCTCACTGTTGGCAGTATTGACATCTTGGGCTGGATAGTTCCTCACGTGGGGGCTGCCCTGTGCTTTGTGGAACGTTTAGCAGCATCCCTGGCCTCGTACCCACGAGATGCCCATAGCACTGCCATGGCGCAACAACCAAGAACGCCCCCAGACAATGTCGAATGTGCCCTCGGGTGGAAATGGGGAATCGCCCCTTGGTTGAGAACCACTGATCTATTTATTATGTAAGAGAAGGGGGGGAAATCACCCACGAAGCAGCAAAGTCTAGTGATTCTCATGCAATGAGTATACACTGTTACGATGGTCCAGAGGCGGGAAAGTGCCTTCGCAGCGAGAAAAGTAGAGACTGCAGGAAACTGAACAGCCATTTAAGCTGAGCCCTGGCGGGTCTGATAAGAGGAAAGGCATCATAGGAAGAGAGAGCAGAGAAGAATGAAGGCTGTGCAAACGCTGGGTCAGAGGGAGAGAGAGGAAAGTGGGGAGATGAGAGAGAAAACAACAGCACAGCTGGACAGCATGGGTGGCAAAATCTCCACAACGCAGGCCCTGACAGATGGCCGGGAAAAGCCAGGGTGAGGGGCACTCGAGATGTGTGCGTGTGCGTTCCTTCGGTCAAACACACACAAACAGCCCTCCAAAGAACTTTATAAAGACCCTACAATTTCCCCTCTGAAAAGGGCAGGCTTTTCCAAGAGCACCTCTCAGTGAGAATTAAAGAGTGGCCCCTGGGGACCCAGGAATTGACTGCATTTGAGATAAATCCCAGAACGGCAGGTTCAACAGCATCCAGAGCTGGGCTGCTTCCAAGGCCTGCAGGCCTGGCCTGGTCCCTGTCCTCATTTACCAGGTTGCCTGGCCCTGTTCTTCCCAAGGGCCCCCAAACCTCTCCTGTGAGAACATGGAAAAACCCCTTCCTCCAGCACGATTCAGGCTTCAGCACAGAGACATTTTATAGTCTCTCTGTTCCTGCAGTCCACTGCTCTGCTGGGGCTGAATAAATATTGACTAGCCTATAAAACATAAGGCTCTTTATTTATATGCCCTCCTGCTCTGAGGCCTGTGCTGGAGCGCAGCCTTGGACGACGCAGTGTGTGTGTCGGGGGGGGGGGGGGGGCGCTGGGGGCCAGCACTGCAGAGCAGCCGGTGGCCACAGCTGTCAGAACAGGGCCTGCCTTTCCTGGGGTGCAGCCCACAGTGACAGTGCGAAGGTGGAGAGACCCTAAGGAGGCCACTGTGGCTCTTTGTGGGTCAGGAAAGGTTATTTTGTATCAGATGGGAATACCTTTGGTTGCAAACAGCAGAATACCTGACTACAAGTAGTGGCATAAGCAATAAAAACACTAGTGGCTCCCGTATAAGAAGGGTGGAGACAGGGGTCCGGGACTGTGGAATGCCATGAGGAATCCTGGCTCTTTCTAACTCTTTGCTTTGCTGCCTATAGCTGTTGGCTTTCAGTTCTCAGTAGTGTCTGTCTGTCTCATGGTCCCAAGGTGGCTGCTGGAGCTCCAAGCCAGAAGGAACAAGCAGGGTAGTAACTTCTTCCTAGCGCCTCTGTAGATTTCTTGTTCTGCCTCCTTCCTGTCTTTGTATTTCACTGGCCATAATCAAGTTACATGCCCAAATTGCTGGCAAAGGGGAGGGAGATAACCATGGCTGGCTTAGATCAACTTATACCAATCAGGGTTTATCCACTGGGCTTGGGGAAAGGGCCTACTTTGCCCAAAACCAAAAGTTCTCTGCCGAACCCAAACCCCACGTCACGGTGGCAAGACAGAGGCAGGGAGAGGCTGTAGGACAGGCACCGAATAGAGTGCCACCAGCTGCCCTCAGAGGGCCTTGAGCAGGCAAAGGTACTGAGGCAGACGGATAGCATTTTTTCAGCAGCAAGTGCCCCCTCCCTGGAGACCTCCTGGACACCGTTGTCCTTCTCTACCATGAAAGATGAGCCTGGTCTTCTTACGGGGATCTGAGCCCCAGCTCTGCCACTTTCTCAGCTGTGCAACCATGGCGCCTAAGGCAAGAGACAGGAACCTCACCGGTTATTTTGACTGGGAGGGTTTTATATAAAGAATTGTTAACTAGAAAACTGAAAGAGAAAACAAACACACACACTAAGATATCATGAAAGTAGCAACTTCAGGAGGCAGCTGCCCCACTTAGGGTTAGAGTTAGCAGCACGTGGAAGCTTGGGGCTCAGATCTCTGAAGAGGGGACACTGCTCAGCTAGTACTGGAGTCTCAGAAGGAGCTGGTTCTGCCAGTGTTGGAAAAACTGCCAACTGGACTCAGCCGCCACTATAAGAACAACAGTGAGTGCTGGGAGGAAGCAGCAAGGGACCCTCAGAAAGCACCCACAATGGGGCAAGTCCCTTCTCTTCCTCTCTGGACCTCCAGCCTCCCTCTAGTGCCCCTTATTGGTAGAACCCACCGGCAGCAGCTGGCAAAGGCTCCATACAAAGCTCTGCACCCAAGGGGAAGCTTGCGCTAAGGGCAACAACTTAATTACAGACACATCATGGCAAGTCCTTTACATGTCACAACTTAAATTCTCTAAATCTTAATGCTCTCAGCTATAGAATGGGGAAAATATTACCTATCTCAAGATCAATAGCTACAAACTCGAAGAGTCCACATTTTTTTGGCCTGATTCCCAATGTTTTTCTATTTCTTAGAACAGTGCCTGACCCATAGTCAGCAGTAAATGTCATGATTATATTATTACTCACAAATACAGATTCTAAAGCCAAAAAAATTAATTTTAAAAAGTGGGAGATCTTGCCCAAGATTACTAAGTCGCCAACTAAATAAGAGCCAGGGCCAAGCGCAGAGCCTGAAGCGGCCTGTCCCTTACCCTGGTGAGGACTTATCCTGGGCGTGGTTTTCTTTAGAAGGGTGATAAGAATGTTGGAAAACAATCTAGCTCTGCAGACACAAGGCGTTACCTGCTCTTCAATGAACATGTTTGCACACCAGTTGTTATTACTGGTGTCTGGTTCTGCTTGTACTTAGGCCCATGGTGTGTGTCCCTGAGGTTCTCAGAGGCATTTTCCCCAGGCTAGGTGTGTGGTTTATTTTCTCTGGCTGGCTCCAGGGCACCGATGTGCTCTGTCCAGCTCAGGCCTCTCACTCTATGTCCTTCATGGACTTTCCTGCCTCCCAGCCTACCATCTGCCTGCTTAAGGAGCCAGGATTGGTGTCCTCAGAGAGTGGCCTGCTTAACAAGCCAGCCCAGGCCACCGTAGCTGTGTCCATACTATCTCAAAGGCTATTGGACATTTGCTGGTTAACTCTAGGTAACTTTCCTTTTTGCTTGGGGAGGGGTCTTTAGGGGGAGAAGAATGGCTGGTAATCCTAGAACCTCTTCCTAGGGGCCTGGCAGTGGAATGCGTCCGGGTGTCTTCTGGAGGAAGAGAAATCCAAGCTGCAGCTGCTCTAGCAGCTAGTTCTGGCTGAGGCCACCCCAGGAACTGCCTCTCCTCTCTGGGGCTGGGGCTTCACCTGCCAGGGGTCTGCAGCACACCCGGCCACAGTGCCCTCCCCGTTTCAGGGGGGAGATTTCCCAGCGTTATCTGATTCCGGCTCATCGTGTTTCTGTCCAGGCGAGCAGTCAGGAGATCTAAAGCTTGTTCCCCTGTCCCTGTCAAAGTGCACTTTAGGAGGGAGACAAACAGATGTGAGAGCAGTTGGGGAATACACGAGGAGAGAACAAACAGGCAACGAAGATGGGCCTTCCATCACCTTTGACCCAGAAATGGTCTTTACATCCTAGTGGTGATGGCACATCGAACATTCCAGGAATTCTAATACTGGAAATAGAGGAGAGACTCGCTGTAAAGGCTCAGGAGAAAATGAGCTGTCACCAGGGCCATGGCTTCCTGGGTAGTCCATGGGAACAAAAGACTCATCCCCATCCCAGGGAAGATCTCAGGTAATGTCTTTTCTAGGCACTGTTGAAGAAGGGGGCCATCCCTGGCTTCGGGCTCCGGAGTTTCAGGTCATCCCTCCAACTTCAAATCTCTCTGGGGGTACCATACTCCCTAGGGTCTTCTCCAGATCCCCATGATTTATCACCCTCCAATCTCCCATCTTTCCCATTCTCCTGGCTTCCTTTCCAGGAGCAGAGTGTGGGGTGGTTGTCCTAGCTGAATGAGCTGAAATACCTTCAAGGCCAAGTCTTGACCTAAGGAGGTTCGGTGAAGGTGTCTCAGTAATGGAGCCTGGCCTTGATCTCAATCTCCTGATTCCAAAATCAGCTCTGCCCTAAGGTACTGTGAGATGTCTCAGGTACTTCTCAGGTGGTGGGAGTTGTGAGAATGGCAACTGTACACCCCTCAGTTCATTCATTAAATATTTATTAAGCTCCTATGAATGGCATGCATTGTGCTAAGCATCTGGGGTAGGATACAGAGGTGAAAAAGATGATACCCTTGCCCTTATGGAACTTAAGTCTTAGTTGGAAAGAAAGGAAACAACTAAGTTTAGGTAATGGCCATAGGTCAGGTTCTCCAGCAAATAGGCTCTGAGACAGGGATTTGCAGGGGGCTTTAGGGGAGTACTCTCAGAAACAATAGATGTGAGGGGTGAGGGATGCAGGATAGGTGGAGGGAAGAGTTGAACCCTGATGCACTTGCTGTGGAAGCCCTACCGAGTCCTACTGGGGAGCTCTGGGGCTTGGAACAATAAGCAGAATTGTCTCAACTGAGACCAGGGCATTGAGCACTTGCATCCCTGCATGATCAGTCGCTGAGGCCAGGCTACCTCCAGGGACGGGGCAAACATCTGGGTGAAGCAACTTCTATTAGCAAAGGCTGTTGCCTGGACAGTGTCTCAGGTCTCAGTTGTTGGCAGCCAACATTCCTGGCAGCTAAGGCAGTGAGTTCCTCCAGTCCTGAAGGGGCAGCTGAGTGGCACATCACGGTATCAACTGCTGTGGGGGAGGGGGGTATGCCAAGGAGCTAGAGAGTAGGAGTGAGTGGCTGTATCAACAAGGTGGTGAGGGAAGTCCTCTCCGAGGTGTCATTTGAGCAAAAACTTGACTGGTGTGAGGAAGTGAGCCATTCAAAGCCAAGGGCACCAGTGGTTCTCAGCAGGGGTAACAGGGAATGCAAAGCAGAGAACAAGCTTGGCAAGTCTGGGGAACAACAATAAACCCAGTGTGTCAGAGCCAAGACAGTGAGGGGGAGAGTGGGTCATCAGGAATGTTCAGGAACCAGATGGTGGAGGGCTGGGCAGACCACAGTGAGGAGTTTGAATTTAACTCTAAGCACATCAGGAAACATTGGAGCACTCTGAACAGGGGAAAATCATGCGCTGATCCACATTTTTAAACACAGTACTTCATTATA
The DNA here is from genome assembly GCF_054644295.1 of Miniopterus natalensis. Classification (NCBI taxonomy): domain Eukaryota; kingdom Metazoa; phylum Chordata; class Mammalia; order Chiroptera; family Miniopteridae; genus Miniopterus; species Miniopterus natalensis. The sequence goes on from NC_142084.1 coordinate 43,943,253, forward strand.
TAGACAATAAACACATAGGAGCAGGAATAGACACATGAAGACCTATGTTAGGGCTATTGCAGTGATCTAGGCAAGAGGGGATGGTGACTGGGAACAAGGTTCCGGGTGGGGAGGCCCTGGCTTGGAAGTGATGGGATTCTAAACATAGTTTGTATGTGGAAGCAAGAGCTTGAGAAGAGAGGATCTGGGAGCGATTTTAGGTTTTTGGCCTGAACAGGAGAGGAAGAACAGGTGTAGGGGAGGGGAGGGCCTCGGGAATTCTGTTTGGACATCGTATGTTTGAGGTGCCTGTTACACACCCAAGCAGAGATGGCCAGCATATGGATATGCTAATCTAGAGCTTGGGGTCCTTTGTGGGATTTTGTTTGAAAATAGGAGTAGAATTACTAAAATAAAACATACACCCCTCCCCCCCCCACACACACTACATCACACTGACTTGAATATAGGTGAATTTTCACATGCTTTGGAAATTCAGCCAGAGGTCCTATGGAAAAATAACAAGGATACCTTGGACCACTGATTCTAAGTTTGAAAGAGGCTGGTTGGTTGCTTCCAAGAAGTATTTCCACGGGCAAGTTTGGGCCTTTTTTTTTTTTTTTTTTTTTTTTAACTGAGGCAGTTGACTTTATCAGTAAGCCAAGAATGGATTTCCCTCATAGGGATAAAGTCACATGATCAGTGTGATCAGGCTCCCAAGTGACTGATAAAACAGAAAGTCTGTTTGTTTACCTTGAAAAATACAGTCATCTTACAATCACATAAGCTGGTCATGTGCATGCCTTCCCTATAGCTAGAGACATATGGAAAACCACATTCAAATCAAGGGGTTGCTTGGTGAGTTGGAATCAGAAAAAGAGAATGAATTGAATGATTCCAAGATGTAAGTGGAATCATAATTTAATATTAATATATTAAATATTATATTTAATATTAATATTAATTTTATATCAATATATTGAATATTAATATTTAATAGATAATATCCAAAATAATAAAATAATTCTGAGTTGATTGGTAAATAGCTTCTGCCCTGAGCCACTTAGTGCTCCTATTCATGTCCCTTCCCAGACTAGGGATGCCACAGACATCCCAGTCCCTAAAGAGTAAATGCCAGGCATGGTGGGGCCCCTCCGTACCTGTCCCCCTGCAGCTGCAGACCTTCCTGTTTGGCTGGTGCCTGTGTGATGTGCATTGTTAATGATGTGGACTACTTTCCCTGCTTAGGGACATCCAGTTATGATTGCCTGAAGCCCTTCCCCATCTCCATCACAGAGATGCAGCCAAGAGAGGGCTGAGGGCCTTCTAATGTGTGGGATCCCCACTCCCATCTGGCTCCAGCCTTGTCTTGGCCAAATCTTGAATAAGTCCTGATGAGCTCACGTCCTCAGCTTCCCTTTTCCTCATGTCTGTGATACTCCAGGCCATTCCGTCCCTGGGGATGTGTATGCTTCAATCTAGGCTACTCACGTCTAAGATTCATCTTGTCCACTTAAGGGCACTTTGAATATACCTTCTTTGATCTTGTGCCGGCTGGCTTTTATAATTTTTCTCTCAGAAGGAAATTGCATTTTCCATTTCCAAGTCCTAAGGGGGAAGCCTCACAGTCAACCCCATTGACTACCCACCTTGAGGACTTTAATTTCCATGGAATCCAACAGGGCTAGAGCTGAAAGAGACCTTAATAATAATAATTTAATTCAACCTTCTTGTTTTATAGACAAGGAAACTTAGGACCAGAGAAAGAATGGCAGGTTGAACTATTGTTTATGATGAATGTAATATTTACTACCAGTGCAAATCACAGAGAAGACATTAATAAATTGATCCATACCAGAGAGCTGCTCACTCTGCTTTTTTATAGTGGTATCAGCCCGGTGACCTTCCAGAACAATCAGAGGCCAATGCTTCCACTGGGGAAACACCGGGAGGAGGCAAAGGCCAGGACGGCACCACAGGCAATAAAGAATCCAGGAGTGGAAGTCTCAACTCCCATAAGACAAAGAAAGGGATGGGGAGAAGCATTAGTAAGTGTTTAATGAAGATAAAGCATGGAGGTTGCCTAATCCAGCCCCCTCCCCATTTCAAGCAAGGAAATGTTATGTGGTAGATCTTTGTCATTGTTTTGGCCTCCAAACATCTATTCCCTCTTTTGACAGCCACTAATTTTCTCTTGAGAAATCATTCCTTTCAGCCCAGCCAGTTTTGCTCAGTGGTTAAAGCATTGGCCCTCGGACTGAAGGGTGCTGGGTTCGATTTTGACCAAGGGCATGCACCTCTGTTGCTGGCTCAATCCCCAGCCCCGGTTGGGGCACATTCGGGATGCAATCAACCCATGCGTCTCTCTCATGTTGATGTCTCTCTCTCTCTCTCTCTGAAAAGCAATGGGGGAAAAATAAAAGCAAAAACTTATTTTTTTAAAAAGGAATTATTCCTTCCAACTCAAGGTGGTCTTGGATGGTTGTGAACCTAGTCCCTGACTCCCATCACTGAGGCCGAGGCTCAGGATCCCTTCTCCTCCAGCCCTAGCACAGGGGTGATCCTGGCAGGAGGGCTGGTCTCCGGGACTCTTCAGCTCACTCATTTCAGCTGCAGTGCCCTAATCATTCTGATCAGAGTGTTTCCAGGGCAGCACAGCTTCTGCTGGCCATTCCCATCCCAGGGTGACTGCCTGGTTCTCCAGCCTTCCCATCATGTGGGTATACTCTCAATAGCATCTCATTGAATTCTCGTGTTGTTCAAATGCACCTGGCTTGTTTCTGTTGCTGACAACCACAAAACTCCAGCTGATACCTTTCCCAAAGTCACTTGCCCAGAGGCAGAGTCAAACCTGAGAGCCGAGTCTCCCGTGAATCTCATGCAAGGGCAGTGTTATGGACTGAACTGTGCCATCCCCTATATTTAAGCATTGAAATCCTAACTCCTATATCTCAGAAAGTGGCTATAATTGAAGATGGGGTCTTTACAGAGGTGATTAAAGTTAAATAAAGTCACTGGGTGGGACTTAATCCAACGTGAATGGTGTCCTTATAAAAGGAGAAAATTAGGATATGGTCACACACAGAGGGAAGGCGGCCATCCACGAGCTCAGGAGAGAGGCCTTGATCTCAGACTTGTGGCCTCCAGAACTGTGAGACACTACATTCCTGTTGCTGAAGTCACACAGCCTGTACAGCAGCCTAGCAAACTGACACATCACTTTCTGCTGCCATGGTGCCACTCTTTTTGGACAGCATGCCAGCTTCATGGCACCAGTCAGTCCTCAAGATGCTCAAATTAGCAGGCTGTTCTTAGAACCAAATTTCCTGGACAGGCTTCAAAAAGCATTAATTCTCCATGGTGATACAGACTGAGAGCCACCAAAGACACCTACAGCCTATAAAAGTGGAACTCCCCCCTCCCTCCACCTTCATTTCTTTACTGATGGGCACTGCTCAGGAGAGCAGGATAGATGGCTCTTTGGAGAAAATGTCATCATTTCTTAATAAATGAATAAATAAATTTAGGAATTTTATCTGGCTCTCCCAGCATCTGCACAGAGGAGGGGAAGCAAGCAGAATAAATATTAGCATTTTTTCTACTACTCAGTTGGAAGAGGGAGGGGAAGATCTCAAAGAAAGGCCCCCTCCCCTTCCTTACTCCCCGCCTTGATTAAACTCTGAGCATCACCCATTCCCCTGCGTAGGCAAATAATTGCAGACATCTCTTGGGGAAAAGAGTCCTGACATTACCTCATGGAGGGTCAGAGGGAAGTGCTTGGAGCTGAGGGAATGGGAGGGGGTGGAGGCCAAAGGGCCGAATATTAATGGTGACTATCATCACCAGCTCTTAACATAATGGAAAAGCCCTTTGCAGGGCAGTGCTGGGGCTGCCTCGCAGAGAAATGCAATCTCCTGGAACACAGAGGGGGCAGTGACAAGCAGTTTATCTTCCATTACTCCAAGGCCTTAAATCATTCTCAACCCAAAGCCAGCAAAGGAACCAACCACTGACTCCGATTAGGATGTTCCCTTATTTCCCTAGTGAATGCAAATGTGCACAACATTAAGCCACGTTGTTATGGGTTGTATTGTGCCATGTCACCCCCTCCCCCAATAAGGTATGTTGAACTTCTAAACCCCAGTACCTCAGAATCTGACCTTATTTGGAAATAGGGTATTTATGGAGATAATCAAGTTAAAATGAGGTCCTTAGCATGGACCCTAATTCAATATAACTCATGTCCTTATAAAAAGGGGAACTTTGGACAAGGGTACACACACAGGGAGAACGCCATGTGGAGTTGAAGGAGATGCGAGTGATGCTTCCACAAGCTAAGGAATGCTCACGATTGCCAGCAAACCCCAGAAGCTAAGGGACAGGCCTGGCACAGATGGTCCCTTGGAGGCCTCAGAAGGAACCAACCCTGCAACATCCTGATCTCAGGCTTCCAGCCTCCAGAACTGAGAGACAATAAGTTTCTGTGGTTAAGCCACCAGTTTGTGGTACTTGTTACAGCAGCCCTAGGAAACTAATATCCACGGGAAAAACCTAGCCCACTGAAAGAAGAGAAATAAAATAAAATAATCCACAGAAGCGACTGGAGAAGAGGAAGTCTGAGTCACGCCTTCCATCATGGCTTTGCCTGGATAACATGAAGTCGACCGAGTAGAGGTCCAAAACACAAGTCATTTTCAAAGGGGCATTTCCTCGTTGAAGGGCCCTTCCCAGCCCCAGCTCACAGGAGCAGCCCTGCTAGTTCAATCAGGGCAGAATTAAGGAGTCTTCTCCTGAAAGTGGAGATGGGCCTCCTGGGAGGGTTGCCAGATTTAGAGAATAAAAATAAAGGATGCCCAGCCAAATGAGAATTTCAGATGACTAACGAGTAATATTTTTGGTACAAGTATGTCCCAAATATTTAAGATAAAATAACCCTGTATATTTCCTGGCAGCCCTACCCTGGGTCCCTTCTTTCAACCTCCATGTCTGTTCTCTCCCTCTTCCACAGCAGAGGAGGGTGTCCTTTGGCACATCAAGGCATCAAGTTTAAGGAATGTGAGATAACATATCAGCAAGAGGCAAGTTGGATGCTCCCTTCTGAAGGAACAGGCTCTGCCTCCGACTTTGGAGAAGGTTAAGGCTCTACCTGGTAAGGACCCTCCACAGAGGCCAGCAAGAGCAGCCTTCAGGGCTTTGACTACATTGGGCTCCAGCCCAGGGTGGGCAGAGGGCCAGGAAAGACCAGAGAGAACAAGACCAGAAGGGAAGGGGACTCTGGGCACTCCCCATAGTTGATTCTGTGGGACTACAAGGTCACCTTAAGAGACAGTTTTAAAATATGCTCTAGAATCAAATGTTTGCAAGATTATGTATTACTGTATTTTTAAGTGTGTGGTCTTTCTGGTGAGAACTGCATCTCCATATTGTGCAGGATGCCCACACTTGCCTGGGCTTGGCCTGCTCCTGGGCATGAAGCTGGGCAGCCCAACAGAAGACGGCACCCTGCTCTCTGCCTGGCACACGTGGTGATGGTCAGTGTATGTCCATCAGGCAATGAACAATGATCCAGTGCTCTTTCCTCCCTGGGAATAAAGAGCCAGGAGGTCAAACCCGAGAGCCTCTCTTATCCCAGGCACATTGGGATTGTCAGACTGCTGAGTATTAAGATCCTGGCTTGGAGAAGTTGAGGACACACCCTCTCATAGGGACAAGAGCTAGGGTGTGAGCAAGGCTCAGCATGGGAAGCTGGCCTTGTTTGTGGCTGCACAAGGTTTGCATGGACACGTCAGTATCAGTGTTGCTGGAGGAGAGTCTAATTTGCAAGCCCAAATGTCTTAAGACTTTCCTTGTAGGCCAGAGAAAGTAAACTGGTGGGCCTCCAGTGGAAACAGTGCTGGGCCAGCCAAACCCTGGAGGTCTGAAAACCAAACTACCTAGGTTATCATTTATCTTTTAATTTTTTAAAAGTTGAACCTGGAGCAATTGATCTGCACATGACGGAGAATGTCATCCTACATTTGATGCAGTGCACGTGTGGAGGGCAACAGTTTGGAAGGAAGAAAGGAGGGGGAGGGAGAAAGGAAGGGAGGAAGGGAGGGAGGGAGGGAGGAAGGAAGGGAGGGAGGGAGGGAGGGAGGGAGGGAGGGAGGGAGGGAGGGAGGGAGGGAGGGAGGGAGGAAGGGAGGGAGGGAGGGAAGGGAGAATTTGAATGAGAATTTAATCAGGCCAATAACCAAATCTGGTTTCTTTCTCTCAGCAAGAAGTACCCTGATGCGGTAAGGAATTCAGTGCAAGCCCTTTCAAACTGAGGTTCTTTTTGGAGGACAAGGGTACATTTCATTAGTTGCCCATTCAATCATAGGGAAAGGGCTGGGGTGGGGAAGGGAATAGGACAGTTAGAAGCCGGTTCAGTGAGAACAGCTTCCCTTCTGAGGCTCATGATCCCTTTGAACTCATTGTGCTGTTAACAAAATCCCAGTGCCATGAAAACAGTTTTAATTACTGAAATCCACATTGACTAATGGATGGATGGGTTCAACAAACATTTATAGAGCCCCCATTAGGTGTAAGCGGGCACCATGCTAGGCCCTGGGAACACAAAGGCAAATGCTGGGGGGACTCTATACCCAAGGCCGCCCAGTCTGGAGGGGCGCATCGGCGCATTTAATGAGACAGCACGTTCAGCCGTGCATGGGGACTACTCCACGGGCGCGAGGAGGGGCACCTCACCCAGCCTGGGGACCAGTGGGGGAAGCTGTGACACAATTCAAAGGCTTTTAAATATCACACAATTCACACACCTTTACCTTTTAAGGAACTTATGGCAAAGATGTCAGAGCTGTAGGTATCCTGCCTTTTCCAGTTAAGTCTACCATTTGTCCTTCTATTCTGGTTATGCCAGTGGTAATGGGCCAAGAGCAACTATTTCATGATTATGAGGTTTCTCTTCTACCAGCGTATGCCGTGTACACCACAGGATGCCCATGCTCTCTACATACTTGACTGTGTTAACAAAATTCACTGTATGAAGTTCCTGGCATCTCCTTACGTCTCATTTCCTTGTTCTACTGTCATCATGAGTTAGGTGGGATTCTTCTTCTTTTTTGTTTCCATAAAAACCTCTAACTTATATCATAAAATTTCGTGCATTCAATAAATATTCATCTGGCGCTTCCATGTTCTAGAAACTCTCGGTGGGAGGGATACAGTGATGGGAAAGGTAGACGCGGGTGGACGTCCTGGGGTTTAGAGTGGCTCTCAGACTTGGCTGTGCACAGCGATTACCTAGGGAACTTGTGCAAAATGCAGAAGCTCAGCCTGACCTTGAGAATTTGATCAAAATGTCCCAAACAAGAAGCTGGCCCAGTGCACAGTGTGGGCTCTCAGGGTGATGAGCTCCTGTCATCTAGCGAAGGGTGTGTGAGACCCAGGGGTTTGATACCCGAGAGCCCAGGTCTGCAGGAATGTGGGGATGAGCGAGGGGCCATCCAGGTCAGTCCCATGGGCACGCTGTCCCAGTACCAAGGCCCAGAAACATGAGAAAGGGGCACGAGAAAGCACGGGCCCTATGTAAAAACTCCTTAGTACTCTTGTCTGATTATTATTCTGTTTGTCTAATTGCATTTAAAAATGCTCAGTGGGGGGAAAAGAATGCCAAGTCTTTTAATAAATTAAAAGCAGGTCTTTTTAACCTGCTGCAGGTTTTTGAAAAAGTCCTGCTGAGGGCACGCTGCTCAGAGAGACATGGTCTTTGCCGATGAAAGTAATTAGAGAGCACCTTCGCCCCTGGAGTTGGGAGGGAGTGTGAGAGCATTTGGTTGCTGGAATAACCTTTTCCTGATCGAGAGGCAACTGGGCATGCAAAGGATGCCTAAGGATCCAGTCTCTGTTTTCTCTTGCAGCGAATCAGGAGGCAGAGTGTGCACAGGGGCTAAGGGCTACAGGACCGCGGGATGCAGCTTTGCTTGGCTCTACACTGAGGGACCATGTCTGATGTTTCCTCTCTGATGGGCAGTGAGCAGGGACAGTTGGAAGCCCAGCAGAGCCAGATTTCAGGGCAGAAATGCTGGGCAGCTGTCCCAGTTACCAATCTATGAAAGCTGCTAAAAGATCACGGGAATAAATCAGAAACACAGAGCCAGTTAACTCAAGTTTCCACGCATGACTCCTGATATAATTGGCAAAATGCAAACTTCAGCCAAAGTACACCCTATCCTTGAGTGAAACCTGAAATACACTCCTGATGGTTGCAGAGAGGTCTGGCGTCTTTAGAGCCTGGGGTCTAGAGCCAAGCCGCCCAGGTTCAAGTCTGGGTTCTATTACTTCCTCATGTGTGACCTTAGGCAATTTATCTCACCTCTGTTCCCGTGTCCTCATCTATAAAATGAGGACTGTCAGTGTTGAGGATTAAATGGGAACATGTGAGCACTTAGAACGCAGGCTGTCATGTAGTGGTCACTACAGAAGGGTTAGCTAGCTATTTGTCAGCATTTTTGTGACTAGCTCGAGCCAGTTGCCTGGTGCAATTAGAGTCTACACCTTCATCAAGACCAGCCAGCTGAATGTTTCCTGAAAACGTGGACTCCCTTAGTTGAAACTGTGAAAGTAAGTCCTGAGTAAGGAGCAATGAATGTTACTCTCTTAAAAATCTAAACTCCTTAATATATTTCCAAAGAAACCACCTGATCTTAAAAATGCAAAAAAAAACTGAACAAAATCAGGCATTACAGAAAAGGTTTGCCCATATGAAACCCCATACCACCGCTCCCTATTAACCTGTTCCTGTGTATACTACTTCTACCCTAAATGGGTAAGTGGGTAAACTTTCTCCGGTTAAGACTATTGGAGACACTGTGAAAGAAAAACCGTTTCGAATAAGTCAGTAAGTTCGATGTTTGTAATAAAGCCCTTACACTGAGTGTAGAGGCATATGAGATTTACTAATGGAAAAACAGAATTTCTTTATCTCCACCAAAATAATGTGGGATAATATTTAAGGATACACTTTGGAGGTGCCAACGTGCTGGCCCACTCAAGCCTAATCTCTTGGCTTGATCCTCAGCTTCTCCCTCAGTCCCCTTCTCACCCACCCTGAGCACAGCTGGAGGCAGGGCCAAGGCCAAGGCCAGAACAAGCGCAGCTGTGAAAGATTCCAGCCCCAGCAAGGAGTTATATTAAGCAGGACCAAGGCTTAGGAAGGTATCTCCGCATTAGATGAGATGAGATTGAAACCAGTCACGGCCTAGTTACAATTCACCCTGAGATGTTTCTATTTCCTTTTAAATTACATTATCATATATCTTCTTAAAATCTATTATCTGCAATGTACTTGTGGGTGGCTGATATGCCGTCATACTCCTATAGAGTAGTTAATTCTGTTTTATTTCACTCTTGTTTTTAAAGGTAGATTAATTTAAATATTTTTTCACTTTAAAGGTGATACATGATTATTATCAAGAATGTGCAAAATACGGAATTGTATAAAGAAGACCAGAAAAATTGCCTACAGTCTCACAACCCAGAGGCAGTGGCAGTTAATCATTTGGTATCTTTCCTTCCAGTCTTTACTTTTTCCGTATGTGTAGATATGTTCTCCTTTTCTGAATATATTTATTCATGCACAGAGTTGGGATTGCACTGTTTTCTGGCCTGATTCAGCCACTTAACTTCATATTGTAAGATTTCCCCCCCTTATTGCATGAATTAGGGTCCTCCAGGAAATCGGTTTCCCTTTAACCTCCTGAAGACATGTGCAGGGACCAGGAGGGGTGCTGAAGAGCACCTGGACCAGCACCTGGACCAGGACCCCCTGCTAAGCTTGCAGGGTTAATGAGGGGGCAGCCACTAGAACTAGTGGGAGGGGGCCAGAGGATGAGGGGAGGAGTTGCCTGACAGTCCACGGCCATCTCCTGCTGTGCCGCCCACTGGACAAGGCCAGAGGACGGCCAAGGGCAGGAGCCTGAATGATGCAGTGGATCCGAAGGGCAAAAGGGGAAAGAAAGAAAAAGAAAGAAAGAAAAAAAAAAAGGAAGGAGGGAGGGAGGGAGGGAGGGAGGAAGGAAGGAAGGAAGGAAGGAAGGAAGGAAGGAAGGAAGGAAGGAAGGAAGGAAGGAAGGAAGGAAGGGAGGGAACTGCTTGGTATTCCATAGTATTTCTTTATTAGGAAAGTACCATAACATTTTTAGCTGAGTCCCCGTGGATTCTTTCTGATTTTTTTTTTTTTTTTTTTACTATTATAACTAGCACTGCAATATTCTTTTTTATACATACATTTTTTTGGCTGTATCTCTGATGCTTTCCTCAGGATAAATTCCCAGGGGTAGAATTACTGAGTCAGGGGAATCTACATTTTTAAGACTTTAGATATATATTGCCAAATAGCCCTCCAAACGGCCGTTAAACCATTTTAAATGCCCACAAGCAATGTACAGAGTTACTAATCTGGGGAGAACCTGCTAGTTAGTCTGTGGTACAGTAACTAAAATACCGCCTTCACCTGAAGACCTGGTGATAGCTGCCTGGGTTGGAGAAGACCCTGGAAGTGTCTCCAGACCTGCCCAGGACACTAAGTGCACCAAAGGTTACAACTCCTGAGCCATGAAAGCTGACCTATTTTTAAGACAGAAGAAAGCATCAGCGTCAGTTCACTTGAGGGTCAACGGGAGTGTCCATCAAAGGGAAAGCGAGGTGATGGCCCCTGGGCTGGAGTTTTGTTTCACTTGACCTCATTTACCTCAGGCCGAATGTATAGTAAACAACAGTGGCCGGTCACATAAGGCTGCTTGTGGAGTTATTTCTTTGGGGAGTAGTTCCGTCCAGCCAACAGTAGGTCAGGGGAAGACTGGGGTGCAAATGAGAAGCCAGGACAAGTTAGGACACCAGGGTGAGTGAAGGAGGAGGAGGGTGGGGGGAAGGGAGGAGGCGACCCAGAGCTGGGCTGTGGGCCCACAAAGCTCCTTGCCCTTGATTACAGCCCCCATCTGTGTTCATAACTTGAAAGGACAGGGACAAGGAGAGAGGACAGAGAGGAAGGGAGGGATCCCCCATTGAGGGACCCCTGTGCCAATGGGAGAGATAGAGAAGTAACAGTTTTTATTTTGCCTCAGGTTCTTTGCACTTGGGGGCTCCCTTGGCCTGGAAGGCTCTTCTTCTAGATATCCCACTCAGCTGTTCTCTCACTCCATTTAGGCCTCTGCTCAATGCTGCCTCCTCCAAGCAGTCTTCCTTGACCGCACTGTCTAAAATAGAGCCCATTCAACTCTCCCTTATTGCACTGTTTTTCTCTTACCATCTGATATGCATTTGTTTATGCATAAGCACTTGTTTGTTTATTCTGTCTCTCTCCCTCTAGAAGAGTAACATTCTAAATTCCTTGCAGGAGGGTGACTTTTAAACATTGTTTGCCTCTCAGGTACAGTGGAGCCCATGTCTCAGGTCCTAATACTGTATCCCTTAGCTGTTCTGCATTGTTTCAAGGTTCTTGGTTGCAAGCAACAGAACTCCAGTCTAACTTGGGTGAAATGCCGATTCATTGGGAGACAGAAAGGCTGGAAGCCAGGCCAGACCTGGGAAACATACAAAAAGCAAGGGAGGCCTGGGAGCTGGAACTGTAGCCTAGGTCACTATGGAACAAAGTGGCTAGTACACTGCAGTAAGGACACATGGTAAGATATCACTATGCTGGACACTTGATGCTATGCATCTAGACTTTCAATAACTGCCAATAATTTATAAACGGCACCTGTTTCTTTCTGCCTCTCTTGCAAGTTTCTGAGTCCCATGTGATTGACAACCTGAGTCACAGGCCCACCTGCTTCCCCCACCTCAGTTTTGGGAGGCAGCACATTGAGACCCCCTGAGATCATACACATTAGAGAATTGTTCCTGATGGAAAGAACTGAGTGCTGGAAAGCAGAAACTCTTCACAGAGAGCTACAACATATATCAATGCAAAGTAGCCTTATTCCCAAAACAGTGATAGAGACTTGCTAACCTTCCTTGGTAGCAGGTAACTTATCCACATGCCCCAAATCTGGAAGTTTCTCCTTCTGCCAGGAGCTGGTCCAAGCCAGGATGCATATTTTTAAACCACACATGGGCAGATCCAGCAGCATCGTCGAGGTGAAGCCATTTTAGGGGATTCTGGAGGGCAATCTGGGATGGTGGCCTTGTGCTAGTCAGGGTCACCTTCAAGGAGCCAGGGGAGACATTTCCACAGCACAGTCAAATCCCTGCTCTTCCTAAATCCAGATAATTGGCTGCCTCCCTAGGACCCTGTTGTATCACCTATAGGATTTTTTTCTCTTTGGTACCTTCTCCTGAGAAAAGATCAATTAACCTCAAGTCTGTCTTCAAAATGAAAAACTCATTTTTTCTTCTGAGAGCCAGAAGAAGAGAGCCTGGAAGCTGACATAGCCCTTTGTTTATTCTTCATGCACCTCTAGGGTTCTGGAAACGCAATGCTTCCTTATAGTCACTCCAGGGTGGTCCTTAAAACCAGATTCAAGAATAGTCTAGAAGCCCCCAAGCCAGTGCTGGGCTCCTCAGATACACTGCACTGGGCCTTGTTGAAGAAGGGACCTGGCTTCTTTGACTAGCAAGTGCCTCCTAATACAACCCATTCCTCACCTGCTATAATAGAGACACATACCAAGGTTTCTGGCTTCGGAGGGAAATACCACCCACAAGAGATCTCAGCTTTTGGCTCCTTGCAGCCTCTGTAGCCTGTCTCCTGGATACTAGAATGAAGGCCCTTGAACCATCCCCAAATGATGGGCCTCAGTCCTATTTTTAATAGCTCTCCAGGAAATACACTTCTGCCTACACTTCCTCACCACCCACTCAGTCTTCACCGGCTTCTGATCTGGCTTCCGCCCCACCTCCTTGCTGATGGAGCCTCAGGAAGGGCCCCAGGGGCCTCCTCCTCAACCCCAGATCTGCAGCCATGCCCCATCCTCAGCCTCAGCAGTTCAGCATTTGACAGGAAATCTCTCCCCTCTTGGTTTCTGTAACAGGAAATTCCCCTTATTTCCTAGCTTCTTAACGTGCCCATCTCCCCAGGGACCTGAGCTTAACTCCCCAGCCTCTCTGTGCTGCTCCTTTACTATCTCCCTGGGACCTTACCTGGCACCTCCACAAAGATGATCCTCACATCAATCTCTTTTGTCAACACCAGGGCTGAGCACTACCCCCCTGCAGGGCATCTCTTCCCGGGTGCCTCCCTTGGACATCTAAATATTCCAAACTGAACTGGTAATTTTCTGCTCCAAATTTGTTCCTTCCTTCATTTCCCCCTTTCTTAGAGGCACCACCCTTCCACTTTCCACTCTCAAAATCTTAGCATCATCTCTGGCATACCCATTGGCCTCATCTCCCAAATCCAACCAGTGGCCAAATTCTCTCTTTGCAATGTCCCTTCTCCATCACCATCTGTCTACTTCCACCAAGTGCTTCTTTTCTATTCTCTCACACCATTGCAATAACCTCCTCACTGATCTATCTCTACCCTCTCCTCCTCCCACACCCCTCTCCCCATGATCTATATCTGTGCTTCTTCAAAGTCACTCTTCTTAAAGTTTAATCGAGAAGGCATCATCTTGTCACTCCCCTGCTCTAAATCTTTCAATGGCTCCCACTGCTAATGGCTCCCAACTCCAAAGCCTGACATTAAACTCTTCATAATTCAAAGCTTCCCAGATCCACTCCTATCACTTCCCCTTTAGTACAAATTTCTGCAATCTAACTCACATTCCCACTCATCTCAGGATACCCGTGTCTTCTCATCTCTGGGCTTTGCTCAAGCTGGACCTTTCTCATGTAATGCCTTTTCTTTTTATTTGCACCTTTCAAATCCTAGCTTCCCTTCATGACTCATCTCAAATGCCGCTTCTTTCCTGAAGCCTCCCTGGGTTTCCCCAGCCAGGAGTGCTGTCCCTTCCCTATGCTCCTGGGTACACTGTGTTCTCTCCCCATACTCTTTTCATACAACCTCACATCACAGCATTTTGAGTATGTGGCTCATGGTCCCTGCTAGGGTCCCTTGGACAAGGCTTTTGTCTTACTCCTCAGAGGAGTAATTGGCTTGAGGCTGGTAATTGTTGAATTAGTGATCAGGCTAAATAACCACACACTAGTTCACTTCTTACTATTTGAAAACACATGCCCAAAGTAGATCATCAGAGGGACTGCATCAAAGTCAGGAATATGAAAATGTGTTCTGTTTACATCCATGAGTGCAGATCGAAATTAGATCAAAACCCAGTTCCTAAGTGACTCGGACCATTGCTGGATAGACTTTAATTAATCTTATGGAAAATATCCAAGGGACTTAGAAGCCTGGGAAGGAGGAGGGAACAAGTGAGAGGGATCCAGAGCCGCTGCTGTCAAGAAACACTTTCTTCCTGTAACCGTATCCCCGGGGCCCGGCCAGTACCTCTGCTTAATCTCCCTCTCTGTGGTCACTCAGGATATGATTACTGGCATCAGATGCAAGCACATGCTTCTGTTCCATTAATCTGAGAGAAGCTGAGAGACTGAAAAGGGAGCCACAAGGGCATTGCTGTGTTGGTCTAGTTACCACCTCAAAGAGGAGCAGGAGAGAGGGGGAGAGGAAGGATCTGGCAGATGGGCCAGCAGGGAGGCCTTACGGAAGCAAAGGGAGATGAGAAAACCACACAGAGAACCAGTTCCTGTAGCAGGAGCCTGGTTCCTTTCAGCTGTTACAAAACAGTGCCTGGAGGAGGCGTGTGTGCGCACACACACACACACACACACACACACACACACACCCAACTGAGAGAGGCAGAGCTTCTCCGTCAGGTTTTGGCAATCAGTCTGACACCCCTCGGTGAGCATTGTTGCTCAGGGTGTACAGTAACCCACGTAACATAAATCTGTCTTTCAAGGTAACAGCCTAAATGGGAGGCTGCAGCATGGTAATGAAGATGTGAACAGCTGAAACGCTATGTCAGATGGCAGTGGTGACATCCGAAAGCCATAATTTGCAGCTCAGCATATTTTTGTTCCAGGTACCAGAGCCTGCACAAATGCTCACCAACTTGTCTCTCTCCCAAGCAGCATCTCCGCTCGGCTTGGCCGGGGGCCAGTTGATCTTTGCCTAGCCAAAAGGTTTCTGCTATAGAAAGCTCGGGAAGCCTCTCCTTTGCCATCCGATGGGGTGGGGAAAGCAGAGGAACTTTAAACACACACCTTACTCCTGAGGTGCAGGTCCATTTCCCCTCACTGCAATCTAGGTGTCCTGGAAAAACATTTTGAAGGGTAGCTGGGAAGGGCCAAAATAACGTTAGCCAAGTCGAGGCCTAGAGGCAGCTGGAAATGAAAGGTAATACTTTATAGAGACAGAAGTGCCTGACTCAGTTCTTCAGCTGCGACTCTCCCTTCTTTTAATCTGTGACTGCTCCATCCTTCCTTTCTCTTCTCCCCCTTCTCTCCTCCTCCTCATTGCTACCTTCCTAGAACCTCAACAATGCAGACAAGCAATTTGTTGAAGTGCAGGCCTTCAACTTGAAGGCTACACTTCCAGTTCTACCTAGTTACCTGGCAGTTGGATGTTATCAGTGCACGAGCAAAGGTTTGCAAATGCAAAGGAAGAGGGGCTTCATGGAGCCAGCAGGGTGATGCTTAACCTCAGGGAAGCTGAGAAATTCAGTGTTCTGGACAGAGCGGCCCTTCTCACCACACTAACCCTCCCTGCTGCGTGCCGTGTGCATCTGTTGACCCGTTGCTGCTCCGAATGCCTTCCTGCCAGGCTCCACAGAGTGGGCGGATAGGATAAAGTGACTATGAACATCGGGAGTCTTAGTTCCTGGCCTGGGGCCCTGAAAGCCCTGGCTGCAAACCAGTTTAAGCTGTCACCACAACACCCCTTTGGTGGCTCTGGGACCCTTTCACATACTAAGAGGGTTTGCCTTTGGGAAATAGGACAAGTTAACTTGAGCTTCACTCCCAGGTTTGGAGCCTGATTGGGGCACTTCATGTGTGCATCAGAAGGCTGCTCTATCCCCACAGCAGGGATACCTGTGAGAGCCGGTGTGGAGAGAACTGGGCTCCCACTGGAGCTGGTCTGAAGCAACCGGTGTAAGCAGGAGCAAGGGAAGCACGCTCTGGGCCCAGCATCCTGCCCACCCCTAAGAAGCCTGGCAAGGCTGGGGCTGCTTTGCAGAGGTTGTCTGAGTCTGAACCCTTAGGATCCCAGACATTTTCCCACAAAAAACAGCACTCTCTTCATCAGCTGTACAAGGCGGATCACTTAGGAACTGGGGGATGAGTTTGGTTTTTACTGCTTATTATAAACATTTCAGTTTTTTTCCAGATTTACATTGTTGGGGGGGGGGGTAATCATTTATATACAGGGAAATTACCTTTTTAAAAGTACATTTCCATCAGTTTCAACAAGTGCATACAATCATGTTGCTAGCACCACAATCAAGATAGAAAACATTTCCATCATCCCCCAAAGTTCCCTCAGGCCCCTTTACAGTCAGTCCTGCTGGCTCAGCCTCTGGCAACCACTGATCTAGTTTCTATCCCATAGTTTTGCCTTTTCCAGAATGTCTTATAGTTGGAATGACACAGCATGTAGCCTTTTGGATCTGACTTCTTTCACTTAGCTTGAGTCACTTCAGACATATGCATGTTGTTGCACATATCTGTAGCTTGTTCCTTTTTTATTAATGTATGACTGTACCAGTTTATTTATCCATTAGCCACTTGAAGGACATTTGGGTTAGTCCCGTTTTTTTGATGATTATTAGTAAAGTTGCCATAAACATTCAAATGCAGATTTTTGTGTGACTATGAGTTTCATTTCTCTGTGGTAAGTATCTAAGGATGAGATTGTTGGGTCATCTAGGACGTGAATATTTGACATTATAAGAAGCTGCCACATTGCTTTACTAAATGACTGTCCTATGTTATTCCCACCAACAATGCATGAGAGTTCCAGTTGTTCCATGTTCAGATCAGCCCTCGCTATTGTCAGGTTTTGTTTTAGCCATTACGATAAATATGTAGTTGTATCTCATTGTGGATTTAGTTTGCATGTCTATAATGATTTATGATGCTGAACATCTTTTTGTGTGCTTATTTGCCATCCATATAGCTTCTCTGATGATATGTCTATTAAAATTTTGCCCATAATTTATAAGGTTGTTTGTTTTCTTACAATTGAATATAGAAATCTATATTCTGCATATAAGCCATTTATTAGATGTGGGCTTTACAAATATTTTCTCCCAGTTTGTTGTTTTATTTATTTATTTTTATTTTTTATAGCACTCCCTTCCAAGGGCAAAAGTTTTCAACTTTTATAAAGTCTAACTTATCAATTGGATTGTGTTTTTGGTTTTGGTATCTAAAAACTCATTGCTTAACCCAAGGTCACAAAGATTTTTCTCTAACGTTTCCTTCAAAGTTTTATAGATGTATGGGTCAACGTTACTGTTGTTGTTGTTGTTATATAAGGGACTAATTCTTCCAGCGCCATTCATTAAAAATCTGTCCCTTTTCTATTGGAATACTTATGCACTTTTATTGAAAATGTACGTGTGGTTCTATTTTTAGACTCAGCTCTCCATTCTGTTCAGTTGATCTATGTGTTTGGCTATTCTAGTTTCCATATACATTTTAGAATTAGCTTTCTTATTTTTACCAAAAAAATATTGCTAGGATTTTACTTGAGATTGCATTGACTCTATAGATCAATTTAGGAAAAATTATAATCTTAACAATATTGAAAATTTCCATTCATAAACAGTATATCGCTTCATTTACTTAGATTTTATTTGATATTTATCAAAGTTTTGTAATTTTCAGAATACAGATCTTGCATAAATTTTACTAGATTTTAACCTAAGTGCTTAGGGTGCTGGGTACTCTACCCTCACTTTTTAGCCTTCCTTATGTGCCTGTGCTTCAAGGTGTATCTTTTTCAATGCTTTTGTCCCTTATCCAATAAGAGACAGCTTTTACTTATTACTTAGAGTTTGCTACCCTGATGGTAGAAGGTGGGAAGGGGGTAGAAGGAGAAGAGGCTGGAAATAAGTGTCACTTATGTTTGTGGATCCCTGAGTTCTATGCTCTCACGCTAGCCCAGCTCATTTTAGGCAATTCATTAAAATTTTAGCCGAATTCTTCTTATCCATGAGAATAGCATGTGACATCATTTCCTCCCATTTTCTGCCATAGATGAACCAGTGTTTATTCTCATATTTTTTTTAGGAGAAACCCATTTTTCTTTAAATTTTAGGCTTTTTGGCTGCTGTGCAACCTCAGCTCTCCATGGTTCAAGAAAAGTTTTAATTTTGCACTTTTTCCAGATTTTCCTTCTTGTTGCTCTTTCCAGCCATCTACTGTTTAGGCACCACATTTATCAGACCTAGAATTTGTAGTACAGTCTGCTCTGTGGCAATGCCTGTTTCTTTAATATAAATTGGATCCAAGTGATCAGTGAGGAGAGGATGAGGTCAGTATAATCAGAAGTCATGTTGGTTCTTATGCAGTTTCCCATAGCATATTAACACTTTGAAGCAATCTGAGGTAAGCTTTCTCAAAATTTAAACCTCACAAATGTTTGCCACTTCAGGGGGAAAAAACTGAAAGTCTACAGCCTTGATTTTTCTGTGATACATGTATTGTCCGGTTTAGTGGTTTCCAGTGCCCTATGTTTCCACTTTCTTAAGCTATTCTAAGAAAACTGAGAGTGAAGATAAAGTTGCAACAGTATTATGCTCTGTGTTAAAACAATGAATTGATGAAGAAGGCTATGCCCAAAATCTAAATTTTAATATTAACAAAAATGTCTATCAGAAATGAATGCCCTCTAAGACATATACTTCAAAAGAGGTAATATGAACCTCAGGCTTCATTTGCCTGTACATTTACCTATGCCACTATTTTTATTAGGATTGTTATTGATTTTTATTAATATTCTGCTTTCAAACTTTCATAGATTTGAGTGATCTGACCCAATCCTATTTTCCCCATAAGTGTTGTTATTTTTGGTGCATGTTTTGCAGAATAGAAATTTTTAAGAATGCAAGAATGGTAATACAGCAAAAAAATGCGTGTAATATGTATTTTTTTTCTGATCATGAAAGCAATACATGCTCATTACTGAAAAATTGAAAACTACAGAAAAAGGAAAGGAAAACTATTCAATAATCAATAATTATCTCATTCATAGATAATTTTCATTTACGTATACTTATTTTAAGCACAATTGGAATCAAGATGCCGCATTTTTCAGTTTTGGGTTTTTTTTTAAATCCTCACCAAGGGTATTTTTTTTTTTTTTTGGTGTTGTTTTTGTGTTTTATTTTTAGAGAGAGAGAGAAAGAGAGAGACATTTTGATGTGAGAAACCTTGATCAGTTGCCTCCCATATGCACCCCAACCAGGGATTGAACTCGCAACCTACGTGTATGCCCTGACCAGGAATCAAATCGCAAACTTTTGGTGTACAGACAATGCTCCAAAATGCCACATTTTTCAAAACTGAAAAATGCAAACCATTTTTAAAAAGTAATTTCTGCACCAATGAGGGAGAGAATACATGTAGAAAAACTTAGCACACATACAAACTTAACACACACGCACTCACACATACATACCAAAAAATAACTTTCCCATCTGAAGGAAGTAACTCTTTATGGCAGAGAATGGGCACATTCATGCTTCCATCCAAATGAAGTTAAAACAGATGGAATCTATTTCATGATCATTTTTAAGCACTTTTCAGTTCTTCGACTTTGATGCTCTTGAGATTTGTGGAACTTTAAATTTTAAAAGGCATTTTTCTGAATCAAGGGCATAAAAATGTATGATTCATCCAGAATCAATTAAAAGTTTTTTTGGCATGTTTACTATGGGAAGCAATCCATACTGCAGTCTCCAATACAAATTGTGTGTTAACAATGACCATCTTGCAAAATCGTCTTGAGGGATGATCTACAATACTCTCTACTCTCCAGTCTTCTCCTTGGGGATTCTGCAAAGGACCAGGAGAAAGGAAAAGGAAAATTCATCTGAGGCAATTCACCAGGAATATGATGTGTGGAACACCTAATGTTCCACACACTCATATAGGCCTTTGAAAAAATATATATATATTTTGCCTACAGGCAAAGACCCCCCTTCCCTCTTTCCTCCCCATCAAAGAGAGAAGTCTCACAAAACAGAAGCAAATACTCTGGAAATACTCTGGTCTCCAGATGAAGGTTAGTGATAGTTTCCTTTCTTGATGGAAAAATAACCTTTACTCAATATGCTCACGTGGATGGACAGGCACAGGCACACACACAGTAATTACTAGAAAAAGTAAAGCTGTTACTGAGCATAGAAACAAACCAACAAACCGACCACTAACCAGTAGGTCTAAGGGCAATGCTGTTCTAGATCAGTGCATACAACCACTAGGCTTGGAGAGTCTATTTTTGATTGCCTTTCTAATTTACTTTGATTTGCTAGAACTAATTTGCAATAGTAACTGGCAGTCAGACCCTGGAAAGGGTGCTTCTAACTTTAAAACTCAATTTTAATTCATTTCAACAAATGCTTATTGAGCTCTTTCTAAGTGCCAGGTAATATGTTAGGGCCTAGGGATAGAGATGTGGACAAGAAGCATGGTGGCCCTGCCCACAGTCTATCAAAATGTCAGAATGACAATTATCCACTGACTTCCCTCACAGTATATCAACTCCAAAATCCTTCCTGGGATCCCAACCCATGCCCTCCAATCAGCCAATCACTCTGGGCTACCTCATAGGCCCAAGGTTCACATGCCTGTATATGGTAGTGGCAGGATTAGCAGAAAGATAAGAGCTGCTGAGCCAGCAATGTCAGTGCTGATCGTGCCACAGCATCTAGGGCTCAGCAGCATCAGTGGCCTCACCAGGCAAGCTCTGCAGCATAATTGGGGATATTGTTCCTGATTTGCAGGCCCTGCAGAGCCTCAGCAAAACATTGTGTGTTAACCATCACAGCTTTACTACATTGCTTTTCTGCTTAAATCTGCTGGAATCTGTTTCTGTTGCATGCAATTCAGAATCCTGACTGAATATATATGACTGGACATCTGCCCCCTGAGAACCTTCTGTCCCATTTCAAATCACATGTAGAAAAACACTTTGGGAATAATTGGATTATGTTCTGCATGGCTCTGACATATTTTATCAAATTAAGAAAGTCCTCTTAACCAGTATTTCTCAGCTGCAGTACTGGTACATAAGGTACCATCATCAGCTGTACTTGGTCCCTCTGTAAGTCTGTTACAAATAAAGAACTGATGTTTAAGGATTAGAATCAATTTTATGCCACCATCATTCCTCACTTGCATTCATGTATGCTTCTTGAGTTGAAACTAGGGTGCTGGAAGTTTTCTCATATAGTTTATTCTATTTGAGCTGCACTTGACAAGTGTCTTAGGTGTAGGTGACATCTGCACTAAATTATAGTTTCTCCCACATGTTGGGCAGAGCCCACTTGCACACACTGAGCAAATACCATTTCAAGGAGGCCTACATTTGCAGAACTGGGTTCATTCAGGACACACATGCTCCTTGCAGGTGCCCACAACCAGCTTTGGCAGCCATGGTGTCAACCCATCCATCAGCAGCCTTTCCTATTAGGTTACAGAACATATATCACGGGGGCCCAATTTAACTCGAGGACAAGGAAATGTTTTAAATTCTAGAGATGCTCCGAGCCACATGAGACCGGTCGCGCTGTGTAACCTTTCTTTACTATTTCTATGCGAGCTCTACGCACAGCTGTTGCAAGGTACGGCATTGTACTTTGCACAGACTATAGCACCTGTTGTAGGCAATTTGAAATAAAAACAAGTTGGTGGGGAACATGATAAGATATCTGAGAGCACATTTCATTCACTCAGAATACTCCCGCAGACTATTCCATTTCAGTAAACTCTGCAACCATTCTTCTTTGTCATTATTTGCCAAGAGAGTGGAGAAAAAAAATAACACATCTCTTTTTATAGAAAACAAATCGGTGCTCTGCTGGTCCAGGGGCTACACACACAGGCTTCCTTTGCTTACATGCCCGCAGCCTTTCTCCCCTCTCTTGTTTATGCTAGTATTTCCTCCACCCTTTCAATTTGTCACAGCTGCCTTTCCCAAAAGGGCTTTCATTTCCTCTTGTTTCTCTGTTCTTCACTCTCGCGCCCCTTGCTTTTTATGAGAGCACATTGAGGGCCTGGCAGACTAGGGAAGGGAAACAAATGAATGCCTGGGCCCTTCAGGGGTGGACATGTCTGGCTCCATGGGCAGAAGGGCTTGGCATCAGTGTCCACCTATGTAACCCTGAGGTGGTCTGCTCTGGAGCTCACCCATGTCCCCTACCACCGCCTCAAAATTGTGTCCTTGACCATGACATTGCTTTGAGAAAGAGCTTGGAGGTTAGCGATATCTACCAGGATTGGAAAGAGAGGTTTGGAGAGTTCTCTGTACTGTTGACCCCACTAGTCTCCCTGATTCACTCCTTGAGGCTCAGACTGCCTTTTGATCTTTTTGTTTCTGTTCTAAAAATGAGAGTATTAATGCTTCAATTCTTTATCAGCTAATGTTGTTTTGATAGCCTGTTAGGAGGCTGGAATGTAGGGGCATAAAAAACTTGTAGTAGGACACAGAAGAGATGTGAGATGAGCAGACTGTGTCTAACGAAACATGGTCCAGTAAATGGGTGGGTGGTCTGCTAGAGAAAAAAAGGAACTGGGTTTAGAGCTAGATTTACCTACGTGCAAGTCCCCGCAAATCTACTTGATAAGTCTATGGTCTTGGGGAAGTCACTCTGTTTCTTTGCACTTCAGTTTTCTCATCCTTAGAATGTGGATCACAGCAGCTTCTGTGCAGGTTTAGTGCATGGATTTAAATAGAGAATGTGCATAAAGTCTGGGTGTAGTGCCTGACTATTAATAGCTGCTCCATAAGTTCCAGCAAATATTTTCAATACATGGAATACCAATGCCAGAATTGATTCTAGCGGTAATTTCTCACCTCCTTGAGCACCAATGTGCCAATTGTTAAGGTATCTATTGATACACCTTCATCTTAACCCCATAATCAATTTAGCCAGCTTTGGGGTCTGCAATGAGCAGCATTATTCCTGGGGATCTGTGACATCATCACCACAGATGCCACAGTGACATCAGTCAACAAAAAATGCAGACAGGCAAAGATGCGAAGGCAGAAAGAGGGCCTTTGGGACCTTACCTCCACTAATCCCCTATCTCAGGGGACCACGACAGGCAGTGGCAGTCCCTTCTCTCTGCTGGTTGCCTGCTATAATTTCTGTTTTATGCATAAAGCGGTGGGTCTCTGTGTGCCTGAGGGAGACAACTTCCTCCCCACCTGAACTTTTGTTCACCTTCTCCAGGTGCACAGTTGCCACTTGCCTTGATGGAGCTTCCAGTATGCGAGAGAGGAGAAAGGGCAGCTAGAGAGGGGTCTGCCCCAGGTGCAGAGAGAGGCGCCTGCCCTGAATGCTGGGTCCAAGGTCGCATCCTTGAAACAACCAGGAGCTGCGAGTGGGACCAAGCAAAGAGAAAAGACATATTTTACAACTTCACCAGCCGGTGCCTCTAGAAGCCTCATTATGCCCAAGTGTCTGGTAAATAGAAAGGGCCTACTAATGTGACTTGCAGGGTTAGTGTGGAAACATAAACCTGCAAAAACCCCTGTAAAGTTACAAAGAAAAATTACCCTAAAAAAAGATGATTAGTATTCCCTGTTAAATAATTTCAGTTGAGAGGGTTCAATCTCTCTTTTTTCATTTTTTTACAGCTTTATTTACATAGAATTGAGGCACACTAAATTGCACATATTTAAAGTGTAGGCCTGATGAGATTTGACACATGTACACACTTGTGAAACTTTCATCGTCATCAAGATTGTCAATGTAGCCGCCACCCCCAAACGCTTCCTTGTCCTCCATTGTCCTTCCACTTATCACCCCTGGACAGCCACAATATATTTTTTGTTATAATAGGTCACTTTTACAAAATTCTACAAAAATGGTTTTATCAAATGACTCCCATAAGGAACACAAATCCTAGCAGACTCTGTCAGTAGAGTCCTCACAGCCTGTCTCCTACGCCGCTGCTGGCTGAGCTCCGGGTTTGCTCAGGTCCATGTCTCCCTCCACAATTTGATAAAGACCAGTTACGGTGGGCCTTCTCCTTGCCATGCCTGCTGTAGACAGGTTCAGGGCAATGAAATGCCCAAGGAAACCTGTTCCAGGGCTCCTGGAAAAAATTACTTGCTCCTAAGAAGAGACACTTTGCCCCCTTCTCCCATGGGATATTTCCATATGGGCATGGGATGCTTGGACCTCTGGCAACCATCTTGCTATCTTGAAGGGAGTTAACACAAAGACAACACCCTGAGAACAAAACAGAAAAGCGGAGGAACCTGCCTCCTCCAGGAGGTTGCTGAGCCATTAAATTGACCGGCCCTGAAATTTCCTTTTATGTAAGATGACAAATCCTCTTATTACTTAAAGACATTTTGAGTTGGGTTTCTGTAATTTGCAACAGCAAGCATTCCAATACATTAATATAAAACAGATTAAAATTGACAAATTATTATGAAATATTTTATAGGCTTTAATTTATAACTTTTATTTATTAGAAGTCAATCAAGAAGATAATGGAAAATCTTTGTGACACATAATTTAAAACAGGGAGTTAAGGATGTAGATTGAAGTCCTATCAGTCTAATTATTTTAGGACTTTGTTTTGATTGTATAATAGGGAGGAAAGTCTGATTCTTACAGATGAGTAGCTGCAGATAGTAACAGTTTTTGGGGGGGAGAAAACCAATGTTGGCTTTGCAAACTCAAAACACTTTTCAGTCATAGTGATAGCAGGAAAAGCTTTATTCTAACATCTGGGCTCACGCACACAAGGTTAGGTTGGTAGGCACATGCTAATGTGCTCATTGTTAAAAGTTTGTATATAATATATTATTTGTTTATAATAAAAAAATATGGTATTTTATATTTTTAAATAAAATATTTGCAAAATTCCCAAAAGATCTCCATAGAGTCTTGGTTTCCTCAGAACATACTTTGAAAATTTCTGTCCTAATTGTAAGTAAATTATGCTAATTATGTATAATTAATTTAAAATCCAGGTTTCAAATGAGGTAGACAAGATCCTTCCCTCTGGCTCTAACTTCAATTTCCAGGAGCTCAAAGCCAGACCTTGTATAATGCCACTCAGGTTTGGCAATAATACAAATACTCCATTAGCATAATAGAAGATGTGCTCCCAGGAGATTCCCAAAGGAAAAGGGCTGATTGTGAGACCAGACCACACACTTGGCCTCCTTTCTTTTACCTCCACCTCATTCCTGGTCCAAAGCATTCCCTACCCTCCATCTCCACCCTCAGCAGCAGAACCACACTGCGCAGAGACTGTCAATCCACAACGAGACCAGACAGGACAAAGCAGGAACTGGACAAGTAACTCTGGGGTTGCTAGGGCAATGAGTTGAGGACCAGAAAGAGAAGGAGATAGGGGGTTAACCCAGGGGACATTATCTTTGCCAGTTGTGCATTTGGCTTCATGATGGAATCCAAGACTAAGGACTCTGTCTGGGAAAAAGGTGAATAAAATGAAGAAAGACACTAATTTCCAATATCAATTGTGATCGTTTTAAAATATGTCCATGGATTCTCTGTTATCTCTCCCTTTAAAAGGTGAAACCTGATTCCCCTCCCCTTAATTGTGGGTTGTATTTAGTGACTTACTTCTAACAAATAGGATGTGGTGGAAGCAATGGTATAAGACATTTGGGATTAGGATATAAAAGGCATAGTGGCTTCCTTCCTCCTTGTTCTCTTTTTTGGATCACTCACTCCAGCAGAAGCTGGCCACCATGTCATGAGGATGTTCAAGTAGCTGTATGGGAGGCCCATGTGGTAAGGAACTTGTAAGAGTTGCACAAGTGTGTACATATGTCAAATCTCACATTTGAAAGTTGCTAACAGAGTAGATCTTAAATGTTCTCATCACAAGAAGAAAACAACTTATAACTATGAGAGGTGATGGGTATTAACTAGGTCTACTGTAGCAATCATTCTGCAATATATACATATTGTGTGTATCTAAAACTAATATAATGTTATATGCCAATTATATCTCAATAAAACACACCTGCAGTTGCCCAAAGGAATCTTATTGGCATGTTCCATGGTTTGTTTCTCCCAGAGTTCGCCTCCCTGGACCCAGAACAGTGATGGCTCTGCTGAATCTGAAAACTGGAGAAGCCATTTCTTCCTAGCCCAGGAGCAAACTCCACTTTCTTTACCAGCTTTAAAACTTCGAGAGCACCTCCCAGGACTCCTGAATGTGGTCTAGAGACCCCTATGTGTTTGGGGAGATCCAGATGGGACACTCAAATTAAAGGAAAGAATAGAGAGATGGGAGGAAAAGAAGAATAACCACTATTTTGCATAACTTTGCCCAACAGCTGTTAAGAAAATGAAATATGACCCTAATTGCGGCCATAGGACTCTATCTTCACCCACACAGAGGTCAATACATGCTTATTGGCAAGGACTTTTCTTTCTGCCTGTTTCTTCATTTCTCCTCATTATGTCTTTAAAAATAGTCTCTTCTCCTAGGAGAGAAATATGTGTCCTTAATTTAATTCTTACAATTCATATTTGATACATAGTTATCTGAAGATTGTATTTTATTCAAATAAGACATACCAGTCAGGTCTAGGTCAATAAAAAGGGATGCTGTGATTTATTAAGGGGAAATGTTTTTAGAGTGTGAAAGGATATCCCCCAGAAGGCAGCATGAAAGGAATCCCATAGGCCTAGGGCAGTTTAACTAAGGGTGCAAGACAGTCTCAAGTGAAATAGTATTTTCAAGTGTTATTGTTATCAGCAGCAGGAGGAAGAACGGGGGGGGGGGGGGGGGAGGGGGGCGGGGAAGAGGAGGGGAAAAGGAGAAGCAGCAGCAACTGCCAAGAGACAGCTGCTCAATCCAATAAAGCAATGATCTGTGTTAACTCTAATTGTTGTATTTGCAAAACAATTCATGTAAAATCTGTAGACATTTCCCCCCTCTTTCTAACACAATAAAGGAGTCATTTCATGGAAACCTAGAAGATGTGGCCAAAAACAATGCATCTTTAACTTTGAAAACAAAATCGTGAATCCTTGAAAGACTTATCTGAAACCAAAGGCAGTTGCCATTCTATGTTGATAATCTCTGCTATTCATTATCATGTTCAGCCCATCATTTATATGCAGATGACACTATCATTTACGGTGGTAGATTACGCTGGGAGAAAGCTTAATATTATCTTCAGGCTGATTTAAATGAGCTTTAAGATCATCTGGCACAATCTAAATTACTCTTAAATATTAATGAAACAAAGATCATGGTATTTGGCTCAAAACAAAAAGTTGGGAGAACTGAAAAACTAGCATGCAGCATGACCTTGGAAAGTGTAGGCAAATGGCAAATGTTTAAGATTTGGGGACATATTCTGTTTTCAGCTGTGACTTGTAATATAACTGATAGCAATAAAGGATAGAAAACTCTCAACTCCTTGTTCAAGTACATATAATTCTTTTTTTAAAAAAGAAAAATAAGATTGTTCTCCATCTCTCCAATGTTGCAATTATGTGCCCTGGGTTTTGTTGGTTTTATTTATTTGAATTCGGCTCAGCATTTGTTAGCCAAGTTAAAAATGCTTTCTCCTCTCTATCTGGACAGATTTGCCTTGAATTATACATCTCATAAACATTACCTTCTGTCGTCTTTTAAACAATTGGCTAAAAATTAGAAGACTCTCAACATTTTGTTGGCATAATAGCTTCCCTTACACTCTAGTCCCCAACATCAGATCACTTAACCCTTCTTTGTCAGTCATCCACATTTTCTCGGCAAAAATTTAGTGAATGGAGAGAAATAGCCACAGCTGAATGAAGCCATCCCTTGAGAGCCCATAGTACTCGAGCTCCATGCATGTGAGCATGTGTGAATGTGTGCACATGCAGGTACTTAAGTGGGAAAATGTCTTAAATTATGTGTATGACCTTTATGGACCCCTTTATTCACAAAGGTTTCGCTAAATGGATGAGAAATCCCTTAGGTGCCAATTCAAGGTATGATGGGGCTCATGGGATGCCATAGTTGAAGCAATAACATGGCCATTTGCTTGGCTGGTTTTTCTGGGAGGCTGTAGATGGGTCCCAGGCCTGGCCCACAGAGACAGCTCAGCCCCTAGCCAGTGATTGAACAGAGTCATCTTCAAGGTAGGAAGGGAGTACTCAGGACAAAAATGATAGGAGTGTTCTTGGGGCAGACATCCATCTTTATTGTTGTTGTTGTTGCTGATAGTCTCCTTTACTACAACTTGCCTGATTCTTGAAAACATGTCGTCATCAGTGTAGCTGAGATTCATCTCTATGGCATTACACCTGTTAGCAGCCACTGCTGCCTTTTGGGAGCAGAGATTTCATTTCCCAGGCACCTCCTGAAGGCATTGTCTCTTAGACCGTGTGCATACATGTGTCTCAAAGCTCATGCTTACTCTCTATACTGCCTTTCACTTGATGCCATTCCTCCATCTCAGCGTTTTTTTTATATCTTTTATTGATTCAGAGAGAGAAAAGGAGATGGAGAAAGACAGTGGAAACATCAATGATAGAATCCTCATTGATCGGCTGCCTCCTGCACACCCCCACCTGGGGATCGAGCCCACAACCAGGGCATGGGCCCTGACTGGGAATTGAACTGTGATCCCCTGGATCCTAGGTTGATGCTCAACCGCTGAGCCATGCCTGGTTGGGCCTCCATCTCAGCTCTTCTAGAAAGAAGTTGAACCAGAGGAGGGTTGGGTATGTGGATAGGTGGATGAATGGATGGATAGATGGTGACTACATAGAGCAAGAAATTAGGGATGTGTTTTGTTGCTGGCTCAACAGGCCTCCTCTCCATATCTTTAAAGAAAAAAAAAAAAAGAGAGAATGAAGAGAGAAAGAACAGCCTGGGAAAGTCACGGGGATGATATAGTCATCTCTCTGATGGTGTGGTAGCATGAAGATCTTCACATGCACTAAAGATGGGTGGGAAACCCACTCACCTACTGGCAGGCCATGTGTCAGTGACTATTTTGAATTTTATTTTTCAAGGCTCGGCTAAATTTAAATTTAAATTAATTAAAATAAAATTTCAAATGTAGTGCCTCCAGTCATACTGGCTGCATATCAAGTGCTCAGTAGCCACACGTAGACGGTGCAGAATTAGAGAGCCTTTCCAACACCTCAGAGAGGTGCACTGCACAGCTCTGCTCAAAACTGCAAACCTCTTGAAGGCAGAAACCAGATGGAATCCATCTTTGTTCCTAGTTCCTAGCAGGTGATCACGCAGAAATAAATGAGTTACATTGCTGAACAAAGGAATGAATGGTCTAAGTATCATCTATTCTGAAGGAGCTTGTCTTGCTGGGTTGTGACTAATTGTTACCCCAGTGGTTCTTTAGCTCACTGAGGTGGCAATGTCTGTGGTCACAGTCACTGCCTCCACCTCCCCTTCAAGCTCCTCCTTTGCCCCTTTTGCTACAGGAACCTGTCTTTTCCCAGCCTTGCTTAAAACCTCTCAAGCCCTCATGACCTTCTGCACATGAACTAGGCACTGGGTCCGTGTTTGCTCCATTCGTCAGGAAGTGTAGACACAGGAATTGTGTCAGTGTGGACAGAAGCTGCCCACACACCAGCCAGATGTGGCAACATTCCAGTTCGGCCTGTCAGGAGCCAGAGGTCCCACGGGGCAGGGCTCCCCCCCATAAGCCTGGAATCTGCCCCATTGTCACTGAAGCCTCAGGCGCTCTCCCGCCTCTCAGGGTAAAAGAGTGCACTTGGAATACAATCTGCCTGAAAGTAAAGGTCCCGTGTTCCAGGAAAGCTTCTGCAGAGCACCCTGAAGCTCCTTTGCTGTCGGAAGGCAGGCTGTGCGTGGTGGCCTGGGTGAATGCTGCCCCTTCAGGCCTGTGTTCCAGGAAGGGACTCTGTTCCCACCCCTGGAGAAGTCCACCTTCTCTTGCTTGAATGGCTTCCTGATTATGTTTAGTGCCTGTCTCCCCTTCCATTAGAATATAAACATCATATTTTTGTCATCAGTTTTATCTACTGATAGATCCCCAATGCCTAGAACTCATGATACCTAACAAATGAAGAAAGGTCATTTGTTATAGTTATTAATAGAGTCACATAACCTCAAAGAGCCTTGTTGTTTTGCCTTTTGCATAGGCTCTTCCAGCCTTTCTACCTTTTTTAGCTTATCATTCTAACTTTTTTCTTTCCTGGAGTGGTGGTGTTTGTTTACTATGCAAGTGTTAGCAAATAGCTTCTAATAACACGGTTTCTATACAATGTCCCTTCAGAGAGTTAGAAGTTCGGGGCTCCATCCAACAGTGTCCTTGGAGCTTGGACT
The DNA here is from genome assembly GCF_054644295.1 of Miniopterus natalensis. Lineage (NCBI taxonomy): Eukaryota > Metazoa > Chordata > Mammalia > Chiroptera > Miniopteridae > Miniopterus > Miniopterus natalensis. The sequence goes on from NC_142084.1 coordinate 43,973,718, forward strand.
GGAGCTTGGAGACAATTTTTTTATGGCAGGGTCTTCCAGAGTGTCAAGGTCACAGGCCAGAGCTAGAGAAGCAAGAGCTGGGTTGTCATGGCCAGGTGAACAGGAAGAGAAGGTCTACAAAGGAGCCAAGCTCAAGAACCAGGAGCCGCAGGGAGCTGGTGGACAGGGAGGGGTAGCTGCAGGCAGATGAAACCTCCAGGGTCCTGGGGCCCTGAGAGCTGAGTCACAGGCTGGATAGAATAGTTATATTCCAGAGGAACATTTGAGTGTAGCATTGGTTTGCCTTGGACCCTATCCAAAAAGGGAGAAGTTACTGCCAAATGGACCCCGTAATGAGGTTAGTGTGTGTGTGTTTTTTAATCAATAATATAGTGGGACGGGGGAGGAGGGAGGGAGCGTGAGGCACTGGTGGAAGGGGAGGTTTCACTGTCACCGAGAAGGAGCTCATCTCACTGCACACTGAAAGGACCCGACTGGAACACAGCCAGGGTAGCCGCAGTCCAGAGCTTTGAAGTCGACCGTTCGTAGAGTTTCTCCTTTTTCTTCCTGTTTTTATTTTTTTTAATTTTTTGTTCATGTGTATGTGTGTGTTGATGGGTTTGTTTGTTTTTTTCTTGATGTATTTTCTTTTTGATTTCCTTTATTTTTGAAGTCAACTTCCCTTTGAAAATCCCAGCTTGTCTGGCTGGTGTGAAAGGGAACAAGAGAAAGAGATTGTGGCTTTGTCAGTGTTGGACCCAAGGTCCTCTGGGGCCACGCATGGTGAGGACAGGGCCTCCCTCAGGGAGCCAGTCCCAAGGATGGAAAATACCAGGCTCTATTCACAGAAGAACTTCCTGTCACTAGGAGATCCTTCTGCAGGGCTTCCATCTGCCCATACCTCGGAGAGCTTGTGTCCTTCCAAAAATGCAGGCAGTTCCCTGGGACTAAGCCCTGTTTTAAAATATAGGTTTTATTATTATTCAGATATGGTAGAACCAAGAGATCAGTAAACAACTGCCAATGAAAAGGCATTTTGTTATGCTCACACATCCCAAGAGGAGTGGCACATTTAACCACATGGCAGGGCACACGGGGAAGTACCAGGGTCAGTCACCAGGCAGAGAGAGAGAGGGGAAATGGTGGCAAGAGCCTTTATTGTGGTTTCCATGGAAAATAATCCATGAGGCAGGATAAGGAGGCATAGGATTCACTAGTTTGAATAATTTCAGTAGGCTTAAGGGCATAGGGGCTGCCCCTAGTTGCCTGGCACCTGGTCCTGGGGTATTAGGACATGTGGATAGTGGCCTGTAGTGTGAGAGCCCAACATAAGAGGTGGCTGGAGGTGTGGGCTCTGGATTGGTTGGTTTGTATATGAAAGGCATGCTTGTAGGCTGTTTGAATTGTTTGCTATCTCTAGGAATTAGCTAGCCCTGCAAGGGGCAGTCACTCTGAGTCAGCAAGACCCCAAAATGTCAAAGCATCAAAAATACAGAATAAAAAGACAAGATGAATACAGTCCTGGAGGCAGCTAGTGCAGGGAGAGGGGCACTGGCCTTGGAGTCGGAAGCCATGAGCATGGCATTTAATCCCTCATTCTTTCTCTCCAAAATGAAGCAGCTGGAGATGAGCACAGGACCCCCTGCATCATGAATATTCTATTATCTTAAGCTCAACCAAATCTGACCTAGAAAGAAGGGGATGAGGGAAGGAGACCAGGTGGAAAGCCAGGGGAACCCATTCTTGCATGGGCTGGAGAATAAAAGAGATGGACAGAAAAGTCAGGATTTGGGTTACTGAGGAAGAAACAACATAAGGAATAAAGTAGAAGGTTGGTGAGGCAAGGTATTCCAGGCGCCACATCTCCCACATCAGTCCCTTTCACTCCACCTCTTTTACATAACCTGCCAGGCCAAGCCCAGGCAGACAGTCAGGATGAGAGGGAAAGGAAAAGACAGGAGTTAAGAATCTTTGCCCACACAAAAACCCAAAGTGCTTGGAAACTCATAGGACTAATTCTCACTAATATGAGAGTGACTGAATATATATTTCCTTCCAGAAGTACTTTCATTTAGAAAGATGACACCAAGAAAGAGAGAGAGGGATCATAAGAAAAAGCCAATGCCTACCCTAGCAATATTTCCTAGTCCCAAGCATCATTCCTTCAAAAAAGTCAGTTGATGATTACATAATACTGGAAAGTGCTGCATACTTTCTTTCTTGGAGGTTCACCAATTAACAGCACCTGAACAACTCACAGAGGACTTGGGGTAAGAGGACCTGTTTAACCTTGTTTAACCCAATGTTTCCCAAATGATATCATCATGAAACCCTCTCCCTTCTCCAAGTAAAAACTATTACCACCCCAAGCTCTATATCTTGAACTAAAGCAATGTATCTTTCACAGTGAGATGTAAGGTACCTTCAGGTAAACGAGGAAGATCATCTCCATCTGGGTACCCCCCCCCACAAACACACAGATTCATTGACCCAGGCAGAGCTACTACTACAGAGATTCATACTTTAGGAGAACCCAGAACAGGGATAAGAGAGTCAAATCTGGTACAAGGCATCATGTAACATCAGAGAGGTACCAACTGTTGAGGCTGAAGTTAAACTGTGAGACCCAAGGACAGTGGCTGGATATAGGGGACAGGAACAGACATAGGACTAAGACCATGAGATAAATATTGACAGTCTGCTCACAGTCTGAAGTGAGTTTTATTGTGCCAGTCCCATGGGCAGCATCCTGAATGGCCTTGAAGACTGGTGCCTCCCAAGGCAAATCATAAAGCTAGCCTCATATATAATCCCACATTTTGTTAGGTGCCCACAGACACCAAGAATAGTAATAAGGAACTGAGTAATGGCTGCTCTAACATCACTGTTCATAATAAAGGGCTACTATACTAATTCCAGCCATACAGAAAATTAAGCTCCCAGATACCAGGAGAGCTGGCTTGGTTGCATGGGCCAGAGCCACACTGTTAATTAGAGTAAGATACTATCGTCCTGGATGAAATAACCCTGTGTGGACCCATTATCCCTGCCAGATTTGCAAGGAAGGAGGGATTGTCTAACTGGCCAGTAAAGATCAGATTGTATCTGATGCAGAATTGGGGTAGCAGGGACCTATCAGGATGAGAAAATGAGTCATCATGTGCTCATGGGGTAATCACCATCCCAGAGAAAGTGCATGAATGGGTTCCACAGATTTTCTGATAACAGGGACTAACACTTATTGACTGCCCACACTGTGACAAGCATTGGGTTTAGCACTTTACCTGGATTATCTCATTTAATCCTCATGGCAGCTCCACAAAGCTTAAGAAGGTTAAGTAGTTTGCCCCAGGTCAGGGTAGCTGTAAGGGGTGGAAATTGCCGTTAGTTCTGGCCATGAATCTCCAGAGCCCACATGCAAACACTGGGTTCTTTCTGTCCCCTCATTAGGTCCACTGATGTTCTCCTTATCTCAGGACATTCGCCATGTCCTCCCTGACTTCCACAGGGAGCATCCTCTCCCTAGGACACGAGCCCATCTCTCTTTGCTGCCAGTGATGCCCCTGAACCAGTACTTCCCAATGGGTCTAACGCCCAATGGGCATAAGTAGATTGATGCTCACCCCCCATTCCCCCACTGAGGGACTGTAAGATGGGACACGAGGCAGCTGGACACCTTGGGCTGGTGGTCCTGGGTACTAACTAGAAAGCTATGGACTCCAGGCTCCTAACCACCCTCTGTTCTCTGCTCTGTGATGCTCGTGCCAGAAGCTGCAAATATGTTTCTCCTTTGACAGATGACTCCCCAGGAGGTTCTAACTACAAAGGATGAGAAGGAGGTTGGAGGGCAAGGGGAGGGAGAGTGGACTTGCTCCTGCCTGTTTGCTGTTTGGTCAGCAGTGACCTAGCATTGGCTCTTCACCTCCGAAGCAGGAGTGGGTTCCGGTTTCTAGCTTTTTCCACCCTCCCAGAGTGTGTCTTACTGCCCCTCAGAAGGACCAGCAGCAGCCAGGTGGTGCCCCTCCCCAGACGTGGATTCCTAGCATCCTGGGCTCCTTCCTCCCAGCTTGTTGGCTACCAGCAGGTGCAGGTCAGCAGCCCTCAGAGGACTGGTCCCTGCTCTCTGGGACCCTCTTCTGAGCTCCAAGTCTGACAATCCCGGCTTCTTTTTCCCCCAGCCTAGAAGTGGCAGAGGCAATTCTTCCATCTGGGTTACCTATTTAACCAGTTAGTTCCCCGTATTCAACTCTGTCTGTCACAATAACTAAGGCAGTTTCTGATTTCCTGGACTGGCCCCTATTAACACACCTGGTTATCCGTGAGTGCCCCACAAACATCATTTTCTGTGTGTGTCACCGCAGGGGAAAGGTTTGGGAAGCACCGCCCCACCTCCAACACGAGCCTGGGAAAAGGGGCCAACAGACAATACAGAATTCATTCACGGATATACACACCCAACAAAATAATTCCAAAATCAGAGTTGAAGGGGTGCTTGTGAGTATTTAATTGTCCTAGATGCATGTCTGTGTCCTCCTGGGACTGGATGTGCAGGCCAACCAGACTGTCATGAGCTCTGAGTCCCCGGGCATCCCTGAATGGCAGGGGTGTCTTCTCTTTCCTGCTCCCAAATTAAGCTCTTATGACACAGGAAGTTTGAGGTTCAGCCTTCTTTAAATATTAAAGGCAAAATGTGCGATTTGCAGCCCTGTATTCAGTTTCTCTTCTGTTAATCAATCACCCAGCATTTATCGAGCAGCAGCAGGTGCTGCCCCAGAAAGATGTGACTTGCAGATGCTGGCGGAAGCTAAGCTCCCGATCTGCACGCGGCTCCCTCTGCAGCCCTGTGCTGCTCGCTAGGTGCTTTCATGGTTTCCCATTGTTGTTGGGCTATTTTTATCTTTCCCGTAGGAATCCAAATGTGAAGTACTGTCCCACTGTTAAAAACCCTTATCCTGGCAAAGCCATTATTATTTATTCGATATCTTCAAATGATTTTTATGGTTTGTTCCCACCTCAAAATAAAATGTAAAGGATTTCATCACTAAATACCTTATGTTGAATGGACAGAAGTAAATGAATCAGTGAGTGGAGAATATACAAAACCGGCAACTTGGAAAGCCAGGGCAGCCACACTCCCATGACCCAGACTCCTTCTCGAAGGAAGGCGCTGACATGCTTCTAAAAACAGGCTTGGCCGGAATTGGTTGGTTTTGTGCAGCAAAACTGGAGACCAGCATTTCAGATGGCCTGATTAGAAATTAATCATTTAGGGCAAAATGTGTCCGAGGAAAAGGCAACATAATAGTAATGCTACCACTAATAATAATAATACTTAGTAATTCTCCAGCGTAGCTCGAAGTTCCCTGCTCATATTAATCCCTTGTTATGGGCTGAACAGTGTCCTCCCAAAATTCACTTGTTGAGGCTTAACAGCTAGAACCTCAGAATGTAATTATTTGGAGATAGGCTTTCTTAAATGGAAACTTGAATTGGGGTGGTGAACACACAATACAGTGTACAGATGTGTTGCAGAATTGTGCACCCGAAACCTGTACAATTTTGTTAACCAGTGTTATCTTAATAAATTCAACAAAAAGGGAAAAAAAGAAGTAATCAAATTAAAATGAAGTCTTTAGGGTGTGCCCTAATCCAATCTGACTGGTGTTCCTATAGCGAGATGGGGAGGGGGCAGTCTTGCCACACAGAGGGACAACCATGTGAGCATAGTGAGAGGGGAGCCATCTGCAAGCCAAGGAGAGAGGTCTCAGGAAAAAACAATCATGCTTATGCTTTGGTCTCAGTCTTCCGGCCTCCAGAACTGTGAGAAGATAAATTTCTGTTGTTTAAACCACTCCGCCTGTGGTACTTTGTTATAGCAGCCCTAGCAGACTAATATACCCATGAACTTTCAAAAGACTCCCTAACATGAAGGAGAATTTACTCAGCTACAAACCCTTTCCCGATTTTTCAGTTGGGTGAAGTGCAGGCAGGAAAAGACTGGTGGACTTTGCCTGGGTCTCTCAATTCTCTCAATTCACCCCTGCACGAATGGGATTGAGTCCAACCTCACCCTTGCTCATTGGCCACAGCTCTGTTCTCCAACCCAAGTGATTGGGTGGGAAAATCAGCATTAAACAGATATTTTCAAAGAATAATCAACTCTAGATTGTCCATTATTAATGTGGCACAGAGCTTACACGGAAAATTAAAAAATACCCATATATTTCAAACCCCAATATTAGCCATTAATGTTAATGTGCTCAAACACTTCAGACTTCATCCACCCCTGCTGTTTTCCTCTGAGAGAAATCCTAGCAGTGTTATGAATTAATCTATTATCTTTAACTATTCATAAAATATCTTGGGGTTGGAAAAGCCCAAACTTCTCTTTGATAGAAACATTCTAAAGTGTATATCTATTTCTAGGGAAGAAGTGGAGCTTCCATATCCTCGACTTATTTTTTAATTGCAAATGTTAAATTAATATATTGTAAGATAAATCTGATGCAAAATGACTGGTACAGTCTTTCAAAGATTCTCTGTTTGAAAGATAGGATAATATATTTCCCTGGGTAAACCAACTAGAACCCACTGAACATTATCATAAAACTAGTGCTTGCCTCTTAGTACTATAGATGATGCTACAGATTATCCAGTCTTAGAGTTTTCTTTAACTATTTTTTTTTAAATCAGCAGAGCTCACTTTTCAAAAATAACCTTTTTGCAGAAGCATTATGTATAAAAGAACTAAAAGCTGAGCTTCTCTGGTTGAAGTGAACATGCCAGATCTTGAACCTTGCCCACTCACTCCTTCCTGCCCCTTGATTTTCCTGGGACCCTAGGACTCCAAGGAAATCACAGAGCTATTCCATTCTTTTCATTTTATAGACTGGGAAACTAAGGCCCAGATGGAGAACATTGACAGGCCAAGGTTGAGCATTTGAGAATGACATAGTCAGACCCAGAACCCAAGTCTCCTGATTCCTAGTCCATGAACTTGGCTTGCCTCACATTGTGTGGGTCATCCTGACTTTGCTTTCCTCTTTGACAAATTGGGTCCCAGGACAGATTTAACACATCGACCAGTTGCAGCTTTCACTGCCCAGAACACAACAGTGTGGTGAGACATAAATGTCAGCATCAGTTACATTAAGCAGTCTAAGTGCCCAGAATTTGTGGGCAGATTTCCAGACAGTAGGTCCCAAACCTGAAGGTAAGGTTTTTGCCTGATAAAATATTCCTATACTCTAACTTAATGGTTCTCCAACTTCAGTGTGTCTTTAGAATTACTGGGGTAGGAGTGTTAAAAATACAAATGCTAGAAATGCTGATCCAGTATGTTGAGGGTATGACCCCAGGATCTGTAAGAAGCAGTCCCAGACCCCACTTTGAGATACATGGCCTTAATTGTTCTTTTTTTTCCTTATTGATTTTAGAGAGAGAGGAAGGGAAAGGGAGAGAGAGAAATGTCAATGAGAGCTAAACATCAGTTGGCTGCCTCCTGCACACTCCCTATGGAGAACTGAACCCACAACCCTGGCATGTACCCTGACTGGAAATTGAACTGGTGACCTCTCAGTGCATGGGATGACACTCAACCAAGCCACACTGACCAGGGCTGCTCTTTATCTTTAAAGCCTTCCTCGAATAACTAAAGTTTGCTCAAATTTTAGAAACCACAAACCTTTAAACAACTTTTCAATCTGACAAGAGCATCATTCCTCCCTCCTCAGACTCAGAGCATTGCGCCCCCAGGAGGTATCTTGTTCTCACAGTGGCATCCTGGTGAATTCTGTAGTGACTGGACCCATCAGTTCAGGTGGTCTCAGTGGGAGAAGCAACATGAACAGACAGACACAAGGAACAAAACTGTTTTCCAGCAAATGGTTTCCATAGAAAATTATGCAAGCAATGAAGATATACAAAACAGTATTGTGTGTAACAACAACGAAAACTGCCTCTTAAGGGATAGCTCCCCTAAGTTTGAAATAGCACTAGTTTCCAAAGGTCACATGCTCAAATAGTATGGGGGTCCATCCAGGGAGCTGGAAAGCCAGGCAAAGGTTAAAAATCAAGGATAAAGATCAGATCTCGAACTGAGAAATCCCTGTGTTGAGTTGTGCCAAAACCAGATGTTTTTCCTGGTAATTATTACTATGATAATTTATTTAACTAGGAATAAAACAGGGCATGATTGTTTACTGCTGCCTGTTTCCCTAGACATGCAGAGAAATGAGAAGAAAAATCTCAGAGGTTTTACTCTTGGCTAAATGGAATAATTTTCTCAATTAACCAGAAATAAATATAGGAACAAAATAATTTGCCTTTACATTGTACACTAGTTGTAAATAGACTTCTTACACCTCCTTGCTTGGGAAAGTCAAGGTGGAGACAGGCTGCCCAGGAATTGAAAACATCTTGAGTTTGGTTTCCATCTGAAAAGGCACAGTCCTTAGAAACCTATGCACGTTGTCAGTCTTGGCATGAGACTTCCAAATGCTATTCTTGGTTTCTCTCCTCAGTACTGAACCCATTCCAAGGCCAAGAGATTGTGGGCTGCATTGTGGGAAAATGAAAGATGCTCGTGAGCACTTAAGGGGAAAGCTCACAGAGACTCAGGGGAGAGCAGAGAGCCAGAGGAGGTAGACAGCGGGGCTGGGGTTTTAGATGAATCCTTAATATGAACTATGAATTGATGGTGGTGGTGAACATTCTCGTGATCATGGCCAAGCACACCCTCGGGCAGGAAGCTATTCTACCATCACTGTGTCAGGCTGATGGAGCCCAGGAGGAGGGCACAGCAGCATGTGACACAATCACACACATCTCAAAGGAAAAACCTATTTGTAACTGTCAAATTTACACAGAATCAGCCAAAAGTTATGCAATGTAAACCACGTTGTAAAGAATAAGCTACAACCATGCTTCTTCAAAATTTTTTCCTCCTTAAAGATGGTTTTTAAAGAGAGAAACTGAACACTACTCTCCAAATAAAATTTTTTATCATTATAAATTTAAAAACATTCCCCACATCATAGTTATATCTCTTGATGCCCTCTCTCATTCTCTGTTACTGTGGCCTCTTCCTTGACCTCACCCAGAATTTCTGGAAGAGGCTGAACAGGAGACATTAGCCTCTCCAGGTTACAAGATGTGACTGAGTTCCTGACATGAGGGGACATTTCTGTTCAGGACCAAGGACAGTGGCTCGCCTTAGGATACTGCCAGGGCCCCTAATACCTTCCTCTCCCCATCCCCCACATTTTAGTCACATCACACTCCTAGTGGAGACATGTAGACAATATGGTTCAGATTAGAAACCAAAATAGGGTTGAATTACTATATAAGAAAAGGAGCTTTTTCCACCGAAGTCGTTTTTTTAATCAGTCAACAACCACATTCAAGTTCAGGGATAGGACCTGTAAAATTCAAAGTGTTTATTTACTACCTCGCTGGGTAGGTCTCCCCTACTGGCTTAGTTTGGAAGATAGCCATTGCAGATTTGGGGGGGGGGTGGTGGCTGAGGACCTTTGCTTGAGCCCCACAGCCACAATGGGTGCTCCTGGCTCCCCTAGGACCTCATCCCGCTGCTGGGCCAGCTCCACCCTGCCTTAGTGTGTCTCTGAGATTATCATGGCCTTTCCGAGAGGCTCAGTCTGAGGCATAAGAACCCAACACACAGTTCCATTGGCCAAATCTGGGCCCACTCATGTCTTGGAGCTATAGATTCAACCCTCAAGAAGCTATAAGTGGTGAGGAATTTGCTTCTTTTTGCACCTTTTGCAGTAAGGTCAGAGCACAGGCATCTCCTGGGATAATGTGCTTTTGCAAGATAGAGCAGAAGGTACAGAGGATATAAATATCCTACAATTCTGTGAAATACCTTTATTTATAGAGATGAAAGTTAGGAAGCAGGATTCATTGCTGCAATATGAAAGAAGTAGAAATTAATTAAAAATGAACATTTTAGTATGTTATCAAAGGGCTGGGGCTCCCTTTGAAGGTGCCCTTCACAAACGGAAAGAGGTCACAGCACGGAGAGATTCTTTTCCTGACTTAGTCATAGCATTTCTCTCTCTCTCTCTCTCTCTCTCTCTCTCTCTCTCTCTCACACACACACACACACACACACATACCTCAGTCTACTTAGGATACTGAGGTCAGAGGAGAAATATAAAAAATGGCAGATCCTAGCTAGCCCCAGCTGACCACAGGTATTTTTTCCATTTCAAGGGTAAAATGAAAGAGGAGGGCATTCGAATGAGTCTGGAACCTATGTACAACCAAACAAGGCATCCAGTGGCCAGGGGTCATGTTCTGGGTCTTGACAGGGTTAGACAAAGCCAACAGCAAATAGCCACTGCCCAGTAGTGTGCTGGGCAGACTGGTCCATTTGGAGATGCTAAGGGAGGGGAGAGACAGTCACGGCAGCCCGGGGAGCTACCCCAGCTGGCTGGCTGCAGCCTCGTGCCTGATCCTGTCCAGGGTTACCATTTGCTCCTTGGAAAGCCTCCCAGTGCAGAACAGAACATTTATTATGCACCTTTGATACCCGTGTTATAGCAATAAATAAATAAGAAAGGAGATAATAGGAAAGGAGCCAGTCAGGGACAACTGCGCATCAGGATCTTGCCACTTTAATAAAGAAAATATTAATTTGAACAATAAAGCTAAAGCCTATCTACAAACGAAGCCCATATTGCATGGCTATTTTAATCATCGACAATGAAAACTGGCCCATTGTTTTTTGCCACTGAAAAATTCTCCTCTGCGACACCTAATAGCTCTTAGATGTACTTCACATTCGCAGGCAACTTTATTCACTGGCCCCTTGAGTCTGTTCTGTTGGATGAATAATTTAGTCTCTCGGGTGGGTTGAAAATCATTGACTTTCATGTTCTTCCCCAACAGAAAACATCCCTCCCTTTTTCCTTATCCCCACCCCGCAGATCTTTCACATATCCCACATCTCTCTCTGCCACTTTGGTCCTCCTGCCTGAAAAGACTGCCCTCCAGCTAAACAAGACACTACACAGTCTGCTGGGGCGAAGTTGTCGGTTCTGTGCTTTTTCTGACACTTGCTAACTTGAGCAGGACCTTAGGGAAAAGCAGAAGGGAGAGGGGCCAGGAGTGGATATGCTCTGACTGTGTGGATCTCGGTTTGTTTAAACCCCTACTTCCACCTCTCGACGGGTCTGTCTACTCTTACCAAATCAACCATACTAAATGGAGTTGGAGTTTTAGCAATGCAATGCTTGCACCTAGGGTATCTTTCTGCACAATAAGTAATTCTGCTTTTGATTCCCTGGGTACTTGGTGCATAATGTTAGTTGGATTTCAATATTGTCATGAACAACTGTGGTCCTCCAGAAATGCTTCCCCGCCCAATGGATCTTGGTTGCCCCCACAGAAGAGAGCAATTTTCTCTCCTAGGAATTTCCTTCAAGCTCTTTCCTTAGGAACCCATCTTCTAGGGATGGGCTGAACCAAACCTAATCATCTGTTTCCCTTCCAAAGGAAGGTGTCTCCTTGGGGTGCCGAAGCCATCGATTGGGTTTATTTTACAGAGGGAAACCTCAGTCTCAGTCTCAGGTGGTTAGTTTCTTTTTCTCAGAAATGCAAAGCTATTTTCAGCCACCCAAGAAGTGTTACAAATATATACACACACACCCACACACATATATACACATTTAAAGTTTAAAACGCAGGTCAGGAGGGGACCTCTAACACCTCCTAACACAACCCAGTGATACTGCTGAGAGGAGACTACAGGGGAGCAAAAGTGATCTTCCCCTCAGACAAAGTCCTATTCTGACCCCTCACAAAATCCACCTCCCTAGAGCCCCAGGATTCCATGTGCACCTTTGCCTTTGCTGTCTGTCCCGCCAGCCCTTTCTCTACCACCAGCAAGCTCCCTTCGCGTGGAGACGGAGACAGATCACCATCTTGGGAGAGAGGGTTTTCAGTGGTGTCTGCTAAGCCACACAGGCTCTGTTGGGTCGCAGCTCCTCCCAATCCCAGGGGGAATTAAAATAAGAACCTGTGGACAAATGAAAATCCTGGATGGCAGCTGTGGGGCTGAAATGCACCAGCCTATTATCCAGCCCCTCTCTTGATGGTGAGGGTTAATTTATCACATGGAATCCAATCACTTCTTAGAAAACCAGAGCAGGTTTCATTTAGTTTGATGAGGCATATTGCAAGATTTCAGAAAATCAATTTTCCTGAGAGCCATATTAAGCCCCAGGGAATATAACACTACATGTACCTCACATAATTTTTGTTATTACTTAGAAGATCACTGGGGAAATTATATACTTAGCCCAACAAAGGGTAATGGCTACCTTCATTGTCTTGAGCAGCTCCCACCCTGCTTACCTCTGTGAAATAACAAACAAAAAGGGTCAGACCCCAAATTGGTGCTTACCCAAGCTCTGTAAAGTCAGAGGCATGGTAAGAGTGAGCAAAAGTGACTTGATTTTCTAAAGGTGGTAACCGCATATTACTAACTCACGATAAAAACAGGCATTGTGGATACTGCCCATTTTGACCAAAGCCCTATTCTGATGGAGCTTCTCATTTCAGTTCTCAGAGTAGTATTTGCAAAGGAAGCCACAATGGGCTCCACATTGCTTTCAACTCATCTGCCAGGTTAGTATTTCCAGAGAGGTATATTTCTTCCTAAGAAACTTTTCCACTTTGGCTAAGGAACATTCCTATCTATACTCATCTGGTCTCTGGGAGACTTTTGTATGCAAAGCAATAAACCAAGTTAGCTTTTCATGGGGCCCCCAGTGTGAAGCTAGCCACAGGGACTGAGTATTGCAGCCGACTTTGGCAACAGTCAAAGGCTATTCGCACTGATAGCAGAGGGTATGGAGAGTGCGTGGGTTAGGGTGGGGCAGGGGGGTTCTCCAACCCTACTGGATCCCACAAACTCTGGAGAGGCTCTGACTTATCCTTAGCCTAGGATTGCCGTGTCCCATATGGCAGCAATTATCCCCAGGTGGCTAATCAAATTTAGATTACCTAAAATTGAAGATTCACTTCCTCAGTGACACTAACCACATTTCCAAGGCTTAATAGCCGCATATGCTTGGTGGCTACTATATTGGACAGCAGGGACACAGAACATTTTCACCATCTCAGGAAGTTCTATGAGACTTTGCTGGGCAGCCATTCAGCTCTAGGGTCTTGGTGGCTGTTACGTGGGCCTGAGAGTTTACTTCAGGCTGAAGCCATTGCCCATCTACCCCAAGTGTCCTTATTTTCCAGCTCCCCTTCCACCCATGCAAGTTGGGGCCATGCGTGATCTCGGTATGGTCTTTGGGTCAGAGGAACTCTCTTCCATTAGACCAGAACCAGCCTCAGGAAAAACTCAGGACTGGTTTTGGAAATTAAAAAATGAGGATGAGAAATGTAAGCTGTAGGACAAAACTGGTATTTGGAAATGTGGGGGAAAAAAGGTTTTCATCAGCTGAATGTATGCCCTGTACCTAGAACAAATTTCCGCACTGTTATGAGAAAAACTGTACTCCCTCTGAGTTCATATGTTGAAGTCCTAACCCCCGGTATCTCAGAATGTGACTGTATTTGGAGATAGAATCTTTAAAGAGGTAATTAAAGTAAAGTGAGGCCATTAGGGTGAACCCTCATTCAATATGACTGTCATTATGAGAAGAGAGGGGAGGGGAGGGGAGGGGAGGGGAGGGGAGGGGAGGGGAGGGGAGGGGAGGGGAGGGGAGGGGAGGGGAGGGGAGGGGAGGGGAGGGGAGGGGAGGGGAGGGGAGGGGAGGGGAGGGGAGGAGAGGAGAGGAGAGGAGAGGAGAGGAGAGGAGAGGAGAGGAGAGGAGAGGAGAGGAGAGGAGAGGAGAGGAGAGGAGAGGAGAGGAGAGGAGAGGAGAGGAGAGGAGAGGAGAGGAGAGGAGAGGAGAGGAGAGGAGAGGCACACAGCGAGGGAAGACCACATGAAGACACAGACAGATGATGGTCATCTATGAGCCAACAAGAGAGGCCTCAGAAGAAAACAACTGTGACGACACCTTGACCTTAGACTTTTGGCCTCCAGAACTGTGAGAAAACACATTTCTGTTGTTCAAACCATTCAGTTTGTAGTATTTTGTTAATAAACAAATATAACCACCTGAAGATTCTTCACAGAGCAAACCAGAGAACCATGCAACACGGACCATCCAGACTTCTTCAATTCAAGCTGGGGACTCTCTGAGGATACAGTGCCCACCACCATGATTTTTGCCTCAAGCATAGCAAGGATTTGTTTGCACAGAGGATTCTTGTTCTGCGCCTCATCTGCAGGGAATTCAGGCTTTGATGCTACTCACAGAGCCAGTGGGCAACTGGAACATTAGGAAGTGACAGACAAATTACCCATGAGAAGGGGCAGAGGAACACGTCAGAGGAGTGTTTAAAAAAACGTTTGTCTCCACTAATATTATGCTGTGACATCCATTACCAATTTCTATATGTCAACTCCAAATTAGATCTGCACGTTTGTTTGCACACATGGATTAGAGTTATAAAATACACAATACCTAGATTTCACAGCTGCTCCTAGTCGCTCCTCTTCAAGGTGTTTAACAAAAATTAATTAATGCTACATCCAACCTACCATATGCTCCATGTAACATGCAAACACCCACAGGGGAGGTGATGCAAACTTTAAAACAAAGTGAAGTTCTGATGCTAATACTTTTTGTTTGATAGAATTGTGGGGGGGGGGGGATTACTCAGTAGTCAACTACTGAATGGAGATTTGAGTATCTAGTTAAGAGATGGGCTTAACATTATCCAATAGGTTATCTGCCTAGTGTAGCTTTTATCTGTACAGCAGCACTCCCCTTATCTCCTTATCTGCAGTTTTGTTTTCCAAGTTTTCAGTTACCCACAGTCAACAATGGCCTGAAAATATTAAATGGAAAGATCCAGAAATAAACAATTCCCAAGTTTTTAAATTATGTGACATTCTAAGGAGCATGATGAAATCTTGCATTGTCCTGCTCCACCCCGCCCGGGACATGAATCATCCTTTTGTCCTGTGTCTCCATATTGCATGACACACACCCTTAGTCACTAGTAGCCATCTCAGTTATTAAGCTGACTGTCATGTTATCACTTTGCTTGTGTTCAGGTAACCCTTACTTTACTCAATAATGGCCTCAACGAGCAAGAGTAGTGATGGTGGCAATTCGGATATGCCAAAGCAAAGCTGTGACATGCTTCCTTTAAGCAAAAAGGTGAAAGTTCTCAACTTAATAAGCAAAGAAAAAAAAAAATCATATGCTGAGCCTGGCTAGCGTGGCTCAGTGGTTGAGCATTGACCACTTTTCTGGCAGTATTGCAATATTGCATTAAAAAAAAAACAACAAAATCTAAAGAAACAGTTTGAAAGAAAACATTTGTATGGCATTTTAGAATTCCAAATGCTTTTGTAGACAAATTTTTCATTTGGCGCCCATTATACATCTTAAGGTGAGATTATTACTCCCATTTTACAGACAAGGAAACTAAGGGTCAGAAAGGTGATGTGACTTCGAAACTTTCACAGCCAGTCAATAGAGAGCAAAGCCAACATTTAAACTTGGGACTTCAACCAATCTCTTTCAATGTCTCCAAATGCCCTGCCCCTTCTACCACGACACATCACAAACTAGAGCCAACCCATCACAGAAGAACCTTCAAATGGTGCTTCTCCTACATGAGAAGATGGAGCAAAGGTGAACGGGGAGTCCCAGTGGGACACACAGAGCAGGACCCAGCAGCACCTCTGCAGAGTCCAGAGCCTGCCCACTCTGAACTGTCCACTTCTCCCGCCTCATCCCACTGGCCTTCTCCTAATGAATGAGGTGAGACCAGGGATAAAGGATCTAGAGTGAGGGTCAGGCTTCTGGAATCCATAGGTAGGAACAAAGAGGCAAAGGTGAGAAAAGCCGAGATGAACTGCCTTCCCCCACATCACTGAAGTCTCTACCACCTGCCTAGCCCATCTGGAGCTGGCAAAACTGTGTTTCACAATGCTCACCCCCCTGCACTGGGGAAAATCACAGCTATTCAGGAGCTGGGTCTATGATGTAGTGAAGGCCTGCAGTGCATTAGCCGCCTTCTGGAGAATGTTTTTCTAAAGCACAACCTTCTGTGTCCCCAGCTTTGTACTTCTATTTAGTGGACCAATCATGCTACCGGGGACATAAGTGATTATACCAAGGATGGATTCCCCAACCAACGCAGCCTGGTCATGAGGTGGCTTGGCACAGACTCTCAGCCCACTAGAGGTACTCTGTACTGGATGGTGACAAGCTGACTCAATCAGACATCTCTCTTAATAAATATGAACGCTGGATGTGTGGGTTCACAGGATTCAGGTTCTCCACTTTCTGGCCTCCACTGAGCTGCATACCCAAGTGCCTGAATAATGAAGGAAAGGTATTCTATTCTTTCCCTCTCCTTTGTGTCCTGGAAGAAAGCCCTATCACCTAAGGAGGTCTGGATAAGTCTCTTCTTATAGGCAACCTTAGATAGCCCACCTGATGGGGAAGGAGTCTTGTCTCTTATGGATAGGTCCCAGGGGCCCAGGTAGAAATGTTGAGAGACAAAAATAACATCACCCTTCTCATCAGAGGGACACTGGCCCACGACACAGATTGTTAAGTTATTCTTTCCCACGTTTTATTTTCTGCTCCCTGCATCACTGGGCTAAGAAAAAAAGGTACTGAATATTCTCCCCTAAAGACTCCTATGAAAAGTAGCTGAAAACTGTCAGAACAGATAAAACAGAGATCATTGCTTTCTTTAAGGTCTGTTGCCTGATTTCCCTTAGGGCTCCTGCTGTGGACAGTGGGGATCTGCCTGGAAGTCAGGCGTGTGTTAATTTGCATGATTGTGTTAACTAACCATCAGCCACTTCACCCCAGCCCCAGTATAACCTAAATTAATTCAACAAGAGCAGGTGGTTTAATTTGTACATTATTCATATTTGCTAATAAACAAGCACTTTGGGTTTCAGCTAGAATTTTTCTCTTGGGGACAGAGCCAAGGATCTCTGCTGAGGGCTTGGCATGAGGAAATGCATACTGTGTGTTTCTCTCATCCCAGACACCGACTCTGACCTACCCTTCAAGCTTTTTGTACTGAGAAAATCTGGTTGGCATTCATCTCCGGCTCCTCCACATCCCCACTCCTCAGAATCAGTCCTCACTGTAGAGGTAAACAGCTCTGTCTAGCCCATGTTAAAGTTCAGGTTCACCTCTGGGTGACCTGAAGGACTCAGAGGGTTCTACCTTCCACATGTGTCTGTGCCACATTTCTAGGGCTACCTTCATCTTACCTGTCTGGGAATTCTCCGGCCAGACGTACTAACTGGTTTAGAGAAAATAAGGCCCCTGGGACACCGACCCTCTTAATTGTTATGTGATTCTCACTGTGCCTCTCTTTAGCTACAAGGACTTCTCTTTGTCATAATTCAAGGGAGGTAGAAGCTCAGTGGTCGGCACCTTAACAAGATCATCAAGGTCTTCAGATCTTAGGGTTCAGGAGCTCAACTTTTTGAGTTCACAGAAGTTCTGGATGGATTGGCTCAGGCTAATCAAACTCATGAGACTGGCTAACAGCTGCTGAGTAGTTTATTCTAAAGTGGAAAATATTTTTCAAAAACAAAATTACTAACTCAGGCAAGGTCACAGAGCAGGGTATGGAGAAGATTTTTAATGGTCGATGTCATCAAGCTCTCATGAGCCTCTGCCCTAATGAGCAGCACCCACCAAATGGGCCCGAAGACCCTTGGAGCCACTCAAGGCGCCCACCCCTCTGGACAGGGCCAGGGACAAACAGTAACTCTTCAACTCACTCTTCGTTTCAATGTTGTTACTATCCCAAGCAGAGCAACTACTCATTTCTATCACTAATGTGGCGTTGCCATGATCACTATTTATCTCAGATCAATTGCATTAAGTAAGCTTCTTAGCAGTGTGTCTGGGGAGGCTCTCTAGGCTTAGCTGCAGAGCACTGCAAACCATCTCCTCAGCAGATGGTCAGTCTCTCCATAGGATGGTAGGTCTGTGGGGCTTCAATTTCAGATGCTGGCATTTCCCGACCCTGTCCCCACTCCACCCTCTTTGGGTCACAGTATTGAAACAGTGCAAAGTCTAATGGAAAAAAGATCGGCAGGAAAGAAAGCAACAATTGGAGAGATTCTGCTTGGGCTTGATGGGTAGATCCGACTTCTCATTCCAGTTTGGAAATGGGACCCAGAGTCTCTCATGGATCAGGGTTGGGGCTTCCTGCTGATGGGCCCTGCAAGGTCACAACTGAAGTGGCCCTTTTCCCCCTCGGCAGAGAGAAGAGAAGGAAGCTGGCATGCAGAGATGAAAAAACAAGAAAATGTGCACATTCCTTGCACACGATGGCCCCTCCACTGCTGCGGCTGCCTGCATGGCCCCTGGGGGAGAGGATGGGGGGTAACTTCTTTTCCAGGTATTTCTGTTCTGGTCTCAGGGCCATGTGAGGCCCACCTGTGCTACCTGCTCTTGGAAACTATGAAATTACCTATCTACCTATTTCCCTCTTTTCAAACTAATTATGATCGATTTCACTTTCCTGCAGTCGCCAGGACACCCTGGAATTATTCTAGGCCTCACCTGTGAGTAGATCAGGATGGCATCACATTGGTTAGCTGACACTAAATAAGCGTAAGATCCAGATAAGAGGATTTAGAAGAAAGCAAAGTGAGCTAAGGACCAGGTAGGAACTGGGAGCCAGCAAGAACTGAGCTGGAGCGAGGGAGTCCGTGGGAGGAGACAAGCGAAGCTCAGAAACAACACTCAAGTTAAACTTTACATCATTCATAACACACCTGGAACCAATCAGGTCTACAGGAAATGACCGTCATTAAGGGGACTGAAAGCACTGTCAGTTATGCCCTCAAAGCCAGGCAATTCCAGAAAAGGTAGGCATTTTGGAGCCTGAGTATCTAGACCGGCCCTCGGCTGTGCTCCCGTTTCCTGTTTAACTGCGCAGCTCCCCGCTTGACTGTACCTGTGTGAAATGCTTAAAGAGATGTTCAGACTTCCATCATTTTGCCACTCCCGTCTTGAGTAAGAGCCACAGGGATTTCGTCTTCAGCCCAGCCGTCCTTTCCCGTAAATGCAGTCTGTTCTCTGAAAGTGTGAGTGGATTGAGGGATTCTCGCCCCATCATAGCTCCTAGAAAAACTCAATATTTGTTCTTCTCAGTCCTAATGCCTGCTCATGGTGATTTTAATGCTGCTTTTTAAAACTGCTGTGGTATTTTAATAATACAATATTCTTTCTGGGGTTGTTGAAACATTACATATTCAACGTATCCAATTGCAATACATTTTTCTCTGCCCTTGCGGTGCATTATTACTGTGTACTCTTCACAGAAGTATAATTTGGGGAGCAATTTTCTAGCAAACCATTGAAGGTGTTGCATTACAAATGTGAGGTGATGTGCCACTCTGCTCATGCAACCGCGTGACAAGGCTGAAAGCCTTTTTTCAGGGTAAATGCTGTTTTAGCACAGTGATCCCAGTGGAACTCATGCCTCCTACCTCGCTCACCTCTGGGGTCTGACTTACATAACCAGTGTCTGGTGCCCGAGATGCACTGCCAAGTACAAGGCCCTGAGTGACTGACATGATCACATTCTGCTGAAACTATTCTGTCTTTAGAGTCGGAGTTCTCCTCGACAAGGTCAAGTTCATCACTGCAACAGGATTTGACTTTAACACAGAACTCACTCAGTGGTGGTTAACAGATTGCCTCTGACCCACAACTGTGGGCTTGTAATTATGTTTTAATATTTGAAATTTTAAAACCATTTTAAAAATGGTTATTCAAATTTAAAACTCAAGAGTTTTCACATGAAACTCAGGACTTCTAGATTTTCTTGGCAATCAGTGTGATACTAAATTGAGGCTGATCTCTTTGGAGAAGCCACATCTTCTCCAGGTCTCCACAGGCCTCACTATTCCTTATAAACCCTGGGAGCCTCACTGGGTAATCATCACTATCTCTGTAGGCATTTGTGATTGCAACCCTGCCTTCCCAGCTATGGGAGGCAGAATTTTAAGACGTCCCCCTCCCCAAGACAAATATCACAAAATTCCACTTATATGTGGAATCTAAAGAATAAAATAAATTGCTCGGCAGAGTTGGTGTTGCTCAGTGGTTGAACATCAACCCATGCACCAAGAGGTTGCAGGTTCAATTCCTGGTGAGGGCACATGCCTGGGTTGGGGGCTCGATCCCCAGTAGGGGGTGTGCAGGAGGCAGCCAATCGATGATGCTTCTCTCTCATCAATGTTTCTATCTCTCTCTTCCTCTCTCTTCCTCTGTCTCTAAAAATCAATTCTAAAAAACATATTTAAAGAACAAAATAAACAAACAAAATAGAAACAGACTCATAGATACAGAGAACAGACTGACAGCTGTCAGAGAGGAAGGGGATTGGGGAGCCAGGTGAAAAATGGTGACAGGATTAAGCAGTACACATTACAGAATAATCACAGGGATTTAAAGTACAGAATGGGGAATACAGTCAATAAAAACTATATATGGGGCCAGGTAGGTACCTGAGACACAGGGTAGGACCACTCTGTAAAATATATGATTTTCTAACCACTATGCTGTACATATGAAACCAATATAGAATAACATTGAGTGTAAACTGTAATTGAAAAAAAGTAAAAATTTTAAAAGATGCCCTCCTTCTCCCAAATTTTCTACCATGACTACACAGACCTCCGCCTGTATAATCCTCTCCCCTTGAGTGTGGATGGGACTTGTGAATACAATGGCAAACCCCTCCCTGATTCATGCAAAGGAATTCTGCAGACATAATCAAGGTTACTAATCACTTGTTTTTGAGGTTATAAAAAAGGGCAGTTATTCTAGGTGAGCCCGACCTAATCAGGTGAGTCCTTAAAAATGACCAGAAGTATCAGCAGCAGATGCTCTCCTCTGACCTTGAAGAAGGATGTTGCTGTGTTGTGAAAGGGCTACATGGCCAATACCTGAGGGTAGCCTATAAGGGAGTGATCGACCCCCAGCTGAGAGCCAGCAAGAAAACAGGGACCACAGTCCTACAACCACAAAGGTCTAAATTCTGCCAACAACCTAAATGAATTTAGGAGAGGTCCTGAGGCTCAGAGAAGGTTGAAGCCTCAGCCATACCTTGACTTTAGCTGGTGAGACCTTGAGTGGAGGGTCCAGCTAACCTGTCCTGTTTTCCTGGCCCACAAAAACTGTGAGATAATAAATTTGTGTTGCTGTAAACCACTAATTTTGTGGCAATTTGTTATTCAGCAATAGAAAACTAATAGATTATCTGTTGGGTCATTTGCTTTCATACCTGTACTTAAACCCTTAATCAAACCAGAATTATGTGAACTGCTTTCCCCTAAGAACAAGAAGCACATTATGGAGAGGGCTCTGTTACCTCAAAAAGAAGGTGGAGGAATTGCAAATGTCTGGAAAAAACTGCCTGGGGGACGAGCAACTTGATCTAAGAGAGAATCGTGGAATATCAATCCTGTAAAATGTTCTTAGCCATTACCTGGTCTAGCCCCTATTCCCATTGCAGATGAGGAAATTGAGGCCCAGACAAATTAAAAGATTTATCCAAGGTCCTACGCCTTGATGAATCATACATTTCCTACCATTAGCATCAACTTTATGAATTCTTGACTTATAGGAAGAACTCCTGCATCTGGTGGTGGGTAAATGTGGGGAGACTTGAGGAGGTTGGTCAAAGAAGATCATCTTTTGCTTGAGGAATCAATATGTAAACCCTTGCCAGTGCATTAAGTCCAAATGGTTATTAATTTATTAATATCCATTTATTAACAAACATCCATTTCCCAAGCATTGTCAGGAACAGCTGAGAAAGCAAAGAAGTAGGACGTGTGGCCCTGCGTTTAGGGCCTTCCTAATCATCTCCTTGAGATAGTTCACTGCTCTCAGGGTAAACAGCACAAGGGTTGAACAGCTACTCAGAACAAGCAACACACATTCGATGCATGTTTCCTTCTGACCACTTTGCTGAAATCTGGGACCCCTCAGCTGTACCCCCTGCTCCCAAACTCCCTCAGCCCACTTCAGTGTCTAAGAACAAAACACATGTCCCTAACCCGTGGTTCTGCCACCGTGTTTTAAAATACAGGAGACAACTCAGTAATGGTCACAAAGTAGGTTGTGGCCAGAGGTTTGAGAAGCACAGACCCAGAAAAGGGCAAGACATGGGTTGTGCTAAAGAGCAGGTGGCGATAAGCCCGTGGTGGACACTCTGCAGATGTCCATGGCCAGTGGAGAGAACGGAGAGGTGGGCATCGTGCCTGGAACATTGGTGGTGAGAGAGAGTCCAACTGCTGTCTCTCAGCCACCACTTCCTGCTTTGTTTTACCTTCAAAATGTTCAGCCTTCTGTTTAAGAAAAAACTATTTCGTTTAGCTCCCCGGTTCCAGGCAGAGACACACCCTAAGCAACAGTGACAGCTGCCTCCTCTATTATTAAACATCTCTAAGGATAGAGACTCTAAGTCTCCCTTGGCCATCTCTTCTGTCTGCCCCACCCCAGCACACCAGCTGTCCTCCTGGTTCCCCATTCCCATCACGGCTCCACTGTTTCCTGCCCTACCATCTCCAACCAACTGTAACCAATAACCAATTGTAATTTCCTTTAACTCTGTCCTTAGCTTCAAACAATTGGACCAAGGGTCCAACTGGGTCAGTTCCACCCCTGAATGACTCTGATGTCTGCCCTGCTGCTCCCTGGCTGTCATGGATCATAGGTTACCATGACTACCTCAGGTAGTGGCCGCTCCCCACGTCTTCCCAGCATCATTCTCTCATTGTTCCCTTCTGTACTGGACTAGACCCCCACCCTCTGAAGTTTCAGCTGGTCACATGGCTTTTCAACTTGAGTCTGTATTTCTCCATCTTTTATATAGCTCCTTGACTCAGTCTGGGCCTGTGGCATGTGAGTGGAAGCAATGTGTCCAATTCCAAGGCAGATCCAACTAAAGACAAGCCTCACACCCTGGATTTCCTCCTCCCTCATCCCCCTCACTAGGCAACGGAGATGGAGTTACATGTTTAGCACAGCCGAGCTGACTGGTCATGAAACAGAACTACAACTGACTCACCCATCTTTGGACTATTATGTCAAAGAGAAATAAATGTCTATTTGTTTTTAACTGAGGTATAGTTAACACCCACAAATGCATGAATCTTAGGAGTTCCTTTCACTGTTTTGATAGTTGTATGTCCCTAGGTAACCATCACACCAAATGCAATATAGAACACTACGTGTATATCATTTAAGCCACTGTATTTTGGGTCTCTGTTACAACAGCTAATCTTAGCCTAACACATCTCATAAATGGTCACTATGTCTCTACTCATCTGATAGTTCTTCTGGTAGATCTTCCTTAGCAGCCAAGGTAGATATTTTGCATTCCTACTGAAAAGCCCAGAGACTTCCTTGTTGCCACTCACATTAAAATCAATCTGCCGAATCTTTAACAGGCTTGTTCCTTCCTTTTCTGTGCTGGGGATTGCCCTTTCTTATGTTGGATAGGATGGCTTCTCACTTGATCCCACCCACAGTCAGATTTTGATAGAATTCCAGGAGGTCTTTGATCAACTATTCTATGTGGTCCTGAAGCTCCCCTGAAACCATACATTTTAATTCTCTTTTGGGAAAAGATGGAGGGTGATGGAAATAGCCAATCAAGACTTTTAACTGTTGTTCTGAAGTCAACCAAAATTTGTATGCACCTATCTCTGAAGCCTAAATTTTATTTTGCTGTAATGAATGGTATACACAGTGTTTACAAATTTGATGTGAAAAATTGCGATTGGAAAAAGAGCTTGCTATTTAATGTTGTTACAAAAGAATGGAGAGGAACTTGCCCAGAAAGCCCTTAGTTGAAGTCATGGGTTGTGATCAAATGCCACCCACCTGTTATTTCTAACCTATAGGTGATTTTTTTAAATCCTCACCTGAGGATATTTTTATTGATTTTAGAGAGAGAGGGAGAGAGAGAGAAACATCGATGTGAGAGCAAAACATTGATCAGTTGCCTCCTGTACACACCCTGACCAGGGATCAAACTTGCAACCTAGGTATGTGCCCTGACCGAGAAGCAAACCCACAGCCCCTCAGTATATGGAACAATGTTCCAACCAACTGAGCCACACTGGCCATGGCTGACCTATAGGTGATTGAAGGGGTCAGACACCTTGAAGCCAATATCCCACTATAATCAGAACCTTTGTGTCCACCTCCCCAAAAGAAGGGAGGGGTTAAAATTTGCTGAGACTTATGAAAAATATTTAACTCATTAGTAGAAAGCTGAAACAAATAAGGTAATATCTAAATAACTTTATGGTTTTGTTTTGCCTAGAGAATAAAGGGATAGAAAGTCTGTTCACTATAGGTCCTGAAGTCCTGAAAAATTTTTAAAACAACCAAACAGTAGGCCTGATGCAGAGAAGGGAGTCACCCCTGATGTTAGCAAGTACCTAATCCAGTTGGGCTACAGACAACCCAAAGGGGTGACTCCATCTTTGGTCCTGCCTGGCTCCTGGCTGAAGGCTTCATCTCACACCTGCCAATGGTTGTCATAAAGCAAGCCCCATGAATTCACTGTGACCAGAGTTTGTAATGGCAATGTTGTTCCTGAATCAGATCTATCCAGCTTCACTTCTCTGCCAGGTGGGCTCAGAGATGGACTGAGAGCTTGCTCCTGGACTAGAAAGAACTGAGTGTGCTGCTGCTATCTGCACAGCTGTCATGAGGGACCAGCTTGAATCTGCTGTGCCTATTCCCAGGGCAGAACCAGGGCATCTGGATGGATGGTTGCAAGAGGCACATTTCAGCTTAATTCAAAAGAGTTTTCTGTCATTCTGAGAGCCTGAATGATGAATGAGTGAATGAGCCCCTTGCCACTGGACACGTCCAAGTAGAAGCTACATGATCGTCTGCCAGGAGAGTTACAGAAGCAATCCTCATACTCCCTGGGAAAATGGATTATAATTTCTGACACTGCTTCTTGCTGAGAACAGCCTGCCTCTGCTCTAGAACCCCTCTGCCCCCCAATCCTCCTATCCTTTGACCTTCTCAAGGAGCCCACCCCAGGCTCAACCCTGGCCCAGGTTCTAGGACAAACTCTACCTGAGCCCAGTGGGATTTGGAGAGTGAGGAAGCAGAGCTATTAGGCCAGAGTTGACTCAGGGCCCAGTTGTGATATCTGGAATGCTCCCTTGTTTCAGTAATCAAGTCATCCTCATGAACCTAGATCCTGGTCTCATTTCGATGAGACCAGGTGTCATTTCCATCAGATCTCCGGTGGGGCAAGAGGAGTAACTTATACAGGGAGGGGGTGGGGCAGGTACCTTCAATCCCTATGCTATAGGTCAACAACTGTCAGGAACCAAAACTGAGTCCTGGTTAAATTTTGCCTGCTTGTGTACACACACACACACACACACATACACTCCATCTGCGAAGTGGTTCAGTTCAGGTCCTGGGTTACTGAAATCTAGAGGAGTCTCCACCAATCTATCAAGACCACACTTGTACTGAATTCAAAAGTGGAACAGTTGAGCCCAGAGGCCAGAAGCCAGAGCTGGGAGAGGTAGCCCAAGCAAGCTGTCTCAGTGAGCCCAGGCTGTGGAAGCACTGTCATCTGGGGATCAACAGCAGGAGCCAGCCAGGGGTTGCCTAGAAATAGTTCTGAGGCTCACCGTGACCAGTCACCTCTGGCTTACAGTCAGCCCTCACATTGCCCCAGCAGGGAGATGCAAGTCCCTAGCCTTAAAGGCCCAGCAGGTAGTAGACTTTTCTGTAACCCCTCTCAGGTCCCTGTTGTCATAAGTGGTCTGGAATCCCAGGCCCCTAGGAAGCAAAACTTAACACAAGAAGAGGGGGTTCAAACAACCAAGGTTTTCCTGACAACTGGGCAGGGGGGAAGAGTGGGTAAACATGTAAAACTCCATCTTTAATAATGTACATGTGCACAGGCAAGAAAAGTAGAGGCATAACTATATCAATGTGGTTATTTTGGGTGGTGAGATTATGCGTGATTTTTACTTTTTGTCTACTTTTCTGCATATCTCAAATTCTCTCCAATGAATATGTATTACTATTATAATCTGTAAAAGGTTAGTTTTAAAATTCATAGGAAATTCCAATTTTATGGTAGTCATTTTGCAATCAAATCTATGTTGATTACATGTAGAATTCTGGTTTTTACTGTGCTTTCTTTATGCTTCTCCCCATCTCCATTTTTACTGCCCTGCTTTCAAGGCTCTAATAGGCAGCTCTCTCCTCCAGTCAGGCACTCTGTGTATGTGGGCTTGAGCGCTATGTGTGCACAGAAAACAATTCCAATAGCACAAACAGTGCAGGTGCTCTTTCCTGATCCCATGTTCACTCTGATCCTTGGCCCCTTCATATTGTTTCCTTAAGCATGACCAGCTTCCCCACTTACCTCTGACAAACCCAGTCTTACATTTTCTTCTCTACTCTTTCGAAAATTCTGTTCCCATAAGAAAGCTTACATACCTCAGTTCATTCATTCATTCACTCATAAAATAATTACTGAGCATCACCTATACATCAAGCACCATGCTAGGGGCTAGAGACACAGCCATAAACACACCCAGCCCCTGCCCCTGCCCTTCCCCTTACAATAGAGTCTCCAAATGGCAAGCATGGGGTTATAGGCAAGCTGATCCATCATTGATCTGCCAGCCCTTGGGATTGGCTGCAGGCACTTGCTTAGTTGGGGACCAGGAGTTTACAGTATTGGCGGAGACACTAACCAATAATTATCACAGCAATAGCTAAGACTGTTATATCACATAACATTATATATAAGTATATGTATGAATATCATAAATCATTGCAATTATTTTAACAAGCAAGCATTAGGCTAACAGTAGCTCACATTTTTTGAAGACTAAGGACATGCTAGGCTCTAGTCCAAGCACTTTTACCTATATAATCCCATTCATTCCTCACAACAGCCCTGCGCTACAGGTACCATCATTATTCCCATTTTACAGATGAAAGAAGGACCACACGGGGAAGGAAGCAGTTTACCTTAAGATTATGAAACTAGTAAGTAACAGGTCTTGGTTTCAAAACCAGAAGGTCCGACTTCAGAGCTCTACTAACTTCACCGATTCCCAGCGCCTGACACTGAGAATGCTCTGGAGTAAGTGTAAGTTCCAGAGCAATGGGGACACACAGACAGTACCAGCCCAGCCTCGGGGAGTCAGAGGGGATTCTTAGAAGGGGTGAAGCCTAAGCTGAAACTGAAAGAATTGGAGCTAAGTGGGTCAAGGGGGTGAGGACATCAGGTGGGGAGAAAATCAACTGTGAGGTCAAGAGAAGCAACGCTGCTTCTTGAGGAAAAGGCAGGTCATTTGCCTGGGGCCTGGAACAGACTTTGTATGCCAAGCTACAGGGCTTGGCTTTTTCTTAAGGTCAAGGGGCACACCACAGTCAGATCTGCATTTAGAGAGATCCTCTATCATCTTAATATAGAGAACGGGGTGGAAAGGGCAAGACTGCAGAGCCAGGGATAGGTGATCCCCTGTTGCAGCAACCTGGAGAGAGAGGCCGGGAGCGCAGCCTGGGCAGGGGCAATGAGGGTGGAGAGAACAGTCATCTTCCCTTCCTGCATTTCCCCTGCATCTTGGTTTGAGGGCTCTGCCATGTTAGCTGGCACCTGCTTCAACAATGCCTTCCGGCCAGTTGTTCTCCGGTTGTTCCCATTTATATGTCTTGTCTCAACTAGACTGTGAGCTCCCGCGGGGACAGGGACCGATCTTGACAAATACACCTGTCAGTGCTCAGTGCTCAGCACAGCGCTGGACATGGAAATCAGCTATGTATGCTTCGAATAAATAAACTATCTTGTTTGTTAACTCATCGACCTTACAATCAAGGAATTTTATAGACTAAATGCAGCTTGATGAAAGTGAACACCAGTTCTGTAGCTCTTTCCTTGGGGTTTATAGGCAATCTCATGCAGAGTGAGACTAGGTAACTAATATATGTAAAATGCCTGGTAAAACAATGGGAAGGATCGGTAGGAAGAATCAATCCTACGCGGACGTGTGTGTGTGTGTGTGTGTGTGTGTGTGTGTGTGTGTGTGAAAGAGAGAGCACACAGGACACTATAGCATGTGGTCATCTTATCTGTATTTGCATCAGAGCTGGGTTTAGCTCCTTCAAGTCCGTTTTCCACTTCTTTAAGGCTTCTGAAGGATCCAGGCACCAAATAACTAAATTATGTCTTGGTAGCTAAACAAATTATGCAAAATTATACGCCATGAATATTTTATAATTCTAAACCCTGAAGCCAGACTCTAGACAGTTTTATGTCTGCAGCAACCCGTAGCATACCCAGATGAATCAGGCTAGAGACAAATGACTTCTTTCAAAAACTTAACTTTTTTTTTCTTGGTGCATTTCTCTTTAAAGATGTCCCAAAGGTTTTGCTGTGCATAGGTAATGATAGTAAATGCACTCCACCTTCCTCTTAGCCGGCTACAGCGAGAGAGTGTGCCTGGCATAACTTAACTCTCTAAATACTCACAACACTGATCGAGGTGAGCGGAGGCCTACCTTCGCCGTGCACTGAACAGACAGCACAGGGATAAACAGCTGACAGTTGTCTAAGGTTCAACCGGTTCCACAGCCTTCCTTTTGTCTTAGAGTGTTGAAATTGCCTACGAAATACATTTTTCTAAATGAGGTTTTCGACACCCAGGAATGAGAGAGAGTGGTGGCTGCATGTGATCTCAGCATTAGGGAAGATCAGAACTGCCTGTACGTTCCACTTGGTTTCTTTCTCAATTACCTCTGCCAGCTTCCATCCTCTCCTTCTGGTTTTAAAAGAAAGCGCTACCCGGCAAAGGTTCAGGGCTGTGTTCACAAAAAGGCCAGCGGAAGAAAATGAGGAAACTGTAAGTTAATAAGGCTCTGCTGGCCCCGCTCCTGGGCTCCTGGGATGTGGAGTCTTGCAGGTTAACGCTTCAAATTGGGCGACTTCAAAATGGCTGTGGAAAGAGGAGGGCAGAGGGAGAGCCGTCTCCCCGCTCCCTCCGACTCTTTCGTAGGCTCAGAGGAACTGCACAGAGCTGGGAAAACTGCACACGCCTCCAGCCAGAGGCTGACAAGGAACACGGAGAAATGGGAACAGTCGATTCTGTTGGGGTGGTGTAATTCTCGGAGACTGTATCTCCCTTTTCTATTCCTGCTAGTCTTACAGTTTCATTTGTGCAATACACAAATAAAAAAATTTTTTCAAAATACTGCTGACTCATGGGAGCACCATAGAAGTCATACGCATCCTTTCTGTCTAATCAGCAGGCTGGGTTTCCAGAGGCAGGGTTTCCATCTTCTTTTCCAGAAAAGGGCAAAAAATAAAAACACAAAACAAACAAGAAAAGCAGAAACAAAAAAGGAATTGTCACTCAGAGACCACCAACCAGATCCCTGACTGCCCACTGAGATGGCCCAGTTCCGGGCATGAGACCCAGAATGTGCTCAGGAACAGGCTACACTGGAGGTTGGAAAGCACTCATGTGAGGGAATCACCTCTCATCTTCCCATCTCATCCAGCCCAAAGCTGGAAGTAATAAAGGGAGGGGGCAGGAGCAGCAGCTATGGGGTAGTGGAAAGAGCACAAGGCCTAGGGATGTGGGGAGACACCCTGGTGCTGCCACTTATTAGCCACATGACCTTTAACCAGTTTCTTAAGCCTGGCTGAGCTTCAGTGTTTTTATCTTTAAAATGGCTATAAAGTCTACTCACTTCGCAGGATTGTTTTAAGATTACTTGAAATAATTGTTTGAAAGCACTGAATACAGTGTCCACAGCACAGTGAATGCTCTATAGAGGAGGAAGCTTTGAGGGTGAGCCCCATCTTAACCGATTTCGTCCCTCCCATAGTTCCCATGACCCCTCGCTATAAACACACACCCACTGCCCACATACTCTTCTACCAACATTCCTCTCTCTTCCCTCACTTTCAGAAACAGGCTCAGGAAAGAACATCATAAAAGCATTCATACTCAAGAATAAATGTCTCATAATGTTCCCCTTTTCTAGGAATATTTGCATTTTAACTGGGAAACAAAATACAACTACTTCTTGCAGGGCAATTTAGGTCTCAGCAAAGTAACAGGGGAGGCATTTTTGTTTGTTTGTTTGTTTGTTTGTAAGATCAGTAATAAACTCTTAGCGAGCTCTTAAAATTATGCAAATAAGTGTCTCTTGAAATGGTGAGCCTTCAAATTTAACTACCAGTTTACACAAAACACCAGAAGATGGAGGGATATGATGAATGACACTAAGAAAATGCAACTAGCAAAATCTAGACTATGAGAGCTCCTATAAGAAAAATAATATTTAAAAAAAATTAACTGCAAGGAAGAGAGAGAAATGTTGAGGGTTCCTGTAGATTGAGAGATACATAAGCATAGCCCTGGCTGGTGCGGCTCAGTTGGTTGGGCACTATCCTGTGCACAGAAAGGTAGCCTGTTCAATTCTGGGTCAGGGCACGTGCCCAGGCTTCGAGCTTGATTCCTGTCGGGGGCTTGCAGGAGGCAGCCAATTGATGATTCCCTCTCACATCGATGTTAAGTGTGTGATAATATTTTTTTTTAGGAGTCCTTATTTTTGTCACACATACTGAAATAGTTACTGATAAAATGGTCTGTGATGGTAAATTTTATGTGTCTACTTGGCTAGGCCCAGTAGTTTGGTCAAACGCTAGTATAGATGTTGCTGTGAAGACATTTTTTAAAATGTGATTAACACAGAAGTCAGTAGATTTTGAGCTAATTGGATTACCTCCATAAAGTGGGTTGTCTTCATCTAATCAGTCAAAGGCCTCAAGACAAAAGACTGAGGTTCCCAGAAGAAGCAATTCTGCCTCAAGTTTCCAATATAGAAGCAATCCTACCTGCATTTCTAGCCTGCAGAATTTGGATTTAAGATTGCAATGTCAACTCTTAGCCAAATTTCCAGCCCCCACAATTGGATGGGCCAATTCCTTAAAACAAGTCTCAATAGATAGGTAGGTGGGTGGGTAGACAGACAGACAGGCAGATAGATAAATAGATATATAGACATCCTATTGGTTATGCTTCTCTGGAGAATCCTAATATGAGATTTTCTTCAAAATGATACAAGAAGTGGTGGGAAGTAGATCAGCAGATAGACAGGGCAAGACTGACCATGAGTTAATGGTTGTTGAGGCTGGGTAATTTTTAAAACAGGGGTAATGGTATCTAATTATCCATAAAACAGCAACAATAAACTCCTATTCCATGTAATTATTCCCCAAGGTCATTTTCATGGTACCAAGGGTTATATAAGTAGATTTTAAACCCAGCTCGGTCTAGTATTGATAAGCCCACTCTCCCCTCCCCATGCTGCCCCTTGAGCAGTCAACACTAGGGGGGCCAATCCCCCAGAAAAGCTGCCTGACAGGGCATCCCAGGATGAATTCCACAACCAAAGGCAGCTAGACTTTGGCAAGATCAGGGAGAACCTCCACTACAGAGGAAGGACCTAAGAAAGGTAAGAGCTCACTGCAGGTTATAACTGCCAAGGGAGGCAGAACCAGTTCTAGAATCTTGTTCTCTGCACTTCCATTTGGAGCAGTCCCCCCTACACACTCCTACAATGGCACTTGATCACAATTTAGAGAGAAACCATGGGTGCTCCTCTCCTTAGACATTTCCTGTCACCCCCATCCCACCCCCAACAATCAGTAACCAGCTCTCCTTTACACCCTCTTCATTCATTAATGAATGATTTCAGGCATACTAAAGAGTATAGCTAATAATATCATGGGTAACTCTCCATGAATTTATCACGCAGTTCAAAAAAAGTAAACATTTCAGACTCAGCTGAAGACTTTGAGCCCTGCCCAGACTCACACTCTTGCCCCTTCCCCAGAAGTAACCATTCTCTGAAACTTAATGTGTGCCATTAGCATGCATTTCTATATTTTCTTTAAAAAGAAAAAAAAAAAAATAGATCTGTTGGGTTTTTTTTCTTTTTAATTTACTGTGGATGTTTTCAATGATCGCACTGTATATATGCTATCCATAGACAATATACGGTATAATTATTATTTATGTTTTAAATTTTAACAAATGTTTTCATACAGTAGGTAATCTTGTATAACTTGCTTTCTGCACTCAGCAATATGGTTTGGAGCTTTATCTGCATTGATATGCATAATTCTAGCTTACTCATTGGGCACTGCTAAATTGTATTCCATTGTATGAATGTACCACAATTTATGGATCCATTTCTCCTGTGATAGATATTCAGGTTACTTTCCGTTTTTCTTTTTTTTACCAACAAGGATGGAATGAACATTCTTGCAGTTTCCTTGTTCACAGCTGAGAGCCTTTCTCTAGGTCTCTTTCCACTCCATTATTTCCCCTCCACCCTCTACTCCCTCTAGTTCACAGGTGAAACCAACCATACTGGCCTGTATCTTTCCACGGGTCAAGTGTGTGCTGTCTGCCTCTCTGGGTCAAGTGAAGGAAAACACTGAGCCACTATCTCATGAATTGAGGCAGGCATCACTCGATAACTGGGCATTTCCTTGGACTGTCTTAAGGAATAATGTTGGGGGAACTTAGTTATCTGAATAATGGCCCTGTCTAGACTCACCCACCACCTCCCTGAAGTTCTTGGCAGTATCCAAAAGGGGTCAGCACTAACAGAGCACAGTTAAATATAGACATCTAGAAATAAAAGGCCTAATTAAGAACCAGGAAGTTGCTCTTGGGAAATTAAAAACGTTTGCCAAGGCACCCTTAGCTGTGCCAAAGCCTAATTTGGCAGGGATGTTGATGAGAGCCCCAAGTTGAGGGGAAATAAAACAGATTTATCCCCCAAATCACTAGAACTTGCTGGCTGCTGCTTCTTGGGTTTCCCTCCACGTCACACTTTTTGGGGCAAGGAGGAAGGGGAACTACCTCAAGGCAAGGGGATTAACTTTCCTACCACGTCAGAATCACTCTCCCTAACTTCTCTAAACTACTAATTTCCTGGAACGAAGAATTTCAGACCCTGAAAAACGTTTCTAATTCAAAATGCATTTCTGATCCTTAAGACTTGAGAAGGCCCAATGTTACGTTTATGTCGTCTATGAGGAAAAGTTCACTTTCCCGCACGAGATGACACAACGGAAACACCTTTTCATCCTGACAGGAGGGAGCAGGGTGAAGACCAGTATGCTAGCTAGCCTGTCAGCATTTAATGAACTCTCACTGTACTTTATAACTAGAGTTGGACAAACTCTACGTGCTCATCTGGGTATGTGGCCACATTTCCAGTAGATTGGCAGAGGTTAAAAGTAGGCTTGAGTTAAGAATATTTACTCTTCCTACGAATATAAAAGAGATCCTTGAAACTCCATAATATACCCTGGATACAAAATATAAAGTTGTCATTTTTCTCTATCAGTGGGCCTATGGAGGTTATATCGAGCAGCAGGGACCTTGTCCAGAGCCACCTCAGCCAGCGCCTTCTGGCCTCACCTGTAAAATGGGGCTGGCCGTCTCCTGGGGTTCCTGGGGGGATCAATGGAGATAATTTACTGGAAGGTACTTCAAAAAATATAAAGTGCAATTCAAATGGATTATTGACAACCCTTTGTTAAGTGTGCATTTGATTGCTGAATGTCCTTGAACACAATGAGGCATCATTTCTTATAAACCGTTTTATAACTTACACCTTTTCACTAATTCAGAATGAACTTCTCTCCAATCAATTTGGCTCCTGTGGTTTTACTGCAAAGCTGCTGCATGGAATCTGGTAGAGAAAAGGTCTTCAGAGGGCATCTCGTGTCCCTCTTCCTGCCTCATCCCCAGCGGGGATCTCCTCTACATGTCCCCAGATAATCCCCAGACCTGTGCTTGGAAATCTCTGGTGAGAACAGCGTCCCAGGACCCCGAGAAGCCCCTCCTACAAAAGGATATCTCTAGCTGAAGTGAACTCCATGGAGTCAGAAGTCCCCTCTGCCCACTGGCTCCAGGCCTGCTGTCCAGAGCAGGTGTTGGCAAGCCATGGCCTGCATGCCAAATCCATCCCAATGCCTGGTTTTACAGACTGTGAGCTAAGAATAGCTTTTACATTTTTAAATAGCAGGAAAAATTTTTTATAGTATTTCATGATATGTGAAAATTATATATCAAATTCGAACTTTAAAATCCATAAAGTTTTATTGAAACAGCCACACCCATCTATTTTTATGTTGTCTGTGGCTGCTTTCCCACCACAAAGGCAGAGCTGAGTAGTTGAGACAAAGACCTCACAGCCTGCAAAGGCCAAGATATTTACAGAGAAATTTCCTCAACCCCTACTTTAGAGTTACGTTGACAATCCTGACCCCCCTTTAAAAGTGTGGACAATGTTTTCATGTCTCTGACCCCCCCTAAAAAACCTTTTTAAGGGCTCATTATGGCCCAGGTGCTATGGTGAGGCACTGGGCATGTTTTCAGAAAGGCACAAAACAAAACAAAAAATAAATAAACAACAGAAAAGCAACTAACACAGAGCGAGCATAAGATTCAGAGGAGGGGACAGGAGCATTTCAGGAAGATTTCACTAAAGGAAATTTGAGCTTGAACTTCAAGAATGAGATAGGTTTTGAAGAGCTGGAGAGAATTAAGAGTTTTTGTTGGCAAGAAAACATCCCATTTAAAGCGGTGGAGTCAGGAAAGCTTGGGATATG
The DNA here is from genome assembly GCF_054644295.1 of Miniopterus natalensis. Lineage (NCBI taxonomy): Eukaryota > Metazoa > Chordata > Mammalia > Chiroptera > Miniopteridae > Miniopterus > Miniopterus natalensis. The sequence continues at coordinate 44,008,512 of NC_142084.1, forward strand.
ATCAGAGAACCATCGTCCACCCAACACCACTCTGAGTGTTGGAGACGTGGCAGGCACGACTTGAGGCCTGAGATACATCACTAGACAAACAAGGATCCCCACCCTGGGGTAGATTACATTCATGTGCCTGGAGTAAATGGTTTGGGGAGGAGAAGGACCCGTGGTTGAGAGTAGGAGACGGGCAGAGAGGAACACCCATGCGAAGAAGCCCCACCTCTGCTCTCTCGAGACCACCGGATTCACTGTGGGACGTGGCCCTGCCCCTCAGCACTGCCACAAACGCTGGCAGTGGGCATCTCTGCGTTCAGTGCCTCAGTCTTGTCATCATTACAACTAGTGGGTAAGACCAGGTCTAATTCACAAGTTACATGAAAGGTGGTTACATCGTGTAAGGTTCTCAAATCACAAAATTTCTGGGATTAGTAGAGAAAAAATCTAAATAGCTACTCATTTTGGTTTCATTTATAAGTTGTAATGTGTTTGTTTTTCTTATTTTGGTAATTAAAGCTCTGAGTATGTTACTTTAAAAAAAAAAAAAAAGAGTAATACTACGTTTCCTTACTTCAAAGATCTACATACAGTCCAGTGGAAGACAGAGAGGGTGATAGTGGTACAAGCATGGACCCCACAACCAGATTGCCTGGGCTTGGGTCCCAGCTCTGCCCTTATCAGCAGTGTGTGACATTTGCTGAAGAATTCTTTGATCCACCTGTGCCTCAGTTTCCTAGTGAAATGGAGAGAGTAACAGTGTTGACTGGAAAGGGCTGTCATGAGGATCAAATGAGACAATACGTGTAAGGAGCCCAGGACAGTGCCTGGTTGGCAGTAAACCCTGATGGGCATTATGATGATGATGGGTGAACAAATAAGTGTGATAAAGTGTGGCTGGGGCAGTGATTGAAGTTTGTAAGGGAAGAGTTGAAAGACAATGTGGGGAGCACTGCCATCTGCAAGGAGGAGGCTTATGGAAGGCTTCGTGGTGTTGGAGGACAAGCAGGTGTTTTCCCAGCAAGACACGTGGGATGGTGGTATTTAAAGGAGACAAAGCTGCATGAGCAAAGATGTCCCAAACTTCCTTCCTCCTCTCCCCCACCCACAGCTCCTCCTCCTCTGCTCCCCGTCTCCGTGAATAGGACTCCTCCTCCACACCACCATCCCCACGAGCTGCGCCAGCAACACAGGAGTCTTCCTTGTCTCCTCCCTCCAGCTCACCCCCCACTGACTCATGCTGACTCTACATCCCACACATCTCTCAAATCATCTTCTCTCTCTCTCCATTTTCCTCCATCTCTCTAGATCTCTGTGTCCTTCTATATCTTTATATCCCTCTAATAGTTTGTCCTGGCTCCTAGGATCCAGAGCAACTTCCTGACCCTCCCTCTCCATCTGCATCTCAGCAGCCTAGCTTTCTTTCATACCCTCAGATGCTTGCTCTTCCCTCTGTCTGCAATGATACTTCCCACTCTCCTTTTCCACTCTCCCTGCAACGAGCAATATTCTTTTTTGGTGCCACCTCCTCAGGAACATATCCCTGATTCTTGCACTGGACTGTTAACTTATCTGGGTTCTCAGTACTTTCCATAATCAGAATTAATCAGTTATATGTGTATGTTTGTTGGGTATAATCTGTAAACTCCACAGGATTTTAGGGCAGGGATTTTTAAAAACCTGTCTTTTGCATTGATGCACCAATCCACCCCAGCACTTGAAGCAGTGACTGACAGATAGGCACTCAAAAAATATGTAATGGATAATAATTTTTTCCTCACTAGACAGTGAGCTCCATTAGATCTGTGCTGGTCAATATCCCCAGAGCCTATCTCAGTGCTTGGCTTGTACTAAACACACCATTAATATTTGTTGGACAAATGAACAAATGAGTGAATAACTTCAAAAATATATTTCCAAATGTGTTCCCAGACTGGTTCTGAACAGCAGAAAGCAAGGCCTCCTTCATCTCCTGAGCAATGTACTCCATGCTTCTGCTAACGTGACCTAGAAGGACAGGAACTCTTTAGCCAGCCAATCCCATTCATCCAACCACGACATCTCAGAAACAGAACGGACCTGGTGGGTGATTTAATTCAGTCCCCATTTGGTGTCTGAGTTCAGCCTTCATTCAGCTTAGGCTTCAGTGCTGCAAGAAGCAGTATCTCACTGCTTCCTGAGGAAACCGACCCCATGCTTTGTCACCTCCTCCTGATAGAAGTTCTTCATGGCCCTGAAGAAATAGTTAGCACCTCATAGCTTCCATCTGTGGGTCACAGATCTGGTCTCTAAGACAGGGACTTTCAAACTATGTATTTCAACCCATTAATAAGCCAGGAAACCAATTCAATGGGCTCAACGAGCATTTTAATGAAAAATAAAAGAATAGAATAAAATAGAATAGAATACAGTAGTGAAATAGAATAGAATACAGTAATGAAAGTGAGTTGAACGTGATGAGGATAATGTTTTCTGGAGGCTTGTTTCAGTTATATGTGTAGTTAAGTATATTCTCGGTTGGGATGTAATATATAATTCTCACTATAGGTAATTAACCAAGCAAGTGTGAAGCCACTGCCCCAGATGATTAGGGGACATGTGCTCTTCTCACATGACGGCCCTCTCGGTGTGCGAAGACCAGTCCATACGACCTCTAAGGTTGTGTCTTCCCAGATGAACATCCCGCCTTCTTTCTTCTCTTGTTCCCTGTATGATCTCTTGCCCTTGTTCCTTTCCCTTGGAACTTTGCGTCCCAATTAAAGAGTGACTCCAAAAGATGACAGCAACCTACTCCGCTGCGACATTTCTCTCTCGCAAGCAGCTGGAGCGCGGTAGTCCTGGTGTTTTCCCAATGGTGCAGACAGACAACAAATAGCGGCGAGGAAATCTGCCTTCTCTCTCTAATCCATCAGCGTGACACTAATGGCTCCAGACAGCAGACAGAGCCCTCTTTTGTTTTTCTTGTTCCTAATCTCATTTTAGCTATGATATTCTCTCAAGATGGACTAAAACCTAATTAGTGGGGTTGTTTTGCTTTTCGAGCTGCCACATTGCACTATTGTCTGGGATCACACAGACTTCTCGAAACATGTCTGCTGCATCCTGTACTTATATAGGGGTTTTTTTTTGGGGGGGTGACTCTACTCCAATCTTAAGGCTATACCCCTGACAGAACCATTTTGGATCCTGATGACTTCATCCCATGTGTCCACCATCCCTCTCTCCCACTTCAGCTTTTGTTATCATTGATAGAGCAGTGGCTTTGAAACTGGCTAGTCTACAGTTCAAATCCCCAGTCTCCAGGTCAATCTCAGTGTGCCCTTGGGGAAGTTATTTAATGTCTCTGTAAAATAGTATCTACAGAGTTTTATAAAAATTAAATAGTATAATATATATATAATATATTCCATAACACATAGTGGGCATGTAATGAATGGTAGTCATGAACAAAAATAATGTTTGAACAGGACAAGGGAGAGACAGAGCTTTATCCTGCATGACTGGAAACTGCAGGCTGAGATTTCCCATTATCACTGCCCTTTTAAGTACTGTTTCCAAGATTCTTAACTATTTGTGAATCAGCCCACTTTTCCTTTTCTTATCCTCATCAGCATCAGGAGAGACTTATCAAATGCTTTGCTGGAATCCAAACACACAGTTCAGGAGACTTCTCGGATCTTTTGGCCCAAGAATACCAAAGGATAAAGGAGAGGGAGGAGGGGAAAAGGGAGGGGGAGGAGGGGAAGTGGGGAGAAGGAAGGAAATGTGGCTAGATCCTTGTCGCCCTGTGCTGGTTCTGGTGATGAGCACATTCTCTTCAAGGGGCTTACACATGAACACTTCCATGACCAATTCTTGTCCAAGATGAACAACACGCTTACCTGTCTAGAGTCTGTAAAATCAACTTCCTCTCCATTTCTAAAAATAAACAAATGTGTTTGCTAGCATTTTTCCCCAACAGCCCTTCCTTTCTTAAAGATTCTTCTAATTGCAGCCAGTAATGACAACACAATCTCACCTGGAAGTTGCCTCAGTACCTTACAAAAGAATTCATTGATTCTGGAGATCTGAATTCATTTAGAGTAGCTACATGTTTCTTAAAAGCTCCTTGGCTTCCGCTGTCACTAAGCAATGCTCTTTCTTTCTCATTCTACCGCTCTGCCTTGGCAGAGAAAATGGACAAGCGCAAGTCTCTCAGAACTCTGCCTTCTCTTGGGCATCTACAGTTCCACCATCAGCTCCAAGCTCTGGGCCTGTTTCTCCTTCCCTGACCTTCTTGCCTGGAGCATCTGTAAGCCTTTCTGGTGTTCTTGACAAGTTTTTTGCATGTCTCAGCGCATCTTAGACTTTCACCTTCCCAGCACTCCTCTTGGAATCGCTCTTGGCTGTGTGCTTTCTCTCAGTTTTCTGTAAAAGTCTTTTTCAAACCTGAGCTTGTTAAGTTCAACATAGCCACCTTGGATTTTTTTAATATTGCCCTTTTTCCTACCTCCTCGGAACCTGTTGCGGTTGCAGAAATCGAGGTCATTTTGGAGAGCGTCTTACTGCCAGGAGGAGTCCTCCCTTGCATGGTCACAAGTCACAGAAGTGCACAGTGGGCCTGTTTTCTCTGGTCCACTTGATGTTTATCTTTCCCAGAGTTTCAGTTTGTGTCCAGCCATACCCATGTTTCTCTTCTTGTTTATGAAGGACCCTAGGCTGACACCACCACCTTCTTTTGACAGAATATCAGGTCTAAAGTAGCGATTTGCCCTGTTGCTTCTCATCCCTTTGGAAGACCAGTACGCAAACCATTGAGCTTCTCAGAAAACTGCTGACTACATCTGGTCAAGCTGTGAAATAAAAGTTGGGGGTCTTTCTTTTTGCTTTTCTAAGAGAAATCTTTGTGGTAATAATAACAGTTGTTCAATTTTACCGAGTGCTGATTTTTTTGTCAGGCAATTTTCTAAGCACCTGAAATGTATTATTTCATTTACTCTTTCCAACAGTCCTTTTGGGTGGGACCTATCATCACTTTGATGAGGACACTGAAGCACAGACAGGAGAAGGAGCCTATCTGTGATCACAGAAGAAGTAAATGACAGAGGCATGATAGGCATGCAGGCCCCCCCAACTCCATCATCTGCACTCTTGTCTACCATGTAATGTCCACAATTTCCCTGATCTTTTAATCCCATTGGTCTTTAAAAAACATATTCCGGACCATACATTTATATCTATTAAATGTTATTCCTGTGAGTTTCACCAGATTTACAGCATAGAAATGTCTTCTTGAATTTTGATTATCTATAAATTCATCAAACACTCCTACTTTTGTGCCAGAAATTTATGCTTTCACTCTCCACCTCTACTATGCTTCTTATTACCTCCTTGCACTGCAGACACTTGCTTCCATGTCTGTGAGCTCCCTGATATGAGGGGCATTACTTATTCTTTTTTATGCCTATTGAATGAATGAATGAACAAATGAATTCTATGTATTCATTCACAACTTTAAACACATTGACTAGGTTGCCTCTACCAGGGAAGCAATAGCACCTGTGTTTTTTCAAGCATGGTGCTATCTTTTCCTGGTGGGGTTGACCTTTCCAAGTGGACTGCCTGGTGAAATGTCATAAAACTCCCATCTCCTCACAAATTCTCACACATGCCTGCAGTTGCACAATTAATGATTTATTCCTTTGACCTATGTCTTAACAGCCGTTTACACCTTAGTCTCCCCTCCAACAGAGAAGAAAGGTTTCACAGAGCCTAAAGGAGGGAGCACAAAGGGCATGGAAACTGAGCAGAGGAACACAGGGACCTTGGGGAATGGCCCGGAGCCAGTTTCATGCACAGGCGATGGAGACCATGAGTTCTACAAGCAGAAGGTCCTTGAATAATAAAAGAAAGGACCCAGAGGTGTCCTGTTAGGTGACTCTCAAAACAGTTTTCAATACAATGTAGGGTCATAATTTTAAAGCAGAGAAGAAACTTAAATCAGCTTCCTTAAAAATGAAAGTTTTATCAAAACACTTTAAGAAAATTGTCTCAATGGCCTTGGTTAAAAGACACCTAAGAAGTTAGACCAAATGAGGTCAGCTTAAAATGTCTTGTGAGTGTCTATAAAGAATTGAACCTATCGAATTGTACATATCAGCAAGGTACTGAGTGGGCAGAAGAAGCCAGCTGCACCCCACAGCGCCCACTTCTGAGAGCCCAGTTCTGGCTTTATCTTGGTCCAGTGCCTGCCCCACATCTCAGCACATCTCTCACTTCCCAGCTACCCACACTCAGTGCTGGTTTAGAAAGAAAAGGTTGCTGTTTTCCTTAGTGAGAGGTTGAGCCCTTATTTAGGCCTTTCTTTAAAAAACAAACAAACAGCCCAGCCGGGCGTGGCTCAGCGGTTAAGCGTCAACCTAGGATCCAGGCGATCAGGGTTGATTCCTGGTCAGGGCACATGCCCGGGTTGTGGGCTGCAGCCGATCAATGACACTCTCATCATTGATGTTTCTGTTTCTCTCTCTCCCTCTCCTTTCCTCTCTCTGAAATCAATAAAGATATATTAAATAAAAAACAAAACAAACAAAAAAACAGGTTCATCGGCTTGTTGGGCGGCATCATTCCATCTCACCGTCTGACTTTTGCTCCTGACTCTCACTAGAGATCTTGGGCCAGCAATTTCAGCTCCCTTTGCATCTGTTTCTGCATCTGGGCTTAGGGATTGGGGGCAGTGGAAAAGGAAGTGACTCATTAGCAAAGTGCTTTATATCATTTCATTTCCCCATTAGCATCTTCCTTCCTTTCTTCCTCTCTGGGATATTTTGAGAAATGATGAGATAATGGCCTGCAAGTGGTTGGAAGCCCCTCTGAGGAAGTTTGATAGTACCCAGGACACTGGCCTCACTTCCTCCGAAAGCAATTCTGGTTATCAACAATGCTCATGCATTCAGATCCAAGGGGTGACCTCACACGGCAACCACAAGCCATACACGCCGCCTCACAGTCCATTATCACAAGAAACATCTATGTTATCTACCTGTTTCATTCTGATCCTCAAAGCAAATGGATACATTAAATCTATTACAATTCTGTATGAGACCAAAAATTTTATATTTTAAAATGACAAATAGTAAATAAATAAGAAACAGAAACCCACCCAATTCTGACCTGGATTCAAGAGGTTGCACAATGTATTTGCAGTGAGTGTGCTAAAAAGATAAAATCCAAATTCACATTGGAAAAAATCAATTGGTGTGCGGGATAAAATATTAGTATGAAGTGCTCCTCTTCCTGGGTGCCTCTGATAAGCACACAACAGGAAAGGGAGTTCACTGGGAACTGTATAACATGAAAAGAAAAGACCTGGTTTTTTAGCAAGCTCATGGAGATCAGTTTAATTAACTGATCAATCTGGGAGCAGATTAGAAAATCCATTCAAGTATCTCTGATGAAATTGACAGGTGAGTACCATGCAAATAGGTGGGGAGGAAGGGAGAAAGGGAGGGAGGAAATGAGGGGGGGGAGGGAGAGAGAGAGAGAGAGAGAGAAAGAGAGAGAGAGAGAGAGAGATGGATCTCCAGCCAGCAATTCCTTCTAGGTCTCTGGTTGGTAGATTCGGAGGACAGCCTCCTCTCCAGTTTCACAGCTTTGCAAAATTTAACTGTTTCTCTTGTTCCACTGAAATCCTTCATTTCAGAATTCTACAAAATGCTTTTGTCTTCTGTTCATTTGTATTAGGAATTTCGAGACTGACACCTGAGCAGTGCAGGCTATGGGAATTAGGGAAATAATGTTAGAGCTATTTAGGTTTCTGCTATTCATTCCACAAATATAGGGATGGTTTTAAATATTAGATGGAGGAAATAAAATATGGATAAAGAGGTATTCAGACTATCTGGTCTTTATGGAATAACAGTTGCAAACCTTTCCTAAGCCTTTCTGCTAATTGTGTCTTAAATATTGCAGTTGCCTCTCTCTGGTTTTTATGGCTGTGTTCATCTCTGTAGTATTAAGCAAAGAACTGTGAATACAAATAGCTCCCACTGTGACTCTCAGCCTTGGGGTCCTAACAGCTAGGAATTGAGTGGCAAGTAATCTATTACAAATAATGAAGAATTGGAGCTTATTAATGATTTATCATATACCATATAAACAGGATATTTCAAGAGTATTACCATAATGATATGTCTCACTCACCCAGATTCTAACTTGATTTTAGTTTCTTTTCTTTTGGACCAGAGTTGAAATAGTTCTACTCTTTAGTTCACAGTGTACTCATCAATCCATAAAAGACCCCTCTTTACTTCGCTGTGGTTTCTCTCCTATTTCCTGATTCTCACTCCAATCTCCCTTCCCTCCCCTCCAGTCCCCCACTCTAATCTTCATTTAGATATACGTATATACTTGAGTAATATATGACATTGAATAACATACAACATTGCTTTGTGTGCACATGTTTAATTTATAAGAGACGATATGCCATAAGTCTCATTCTCTTTCCTACTCTCTTCACCCAGCTCTATGCTTCTGTAACCCATCCTTGTTGTTATATGTAAATTATATTATTACTGCTGATGGCTTTTCGTATAACCACAGTTGCCTCGCCACTGTCTTAGTGATGACCTCCTGGCTGACTCCAGTTCTTTGCTACTGCAACAGTGCTTTAAGGAGCATGCAGAGAGCTGTCCCCTCGTGGATTTGTTCGAGCCTGTCTCCGGCTACACGGGGAGTGGGGTTGCTGAAGAGCAGGCTGCTGTGCTCTTTCCAACAGTATTGGAGGGCCCCGCTTCCCCACATCCCTTTCAGCACTTGATATGAATCAGATTTTCCATTTTTGACAATCTGCTGATTTTAAAGTGGATTGCATTGTAATTTAAATCTGAATTTCTCTGATTATTAGTGAAGTGCCCCTTCATAAGCTTATTAGCAATTTGGATTTCTCCTATGAACTGCCTGTATCCTTTGCCCATATTTTTCCTATGTGGGGTTCCTACATTTTTCTGGCCAAACTGCAGGAGTCCCTTGAAGCATTAATTCCTTATTGATTTTGGACACTGCAAACCTCTTTCCCCCGTACCATCTGTCAGGCAGGTTAACTGTTTTGAACTGAAATCTTTACTTTTGACATAGTCATACCCATCAATTTTCCACTTACGGTTTTTGTTGTTTGGGTCTTGGCTAAAAAATTTACTCCAAACCCTAGAGCAACAAAGATGTTCTTCTATATAGTCTTCTGTAAGATTTATATAATTTCTCTTTATACTTTGGTCTTTAATCCACTTGGAACTTATTTTTGTATGTGTTGTAAGATAAAACTAACTTTTTTTCTTTCCCACAATGAGTCATTTTTCTCAGCACCATCTACTAAATGATCCATCTTCTTCCCACTGGCTTGGGAAGAGGCTCTACTACATAGCACTTCTCCATGGATACATGGTTTGGTGACTACACTCTCTGTTCTATCTCTTTGGTCAATTTGCCTGTCCTGACCCCCCACCCCAACTCACAGTTTTATTATAGTAGTTTTAAAACATGTCTTACTCAATATGTGTGTTTTTTAAGTGGGAGAGAAGGGTAAGACTATGTTGGTAGACTGGGAATTAAACATAATCCACAGTCTCTCTTATCTTTACCCATAATTCCCATACTGGATCACCCATTGGAGGGTATCCTACATGTAAATATCATCTGTCTGTATGTAGTGTAATAAATGTCACCTGTCATGTATGTAGTATATGGGGGAAATAAAGACTAAAACATCTAAGAGATCATCTGTTTGTCCACAATTCTTTGGAATTAAAATTGCATGTCTTTCAAACTAAGAAAGAGAATCTATATTTTTTACGCTTGAACTTGAAAGTTATTATCTTGAGAACCTATAAAACAATTTTTTCGGTAGAAATTAAAAATCTTCAGGAATGATTTCACTGGCTCTCCAAAGTTTAATAAGAGGATAATATGTATGAAGGGCCAAGTGGTTAGTAATTTGCTCCACTCCAACAGCTAATCTGCAGTAGAACTAAAACTAGAAGCCAGATCACCTGAGACTTTCTTGTCAACTTTACAAATAGGTATCCAATGTCTCCTGTGTGCTAGGCATCACTGCACAGAGTAGAAAAATGAATAAACAAGCATGATCTCTGCCCACATATTAGTCAATCAGTGACTTGTATGAAACTTGGGTCTGCGTCCTCGCTCATGGAAGAATGGGTCTATTACAAAGTTGGATAGTTTTTAGTCCATTCTATTAGCGGGAGGCCAATTCAAATGCATTTTACACAGAACAGCTGGCAATCACCTAAGAATTCTAAATAGACCTTGCCACAGTGGATTTACTGGCCAACTATAGGCCCAGTCTAGAACTCGGAGAAGACGGAATGGCATGCCAAACGTCCTACCAGAAAGGTATAAGATGGAAGCTACATTCATTTTTGAACACTCACAGTTGAAGAATTTCCAGATGAAGGAAAGGACAGAATATTCAGGCTCAGAAAAGAAGGAGGGAAAGAAAAAAGGGAGAGAGAGAGGGAGGGAGGGAGGGAGGGAGGGAGGGAGGGAGGGAGGGAGGGAGGGAGGGAGGGAGGGAGGGAGGGAAAGGAAAGTCATAAGGAAGGGAGGGAAAGAAAAGAAAATGCTGGTGTTCTGTTGGGAATAGCTCAGAAAAAAAAGGCAATATATAACAGAAAGAGACCTCCAAAAAGAATCTTGTCCCTTCAACCTCTTCTGAGTCACCAGAATCTCATTTTGAGTTGGAATAACTTGGTAATAAATATCAGCACTTAAACAGTACCAATAGGGTATGGCTAACACATAGAAAGTATTCAATAATTATTATCATTTTTTAAGTAGACAATTATCTCTCAGAAATAATGGAAACAAGGAGTGCATTAAACTGTCATTTACAAGCATGAAATAAACTAAACATTGTTCATATAGTTTATTTTTTGCTTTCCCTAAGGTCATACTCCTGAAGAAATTATCTCATTTAAAAATAATCCACGTGCTATTGATCAAAATAAAAAATAAAGATAGTTAAGGAAATTGCGTACTTTGGAATTTAATTCAGTCTTCATAATTATTTAAAGTCATGTGGCAGATTAAGAGTAACATGGAAAGATACTGAGAGTTTTTAAAATTTAAAAAGCTGGTTAGGTAATAGTATAACATATTATTTAAGAATTCAGAGCTTAGCCCTGGCCAGTTTGCTCAGTGGTTAGAGTGTTGGCCTGAGGACTGAAGGGCCCTTTGTTCGATTCTGACCAAGGGCATGAACCTTAGTTGTAGACTGGATGCCGGGCTCTGGTCAGAGCGAGTGTGGGAGGCAACCAATTGATGTGTCTCTCTCACATCAATATTTCTCTCTCTCTCTCTCCCCGCCTTCCACTCTCTCTGAAATGCAATAGGGGAAAAAAAGAATTCAGAGCCTAGAACCAGAATGCTTGGGTTCAAATCCCACCTCTTCCACTTAAATAGCTATGAGGCTTCAGGCAATATATTCAACCTCTCCATGCCATAGTTTCCTCATATGCAAAATGAAAATAGAAATTAAACCTACCTCATAGGATTCTTGAGATCATTCAATGAATGAATACATAGAGAAACAATCTAAACAGAGTCTGTTGCCTAGTAAGAAGTAAAATGTTATTATTAATATTATTATAATAGTATCATCTCATATCTCTCTATCTATATAGACAGGTCTATAAAGCTATACCATAAAATTTTAAGTGTTTATCTCTAGAAGGTGAAAGTATAGGTTTTTCTTCTTCTTTCTGCTTATCTGAATTTTTCCAACCATGAAAATATATTGATTTTCTAATAAGGAGAAACAAATTATTTTTAATTAAAAAAAAAAGGTCTATGAGATGGGTAGGGGCAGGGAAGAGTGGCACATTCATATAATTAAGAGTTCCCTGAAAATAAACAGTCCAGCAATGAGGTGAAGTTTTGAGTTCTATCCCAAAATAAATAGGGGGTGAGGGGGCTGATGAGGGGAAAAACAGAAGATAGAGGGGAGTGACATCCTCCTCTGAATTTTGTATTTGTGCTCAAGGTTAAGGTTCAATACAGCTGCAAAATGAAAAAAAGAAATGAAGTGCTGTGAGAGGTCACAGGGACAAACATTGACTGGCTCTGGAGTTTTGAAAGGCATTGGATAATTTCATGACCATTAATAACATCTGCAGTCCTGCTGGGCAGGCTAATGGCAAGGGTAATTAGAGCCTGTGCTCTAAGACAGATGACTGCTTGTCAGAGCTGAGAGGCAGCCCGCCCCAGGGGCCACACTGCTCATGGGTAGGCAGGGCCAAGCGGGGGCAGGGCCTGGATAGGAAGGACCCCACCTGATCAGAGCAAAGGAATAACCTAGCCTGGCCTCTGTGGACAGATTGTTAGCTCACAAAGGAAATAGTGGGTGTAGGTGCCACTCAGGGTTTGGGTCTAGATATGAAACCTGCCCACACAAATATCCTGCAGTGAAATATTTTCATATGCCACACACCCAGGATTTAGACTTACAAAAATGCATCCAGTCCAAAGAAGTCAATAAATTCCATCTTTAACCAGCAGTTACCCAGCAGTGATTATGCACTGGTGGAGATTTCCCAGTCACTCAAATTAATAAGTGACCATTTCAAAACATAATCTCTCTTCAAGAACAAGAAGTAAAATGGGTTTAGTATGAATATTTTGGTCTGTCCTTACCTCTAAGCCAGCTTAAGTTGTTTAGTTCTTAAATCAAGATGACTAATATATATTTTCTAAAAGTTATGTTATGAAATGAAAACATTTATTTTCAAAGTGAAGATTTCCATCTAGGTAAGTTTTGGAATGAATCCCTCTCTCCACAGAATGGTTCACTATAGAGAATATCAAAGAAGAATACTTGGAATGCCACTTAGGGATTTGTCCCAATAATTTCACCTAAGCAAAAACTATATTCAATGACTCCTTCTGTAGATGTCTGCATGAGTTTCCTTTCTTGGGGACATTAGACCTCCTAATGCAGTGCTACAAAATTCTAAAAAAAAGAATCCTAACAAACTTCCATTTGAACATTTCAGATTGAAAAAAGAAGTATTTCCCAAATTTCTCCTGGAACCCCTCTAAAATGACAGAAAATGAATTTAAAGATGTTTAAGCAAAAAGCCCCAGAAATGTTAATGACAGGTAACCAGCAATATCAATGAACCATTACAAGATAGAAAGCACATGCATGGGATTCAGGACCACCTTTTACAGAAGTATGGCAGACTGGACATTCTGATCAATATTGCCAAAATACTCTAAAATCCTTGGAAAATTATGAGCAACAAACATAAAGATACAAGAAAGTGGAAGATATGAAGGAGGGGTGAAGAAAAGTGGAAGACAAAGTGAGAAGGTGTGATAGAGTCTTACAAAGAGAGAATAGAGAGAATGGAAGAAATGCAAATATTATTGAATTAATGAAAAGCATGAATCTACTGACTCAGGAAACAATCACATTAGAAGAAACTCACTAGTATTAGTAATCTTCTACTTTTTTTTTAGTTGGGTGGTCGCAATTCAGCCCATAACACCACCCTATTGTGAAGGAAACCCACCTGTCCATAAGTCTTGCCCCATCCCAGCCAGAGCATTCCTGTATTACATGTGAAAAGATGGCCATGTATTACCAGACATTTTAGAAAAATTCCTATTATGAAAGTCATACACCAAAACAAACAAAACAAAAACAAAAATAAAAAAAGAAGATGAAAGAAAAGAAATGAGGTAAGAGCAGAGGAATACTATAACAACAAACTGCAATTGATATTCAAAGATGAGAGATAATATTGAAACTATGAAGAGCAGAATGTAATCAAAAGAAATAATCATGGGACAAAAAATAGTTCTTAAAATTAAAAATATCATAGCAGACATTTAGATGTTTAATAGAAAAAATTAAATGATAAAAGTTGAACTCTCATAGGAAGTAGAACAAAAAAGATAGAAAACGGCACACACAAAAAAGAAATGTGAATATCAATCAAGAGTTCCAACATATAAATAATAGGAGTCTCAAAAGGAGAGAAGAGAAAAGCATGAAGGGAGAAATTATTAAAGAAATAACACAAAAAGTCCTCCAAAATGAAGAGCAAAAGTATCCAGTTTAAAAGTATCCAATTTAAAAGCGTCAATTTAATGCCCAGTAAAATGAATAATTTTTAAAAATCCACCCCACATCACAACAAAAATTTCAATAAAATAAGGATAAAGAGAAGATCTTAAAAGCTTTGGTGTAGGGAGTAGGAGAAAGAGGTCACATATAATTCAGGAATGAGAATTTTATCAAACTTTTCAGCAACCACAATGAAACCTCATAGGTAGTGGAACAATGCTTTCAAAAATCTAAAGAAAAAACTATTTCCTACAGAGTTTTATACCCAGGCAAATTATCAATGAAATGTGAGCATAGCAAAAAAGCTTTTTAACACATGCAAGTTTATTTTGCATGCGCTTTTTGTTAGATGCTATAGTAGGTTGTGCTCCAATAAAACAAGAAAATAAACCAATGTGGGAGAAAAGAAAAAGTGAAATCTAACATAGGAGAGAAGTAAAAGGAAGTCCTAAAATGATGAAAAAAAAATCCAAAAGACTTGTAAGAATTTGCCACAAGAGAATTGAACCAGGGGTTGGGTAGGTGCAGGGCATAATGATTGTTTTTCAATATGTTTTATGGTACTATTTAATTTTTTTATTCTACGTGCATACATTATTTTGAAATTTTTAAATATTTAAGTGAAAAAAAAAATCTAACTCAAATCTAATCTACAACACCCAGGAGCCTAGTCCTTTTCTTATTTTTTAAAATATCAGCTACAGTTTGTTTTATACATTCAATTTTTCCATTAAAGAAATGAAACACATTAGAGAAAAATGGAACAATAAAGAAGTGGTGGGGGCAGGGGAATCATATTACTACCCATAATCTCACAACTCTGTACAATCATTCTCATCATTTCCTGTATAGGCTTTTCATGTATAAATTTCATAGCTGCAGTCAGAGCTTTCATACAATTATATCCTGCTTCCCCCACCCCCCGCCCATCAACATTATACCATGATCAATTTCCAGCTTGCTGCATAGCATTATAACCATATTTCTTAATGGCTTGACCAGACCTTTTCTTTTAAATATGTTTTTATTGATTTTAGAGAGGGAGGAAGAGAGAGGGAGAGAAAGATAGAAACATGGATGAGAGAGAAACATCAACACCAATAGGCTCCCTCCTGCACAGCCCCTGCCAGGGATCAAGCCCAAAGCCTGAGCATATGCCCTGACTAGGAATCCAACCAATGACTCCTGGTGCATGGGTCGACACTCAACCACTGAGTCACGCTGGCCAGAGTTGACCAGACTTTTTGATCCGAGTGTCCCAATCAATACTGTAGATTTCTTCCTTTCACTCTCTTCCTCTCTTGTTCTTTTTTATTTTCTTCAGACTCTTCAAGCCCCTGCCCCTCTAAGGGCCTCAGCCCTGAGACATGCTTCCTTAAGACAGCTACTTCGCTGTCACCATTTGGGAATCAGCTTAAATGCAACTCCCACGAGACTTTCCTTGACACCCCCCCAAGCTAGAGTAAACCCTTTTTCCGCATCCTGCTTTCATCATGGCAGTTTTCATTCCCTGATCCTTTCTTTTTTATTTCTTAATTTGTTTGTTTGTATGTTCATGGTCTCTTTAGTAAACTATAAGCTCGGTGGAAGCAAGAATTATATTTTTGCTGTATTTCTTCCCACTACATTTGTGGCACAGAGAACAGAGTAAGGCACAGAGAAAGCACTCTACATATTTTAGGGGTGAATAAATGAACTAATAAGTGACTGATGATGGATGGATGAAATGCTAACTACTTCAAGCCACAAAGAGACATCTGAGGCCCAACAGGAGTAATGGAGGATTTGTTAAACAGTCAGTGAGGAGACCTGATTCCAGTCCAGGCCCCCCTCACCAGGTGCTTGACTTTGAATAAGGCACATTTAACCTCTCTGGTCCTAGTTTTCTCATCTGTGAAATGAGAGGGTGGGAGTAGGTGGCCTCCATCATCGGTTTCAACAATAAGTGCTGATGTCTGCACCTTTGCAAGTCCTCACTTTGCTAAAATTTTCTGTTGTTTTGGAAAATAACTTCTTGGTTCCAGTTCCCAGGATGATGGATGAGTGGAAACTTCAGTCAAACAACTACATCATTTTTTTCTGCATGACAATAAGCAATTAGTTTTAATAGTTCTTGTCTCTGTCTTTTCTCTTGTGAGAGAGGAAATGGATTCATTGATCAGGTAAATGAAGCAGCCTGAAATTGGAGATGCTCGAACAAAGACATGCAGAAACTTTCCTGACAGGCAATGATCTTTTAGGGAACTAGTATAGAATAGTGGCTGTCTTTGTCCATTTGGGCTGACATAACAAAATACAATAGACTGAGTGGCTTATAGACAAGAGAAATTTATTTCTCACAGTTCTAGAGTCTGCAAGTCCAAGATCAAGACCCCAGCAGATTTAGTGTTTGGTCAACCTGCTTCTGGTTTATAGGTACATTCTTTTCACTGTGCTCTCCCATGGCAGAGGGGACGAGGGAACTCTCTGGAGCCTCTTTTATAAAGGTGCTAATCACATTCATGAGAGCTCCACCCTCTGACCTATCACCTCCCAAATGCCTCACCTCCTAAAACCGTCACATTGGGTTAGATTTCAACATAAGAATTTGGGGGGTGGGAACAGAAACATTAAAACTATAGCAGTCATGCCCGGCTGGGCGTGGCTCAGTGGTTGAGCATCGACCTAGGATCCAGGCGATCTGGGTTCGATTCCCGGTCAGGGCACATGCCCGGGTTGTGGGCTCTATCAATGACTCTCTCATCATTGATGTTTCTATCTCTCTCTTCCTCTCCTTTCCTCTCTCTGAAACCAATAAAGATATATTTAAAAAACAAAACAAACAAACAAAAAAACTATAGCAGTCATTAAAATCACATGGTCTGATGTCAGAGAGGCCCGGTTTTCAGTAGCATCCATGCATGAACTTGGGTAGGTTATTTAGACAGAGAGGTTGATATAGTGTGCTAAAGGCTAGAGTTAGGCCATAGGGGTTGAGTCCCAGCTCTGCAACTTGCTAGTTGTGAAACCACTGATATCCCAGGATCCCATCTGAAAATGGAGTTAAGATAGTTCCTATTTCAGAAGGTTGTTGTGAAGATCAACAAATTCCAAGTTCATAAGACACTTTGGACAGCAGGCACTGAGCACACACAGTCACCACTATTTGGGTTTGCTGCTCTTGTTGTGTTGTTGTTACTTAATCTCTCCAAGTCTATTTCTTCATTCACTGATTCAATAAATATTTACCAAATGCTTTTGAAGAGGCATCACATCACTTCATTAACTTAAGAGGAAGCTTCTGAACCTCAATTATAATGCCATTAGCCAAAGAACCAGGATTAGGTGTGCTAATCTCTCATGCAATCGTTTGTAAACATGCCCCCCTGGCATTACATTTGAGGGGGAATTACCTCCTGAGTGTGCTGGTCATCCATGGGAGCACAGCACACTTCACCACCACTCTGAAGCATCCATCCCTTCCCTTCCTCCATCCTATCAGAGATCAGACCACTCCTAATTCCCAGACCATTCTCCTAATTCCCAGGCTGGGCCAGAACAAGCAGGGGAGATAAACAACAGAGAGAAGGGGAGAGCAACTCGAAGAGGGGAGGGGTATATTCAGACATTCAGGGAAAGATATGGGTGACAAGGTACATTGTCTCACCCTGATATAAAGGGCAGAGACAGATTTAGGATTTGATGTTCATCTCTACCTTCACTTTTTCTGTCATTTCTCTTATTTCCACTCCTAACCATGTGAGAATACTTCTGGAGTAGGAATCTGGATCCATGATAGTGGTTTAAAAAAATGTTTAGCTCGGCCGGGCATGGCTCAGCGGTTGAGCATTGACCTAGGATCCGGGCAATCGGAGTTCGATTCCTGGTCAGGGCACATGCCCGGGTTGTGAGCTTGATCCCCGGTTGGGGGTGTGCAGGAGATAGCCTATCAATGACTCTCTCATCATTGATGTTTCTATCTCTCTCTTTCTCTCTCCTTTCCTCTCTCTGAAATCAATAAAGATATATATATATATTTTTAAATGTTTAGAAGTAAATAACGGCAAGTTTACAAGTGAAGTTGTACAAAAGTTGCTAAGAGTTTATTTATTTACTCTCACATAAAAGAATTGAAATGTTAAATTCATAATTCAGTGAAAGCAGATATTGAGATTATAGCCATTGAATAATTTTTGGGTCAATAACTGAAACCTATCATCATGAAGTAGTTCTAGTTCTCATTTTCCACATTCAGAATTACCATCCATGACCATGTCTGTCCAACTGCCTTGAGAGGATTTCAAACTTCAAATGGAGCTCAGCGTGTTCTCCTGCAAGCCTGGTCTTCTTCCCTGTTCCCTTCTATCTAAATAAGCTACAAAACCTAGGAGTTACTCTCCACACTCCTACACCCTCGTCATATCCAAAACAGCAGCAAATCCTATCAATCTGAGCTCACAAATATCTCTCAAATTAATTGTTTTTTGTTTTTTTTTTTTCTTAGTTCAAAATAGTTCTGTCTAGGGTGTTCAAAGAGATAAACATAAAATAATATCTATAAAAAAGAAAAAGAAATCATTAAACAAAAATGGGAACTACTATAATAAGAATAGGTGGATAGGGAAAAGAAACTTTAGAAATCTCAGAAATAAAAAAGAAGTCATTAAAGTATAAAAAATGAGTAGATGCAATAAAATTAAGATTGGGTATAGTCACAAAGAGAATTAGAGTGAAAAGATAGTAACTGAAAAATTCATCCAGATACAACACAAAGAAACAAAGAAATGCAGAGTATGAAAGAGGAGGAGTTAAGAGACTTGGTAGCTTTTCTCCAAAGATCACCACCACTGTCTTCTCTCTCTGTACATATACGCTACTCTCCTACCAAGAGGTGGTATCTTCCCCTCTCTGGAATGCCAGGGTTTAAAAATTACTTTAAAAACATAAAGATCTTAAGCAGAATGATAAGAATGTTAATAATCTGTTAAATCTAAATAGTAGAAACTTTTGTGTTTACTTAAATATTTTAAATATTAATGAAACAGATAGATCTTTCACCAATAATTCATGGACATCAATTCCATTGCTTTCCTTTATAGTCATGACCCAAAAATAAGCCTGCCAGTATTTGTGTTGGTGGTAGCCCATTGTTTGGTTTGGCTCTGTTGGAGGAAGAGTGAGATATGAACTTTTTCATCACAGCTGGGCTGTGCCCCCACCTCAAACACAAATTTACATGGGGCTGAGAGAAGAGATTCAAAGATACATGACCGTGTCTGATGAACTAAATTCCCAAATGAGGCCAAGTTGTGTTTTTTATGATGGAGAGGCAAGGCAGGACTCAGCTAAAGGTTTGATGAGATAAAGCAAAAAGCAAAGTTCCTTTTCTGCCAGGTGAGGGGTAGGAGTAGGGTTCCCTAATGATATTCATTGTGGACTTTGGAAGCTCGGCTGGGGCCCCACTTCTAAAAGGGTTTTGAGTCCCAACAACAGGAACTTGGAGGCTTTCCCTGGGCCACTTTATCTGGTTGCCTGACCTTCAGGAGAGGAACAAGGTGAACTGTTTGCCTCATCTCCACTTGCTGGACAGGCTGAGTTATCAGGAGGCTCTGCGGGGGGTGGGGGGGGGCACCTCCCTTTTGGTATTTCCTGCTGTATGAGCTTCCAGAGACTATTACAGTGGTAGGAACTAACAAGCTCTATGTATAAGCTGTTCATTCTGGTACAACAAATATAGGTTATGAGTTTCTCTCCCTATTTTAATCCTTGCTTAAAGTTTTTTCTCTTCTTGGGCTGTGGAAATCAGCACTTGCCCTGCTGAAAGGCCTGTTGCCTTTTGTTCAAAGCACAAACTTCAGCGACAAGGCTCCCTACTTAGGGCATTCTTTCTTTCTCTTTCCATCTGCCTCTCCCTCCCCTCCCCTTCTCTGCACTCTACCCCCTTCCCGAAACCCATTTTATTCGTTTGAAATGACCAATGCAGCATTTCCCACACCGATGCTGGCAAAACCTGAGCTATAGATCCTGAGTTTCCAGTCCACTGCCCACACAACTCACAGTATTTATTTTATGTGCCTCTTCCAAGCAGAATAGATAGCAAAAAATCCCATGTAAAATGCAAGTTGGACACAGCGAGCTCATGCTTCTCCATAGACCTATTAGACCTACATAATTAAGTTTATGTAGATCTTCCCTGATCAGATCTGGGTGTTAGCCCTGGTTTAGGAACTGGAGACGAAGCTGTCCGGCAGGAGAGAAGCAAGGAGGGCTTGCCAGGCATCTGCTCCCCTCGTCTTGGCATCCTGCTTCTAAGGGTCTTTGCTACCTGCCTCCCAGGCCTCCTAGCATATTGTTTCCCCCCAGGGGCAGAAGGAAAGTGGAAGCAGAAAGGGCCATTACCTAGTCCTGCATGTCTGAAAAAAAACTGTCTTATTTCCAAACATAAAAAAATATGCTCCTACCT
Organism: Miniopterus natalensis; assembly: GCF_054644295.1. Taxonomy (NCBI): domain Eukaryota; kingdom Metazoa; phylum Chordata; class Mammalia; order Chiroptera; family Miniopteridae; genus Miniopterus; species Miniopterus natalensis. Next base: position 44,029,064 of record NC_142084.1, read on the forward strand.
ATGAGCAGCACATTTCAATTGCTGGTATACTAGCTCCTTCCTCCTTTGTAAAAAGAAGTTGATCTTTCAACTTAATAAGTAAGAGTTTGCAAGAGAGCTTTTAGATGTAGATTTCAGTTAATGCTGCCACAGATGGCAATAGGATGGTAGGTGACTTACAAGACTAATAATTCCTCATTTAGACGAAACCACCAGAGAATTATGTGAATCAATATAATATTTGTCTCCACAGGCTTAGCTATTTTTTACTGTTCCATTATTATATCTGGAGCTGTGCCATCTCCAAGCCCTGGCCAGGAGGAGGGGCTAGGCTACCTGCAACTTCACCTGGCTATGTGAGCTTGGGCAGGCCACTTCCTCTCTGGGCCTGTATCTTCTCCACTGTAAATTAGGAACTGAAATAAATTATTTCTAAGGTCTCTTCCCAGTTAAAAATGTTATGAATCTGAGATTCTATTTGACTACTATTAATCCAAGTCCATTAATGATGATTAACCCCTGGGTGGCCCCACAATAGTTATTGTGACTTTGAGTACTTGTACTTAAAAAGAAAAAAATTATTAAAGTATAATATAGAGAAAAGTACACATCAGTGTTTAGCCTGATGAATGTTCCCCCAAAAATCCCTGTATAACCAGCTTCCTGATCGAGAGACAGAAGGTGACCAGCTCCCACCGAATCCTGTTTCATGCCCCCCTTCCAGTCTCAGGTTCTCTCTTAGTGCCTCATAAATAACAAATTTTAACTTTACAAGAAATCTGCCTCCAAATCTGTTTTCTTAGGCAAATTCATAAATAGTCTACACCTGCTTTGTAATCAACAATCAGTACAAAATAAGTGATTTCAGGGAACTAGAAGCAGTCCTTTATTACACAGAGAATGAGACTGTCAAACACAGAAGAGATATACAAGAGTACAAACAAAAGGAGAAGTGTCGTAAAACATGGCAATTGTGGTCAATAGCATCGACTGATTGAGTGTTCCTGCCTAGACGTGGAAATCAGTCCATTTCTGAAAGAAAATTACAGCAATCGGACACATTTCCACTTCACACACACAGGCACAGTTCATTTCAGTTACCAAAGCGAACTTCTTCCTTTAGAGTTGGCCGGTCGCACAGCCTGAGGTGGCACAGCCAGGCCACTCCTGCACTCTTTCTGCTACACCAGCTTGCTGTCCCTCATCCTGGGCCCTGCTCTGGTGGTTCCTGGGTGTGGAGTCATCTATACCCCCTTCCATAGCACCAAAAGCAGCAAGGGAGACCCAATGCCCACGATGACCCTCCTCTGGCCCAGCCCTGGGCAAGGAATGTGGTCGACCAATATTATTTTTTGCCCTTTACCTTGGCCCCAGGTGCAGGTTGTTGATCTGAGGTAGCGGAATCCCCAGTTCAAGCTGTACCATCAGCATCTGTCTCTGCCAGTTCTCTCTCTTGTTTTGGGAGGTCTTCACTGTTTACTCATCCATTCCAGCCCCATTCACACTGTCTTCATTCCCGTGGGTGCCCCTCTATTGAATTGGATGTGTGCATACCCCTAATGTCTGTGTCCTTATAAAACATGTAACTTCGCTTTGTGGGTGTCTAGGGTTTCTAAGTTACTTCAATGGTGTCGTGGTACAGACTTCTTTCTGCTCCCTCCTTTTTTATTCACCCCTAAATTATTGAGTTCCTGCCATGTAGCTGTGTATTCACGCAGTTCACTATTTCTAGCTGCTGCAATGTATCCAACAGCTGCTTACAGCTCATTTTGCTTGTGAATTCTACTACCAAAGGTGAACTGTTTTGGTCATTCCCCCAGCTCCCCTCCCACGGCCTCTTCGGCAGCCTCCTCTCCTCTTGCTCCCTGGCCCTATTCTCTGCGCTTCGACTGTGCTTCAGCTTCGGGCTTTTCCTCACCTTCTCTAGCCATCCAAGCCCATCCTGTTGCTCAGGGGCCTGTGAGGTGAGACAAATCTGATTGTGTCTCAAGACTGAGGCTCCCTCTTTAGTTTCTATGGAGATAGTGAGTCTATTCACACATTCCCACTGGCACTACCTTGGGCTTGCCCCGAACTCCTCACCCCTGGTATTGACTGATTTCAATACCTCCTTCTTTCCTCATTGAAGGTTTGTTTAATATACCACAAGGCTCATGTTTCTAAATTTCTGCTTTCCATATGTTCCTCCACTGGCAAGTAACTGCTGTCCATGAGAGAGAGCAACTCTTCCAACTGGCCCTTGTCTGCATAAGATAAGAGAAGGAGCCAAAGTGTGACTCCCTGGATGCAAATCTTGACTCTACCACTCACTGGCCATGTGACCTCTGGAAAATAAGCTATGCCTTCTATGCCTCAATAAGAATGAAAATAAGTTTTTTTTAAAAAAAGTTAATTTTTAAATATATTTTTATTGATTTTAGAGAGAGAGGAAAGGAGAGAGAGAGAAATATCAATTGGCTGCCTCCTGCATGCACCCAAATGGAAATCGAACCCCCAACCTGGGTACGTGCCCTGACTGGGAATCGAACCAGAGAACCTTTGGTGCACAAGATGATGCTCAACCAACTAGCCACATAGGCCAGGCTATGTCAAGCTTTTAGATTAGTGTCTAGCACATGTTAAGTACTCAGTAAATGCTAGCTATTTTTTTTATTATCATTCAATGTACTGCATCCCAACATAGACTTTGCCTTATCCCTACTAAGCCCATATTAACTCCTATGCATATTTCCAAATTTTTTACCTTGCCAGGTTAACCAACCAAATCTTCTGCACTCCTCAATATCAGATTCTGCCTCCTCCACCAGGCCTTTCCCACTTCCGGGAGTCCTCAGCTTTAAAGCAACCAGGACGTGCTTTGTCTACATTACTCTTTTTGGTTCTAGACTGTATCTTGCTTCAATTTGTTACGTAACCTGAGAAAAACCTAGAGCCCCATCTGGTCCATCCACAGCCCAGTGTATGTTCACAGAAGCACAATCCAACAAGTTAAATTGATTACTAATGTTTCAGATCTTTACTCCACCTCTCTAGCACGTCTTAAAGGGAAGAGAGGATTATCAGGGCCCAGCAAACATCACTGAAAACAATAAATGCCCATCTCTCTAGTAGAATCTCTCTCAACATCTTCCAGGTGGAAGGCAAATGTTCTCTACTTGGTTCTTCCACCATCTTCCCTTTTGCTTTTCCCCAAACCAGAAGTGACCATCGACACTTCCCTTCTGCTCAACCACCAGTCTGGGTCACGTTAGGGTGGGTGGAAGAGGGGCAGCTCTGTTTCTCCCAGTCCTTCCTATCTATGAATGGACATACACAGTACCCCTGGGAAGTCTTTAATCATTTCTCTGTGGAAATTTTGTGAATATAACTCTGTACTTTATAACAGTTATTTAACTGTATCAGTCTTGTGGTTTGGGTTAGATTAACCACAGTCCTAGCCCCACAGGTGGGCCTTAATTGGCCAAACCACTTGGTATAATCTCATCCACCAGCCATGGTTAAGGGACAGGCCTGAACCACTCATCATCACCTGGCCTTCTCTGTCCACAGTAACTGGTTAGTCCAATACAAGTGAACTGTAGGACTTGGTTCACAGTTGGGAAGAAAGGAGCCTTCTGGTCCTGTTTGGTATGTTATGCAGACATGAGGCTTGAGGCTACTGCAGGCTTTTTGGCGCTATGAAGAAAGCCAGTCTGTGGATGAAGCCAGTGCATAAAAGAAAGCAGAATCTAGAGAATCACAAAGACACAAGAACCAAACCCCAGATAGAAATGTGCCTGGAATCTGCTGCATCTTGGAATTTACAATTACCTTAGCCAGTAAATTACTTTTGTAGTGTGAAATCAGTTGAGCCTGGTTTGCCATTCATTTGCAACCAAAGGTATTCTAAGCTGTTAATTAACTTTTCCAATCTTAATTTCCTCTTTTATATAATAGGAATTTTAAAAATTACCTCTCCTCAAAGGATTTTTTAAAATTATCTACAACTCACAGGAAAACATGAAATACCATATGTAAAGTGCCTTAGTGTTGTGTCTAACCTGTAATAAATAAGCACTTAGTACACGGTTCTTTTCCATTTCCCTTCTCCCTTAATGGATTGGCAATTAGTAGGGAGATAAGAGCACTACATATGCATCCCAATAGACAGAGAAGAAAAAACAGAAAGAAAGGGGGAAAAGTTCTGTTTTAAGCCAAACTCAAGGTAAAAATTTGGCCTCTACGAGTCACATTGCAAGGACCTGAGCCTCTTGACCTCCACCTGGAGCAAGCCCTGGCTTCTTGGTCTGACTCCCCTGAGCAGGGTGTTGTGTCCCTGGACAATTGTCCCCTCTTAGTGTTAGTGTGGCTGGAACAGAAAACACCGAAGGACCACTACTACCACACAGGGCCACCGTGGGACGCTGTCTCTCAGAAAGCAAGAATGACTCCCTCACACTTGGGGATAGGGGAAGAGGATTGTTAAGGAAAGAATATAAAGCCAGCTTAAAAAAAAAAACTATTAGTTTTTGTTATGGAAAAATGCAAACATATGAAAACAGACACTAGTAGACTAAACTCCCACTATCCAGGACCAGATTTAGCACCAGCTTCAATAGTCATCAACACCTGGTGGTCTTACTTCACCCAGGTCCCTCCCACTTACTCATGGTCTACGTTCTTCTTCAAGCAAATCTGAAACATCATATCATTTTATCAGGAAATATTTCCATACGTCTCTAAAAGACAAGGATTCTTTTTTTTTTTTTTTTAAAGAGCCACTATAGTACCATAATCACACCTAGAAACTAACAACATAAAGATAAATTTTCTATACTTCAGTGTCCAGACCTGGCTGCTCCATACTTTTAAAATGTTTTATTGTTACTTCATAAGTTGACAATAAATAAAAGGCTGAGAAAAAAATTTATTAGATAAGATTAAAGGATTCATCATTAAAAAATATATTTCAGTGAATTTGCTACTCCTGAAATAAAGCCTTTAAGAAAATGTCATTACTAAGTTACAAAACATGGAAATGTGTTAAAAAATTAATCTGATTTAGGGGTAGCAACAGCTATTTGATAAACTGTCAATGAAAGATAATATTTCTTTTACTTAAAATCAGTGGTGTTACAAATAATTCAAAGAGTTTAAATCACTACCCCCAAATCTTTCCTTTTGTTGTTTTACTATAATAACTGGCAGCCTATTATAAAAAAAAAAAAAAAAAAAATACCACCAGGTCACTTTTCAAGGCATAAGTATGCCAATTACAAGCTTAAGGAACTACACTTAATGCTTTAATATATATAAACCACTAATGTGTAAATTTGAAAAGAAAAAAAAGATGCTATTTTTCTGTAAACAACATATTAGAATTTCCCCCTTAAGGGGAAAGTATTATATTTTCAGAGATTTTATAAGAGGTGAAGACCCAACAAGAACATGCACCCCCTGTTTCCCTTCCAGTTCTCACCTTGGTGGGAGATACAGGTGAATTGTGGCTGTTCCTGTCCTCAGGCTAGAGCAGCTGCCGGAAACGTGGTGGTGGGTGACTCATATTCCTTTCACTTCCCCCAGCCCTGGGCACGTGTGTTTAAAGGGAGTTCATATCATGCTTGTATTACCATTCTCCCAGGTGGATACCTATTTTAGGGAGAGAAAAAAATCCTTGCTTTCTTGTACCTTTTTAAAATGTAAAGTTGAAGAACTACTCATCTTTATTTCCTATTCCCAGGCAGCCTGCTTTATAAACTTGGGGGTTTCACATTCTTTCCTATTAAAAAGAGTATTACTTTGCCTTGAAATAATTTTCTGAAAAATCACTTGGGATTTTTAGGTAGCTATGATGTACTTCTCATTTCTTAATTTCCTTCTCGAACATGTACCTGTTTTGATCTTTGATTTCCTTTAAACTTACAGTGAGGCAATGTAGTCTCGAACCACCGCCTTTGATGCATCCCAAATTATACCCCTTGGAATTGCTTCAGTGATATTCATTTCAAAATGGTTTCTCAACATTTCTTGAATTTCATTTATACAGGTAAAGTCTTTAAGCAAAAGGTTATTTGGGGGCCAGCGCTTACAGATTCCTGAGCTTGCTCAGCCTCCTGAGATGATTTCCTTTGGAACCAGCCCAGGAAAGAATTCAGGTTGAGAGCTACAAAACAGCAAAGTGGGCAGAGAGCTAAACACGTATCTGAATGCATTTGCACTTAACAAAAACTGGAGTGGGATGTCTGCTTTTCTTCCGAAGATCTATTAGACTGATGTGTTTGTTTATTTCATAATTTAATCTTTCATTTGCAGATTTAATATCCAATTAGATCCCCCTTTGAAAACAACGCTTACTTTAGAGAATAATTAGTATGCTCAGGAAAGAAGCTTGCTCATTATTTGGGGTCTGTATAGAGCTCAAGCAACTGCAGCCGACCTCACTAAGATGATGATTTTCAGTAGCCAAGTAGATGATTGGTGAAGCAATTATGTTATTTAAGGCCCTTCTCCAGCACTGAAAGATGAATCACATTTGCATAGGTGAAAACAAAGCCGCAAATGGAAGAAAATAAACCCAAGTTGTTTTGCAGAAACAAAGAAAAATAATGCTTCAGTGGTTTTTCTTTCTGCAACATTTTCTTGTTACTGCCAATCTATGCAGGCTAGAAACCAAATCCTCAGCAGAGCATTGCGTGTGACCCTGGGAATGTCCCTGAAGCTCCAGGTCCCTACAGAGTAGCTGCAGCAACATTGCAGTCCTGCGTAAAGGTTCATTCAGTGATAAAGGAACCAAGCTTAAAGAGACAATAAATCGCACACCCACATTCATAGCAACATTAGTCACAACATCTAAAATGTCAAATCTCTCTCTAAAAATCAATGAAAAAAATAGAAAAAATATCCTTAGGTGAGGATTAAAATGTCAAAGCAACCTAAGCGTCCATCAGTGGATGGATAGGTGAACAAAATGTGGTACTTTCATACAATGGAATATTACTCAGCCTTAAAAAGGAAAGAAATTCTGACATATGCTACAACATGGAGGAACCTTGAAGACATTATGCTAAGTGAAATAAGCCAGTCACAAATAGAGAAGTGCCATATGATACCACTTATATGAGGGACCTAGACTCAAATCCGTAGAGACAGAAAATAGAATGTTGGTTGCCAGGGGGAGAGAGGAATTGGTGTCTAACAGGTACAGAGTTTCAGTTTCACAAGATGAAAAAGTTACGGAGATGGATGGTGGTGACGGTTACACCCTGTGAATGTACTTAATGCCACTGAATTACGTACCTAAACATGATTACAAGGGTAAATTTTACTTTATGTATATTTTACCACAATAAAAACGCATATTAAAAAAAGACAAAACAATTGTAGGATGTAAACAAATGGACAGTCCCTCTAAGGTGTCATTAAGAGGCAGCACATCTGCAGGGCTCCACACAATATCTGTACCCCACCCATTCCGTGTGAGCTGTGGTGTTGACAGGTATTCCCCACATCACTATTATTACTTGACATCAGGACCAGAGTCATGAGCGTGCAAACAGTGAAATTGCACGTGGCCCTGAACTTGGGATTTAATGCTCTGTGGTCATGTGTTGATACTTAATAATTTTACCTTTGAATCTGTGTTTTGTATGTAAAATCTAATGAGACAATGAAGCATGTGTTGGGGGCTTGGAGTCTCAGCTGACACACGGTCTGGCCTTTTGTGGGGGTCCCTCACCTCCCTGGGACAGGTTCTCAGCACCCAATCCCTCACTCCTCTCCAGTGACCACAGCTGCCCAGCACCCCAGAAGGCTGGTGGCTCTGGGAGACTTTCCAGAATGGGTCCAGCAGCTGATGGGCCAGGGGACCAGACAGACATCAAGCCCCAGGTGCCCTGAAGTATTCCGGGGCCTTCATTGAGAGTCTGTACTTAGTCCCCTGGGCCCACTCTATGCCTGAAGGACCTTCTGTTCCTCCTTCCAACCTTTTTGAGGCTGGCTTGTGTTTGTCTCCTTCAGGAGCCAGCCAGGGAGTAGGAACTGTGTAATTTTAGTGACTGCATACAAGTTAAAAGCTCTTTTATTTCCATTTAAAAGAGACATTGCACAGTGTAAAGATAAAAGTTAAAATTCATACTAATGATTTGAATTCTTAATTTTTCTTTACTTCCAATAACATTAAATAGCGTATTAAAAAACATGACAAATCAAAAGAGAAACTGCAGAAGGAAAATGCTTTATATTTTAGTGCCTTTAACAGCACTTTTTCCTGCTTTTTTCATTTTGCACTGGGCCTAGCAAATTATGTAAGAAGTTCTGTTCAGGACTCAGCATTACTTCTAGAAGACCTGTTTGGGTGCCAATGTGACATCTTAAGGCAAGGGTCAGTGATTTTTTTCCTGTAAAAGGCCGGAAATAGTACTTGAATATTTTAGGCATTTCTTGTCATACAGTCTTTATTGCAACTAACTCTCACTGTGGCATGAAAGCAGCCATAGGCAATATAGGAATATTTCAACAAAACATGATTTACAAATAAATCTGGCCTGTAGGCCATAATTTGCCAATTCCTGTCTTAAGGGGCCCATCTATGCTTTCCCTCAGTCCCATTTACCAAATCAAAGAGGTTCCACCCTTAGAAACCAGGTGTAGGACCCTAGAAGGGGATCTAGAGGTAGGTCTTCACTCAAAAGTTTTGTTTTAGCAAGAACAGTGTGGAAAACACTGAAAGCAAATAGCATACTATAGAGCTCCCATAATTCAAGCAAGGTGGCATCAGCACAAGAATACGCAGAAAGATCCATAGTACAGAAATAGACCCAAGCACGTGTGGGAATTTCATGTATGCTAAAGGTGTAATCTCATATAAAAAGGGAAAAATGGAACTTTTTTTTAAACAAGTAATGTTGGGTTAAATGAAAAGTCACAAAGTCACATGAAAAAAAGATAAAATTGCATCTTTTCTTCAGCCGGACACGATAACATAAATTCAAATGGATCAGAAATTTAAATGTAAATACAAATGAAACCATACACTTAATAGAAAAAAAATAAAAGAGTGAATCTTCTATCACCTGGGAGTAGGGCAGACTTTCCTAACTATGACTGAAAATTCAGGTGCAATAAGGAAAAGACTGATAAATCTGACTATTTAACAATTTAAGATAAAACAGCACCATAAGAAAGAAAGAAAGAAAGAAAGAAAGAAAGAAAGAAAGAAAGAAAGAAAGAAAGAAAGAAAGAAAGAAAGAAAGAAAGAAAGAAAGAAAGAAAGAAAGAAAGAAAGAAGAGGAGGGAGGGAGGGAGGGAGGGAGGGAGGGAGGGAGGGAGGGAGGGAGGGAGGGAGGGAGGGAGGGAGGGAGGGAGGGAGGGAGGGAGACAGGAAATAAATGTCAAACACTGAAAAAAGTTTGCAATGTATTCACAGATAAAAATATAAGATTGTTTAAATAAAAATCCTATAGTCCTGAGCTTTAATTGAAAGTGTCAGTATGAACTTAAAGCATATTTTATCTTTAAAAACTACATATTTACCCTGAAAAGCCCCAGAAATGAAAACCAGGCCTGTACCAAGGAACATTCCCTGGTACTCAAATTATAGTCTTTAAATGCATTTCCACTCAAAGGAACCAGGAGAAAACGCTGATTTCTCCTGGAGAAAAAGCTGACTCCAGGTCTAAGGCAGGAAATGTACAAGATGAGCCGGAACATCTTGTGATACAGACAGCAAGGGAAACGTCAGGGACCACTGGAGCCAGGTCTAAATACTCGGGAGCCAACTTGAAGAAGCTCCCAGGAGCCAAAGGTAGAACATTATAATCATCATTACAAATAATAACTGCAATAGATGGAGACACCTCAAATACATTTAAACCCAGGAGTTCAGAATAATGCTTAACAAAGAAGCTCATGGGTCCTCTTCATGGATGCTAGGAAACAAATAATTCTGAATCAAACATTTATCTTGTTTTTCCTATGTGAATTGTAGCTCAGGGTAACTAAATAGTTGATGAGAAGTTAGTGGGCTTGTTAATATATAAGGAGGGCTGACAGAATTAGGACAACCTCTGATGATCTAATAGATCTAACAATGATCATGGATGACTGCTGACATCACAGAAAGGGAGACAAAAAGACACTGTGTGCCTCTTGATGGAGGTACAGAACGTTACCTTTAAAGTATTGCCAGAAAGTTGAACCTGAATCTGAGAGCAACTCTAGTTTAGATCTAAAAACCAACTAAGGAAAACAGAGTAGATAAAGGAACATTTTAAATAACAACATAAAAATGTGGTCAGCAAAATCCAGACTGTGGAAAACTACAGGGCAATGACCCTCTTTCTTTAAGAAATTACGTTGCAGGGAAAGAAAGAGGGGGGGGGGATGAAAGACAGCATGGAGGAAACAAACAGAGGAGAGACCTATCAACTAAAAGAGACAAGAGATACCAACCATGATAAGGTACAAAGCTTATTTGAAATATGATTCATATAAAAAAACTATAAAAGGACATTTTTAAGATAATTAAGAAAATTTGAACACTGGATATTTGATAATATTAAATAATAATTATTTTAATTTAGTTGTGACGATGGTATTTTGGTTACATTAAAACTTGTCTTTTAGAAATAAGCACAGCAATATTTATAAAGGAAATTATATGATATCTTGGCTTTGCTTCAAAATCAACATGAGAGAAGAGGAGATAGGAGGTTATGGGAATATAGCATGCAACACGATTGGCCCTGAGTTGATCATTCCTGAATCTCTGCTATGGATGATATATGAGAGTTCATTGTACTAGTCTACTTTTTTAAAGGTTTGGAGTTTTCCATAATACATTTTTTTTATTGTTGTTTCCTTGTGTGAGGAAAGGGCTTTGAGGAGTTCTAGTTAGTTCAGATGAGCAGAAGCATCCCATGAAGCACTAATGAGCACTTACTGTACACATAGCATAGTGAGACCACCTAGGGGGATACTGCAATAGTTCAGATGAAAGACCAACTAGAATTATGGTGGTGGCAGTGGATACAAGAAAAAGGAAAGGATTGAGAGTTGTTTCTTTATTAGGAAAAATGTTAGGCACTGTGAAATCCTTGCGTAGTCCAACAAAGGAACATTCATATGTGTTATATTTAATGTCCTTGCAAGAACCAATGAACAAGCCAATTGTCTAAAAAGATAATAGATTTCTCTATCTGAATGGAAGTTCAAGTTCTTTGAATTTCATTAGAATTAAATACCTTGAGAATTTACATCTTTTTATTCATTGATGTTCAGAAACCAAACATTCTATTACAATTTACAAGGTCTGCACTGTTATCTATTTTTTTTTTAAAAAAGGGGATAACAAGATTTCTTGTAGAATAATTAGCAATGCTCCATATTGTTGCTGCTACTTATCAACCCTGATCTTTTATTTTACCTATTTATTCCAGCCTCTGCTTTCTGCCAATAGCCCACTGGGCTTGAGGTGGTCCTCTATGAATGCCCAGGAAGGGTCTGTCCTCAAGTTGCCACAAGGAATAGGGGTCCGTTGAAATGTGTAAAGACTGTGTCTGAAAGGAGAAAAGCATCTGGAACCAGAGCAGCACCCAGAATTAACTAGACTGTCTCTTTCTCATTCAGGCCCTGCTTTCTCTGTACAGAGGCTGTTCTCTCCACTGCCTAGAGCTTCCTCTCCTTTTTCTTCACTTCTGTGCAGTTTTAACTTTAACTTGCACAGGCCCATGTCTTTGCAATTCCTTACTGATTTTTAGTTTCAATCAGTAAAACAATAGGACTGGTCAAGCCTAGCTTAACCCTGGTCATTGCTCAGCCTAAGTAAAGACTGACCCTGGGCCAAGAGCCTATCCTTGGCCAATGAGCTGTGACCTAAGCAGGCAGTGGGCTGAGTCACATAGCAAAATACATGGCTGCCTACAATTGCCCCTTGAGCAGGACCTGTGGATTGGGCAGAGGCTCTTAGAAGGGGCCTTGGGAAGACTAGTACTACACAGATTTTTAATATGTCCTACAAACCTGGGTCTATTGCTGCTCTTTTTGATGTAAGTCTCAAAATCAATGTGGACCTCCATTTACCAAACCCAAGATTCTAACACATCTCAAACGAAAGAGGATTCATTTAGGGTTCAACAACCTACTTAGTACAATCCATGAGGAAACGACCTTGGGTCCTAAGAACAAAACCATTGTCAACTCATGCTACTTTCCAGTTCTTTGGAAGATACAAATGGAACAGACTACCCTCTTGGTCACTTGAGGAAATGATTGGGGTGGGGTGGGGGTCAGTTTTGCTCCTTCTGATATTTATCAGTGTTCAAGGCCACCAATAATTATTTGACCAGCTGCAGTTCGTTGTCCATTTGTTACATACCAAGTAGTGTGCCCAGCGAGTTTGTCTACACCACCTCATTTAATTCTCTCAACAATAGGCCGTCTCTAATTGACAGATGAGTAAACTGAGGCTTAGAGAGGCGGAGTGGTTTGTCTAAGGTCATATGGCTACTAAGTGACACATCAGAACCTGGATCCAAAAATCCAGAGCTGACTCCTTTCTTAATTCATATGCTATTTTGTCTTCTATGCTAGGCTCATTGGATTCATTGCTGCTCTGTTACCACTGATCATGTCACTTAACTCATTGGGCCTTATAATTTCTTCAATGAAATGAAACCATATTTTGATCACTGAATGCTTTTCCCAACTTGTTGGACATTGCTAGTCAATGTCCAAGCTGCAGTGTCAGAGGATGGCCTAGCTCATGCCAGGGACAAAAGTCCCTGATGTAGCAAACTCATTCAATGGCTACAACATTTTCTGATAAGGGGGTCTTGGCCTGCACAGCATGCAAATGCATTTTAAAATGAACTCATTTATGATCGCATTAAGGAAAACTCCAACATAATGAGTTTCTGTGGCCTTGTTTATGAAAATGGAACTTTTAGACTCTGCAATTACCCAAAATAGGAAAGCTGCAAAGAAAGCCAGCATGTTAAATAATAATTGCAAATATTATATAAATGAGAATGGTTTGATTGAATTTATTAGATATGTGTTGCTGGCATTTTAAGATATAAAGCATTTATCACAAAAAAATGATGATTTCTTCACTTAAGCTCATTAAGAAATCACACATCAATTCACACTTAACTACAGAGGAATTTCTGCTGCTCTCCACAAATCATTACCATGTTAGCTGAAGTTGAATTGGTTTTTATATGATTTGGAAAGGTGAGTTCTCAACACCTCACTCCTATGGAGAAAGGAATACATTTTCCTGGGGCACCATCTCTTGAACATCCAAGGAAAGAATGGCCCAAGGACTTTGAGACAGGAGACTGGGACCAGTCCCAAAGCAAGACCTTCCCTGTCATAATCTCACATGCAGATCTTCCTGCCCCAGGGAGTTAATGAAGAGTTAAAAAATCTAGAGATAATATTTTGCATCAAAAGATAATCACTATTTGAGAGTAAACTAAAAGAAGGAGAGAGATATAAAAAAAATAAGGGGTATAAAACTAAGTTTAAGAAGTTTGTTGAATTTGGCATTAATTTATAGTCAGTGAGCAAGACAGAAGACTACCAAGTGTCCACCAATCAACCAAGAGGAAGGACAGTCTTTGATTCTGATGTGGGTGCCACGTAAAGGACCTTTCTGGCTTCAGGTTTTCTCCATATACATCTTGCAAAATATATGCTCCCTGGATATTCAAAAGTATAATTTCTTGCAAGCCTGACTCTTGTCCTTATTTCCTATTCACTTAAAAAAGGTAAACATACAAGAAAGTCATAGCAGAGATAGGGTGGAAGAAAGCATGAGGAAGTTGATATTTAAGGGCAATAATGAACTATTAGAAGTAAAAAATGAGAGGTCTTTAGAGGGCACGAATCATTGATCCATTTCTTCAATATATGAAAAGGGCTTTTATGAATCAATAGGAGAATAATTAACAATTCCATAGAAAAATGGGCAAAGATCATAAAAAGGTAGTCCACAGAGAAAGAAATAGAAATGGTTTGCCAACACAGGGAAGATGCCCAATCTCATTGAAAATTAACTGTAGGTAAAAATGAGAATGAGCTACAACTTCTAACCTATCAGTTTAACAGAGATCAAAAAGGTTGGTACTACATCGTGTTCATAAGGATGCCCAGGAACACTCATATACTTGGTGAAGTTAACGAGCTACAACTTCTTTGGGGAGTGAAATATGTCCATGTGTATCAAATTTGAAAACGCACACACTCTTTGACCCAGCAATCCCACTTCTACAAATTTATTCCATAACTATATACTTAAACACATGTTGACAATTCATATAGGGATATTCATCATTGCATTGCAATAGGAAGATACTGGAAACCCTAAATTGTCCAACAATTAGGAACTAGTTAAAGAATGCCATGTAACAGTTAAAGAAGAATGAAATAGATTTCTTCTTATATATTGACGCCTAAGTTTTTATGTATTGACACAAATCCAAGAACCATCATGAAGTTTTAAAACAGACATAAACTATATAGTACGCTAACTTTCTATAAAAACAAAAAGATATATGTATATGAATATAGGACATATTCAAATAGAAAATATATGACAATAGAAATAACCCTTTTCCCACTGAGGAGTAATAGACTTTGTTACCAAGCCAGCATTAAAAATTGTAGAATTTATTCAATATAATTCTGAAGGCTTTTTCTTTTGCTCTGTGGGAAAAGCAATCTTTGAAATGTAAAACTTTGTGTGTGTGTGTGTGTGTGTGTCTGTGCAAACACTTATATATTTGTAAATAGAATACTTCTGGAAGGACCTTGAAGAAAGTGTGGTAGCCTCTGGGAAAAGAGGTGTCTGGGGAATTTAGAGTAAGTATTTTTGGAGTAAATTTATTGTATTATACTTTTTTTAGAACTAAGGTCCTACATTACATTTTTAATTAAAAAACAGAGAAAAACAACAACAACAAAAACAGAGAGACAAGAAGGTGTCGTAGGTATCAACTGTACCCGCTGCCTCCTGCAACCACATCAAAATTACAGCTAAAATGCAGAACCACCGTCACTCAGAGCCTCCTGAAATCTGGCTGCACAGAAGCCCCACAACCAGGGAACCGAAGAAGCACCGAGAGCAGGAGGAGGGGCGGAGACGGGGGCGGACCCGGGCTGGATCCCGGAGACGCCACTCGGGCCCACCCCGGGTGCCACGGCTTAAACCCGGGAGGGAATCTCGGCGGTGGAGGTTTCCCAGAGGAGCGAGGGGTCCCAGCCCCACAGCAGGCCCCCAGCCCAGGGCTCCAGGGCCGGGAAGAGACGTCCCCACAACTCCGGGCTATGAAACCAGTGGGGACTGTAGCTGAGGGTCGCGGAAGCTGCGGGAGCCCCAGCAGCTCCTCTAAAGGGCCCGGCACGGACTCACTCGGACGCTCCCTCTGAGCCCAGCGCCGGGCAGCAGCCTGAAAGGACCCGGGACACTCGGGGGGAACTAACCTGCCTGAGATCCGGGCGAGAGGCGGAGGGGCGGCTTCCTCCCAGGCAGAAGGGCTGGCAGAGGCCATGACTCCTGTGGCGAGTCCTCCCCGCACACAGCCCGCAGGCAGGAGCCATGTTTGAATCGCCAGCACCTGACTCACCTTTGCCCCCCCCCCCCCCCCCCCGTGATTCCCGGAGGCCCCGCCCCTCCCCACCTGCAGCTCATCCAGGCCATTTCCAGGGGCTTTTCTGTGCAAGTGGCCTCTCGAGCTCATGCTTAGGACTTACCTAAAATCCCTCAATCAAGCAGCAGCGGGTCCCATAGGGCATGATAAGCGGCCCCAGGCCTGGCACTAGTGGCAGCTGCATTGGCTCATAGCGTGGCCTCTCCTGGACACCGCCAAGCCCAGCACAAGTAGCAGCCAACTACGGTTTGCTGTGTAGCTCATGCTGGGTGGCCCTGGGCAAGGCACTGGCAGAGGCTGACTTGGCACCTCCCAGGAGGGCCCAGAGACAGTGCACCTGGTGGTCAGACTCGACCATGCTGGGTTCCAACCCTACCACACCCATAGTGACACACTCAAGGGGCGCACTTGGTAAACACCAAATCCCCACTAAAGTAAATTCTGACCCATAGGGGTGTCTCCAGCACAGCAGCTCTTTGGCTGTAGCTGCAGCTGGTCCTTACAGCTGATTGGCCAGGGGGTCAATTCCTCCCAGTGACGCCAACAGCAACTATCGCTCAACTACAACAGGACAGTGCACACAGCACACACAGGGGAACACCTAGAAGGCCCAGCTCAGGTGACTGGGGAGGCTGAGCCACTGGACCCTACAGGACACCTACTACACAAAGCCACTCTACAAATTCCAGGAGACGTAGCAGCTCTACCTAATACATAGAAACAAACATCTGGAAGCAGCCAAAATGTGGAGGTCACAAAGGAAAGAACAGAAGAAATCTCTAGAAGAGGAACTAAATGAAATAGATCCAAGCAAGCTAACAGATAGAGAGTTCAGAATTTTGGTTATAAGGATGTTTAAGCATACTATTAGGGAAATAACTGAGAAAATCGATAACATAATAAAGAACCAATTTGAAATGAAGGCTACACAAACTGAAATGAATGATAATTTACAGGGAATTAACAGTAGAGTAGAGGACACTGAGAATCAAATCAGCAATTTGGAACATGAGGAAACAAAAAACACCCAACCAGAAGAGCAAAAAGAAAAAAGAATCCAGAAATATGAAGATAGTATAAGGAGCCTCTGGGACAACCTCAAGAGGCCCAACATTCATATTATTGGGGTGCCAGAAGGGGAAAAAGAGACCAAGAAATTGAAAACCTACTTGAAAAAATAATTACAGAAAACTTCCCCTACCTGAGGAAAGAAATAGACTTACAAGTCCAGGAAGCACAGAGGGTTCCAAACAAGAGGAACCCAAAGATGCCCACACCAAGACACATCATAATTGAAATGCCAAAAGTTAAAGACAAAGAGAGAATCTTAAAAGCAGCAAGAGAAAAGCAGTTAGTTACCTACAAGGAAGCACCCATACAACTGTCAGCTGATTTCTCAACAGAAACTTTGCAGGCCAGAAGGGAGTGGCAAGAAATATTCACAGTGATGAAAAACAGGGAACTGCAACCAAAATTGCTCTACTCAGCAAAGCTATCATTTAGAAATGAAGGTCAGATAAAGAGCTTCACAGATAAGAAAAAGCTAAAGGAGTTCATCACCACCAGACCAGCACTACAGAGAAAGTTGAAGGGTCTTCTTTTAGAAAAAGCTAATGAACAAAAGAATCTGACAAACTAAATAGATCCAGAGACATTGACACAGGCAACAGATGATCATATTTCAGAGGAAAGAGGGAAGGGGGGTAGAGGGTGGGAAGAGATTAACCAAAGAAGTTATATGCATATATGCATAATCCATGGACACAGTCAATAATGGGGTGAAGGCCTGGGGAGGGGGTGGGAGCGAAGTGGACTGGGTGAATTTAGGGGGAAAATGGGACACCTGTAATACTCTCAACAATAAAGATAAATTAAAAAAACAACAGACTTATGGGGTGAGCTCCTTGTGGTATAAGTAGAAATGGCATCTGCGAGAATGATTTAAACCAAGTCACCTGTTAGGTTCTTGTGGGCAAAGGGTTCTCGTCCTGAGAAGACAGGCAAGGTCAGGTGGAGGGGGCAAACCTCGAGCTGGACACCACCCATCATCGCTGGATACACATGGGTTTCAATTTCTCTGCTTCTAAAATGGGTAAAGGGTGGAGGAGGTACATCCTCTTAGCCCTTTACCTTACTTACCTTCAGGAGATGTTTCAAGGGTAAAGAATCTGTTGTATGAAGTGCTTCCTAATGTCTTTCCCCCAATATGTCTTCTCAAAAAGATGGGAAAGATAAATGACAGACATCAGTTTTAAAATTCCACTTCAGAGAGCAAGCCATCCTTTGAAGGGAAACTGTTTCGGAAAGTGCATGAACTTCAGGGAATTAATGCAAATCAAAAATCTTCAAAGAGTCCTGGCCAGTGTGGCTCAGTGGTAGACCACCAGCCTATGCACCAAAGGGTTGCAAGTTTGAGTCCTGGTCAAGGGCATGTACCTGGGTTGTAGGTTCATTCCCCACCCATGACCCAGGAGTGTGTGGGAGGAAACCAATCGATATGTCTCTCTCACATTCATGTTTCTCTCTCCTCCCCCCTCTTCCCTTCCACTCTCTCTAAAAATCAATGGAAAAAATAACCTCGGATGAGGATTGACAAAACAAAAAAATCTTCGATGAGGCGTGGCTGGGTGATTCAGTTGGTTGGAGCATCATCTCGTAAGGTTGCAGGTCCAAATCTCAGTCAGGGCACATGCCTAGGTTGTGTGTTCAATCCAGGGTCGGGGTGCATATGGGAGGCAACCAACAGATATTTCTCTCTCTCTTTCTCTCTCTCTCCCTCCCCTCCTTCCTCTCTCTAAAATCAATAAACATATCCTAGGGCAAGGATTAAAAAAAAAATCTTCAAAGAAATTTGCTTCATTGAGACCTTTTCGTATGGGTGGCCCAGGGAGCTGGAATTTCTCTTCAACTTGCTCTGGGCCTCGTAAGGCATTTGGTGCCCTGGATGCCACATCTCCATCTGCAGAGCAGAGGCTGTAGTTTAAAGAGCATGGCCATTTGCCCTCGGTCCCACTAGCAAGCCACAGATAAAACATTCCAGGCACCCTGACTCCTTCAGTGCTCTGAAAGTATGCTCTGAATCAGAACATCCACTTCTGGGACCTCACCTAATTCCTAGACACTAGAGCTGGAGTTTCTCTCAGATGTTCTGGAAGCACTCGAGGTTTTGAGTGATCTTACCCCAACTCTAATGGGACCAGGTGTTGTCTAGAGCAGACCATTTCAGAGCTGCAGGAGGCCAGTTAATAGAACAGAACCAAAGCTTTTTAAAAAAACAACAAACTCTGTGCTGAGACCCAGGCAGTGCTAGGCATTTTCTCCAGTGAATGAGCTTTGCATAATAAGCTCAGCATGCTGCTAGCCTAGGAGCTGAGCTGCTCAAATCCAAAACTTGCTAGCCTAATAGCCTATAGAAACAAACAAAAAGAGAAAAAAATCTAACAAAACCCAAAGTCTTCTTGAAGGATGAGCTGAAGAACTATATTCTGCTTTTATTTTGTTAATGCTCCAATTCCAGGCAAGTGAGAGTAGGACGGAGATTCTCTCATTAGGAATGAAAGGGCATGGGGGGGGCGGGGGTCACATCTCTTTTCAGTTGTTGAAGGAGAAGAGCAATGAATAGGAAAGTGAAATGGTTTTCTCCTTTTTGGGAAAGAATAGTTTTAACCTTCAAGTAACTGCAGAGGTTGTTGGAGCTTATACAGGGAAACTCTTCAGAAAGACAGGGGCATGAATCATGGGCTGTTTTATCTCCACTTTAAAGCACTTGAACATTCAAATTCCCCAAAGAGAAGAGAGCTGGTGGTGCAAACGACCCAATCTAATGGATTTATTAATATCCCCAGCACCAGCCCAGGAGATGCCTTCGTCTCTGTTGGTGACACCAGTAGTGTTTTTTCCTGAGTTTGAGTCACACTTTCCCTGGTCCCGGGGTTGAGGTCACCAGAGAGGGGAAGCATGAGGCACTCTGGGTGTGCTTTTTATTTCTCATGTATCAGTGAGAAGTCGCCAGGACCTGGTTACAGGAAGTCATGGGCTGGGCCAGGGCTGCTAGATGCCGGGGGTTTGACGAATGTCTAAAGAATATTCCGTTAACAATATGAAAGCTCCAGATGGCAACTGAGAAGGAGCAATCCAACTAAGTGCATTTGGGAGGGCCGTGCGCAGGCCGCCCTGTGCAGTACCCGGCTCCTCCAGGTCAGCGGAGTAGGATCAGATGGGAAATAGCTGACTGGCCTTCCCCAGTGATAGATGAAGGATTACGGGGCAAGAGTTTTATGATAAGAATTTATGTTCTCTGGGAAAGGGCTGGTGCTTTTCCTTCTCCAGCAGCATATATCAGGGCCCAACGTTTATCTGACATCCTCTCATCAGATATTCATGAATACACGCTGAGGTGAGTGTTGCACTTGGAATAATGTGGCCAACAGGACGGTGAGACCCCTTCCCTCAGGAAGCTTGCAGGCTCTTGGATGGCACCTGTGGGAAAGGGACAACTACATAGTGAGTGGCAAGGACCACGATAAGGGTATGCACAAATGCCTAGGACACACAGCAGGAGCACGGGGGGGGGGGGTCAGAAAAGGTGTCTTGGAAGAAGAGGCAATCTGCTCTAGCAAAATGTGAAACAATAAAAAATTGTATATTTTGGCCTCTGCCTCCAGTTCCCAGCACAGAGCTCCTAAAACTCGTGATTTCTTAAGCGTTAAGACCGCTAAGAGCATCTTTTGTTCTAATATTTGGTCTTTGACTCTCGTTCCTAACTTCCATGGAATTTCCTGGGTGATAGTATCTTTCATTCTAATGAGGTGACTCCTAGATGGCTCCAGAATGGGGGTTGGTCACCAGAAAGGTCCAGCCAGAATCTGAAGCTTGGAACTCCCAGCCCCACCCCATTCTCCAGGAAAGGGAGAGGGTCTGGAGATTAATTAATTGTCAATCATGCCTAAGTGATAAAACTTCCATAAAAATGCCAAGAGTATGGGGTTACGACAGCTTCTGGGTTGGTGAATCCATTCATCTAGGTGTGGGGAGGGTAGAGCACCCCGGCTCCACAGGACAGAAGCTCCTGCACTGGGGACCCTTCCAGGATCCGATGCACCTGCTCATCTGGCTGCTCACCTGGGTCCCTTCTCATTGTTTTTATTACTAATAAACTGGCCAACGAAGCAAGTGTTTCCCTGGGTTCTGTGAGCTGTTCCAGCAAATAATTGAACCCAAGGGGAGGGTCACGGGAACCTCCGATTTGTAGCCAAGTCAGATAGAACTTGTGGGTAACCCGGGGACCTGCTAATAGTAATAGGCATCTAAAGTGGGGGGCAGCTTTGTGAGATTGAGTCCTTAACTTCACTCAGTCCAGTCAGGATCAGAATTGGGTTGAGTTGTAGGACACTGAGCTGGCGTTGCAGAGAACTGCTTTTTGGGTGGGAAGAAACCCGCACCTCTGGTGTTAGACATGTGTGCATGTGGTAGTGTGTAAGAGAAAAGCAGAAACAGCAGGGAGAGTAGTTTCTTCTTTGCACAAAAGAAAGAGAGAAGTGGAGAAAGCAGGGTGAGCAAGTGCCAGCAGCAGCAAGAGAGAGCAGAGGCCCCTCCATGCCCCTGCCAAGTCTTTATCTTTCCTCTCCCTCAGCTCGCTCCTTCTGAGTTTCAGCTCCTGTTCCCTTCAGAACCAATCCAGGCCGCGCACCTCCGCCCATCCCTCGCCCCGCCTGCTGTACCCTGGACTCCTGGTCCAGAGCTCCTGCTGCAGGCAGCCCAGAGCCCACCTCATGCTCCAGCCCCCATCTGACTCCAGCACCAGCTCGGTCCCAGCTGTGGCCTGGCTTTTTGATCTCCAGCCTCAGGTATTACTCCAAGCTTTCTCCCTCTCCCTTCCCTTTCCTCTCCTTCTCCCACTCAATGAAAAAGATGCAGAAGAATGTGAGGGTCAAGTAAGATGAAAGAGGGTAGGTAAAATGGAATCCTTAAATAATTTATACGGAACAAAAACAAAAACAACTTTCAATTAAAAGGAGCTCCTCTCAGAGCAATTGGCATCCAAGTCCATCTTGCCTTATCCCACCTCGGGTCCTAGTGAGTGAGACCATGGAGCTGACAGAAAGGAGAAAATTCAATCTGACAACTAATTTTTCTACACACCCAATGTCCCTCTTGAATAACTTTTCATTAGATTGTCCAAATATTTTTGTCTTCCATTATAGATCCTGGGACACATGTGATCGTCTCAACAGAATCCTAGTAGAGTTTCAGAATGGTTTTATACCTTTATATCTTTTAATTCCCATTGTGTCTAACCTACTCGATAAATTAATTTTGAGTGAATGAATGATTTAAGTTGCCCTTGGGTTAAGTTTGAAGTTGCTTACAGGCAAAACTCAAAAGGAAAAGCTCTCTCACCCAGGCAAGGCTAATTTACTTTGCAGAAACCACAAATGATTCCCATTACTCAGGAGATGGAAGACGGGCGATTCTTAACGTTTCTAACTCTCTGCTAATCGGATCGATACCCAGCTGTTTACTATGAACAGAACGCATCCAAACAATATCAGTAAAGCAAACTCTGCCCAAAGGTATTTCATCTGTTTAAACTTTCCAAGGTCTTGTTTGTGTGTCAGAAACAGAACTGTGGGAGAGGAAGAGAGAAATACTTTCTGGAGCAAACGTTTGAGTTAATAATGTAGAACCATCCAGAGGCTCACTCTTGGGACTCCGCCCTCCCCCTCAGCCTCCAGCCTAACAAGCCCATCACTCTGCACACATTTGTAAATCACTCCACTGGATCCTCCCTACAGCCCAATTTGCCATAATGTGTATTTAATGAAATTTGGATCTGGGACCCCATCCAAAATCACTACCAGAAGGACCAGAACAATCCCACTGGGACATTTACACCCATGCTACAAACTCATGACAAGTGCCCCCAAGGCTTCCAGTGTTTTATATTTGAGACTTCAGGGTCCTTTTTGTTTGGCTTGGGGGTGGACAAATATGCTTGCTTGTCTTACCCTTCCATAGTTTCTGCACAAATTGAGAGACTACAGTAAACTCGTATGTGGTGACATTCTTAGGAAGCCCCAAATTCATAACCTTTCCTCAGACACCCAGTAAGTAGACAACAAAGCAGGCCTGCCACGTGGGTGCCCGGGTCAGGGTAGGCTCCTTGTTCAGCCACACCGGTGCCATCCCTTGTCATCCCTCAGCAAAATGACAATCTCTACATGCAGAGGACTTTAAATTGGAAAGCAAGCAAACAAACCCTGAATGTGAGAATGCTCATCTGTGGATACCAAGAATCCCATAAAGTGACCTCGCAGGTGTAGATGCCTCACAGTTTAAGACAACTGCCCATCATTGTCCCTGATGAGAATGGGATGGAGACTGGGAACACCACCCAACAAGTCTGAAAGAAGCAAAGGTATTTCACTGCATGAGCAGTTACAGAGAAAGACCAAGCCATCCGGGAGGGACAGACAGGGCACATCCTATACTTTTCTGAGCTTTCTGGGGGAAAGTAAAGACACCTGGAGAAGGAATGGATGCACAGGTGATGTGTAGACATCCGACGTAGGTGGCAAATGAAAGGATTCCATAACTCAATAATATTTTCTGATATATTAAAGTATTTTTCTAGGGCTGTCTGTGCTCTTAATCATAAAGACTATTAACTGATTTCACAGAATTTGAAGAGTAGGGGTAAAGCAACCATTAACCATCCTTTTTTTTTATTAAAAAAATAAAATAAGGCTATATGTGTACAGTGTATTTATATTCAGCTTTCATAGATGTACCTGCCTCTTTCGACATCAGGCTGCTCCATTAGCTACATAGACAGATGCCAGGGGATCTCTCTGGGGGGGGCTGGGTCAGGAGAAGACACTTTACAAAGAGGGGTAAGGATGATGACAGTGGTAGAGGTGATGAAGATAGTGACGGTGGTGATGGTGTAGATGGTGTAATAGGAGACAGGAAGGAAGGAAGGTAAATCAGTTACAACAATTGGCTATTTTAATATTTTTAAACAATATTTTATAATTTTAAGCACTCAAGGAAAGATTACCTTTCACCATCTGGCCTCAGTTTTTCCAAGTTTTTCTCTCTCTTACACCTAGAGGATAGCCCATCTCTCAAGGTCAAATCAAAAGGTAAATTATTTTATTTCTTAGGATGCCAGGGTCACTTCAGGATTTAAACTAAGACTCATTCATCTCCAGGCACAGATCACCCCTCCTTCTTCGACACTTCCTCCAGGAAAGTAACGTCTAATTTATTTATAAGCCTCCTGTATACTTGTTAAAGATTCTCCCCTAATGATCTTGGCATTTTTCCCTTTTCTTTTGGTCCCCAAGATACTATGTCACTAATACCCAAAGCAAACCAATTACATGCATCAGGGAAAGGGGTAAACAAAGCTAGAAAGAGAGTCTAGGAATTGTGCCTTTGTTCCTTTGCATCTTTGATGAGAGAGCTTCTGCAACACTCATTCATTCATTCCTCATTTATTCAATCATATTAACTCCTAGCTGTGAGCTAGGTCCTGGGGGACAATGAAAAACCAAATATTCTCATCCTTCCCTGAAGGATCTTAGACTCCAGAAGATACAATAAAGAGAATAGTCCCATTGGAAAGGACAGCCAGGGAAGGGAGGGTTCTACACACCCTAGGAACATGGGAAGGAAAGATGAAGCAGTTTTTGAAGTATGACTTTCTGAATGCCCTGTGGAAATCCTCTTAAGACCTCCTTTAAGGACTGAAGGACTTGATAACAACTAAGAAGCTAAATTCCCATGTTGGTCCATGGACTAATAGCATTATAATAACCGAGAGCTTATAAAAAAGGCAGGTTCTAGGATCCCACTGCAGGCCTACTCAATCAGAACTTTGGAGGAGAGGAGGCATGGGATCTGGGAACCTGCTTTACAGACATGCCCCATAGTGATTCTGATGCACACAAAATCACTAAGCAAAATATAAGGAAGGGGATTGAAATACAGAGATTCTGAAAGGGGTTTTATGACCAAGTTATGAAAATTAAGGTGCCAAGGAACAGTTAAATAGAGATTGTGTTTGAATAGCAAACGTTTGAAAAATTGGACTGAGAGCCACAAGACCTGGTTCTAGTATTGACAAGCTCAATCATCACATCTCATTCCTTTCCCTGTAGGATGCAGCCCGTCATCTGTAAACTGAAAGGTATGGTCCAGATCTGCAGTGTCCAATGCAGAGGCCACTAGCCATTTGAGAATACTGGGCCCTTGATATTTGGCTATTCTGAACTGAGATGTGATGCCAGCGTGAAATACATGTCAGGTTTGAAAGATTTAGTGTGAAATAAAAATTGTAAGACATCCCAATATTTGTTTATATCGACTACATGTTGAAATGGTAATATTTTGCACATAGTGGGTTAAATACAGTTAAGTTAAATTAAAAGTAATCTTACGTATTTATTTTACTTGTTTTTTTTTTAATCCTCACTCGAAGACATTTTTTCCATTGCTTTTCAGAGGGAGTGCAAGATTGAGAGAGACAGACAGACAGACAGGCAGAGACGTTGAAACATCGATGTGAGAGAGACACATCGATTGGTTGTCTCCTACACACAGCCCAACCAGGGCCGGGGGAACCCTTCAGCCTGAGGGCCAATGCTCTAACCACTCAGCCAAACTAGCTAGGGCTCTTTCACTTTTCAATGTGGCTACCAGAAAGTTGAAATTACACATGTGACTTGCATGTATAGCTTGCTGGATATTTCTACATGATATATGACATGACGTTGGACGGCGCTGGTGTGGATAATCTCTAATCCAGCATTTGACATCTGTGCAATTTTCAGATGGGTTATTGGAGAATTGACAGGAAGTGCCACTTGAATTGGTCCTGGGTCAAGGCTTTGTTCCTGGTCAGACACTGGCCAACTTCTAGCAAGAAGTTCTGCTCACCCAGAGCAGGAGGAAGCTGTGGAGAGAGGATATAAAGTCTGAAGAGTTGGGCCATAGAACAATCTCAAACACTTTCTATAACTAATTTGGGCAGTGTTCAGCTATTTTTAAATCTTCATTATCATTTACCATCCCTGAGGATTTTAGTAGGTTTCCTCTGATCCCTGGTCAGCACACACTAACTGAAGGTTTTCTGGGCAAGTTGACGTTTCTGGAATGATAGTTTTGAAGTAGGTTTTCTTTCTGTGTAGACTTCGTCTTGAAGACCATATTGACTATATTGCATATTGGAATCTTCTTTTGACTTGTCAATAATAAAAATAAATTTTATTTTTCTCTCTTTCATAGGGACAAAAATAAATTGCTTAGAATTTTAACTCTACCTTTGCTAATTGGACTGTGTTAAGTACTCTTAAAACAAATAATCAGCTTCCTAGGAAGTTCTCATACACTCGTAAGTCCCCATGATTTTGCCTTTCATTTCCAGTAATGACACTACTTGTCAGCCCCACCCCTCATTCATCTTGACATTTCTCTCCTCCTTCTAGAGCCCAGTTATTACCTCTCTTGGTTCTCCTGCAACCTCACAGGCTCTTTCTTCTCAGTCTCCTTTACTGGGTCCTCCTGTTGGAACTCCCTGAGCCTCAGGAAAGTCCTGTCCTCTTCTGCGTCAGTCTTCACGCCCTAGGTGATCTTATGCAATCTCTAGGGCTTATAGAACACCTGTGTATAAACGGCAGCAAACTCTCATCTCCAGCTTACACCTCTCCTTCAGCTCTGCGTTTGTATCCATTGCCTACTCACCCACGTCCCTTGTCACTTGCATGCCTAATGAGCACTTCAAACTGAACAGTCCCAGCTGAACTCTTGGTCTTCCCCACTGACGTACTCATCCCAGAGTTTTCCTATCATGTCAGTGGTAAGTCCATCCTTCCTGTTAGTTGTTCAAGCTAGAATTCGTGGAGTCACCTTTGACTCCTTTCTCTAACATGTCTTCTATCCTATCAATTAGCAAAGCCTGTTGGCTGTCCTTCCAAATATATCAAGCATCTCACTACTTCCCACTACCTCCACTGCTGTCTCTGGTATAACATGCCATCATCTCTTATCTGAAGGCAGTAGCCTCCTGACTGGTCAGTTTTCACCTTTGTCCTTTACAAACTGGGCTCAATACGCAGCCAGAAGAAGCCTTTTAAAATGTAAATCAGGCCGCTCCTCTTGCTCACTCAGCAATGCCTTACAGTGACCTAAGATATCCTACAAGTCTGGCCTTTGCTGTTTTTTCTTTCGCAAAACTTGGCATAGTAAATGTTTCTTTTATTATTTGTTTCCACTAGAATATAAGGGTCTTGAAGACAGGAACTTTGTTTTGTTTAGGCTGAATTCTCAACAGATAAGGCAGTACAAATAGTTTTGAATAAATTAACAAATGAATAGAAGGCGTTCCATAGGTGGGTCAAAGATGAGTGAATGATGAAATCAGTTGGTGCTTGCATGCCTGAAGTACGTACAACCCTGGGAACCCAGAACTCTCTTTGCTTGGGCTCATGTGAAGAGAAGGGGGAACTTATGGAAGTAGATCATGATCATTCCCCCCTCCTTTTCTCTCATCTAGACCTGTATTCATTCAACTGGCATGCACTGATGTGGGCTTGCGCTGTGCTACATATGGGGAATATACTCAAGATCTTCCATGAGTTAGTTTACCCAGAAGATATGCAAATATATGACCTTAGAAATGAGGTAAGTGCTATGGAGAGCTGTACATAAGGAGCAGTGAACTCCACACAGGGAAACTATGGGAGGCCAGGAAGGACTTCTCCAAGGGGAAGCAACTGAACCAAGTCTAGAAGATAAAGAGGAATTCTTCATATGGACAAAATTAGAAGCATTCCAGAAAATACCATTCGGGGAAACAGGAACAAAAGACAGGAGACAGCAGGGCACTTAGAGGGACTACAAGTTGTCAGGCATGCCGCGGTCCAAATCAAACACCAGAGAGCCGCGAGACATAAAGCAAGAGAGGTCAGCAAATATCACCAAGGGCTTGTTGGCACATTGGGTCTTCATTTTCCAAACAATACAAAGGCTTGTTAAGCAACAGACTAAACACAATGAGGCAAGAAAACAGTAGTACAATAAACCCAGCGAGTGCAAAATTAGAGCTGTGCGCTGAGTTCTGTGGACACAGGGGGCAGAGGTAGAGCCTAAGCAGGCAGTTTACAGGACTGGGGCAGGAAGGAAGAGGCGGTGACAAAGCATCCCCTAGGAAGGGACACTAAGACAACCTTGAAAGAACAAAGAGGAAGCCAGGCCGGCAGGAAGGACCAGGGTTTCCTGGGAGAGGGACAGGAGGTTTCAGAGCCGGAGCTGAGCGAGTGCGGGGCACAGCTGAACACCTACGCTAACACTCACTCCTTTTAAAACCTAGAAGGGTCGCCTAAATCCTTTTATAGACACACAGTGCTTAATCCTCCTTGATCTTTGTCATAAAACGAAGGAATCCTAATTCCAAAGGGTCGAAGGGCATTTTAGGACACATCTAATCCAGTGCTTCTCAACCCTCCCCACCCAAATACCCTGAGTTATAAGGAATATGGACCAATTCTTTTGACATTGCCTATTATATTCTATTTTTTTTTTTTTTTTTTTTTAGTGTAAATTTTGCATTCTGAGCCAAAATGTCTGTATTTGTTTTAACGTAAATATACAATTTCTCCTCAAAAATCTTCTAGGAAGGTTGATTCTCCATGGGAAGTTGCATCATCTTTATTCACAGACACCACACCCCCAGGTGTGTGAACACCCTTAGAAAATGCCTCATTTACAGTAGAGGAACACAGAGAGCAACAGAGAGGTCACACTATCTGCCTGAGGTCACACAGCAGGTTAGGTATGGAGTGAAGCCTGGAACCAGCACTAAGCTATCCTTGGACCCTCTCTTCTCACGGGCCCTGCTTTTGACACTCTGACCCCCTCTCTCTTCCTATCCCCCTCTTTCCTCTTCCCAGTTTCACTGACTGCTCCTCCTTTATCCCATCTTGGCCCCACTCCTAACCCCATTAGGGCTCCAGAGGGCTCGGAGGCAGAATGGAGAGAGGAGAGAGACAGCCCCGCCGGGAGAGTGGGTCACAGGAAACAACACACTACGCAGCCCTGGCCTGATCCTTAACTGCTACAGCGTCTCCTTCCTCCGGGATCAAAGGTTTATGAGGGCTTTTTAGCTGGCCTTGATTAATTATACCTTTGCTTTCTGGAGACATTTACAACATATTTCTGAGCAATAGCTTAGAGCACAGAAAGGAAAGCCCACAGTCCCAGTGCCCAGTACCTGTCCCGGGAAAGCCTGACACTGACCATTTCCACCTGTGTGGGTTTTCCAGGCATCTCCAGCAGCGTCCCTTGAGGGGACAGTGCCCACTCTTCCCTTCCACAAAGCTGAAGAGTTGCTGTTTCGAAAAAGCCAGAATCATTCTGCAGTTCCCTGAGCCAGCCAGTGCAGGGAAAAAGCTAGAAGCTTGTGTGGTTTCTCTTCAAAACACAAATCTGGCCTGGCCGGGTGTGGTTCAGCAGTTGGGCATCGACCTAGGATCCAGGAGATCGAGGTTCGATTCCCGATTGGGGCACATGCCTGGGTTGTGGGCACGATCCCCAGCGGGAGGCATGCGGGAGCCGGCCCATCAATGACTCTCATCATTGATGTTTCTATCTCTCTCTCCTTCTCCCTTCTTCTCCCTGAAATCAATAAAGATATATTTAAAAAACAAAACAAAGCAAAAAACCCCACAAATCTGGTCTGGTCACTCCCCCTGCCTCAATTACATCAGCAGCTCTCATTGTTCCCAGCATAAGGCCACCTCCCTGACGTGGCTCTCAAGGCCCAAGGCTGTCCCCTCCTTGTTGTTCCAGACTCTACGTACACCCCCCTTTCCTCTCTCCACTCCAGCCAGACTGACACCCTCTGCTCCCCTCTCCCTGCCACAGGGCTTTGTGCCTGCCCTGTCCTCAGCCTGGAAGGCCCCTCACGCGCATGGCCTCATGTGCTCCTCAGCATCTTTTAGCTCTCAGCTCAAACCTCCTTTCCTCAGACAAGCTGACTCTCACCCCCCAACAGTCAAAGCTTCTCTTATAGGTTCTCAGAGCACCAAGGAGCCTTTCCTCACAGTACTTGTCACAGTTTAAAGTTATATTTACAATTATATCCACAATGGTGGAATTAATCAAGAACAGCCAAATGCGACTGATTACTTGATTGCTATTTGTTCTTCCAGGAGACTGCATGACCGTGGAAGGATGTGTTCATTTTCACGTCTTCATCGTCTAACATTATGGGTAGTGTACAGTACCTTAAAAACATGTTTAGACGACAAATTAAATAATGAACAAATAAATGAATAATGACTTGGTAAGTTCAAAAAGTAATGGGGGAATGAATGAATGCCTAGAATTGCTTCTAAAGGTCTAAGGGACCCAGGATCTAATCCTTGGACCTACATGTCTGCTGGGGAGCACTTATTGTAGTAAGCAACATCACTCCTCATTGCTCTCACTGCACCATCTGTGTTTTTCATGTGCCTGTTATGGGGAGTACTCTGCTGAAAACTCTCTTGGCTACCCTCCTTCCCCTATTATCACCTTCTATTCCAGTCATCAGAAAATCCTACCAACTCCATTCCAAGGTATATCAAATTCCATCAGATATATAAAAACTGAGACTTTATCACCAACAAACTTTCATGAAAGATAAGAGTTTTAGAAGAAAATTATCTCTGAGGGAAGATCTAAGATGCAAGAGAAAATGCAAGCCAAGAATAGGCAAATATGCAAATAAGTCTAAATAAATAGTTACTGTATAGAGCTACAACAATAGTATGTAATTTAGGAATTTCAAAAAAGCAGCCAACAATAATGTATAAGATATGAGGGAGTGGTCAGATGTAAAATGCACTAAAAGTTTAAAAAAGAGTAGGATACTAAGTAGCTTTAAGCTTTGTTAAATACAATTAAACTTTTAAGACTCACCAATAATAATGAAAATAGAGTTTATAATTTCCAAAAAGTAATGGGGAAAATGCTTTATTTAAAAAATCTCAATAAAAAAAAGTTACAAAATAAAGAAAAAGAGTATTCAAAAAATTTAAGTAAGCAGCACAGAATGGTAAAAGTAAGTTTAAATATATAAACAATCACGATAAATGTAAATGAACTAAAGTTGCCAGTTAAAGATGGAGATTGTCAACAAATTATGTTTTTAATATCAGCTCTATGCTGTTCATAAGAGATATCTAACATATAAGGAATGGAAATATTGAAAGTAACCAATAAATAAGGAATATTATACAAATATTAACTAAAAGAAAACATATATAGTTATATTAATATAGATAAAATAGACATTACCCTTTTTAAATATTAGGGAGCAAATTCATAATAATAAAATGTTAAATTCACTAGAAAAAAATAGCAATTTTAGTCTTGTGTAAACTAATAACCTAGCATTAAATATTGATAGAATTACAAGGAGCAACTAAAAAATCCAAAAGCGGTGGGAGATTTTAACATACCTCTCTCTGATATATTAGGCAAACAAAAATTAATAAAAGTATAGAAGATTTGACAACACAACAGCTTGATTTCATAGACATATAGAAAGTCCTGGATTAAAGACCAGAAAACACATGAAAGAAATTTATTTCAGAATATGTGTTAAATGGTACATGTGTAAAATTAACTTCATTATAGAGGCCAATAAACAAGTCACAGCATATTTCAAAGAATCTGTATATTTACAGACCATATTTTATAACTAAATGCAATTAACTTAAAAATAAATAAGATACTTTTTAAACACATTTATTTTAAAATTAAAATTTTATACCTCGATTATTAGTGTGTCAAAAATGTAATAATCATGAAACTATAATAAAACTGTTATGACCCACAATGATAACACTGTGTTAAAACTTATAGGATGTGGCTAGAGGTACTTAGAGGGAATTCTGTAGCTTCAGGGCTGAGTGGAACTTTCCTTCATTTCTTCAATTACTCAGTTCATTGATTTATGTATTCATTCAATAAATGCTTAATCTGGAATTGTGGAAGTCATGTGGATGGAGGCTGCACAGCCCTCAGCTCCTGTTAACAGCTGTAGTTGCTAATAGCTCCAAAGTGAAAATCCTGTGCTGCCTGGTCTGCACTCCAGTTGCTGATCTGCAAGAGTTGCCTGGAACTTAGATTCTCTCAAAATCAGGACACCACAGGCTATAAATTCCCCATGGCTGTTCTGCTAATAGTCAGAGGCATTGATGATGATAGTCTCATGTTCAGACAGACTACAGATAGTGGAACTTTTCAAACCAAAGGGTGATACAGAGCATCCCTGGATACGTTCTTGTCTTCTTGACTTTCTACCTCATTTACTGTATTTCCCATTCTCTCTTTTGACAGTAACGCTTTCCTCCATATTCTCTCCACCCTAAAATAAAAAATCTCCTGGGACTAAAGGATAGATATTTTTTCCCCTCTAGAAGCTATTTCAAAGGTTGTGTAGGAGACATAAGGGGGGGGGGGGGATCTATGGGTTTCCCAGGAGCAAATCTCAAATGGAAATGAAAGGACAATAGCCTCCAGGGTTTCCTCACATTGGCAGTGACAGAACAATATGATACAAAGAGCAATGGTAATTAAGTTGAGTTTAAAGAGCTGAACAGAGTACATTAGATTTTATTGTTGTGTGTTGTTGTTTTTTTAAAAGCATGATCAGGTTCCACAGTAGAATCAGGATAAGGTCCATCTCTAGTCCATTTCTTTTTATCTTTCCAGGTTGTCCCAGGTTCCCAGGTCTTGTCAGGGAAATTGTGTTTTGAATTTCTCACCATAAATTGTCTAAATCCCACGCTGGAAAAGTTGCCCCTGATCTTGTTTTCTGTCATCAAAGGCTGTTATTCATTTCTCAATTGCGGGGACAAGTTTTGAGGCCATATAGTAGTAGCTGAATTATAAGGCCAACTACATCCCAGCATTTGTTTGTTCTGAAGCATAATACTCACTTTTCCTTATTTATTAGATTTCTTCATTATGCAGAACATTTTAATTACAGTGCTATCACAGATTACATTGGATATGGCTCCCCTTCTGAACGTTAGAAAGAGTGTGCGTGATGCAGCTGACTCTGTAGATGCTGTATCTGGGCAGATAACGCTGAGTGTGTCACTGCAAAGGCAAACTAGGGAAGATAAATCCTGCAGCTAATCATTGGAGCCCGCTGTGTAGCTATTATAGCTTGACTGTTCAAGTTAAATAGTGGCTATGAGTCAGACTGTTCCTCCCTCGGGCTTCAGAAAACCCGTGTCTTTAACCGAGAGGGGTTCACTCTTTGGGTTGTGCATGAGGAGCTTGCTCCAAGCTCCAAGACAGGGCACTGGAAAGCAAGAGAAAAAAAGCCAAGCAGGGTGCATCGATCCTCTCTTCAAAAGCCTCCTCCCCACAAAGATTTTCTGCTGTCTATTTAAGGCTGAGCTTCCACAGGTTGGTCTTCGTCTCAGGGCCAGCTTGACAGGCAACTTGGCTTCAAGCAACACACGGTTTATGGACATGGAAGACTCATGTGCTGCTCACACATCCTGGTTCTTTATAGATGCGCTATCGGGGAAGTTCAAGATGTTCAGATACTGTACAAACCAGTATTGATAAATCTCTGCAGAGGAGACACCATATACCTCTTCCTTTTGAGATTAAATTAAAAGCACCCTTTTAAATGCCTACTTTAAAGACCATGACTGCACACTTTATATGTCCTAATACAGATGCCCTGAGCTAGTCTTTAATATAAACTTCAGATAGAAAACCCCAACTGGAAGAAACCAAAGGAACTGTCCTTTGAAATAGCAATCATAGTATTTTTTCTATACTACAAAAGTAATAAATGTTCCTGGTAAGAATACTGTTAAAAACAGAAAAGCAGATCTTCCTGCTGAGAAATTACCACTATATCCTTTCAGTCTTTTTTTCTAGGCATACATAGTTTTATAAGCCTGGACCATACATAGGTGTGTGTATGTATATAATATGATCTGCAAGTTTTCACTTAATGTGTCATAACCAGTTTATCATATTATTAAGTATTATCGTGGAATTTACTTTTTGACAGTATCATGTCCTATGAATGTATCACAATTTTCTAGGTGAGCCCCTATTGTTGAACATAAAATTATTTTCAATTATTCTACTGTTATAAGTCCTAAAATGGTGAAGATCTTTGTACCATCTAAGAACCATCTTTGCATTCTTAGTTATGGGTATTAATTATTTAACATACTATTACATTTTCCAGCACTGTATTTTATTTAGAAGTTTTGCATCTATTAGTGGGCTATTTCTAAAACTTGTGAGAAATGCATACAAACAAAATCACTGTATCCCGTGTTTCGGAGAGAACTGCCTTGGGGATGAGGCTTAAAACTGGGACCAGTCTTGTACCACAGCTATTTAACACTGTGTTTGCTACAGGTCCTCTGAAGAATGCAAAGCCAAAGTAATTCAATTGGCATTGGAATTAGAGCAACTGTTCTATTATTGTGTGCAAACCCCTGCTATAAATAACCTGACAGTATCCATCTGCACTGGATGCAGAAAAACAAGAAACATGCGAAGTAAAGACCAAAATAGACTTTGGGTCCATCTGGTACACCCTTTCCATGGGGCCCCAAACAGATGGTACAAATTCCCAAGATATACCTGCCTAATGGCATTGTCCTATCTCGGGGAGGAACGGGGATTCCTTCCAGCAAATGGTGCAGCCAAAAAGGAAAGGGAAATGAGCCACTGGGATTCATTCTTTTATTTAACAAATAATTGTGTGAACACCTGACATGTGCCAGCCATTATTCTAGATCCTAGGAATACAAAGATGAACAAGAGAGACAAATTCCCTCAGCTCATGCCCTGGTGATGGTTCCTATTTTCTAATCCCGTTTTGCCAGCTTTTCTTCCTCTCTGGCCACCTGGTCTTCTTCTATTCCCCCTGTAGGATCACCCAAGCTGAGTGTCTGCTTTCCACTGAGTTTTTTCTCTAGACCAGTTTGCAATGGCTCGTAAAAGTTCAGTAATTAGCCATGTCTTCAGCTTGAGTTTTCACCCACTGGACTTATTGGCCAGCTCTGGAGCTCAGAGGATATACCTATTTCATCTTGGACTCTCTGGCCTGGCATAGGACCATCACCTGAAAAGCACTCAATAAATAATGAACTTAAGAAGATATTAGCTTTTCAAAAGAAGAGAGCCCCCCCACCCCGAAGAAGCTTTCCAGAAATTGGCATCGTCTTCTCCCCCTGATCTCTTCTCAGAGGATAGAAAAGATAATTATATTCTCTCGAGGAGGTGTGATGGAGAAACAGGTGTCATTTCAGGCATATACTGAGGTATATTTACTGTACATGAAACTTGCAGGAGCTCTTTCTTTATGGGTCTCGCCAGCATTTGTCAACTCTGAGCATAGGGATGGAGATATATATAGAGAGACAGACAGGTAGATATATATAGATAGGCCAGTAGATAGAGAGAGATGGATGACAGAGGAAGTGGAAACTGGCAGGGAACACCATGTGTCGCAGGCAGGAAATGGATGAAAGATGAAAAGGAAGACTGATTATAGCCCGAGGCACCAAAGCTCTGAGTGATCCACAAAGAGGTGAGAATCATCGGGAGACTCAGGAATTAGCACTTTCCAGTAGACAGTGGCAGGGCTTTAAAGGTTTTTTAAAAGCAAGGGCTCCTCACTTTTACTGTTTGTAGCTAGAGGGAAAAAAGGACAGTCTGTGAACGCTTTCAGCAAAGGGAAACGAAGACAGGCACCCATATGCCCAGGGTTAGTCATGTGTACTAAAAAGTAGCAGGATGGCCTCAGGTCATCCATTTCTAACCAAATCCAAGCCCTGGATAGGTGTGAGGATATGTTCCTTACAGCAAAGTTGCCTCAGTTCCTGAGAGAGAAAGAGAGTAGGTCTGAGATCCTTGCAGAGGCTGGGTCCCAGGGTTCTCCAAGGAAGGTTTGGAGAATGATGACCTTGAGA
This sequence comes from Miniopterus natalensis, assembly GCF_054644295.1. Classification (NCBI taxonomy): domain Eukaryota; kingdom Metazoa; phylum Chordata; class Mammalia; order Chiroptera; family Miniopteridae; genus Miniopterus; species Miniopterus natalensis. The sequence continues at coordinate 44,064,684 of NC_142084.1, forward strand.
ACAGGGGACCCTGCCCTGAGTCCCAAGAGGGGTTTTCCCCTAAGGGCCCTGCAGTGGGGGGTGGGGTGAGGAGGTGGCTACCAGTAGAGATGAAGCTACTGCATGGCCTCCTAAAAAGTAAGCTGATGAGGAAATGAGGACAGACCCAATAGTCCGTGTGCTTGGCCCAGCATCTCTGAGCTTCCTGGCAAGCCATGACTCATGAGAAATCAAGCCAAGTAACTGAGAATGAACTCGAGTCTGAATGTGGTCGTTAATCCAACCCAACCATCTGTGCCAAGAGAGAAAAAATCAAGTAGAAAAACTTCCCCTCTGCCAGAAAACAACAACAACCAAACAAACCATTGCAAGAAATGCGCAGTTAAGTCTTCCCTCTTGTAAGACGGCTTGGTGTGGGCTCTCAGCTAGGCCACTTCTATCTCCTTAACCTCCTTTCACGACGTCCACTTCTGAATATCCTGTGCTGCAGAGAATGGGATTAAGAGTCAGGGGGATGTGAGACTGAGTCCATTTCAAATGCCTACCTAGTCGTTTTTATTCCTAGGAAACCCTGGTCAACCACTGGATGCACGGAAAGTTCAAGCCAAGGTGAAAGCCCCCATTTTGGAGGCCAAGCTCCCCATAAATCTCTCCTTTCTCTCCCTGAGTTTAACAAGAGGCATGTCCTGAAATCAAGAGAAGAATAAGCCACTAAAAGGCCCAGAGAGACAGGCACCGAATGGTTATTAAATGTGACCCATCATCACCGTGTACAGAAGACGTCAGAACCCATTTCTCTTTACCCCCTTCATGGGCACTTTCAATGGCCTTACTGTGGGGAATCACCACAAGGGTCAATCCTGCTAGTTCACCTCTGAAATTAACAAGGCTTTCTGGAGGCTGCTCCCTCACCTATCAAAACCAACACTCTGCTGAGCACGGAGCCCAAAGGTGCTGTGGAGGACAAGCCCCTCACAGGTGGGAAAGTGGTGATGCAGACCCAGGCCCCTTCTCTTGGCAAATACTGAGATTTGCTGTCAGGTCTAAATAGATTCTTTTAAGCAAACAGCTCAGTCCTTTCCTTGGCAAGTACATAGTGGACTATATTTTTAATCCATGTGGGGGTGTGTACAGATCATATTTATGCAGTCGTTTTCTCGCCCAAAGATGAACCTGCTGGCAGTGTGACTCTGTGTGCACAAGTGTGAACACAGAGCCTGCTATATCTCTTCATCTGTTCTGTGTGGGTATTTGAATGAGCTCTCACATGGGCAGCGGTGGCTGGGCTCTCATGGAATCTGAGGCCCCAAACCAGGTACTCTGAGATTGATTTTGTGGGTTTCAATCAATTTCTACCTGCAAGTAGCTAGCTTACTCACAGGGAATGAATGGGGAAGAGAGAATACAGTCACCTCCCACGGGATTGAACTAGGATGACTTTTCTAGAGGGAGTGATAAATTGTACCCTGCCCTACAAGATTTGTGAATGTGGTTAAAGATTTATTGATCGAGTGCAAGGTGTATCCATGTACATCGACTCATTTATTCCTCACATGGCAACCCCAGGAGGTAGGCATTACTAGTTCCATCTTTGTCAATGGGAGAACCCAAGCTCAGAGGGGCTACATGTCTTGCTCAAAGGCACCCAGAGAGTAGAAGGCATATCTTGGATTTAAACCCAGAATTCTAGGGCTCCTAAGCCCATTCTTGCCACTACCCATCATTGATTTATGCACAGCCCCATCCAGGCAGTGTTCTGAGAGCTTCAGGTGGAGAGAAGGAGAGAAGCTGAGGTCAAGCATGTGACTAGTATGTGGCAGTGGCTGGAGGAAATTGACTAGGGCAGCTGGTAAACCCCTTTTCCTTAGGAAGGAACCAGCAGAACCTCACAAAGAGAATAGTTCAAGTCCCCACAGTGTCCAAGGTAGTTGACACAGAGCCCAGCGTGAGGAATTCTGGACAGTGGAGGTTCTCCATGAACAATGGGGTCCTGGATTGTCTGCAGGGGGATCTATTCAAACTGAACACACAGGAGAACAGAAATCAAGGCAACCTCCGGAGAACGAAGTATGCAAGGCAAGGCAAGAGGCCGTGCTTCTCAGTGCACAACTGCCCGAGAAGGTACAGGGAAAACAATGGAATTACGCTCCAGAGTCTTGTTTATGCTGTCCCAGGCCCACCCAAGCCCACCTGTGACTGGTACTCGCAGTAGCAGCTGGCCACTGCCCTGGCCTGCTCTCTCGGCACATCTCACCCACTGCTCCCTGCATTTTCTTCCTGGATTTCAAACTCCAGCAACTTCCTTGGGCCCCTTTGTTTTGGAAAGCGCTGGACCCTCCTCTTCTGCTTCTTGGAACTTAGATTTCCCCCACTTGCTTTCTTGCTGTGCTGCAAAAATGGGAAAGAGAAAAATTATTTTCCTAGCCCAGTCCAAAAATATCACTAAAACTACAGCCAGTGGGAGTATCTGTGGTTCCTTGTCCAGTGGGAAATTTGCTGGAATTGTCTGGTGGGACTTTATAATAATTATAAGAGTTCTTCTAGTGGGTTTGAAAGGATGAAGTTAGATATTGTAAGTTATAATCTATGTTCCAACTTCAGGAGCAAAGTAAAGTGACATGGTGGGTATATTTTTACAGGGAGTTGAGTCTAATTTGATTTGATGAGGATTAAGGTGAGGGAGCATGGAGTTAAACTTTGCTTGGTTGGTTCAGGAATGGGGATATTTAAATGCTTGATTGCCTAATGCTTCCCGTTGCTCTTTTTTACTCATTGTATTGAGAACTACAGCTAAGTCAATGGAGCCAGATGTATCAATGGGAGATGAAGATGTCCCCATCCGGAATGAGATGGTCTTGAATTTCAGACACTCGTTGCCAAAGTCAACAAGACCCCCGTGGAGACATCCCAGAGAACCAAGGCACAGAATCACCCCTTGCCGGGAGACTCTGCCCTGGCGTGTTCTGTAAGGGGGCAATGATCAGGGAAACAACAAGCAGAGGCAGGACTGTGAGGGGACTGATACAGCCAGCGGAGCCACTGGAGAGGGGCTTTTCAGGGGAGGGGCATGGGAGGCACATCATTGCTTGTACAGAACTTTATGAGCTCCTGGTCCGCCCTGGGCAGGTCCCAGACTGTGAATGTCCCATCGCAGCTGCCACGTCAGTGCCAAACTCCAAGGAGCATTCACAAACTTACCTTGTCTCTGTCTGCGCTGAGCTCTCACTGCTTTCTGCAATGAAAGACTGGACAGAGATTCATTTGCCCTGGAACTTTCAGCTTGAGTCTTCTCTATCTTTGAGGGTCTGCCCACTGACAACCCAGCAGGCAGGGAAGTGGGGGTGGGGAGTGTTTGCACTATGATGTGTATGAGAGACTACGCCAAGAAAAAGGGGATAGGCACAGGAGGCTACCAGTAGAAAACTCATAGTTTTGTTTTCCAGAATTTTCTTTTATGATTTTTGTCTTCCAGAATCATTTTAATAATATTTTCCCTAATAATTCTGTGAGGACTTTAGCTGACACTATATGACATTAGGCCTATACCTTGGTCCGGGCAGAAAAGATAGCTGTACAACACATAATTGTCCCATCTAAGACCAGGCAGCCTGGCCACTCCTTCTCAAGTCTTCTTTGATCTTTCATAAAGTTTGTCATTTTTCTTCATATAGGGCACACACATTTCCCTCAAGGGAGACTTTTCTAAGTAATGTTTTGTTTTGCAAATTCTTAAATTCATTCAACAATATGGTACAAGGCACTGGGAATTTAGTAGGAAGCAAGACACCCTCTTCCCTACCATCTAGTCTGGTAATTCCAATGAACAAGATAAGTATGGAGCGCTGTGAAAACACAGCAGGGGGTACCTAACCAGTCTAAGGGTCCGGGGAGCCCTTTCTTAGGGCTTAATATTTATGGTTGCATCTGATTAACAGGTAGGAGGTAGCCTGGCAAAACCCCATGGAGAAGGAAGGCAGTTCCAGGCCAAACACTTTTATGTTTGTTTATTTGCCTCTTGTATTTTTCTTGAATATTCTAAGTATATAGGAATATAATTGAATATTATTGATTTTTATATTCTCTTTTGTTTATATAAAATTATTTTATTCATTCTAATAGTTTTTAAATTAATTACTTTGGGTTTTCCTAGTAAATAATCATTTTATATGCAAATCTAATCTTTTTAAGACTATAACTTTAATTTTTTTCTACCTCTTAGGGGAAGAAATTTGAAAAGTCTTATTTTCTGCCAGATAGTATGGTCTTTCCTTCTATTTTTCCTAAATGTACAAACCTCATGACTTGCCCACTAGTTGTGGCATCCCGTAATGTGAGCAGGCCCATCTTCATCCAGCTTCTACCTTTCATGAAACAGGCAATTTATTCGCAGTCTAAAAGCAAAAACACACGTAGTAGAATAAATTGGAAACCTCTCCCTTCTTTCATCAGGAAAAAAGAATATAATCTAAGAGGGTGCCATCCCTCCTGGGACCACAGAGAGAGCTATTTTATTGTCAGTGTGTGGCTCTTGTAATGTAATACAAGAGCAGATTCAAGAAAAAACCCAGATGCTTCTTAGCACAATAAAGGCAGGGACTTAGGTTATGGAAAGGGCAAGAACAAAGCTCTCCTAATAAGAGCAAAGCTATTTCTTTTATCAAGATTGTGTAGTCTTCAAGAGAAGCTCAACCTTGCACAGGTGAAGTGTGCTAGCTCTTAGGCAAACTAGCAAGGAAGCAGCCACTGAGGCCCAGTGAGCAGTGGCAGACCCTCCCATGACTCTCACCTGTGCTACTGGAATCAGTTCTCTTCCCTGGTGCAGCCAGCAAGACATGAGAAGAGACAGGGCTAGACCTTCCAGCTCCTAGGAGGAGACATGGGGTCTCCCAGCGAAGAGGGTGAAGGTGGGGAACCCAGGGACTTGAAAGAGGGAGAGAGAGGTTGGAAGGGAAGGAACATGCATAGTGGCTATCCCTTTTCCAAGATTCAGGTCTCGAAGGACCTCCCCTTATATTGTGCAAGGGTGTTGATTAAACTGATGAAGGTCCCAACCTCTGGCATCCACACTATGTACTAATCTGAGAACTTCCTAACAGTTCAGGAGAGAACTTCTTTTCTACCTCCCTGATGTTCCTGTTCATCTGGTCTATGGGGGTGGTGAGACAGGGTGACTCCAAGATGGCATGGACCCCACCTGCATCACTCTTTCTAAGGATCATAAGGCAGACTCAACACTGGAATGAGCCCAGACTGCACCATTCATTGGCTGGAAACATCCTCTGAGGCAGAAAATAAGTCCCACCATATACAATTACATGAGTCACGAACATAATAGAAAAAGTCAAAGTTACACCACAGGAGGCAAGCCACCAGGCCACTTGGAGGACTGGCCAAGGCCAGCCACATGCCTGGGGGGAGCATTCCAGCACGAGGTTCCGTGGTCAGTGGAAGCTCGGCTCTCTGGCCGTCTTGGAACTGAATGGGAAGCACACTCAGGCCTATTAATCAGCCCCTTCTAGAGAAGCTGGCCAACCTCAGATCAGCTCTCTATCCTGCTAACACTTTGCCTGTGACAGAAAGGTCTGGATTCATCTCTTTAAATCCTCACAAGGGGATTATTAAGGTACGTATTTATGATCCCAGTTTTACAGATGAAGAAAGTATCAAAGAGGTTGTCGCTGATGCTATCGGTTGCCAACCCAACAATGGCTCACCCCTGTTCTCCTTTGTAATAGAGCTGGTTTAACTTAGGTATCTAGACTTCTCTGCATGCCTTGAACTTCAGGGGTCCCATCACCAGCCTAGGAGGGAACAGGAGGAAACGGTGGTTTATCTGGGTCAACCATGATGATTCTATTCCCTTTGCCAGTGATTGGTTAGAAGGTGGGCATGAGACAAACTTCAGGAAATAGAACGTGATAGTGCGTCTCCTAGATAGCTTCCAGGAACTGCTTGCTTTCTCATAAAAGAGACGAGCCCTCTTCTGCAGCTGCCCTTTGTTGGGTCTGCGTGAGGCTCCTGGAACTGAAGCAGCCTCCTGCAGTCATAGAGCTGGGTTAGGAGCCTGGGCTGGGCCGTACGGATCGCAGAGGGAAATGATGGAAAGAATCTAGGCTCTACATTTGCACTGATGAGCTGCAGCATTGCACATCCCTGGAGTTACCTTACATCAGGACTTTTTATTATTGGATATAAAACATTCTCTCTAATTATGCAGTCGCTCTGGGTTGGGACTTTTCTTATCTACAGCCCAAAGCACCCTGATAGATACAGAAGGTGAGTAACTTGCCTGAGGTCACACAGCTAGAAAGAAGTGGGGTTTGGCTGAGAGTCCAGGTCTGTGGAATTACAAGGAGTATATACTCTCTGCTTTGCTGGGGTGTACAACTGTGTGAGGAGTGATTTCACAGGACTCCTTAGGATCCTTCCCCACACCAGAATCTCTCTGTTAGTCAGGCATCTGTTAACTTTCTAGTGCTAAAAAAAGACTCCGTGAAAATGGTTTTTTTAAAAAAACACAAAACAAACCTTTTTCTCTCTCCTCAGTGTTTCTCCTCTCTGAAGCATCACAACTGCTTTTCATTCGGCCTGTGGCATCAAGATAACAGGATTTAATTACCAAATTTATACACCACGAGCATGGCACAAACACACTGGCCTGAACTGAAATGAATGTGGTTATTAGAAAAAGGAAAGAAATGGTGCATCCATACAGTGACGGCAGACACAGAGATGACAGTTTTATTTACTTTATCTCCTTGAAGGAAGCAGTTAAGCCATTTCAAAGAGATTATTGGGTTTTAATGATCCAGGGCATTAAAAGACACTTCTCCCAGTGACATTGGCACTGTACCTCAGGTAAAGGAGGCAATAAGTTCAAGAAATAATGCCTTGTTTGTGGCAACCCTGCCCCCTATTTTGTGATGGTCCCCACTGTGGTCATTCTCCAGTTACTGGGGACCACTGGCTGGGGATGTCATTGGAGAATGCTGTTTAGTCTTCTGAGCAGGTAGGTGTAGGGGATCTTCCCAGGTTAAGACTTAGAGGCAGCTCTCAGGCTCCACACTGAAAACCACAGCCGGTGCTGAGCCCTGTCTCCAGGTGCCACAAAATTCTATCAACAGTGCACTCTGTCTGCCTCACTCATTCAGGGCTAAGTCCAGGTTCTGAGAACTAAATCCAAGTCCCAAGATCGAGTCTCCTTTGGTTCCCCTGGAACTGATGGATGCTATCTAGGCATCGAGTAGGAGAGGTTCCCCAAATGACCTGTCTGAATTCCTAGGGCTCTGAGCAAACCAGCCCCAGAAAAGCCAGCCAGAGCAGCTCCCCTTTTGTCTGCCTTACACTTTGGACATTCAGAACAGATTTTTTTTTTTTTTTAAGAGAAGGGACTATAATTTTTAAAGTTTGGAAACTGAGGATCTAGGCCAACCTCTTTATTTTGCAGAGACTGGAGACTGGAGAGGGGATGTTGAAGAGAGATAAAGCTGAAGCCAGGTCTCTGTAGTCCCATGCTGTCCCTGGATTCCTCCTGATGGGATGCAGACAGCACTTGAAGGGGTGATCTTTGAACTTCCAATGCCCCACCCCCTTCCAGCAGTCCCACCAGTCGGTAGCTGTGCCCTGTCCAGGTAAATAAGAAAGTGAATAGTGCTCTACTCTTCCCAGGGGCCATCTCTTAGATTTACAAAGTAAAGATTCAGCCATTCATTGGGTATTATCAATACAGTCAGAATTGAGTGAGCTTCCTAATACTTTATAGCCTCCTCAAGTTTTCTATAAGAAACCTACTCCAGAGCTGTTTCCTTGGAGATGTGAATAAAATAACTTTGTTAACCATTTTCCTAATGATATTCCTCCTCTGTAAGTATATTGGTACATGGCTGAATTTTGCAGAAATCTCCAGACTTTTCTGCTGAGCTTAACAAGAATACAACATTTAGTTGCAGCTTCAATAAGGTCATGGTCATCAGAGACGCTCTAACCAGCTTAAGTGGTACCTTGGTTCTTTGTCATAGAGGAACTCTTGGACCACCCAACCCAGAGAGCTTTCTGGAAACCCCATTTTTCTGGGACCTCAGGGCCTCAGCATCTGGGCAGCTGAAGGCTCTTAGCTCAAGGCTGGCCTGAGATGGAGTGTGTGTGAGCAGATTTTGTGATGATAATGTGGATAGGGGAGGGCAAATCCAGGTTGGAGCTTGTGAGTGGGCAGAAATTGGTGCCCTTGTCAGAAAGGGACTGAGGTGCCTGCCTGGGAGTGACAGGTGTCAAAGGGATCTCTGCAGAAAAGGAAGGCATCTCGATGGATATGGGAGCCCCAAGGACAATTCAAGTCTCAGATCTACATGGGAAGCCAAAAGAAATAAAGACCATTGCTGCTGCTACCCAAATAGTGCTTACGAGGCAGATATGAAGACAGGCAGACTCCAGGATCTGTAGGTTAAGCCATCCACCTCCTACCCAGAATGAGGTGGTCCAGCAGGAGATAAGAGTAACCGGTGGTCAGGCCAGCCTACCTGGGTCACAGCCATTCATTGGGTATTACCAGTATAATCAAAATTGAGTGGATTCCCAACCCTGGCTGGAAAACTATTTTCACATTCCCAACAGCAGATTCCCAGCATGGATTTCTAACCCAGCATGGAAAATACTGTTTTTGATTCACAATTGGTTGTATCTGCAGATGCAAAGGGCCTACTACAGTTAAGTTTTGGGAGAGTCAAAAGTGATATTCGGGTTTTCCACTGGGCAAGGTGGGTAGGTGGCCCAATCCCATATTGTTCAAAGGTCAAACTGTATGTGGAGAGCAGAGCCTTCAAATTCTTCAATACTTGCCGGTGATCAACACCTAATTAGTGCTAACTGCCCTTGACAATAAATGTTAAAATGTCTTTCCTCCACTGCATTCCCACAGCCTAGAGCAATGTGTTGGGAGGCTCTGGGCCAGCATCACCGCCTCACCATGCCCAGGACAGGATGGGTGGATGGAAAAAGTGGATAGTGAGACAAGGGAGCCCCCAGCCTGTGTGCCCTGCTGGACTGCCAAGAAAACTTCTGATGCTGCCCCCAACAGGGACTGATGGTCCCATTGCTGAGTTATGCAGGACTGGCCTTTCCCGGTGGGTGATTCAGTGACAGGGAGGTCAGGGACTGAGGCAGCTGTGATGTTGATGCATGAAGGTGGGTTTCTCCAAGAAAGCTCCCAGAGGAGGGAGAGCTGGCTTGGAGGCTTAGAAGTTGGAGCTGGAGTTTAAAATAAAAGAAGAGAGAATGTGTTCAGGGTTTGTAAACAGCTTGGAACAAAGTATCAAGGTGGCCATGGAAAGTGGGGCTTGAGGTCTGGAGGACAATAAGCTGGGTCTTAGGAGCTGTGTCTCGGGAAGCTCCTCCCATTCGCTCCTATGTGACAATTTCTTGATTCATTGACACCCATGACTCATTGGGTCACTCATTCCACTGAATATTTAGTGAGTATCCGTGTGCCCAGCACTGTCCAGGCACTGAAACAAAGCCTTTCCCTTAGAGACCTTCCATAACGATGGAATAGGGTGTTTGTAAGACAAAGCCCTGATTGACCAACAGCTCTGAGAGGGGAAAAAGCAAAACAAAGCATTTATTGCATCAAATAATTAAACATAAAATAATGAGGTTGAAAGAATTATAATAATATAATTTGTAGTAATATAATAATAGTAATGTGTAGTAATAAGTATAGTGAAGTAATATAATGTAAAGAGAATGTTATTTTAATTACAACTCAGCTGGTTGCAAAGAATAGAAATGATCACAGCAGCTCAAGTAAAAAGAACACAGAGCAATTTTATGACATTCAACAGCAAGAGACCTATCTGGGCCCTACAGGAACGGTGCTGGGATCTGGCATGTCATCCAGAATGGCAGCGGCCACTCTCCAGGATCTTCCTCCTCCCTGCTGGCTGCAGGCTTGCTTCCTGCTCCCCTCTCTCTCCAGCTTCCTCTGCTTACTCGAGGGCTCTGACTCTGGCCATGACCTTTGCCCTCTCCTCCCCTCCCCTGCTAGTTCCCAGTGTATTAATTTTAAGTTCCTGGGAAAGAGTTTTGATGGCTCAGTGCATTTGTTTAGATATCAGTTTGACTACTGCAGCAGGGAGACCCTGAAATAACAGTTGGCTTAAATAATAGCATTTGGTTCTCTTTCGTGAAAGTCTGTGCTGCCACGACAGCTCTTCTCTGCAAAGCTGTCTGAGATCTAGGTTTCTTCCATCTTATTTCTGTCATCACTCTTGGGGTGATGACTTTGCCCATATGGTCCAGGATGGCTCCCCACCATACCACACGGCAGGAGGAAAGGTGTGGCCCTGAAATTGTGCTCATCACTTCCACTCCCAGGGCCAGAATCTATCCGCATGACTAAGCCTAGCTTCAAAGTTGCCCAGAAAATGTCTCTTTGCTAGGCGGTCAGCCGGGGGGCAGGCAGCCATCTCTGGCACACACAGGTCAGTTAGCTTTAGTGGGAGGGAGGGAAGACTGAGAGGGGGCCAAATTGTGAAAATGTGGTAGGCTGGGCACAGACTGCAGCAGAGTCCAGGAAAGAGAGCGGGGAAACAGCACTTGCTCATACAAGTCTACCCAACCCAGAATCCATCCTCAGCCCTAAACTACCCACTACGCAAAGTTATGCAGTAGACGTCCCATTTGTAGAAGAATTGAGGGTGAACATTTAGTGATGGGACTAGGAGATAAGGCACCCAAGGGGTGAGCAATGTGGGAGAGTCTTGGGAGTTCCATCTCAGAGAAACCACTCTATCTATTTGAGCCAAGGAAAGTATTTTAGGTTCAGGTTTGGTATGGAGAGAAGAGAAACCCACACAGGAGAGAGGTCAAGGGAGGGTTTACAGTGGTCAAGTTCATGTGCAAGGACTCTTACCAGAGTTTCCAGGAAACCCTCTTACTCTCAGTATGCTCATCTAGATAAAGGTTTTACCTAATCCCCTGCTCTGTAACCTGCTGCTTACTCTCTGGAGGGGCAGTAGGAAAGATTATTTGAGGTAACAGGTATAAAGCACCAAGGGTGTGTCTAGCACACAGTAGGCACTCAATAAATGGTAAGCATGTTTAGATTTGAGTGCACAAAATGGAGTGCCCAGGCCAGTGAGCTGTTCCTGCGTACTGCTCAGTCCAGAAGCTCAGGGACACTTTCTTCCCCTTTTCCAGTTCTTGGGGAAGTGGTTCTCCAATTCCAGAAGGCATAGAGTCACCCCCTCCCCTCCCCCCAGATTCTGGTTTTGGTAGGCCTAGAATGGACCCAGAACTATGCATTTTCTTGCCAGGAAATTTGGGGCCGGTGGTTGAAGGGCCGAGCTTTGAGAAATCCTGCAGAAAGGGAAGCTTGCCCTCTCAGGCGGTCTTCTCATCCACACAATCATGTTCTTACACAATGGTCAACATCATGCCCCTAAGAATACAGCTTCTCTTGTTACTTTTTATGTGTTGTTCCTGGAGCATGGGGGATGGAAAGGCGTTGTGGCAAAGAGGGTGAGGTGATGATGGGGGTCAATTGGTCCTAAAAGCTTATTTGGAGCATCCACAAGCCCATAATGACCTCGCCCCCTCAAACTTCCATTAGAGAACTGGCTCGCCATTTGGGCGGCATCTGTGGTCGTCGCTGGGACCAGAAAGTGCAGACCCATTGGAGACACCGAAACACTATTAATAGTGGGGCTGGGTGAGGCCAGGCTCAGGAGGTGTGAAATGCTTCTTCAGGGAGCTGACAGATCCTTTGAGAGCCCAGGTTGTCTCAGACTTGAATCTAGTCATCTTGGCTGCCATCTCAGATGTGACTTTTGGAGCCCTGGGTGAGGCCACGGCCTAGCCTCAGATGACCCAAGAGCAGCCCTCCCTGAAGTCTTTCCTTCTCACGCACTGGACACAGAGCAGGTCCTCGGTTCTCTACATGTAATATTGATTGGATTTTTTTCCTGATTGCAAAAGACATATATAATCATCATTAAACAGTGTTTTTTGAAGATATAGAAAAGCACAAAAGAAAAAGAAAAGCCACCTGTAATTCTATCATCCAGAAATAACCATTCACATTTTAGAGTAACACACTACTAGTTTTTCCTATGCATATATTTGCATAAACTTGCATATATCACATTTGGATTTTACCTAATCTCCTGCTCTGTAACCTGCTTGCTTCACTTAACCATTTATAACCATTTCCCACAGCAGCAAACGGACTTTACCATCACATATTTAGTAGCTAAGCATAGTCTATCCTATGAATGTACAGCAGTTTAGTTTGGACATTTAGGCTATTTCTATTTTTTTGTTTCTATTTATTTTACTTTGCTATGATCATTCTTGCTGCATGTCAGTTATGGTTTTTCTTAAGATTGGTTATGAGAAGTAAATTCATAGGTCAAAGCTTTTTTGCTTGTTGTTTTAGATATATGTCACCAAACTGTAGATATTCAAGTAGATATTGAAGATATTGTAGATGTTGAAGGTGGCTTGATAAAGAAGGCGTGATGAAGGCCAGGAACCCACAGGCCTCAGGGTGTGGGCAAGGCAGTGCCAACCGAGGAATGTCTAACCCAGATTCAAGTTCGGACACCACAGAGGGGCATGTGGTCAAATTGGGAGTGTTAGGAGTATCCCTTTCCCTCTGCCCCACCCCCTGCCAAAAAATCCCTAAGGGTCTCTAAGATTTCTCTTCTGTGATTTTGCTCAACCCATTTTAAGGATTCTATGCAAATCTTTATCTGGCCTACAGCAATTGTTTCTGAAAACCAGACTTTTTTACAGAAGTACACTTAATTTTTTTAAAAATAGCATTTTCAGTGCATGCTATTATCATTGGTACTTATTCAAATGTGTTGATGGGGGAGTAGATGGAAGGGTGATGTTTGCATTGGCATGGCAACCAGTGACTAATTGAATTCCCCTCACCACCCAGGAGGGCCTCTCTGACTCATATACGGCCAGAAATGGATTTGTTTTTCGCCTTTGTGTCATTGGCTTATGGTAGAGAAATGGTTACCTACTCACGATCTAACTCTTTTCCATTCTATTTATACTTTCAGTTTGTACCACCTTTGGGGCTAATCAGTTTAGCAAGTTTACTCCCACCCTGTAAAGTCAGCTTTCTTTTGATCTACAGTTACCTCTTTTCAGCTGTACAACATGCTCTCTAATTATTATACAAGCTAATATTTATTGAATCCTTACTCTGATCCCAGGGACTCTGCAAGGTGTTTTACATACCTTATTTCTTTTAATCCTTAAACTATCATTACCATCCTTTCTTAAGCAGATGAGGAAACTGAGGCTGAGGTCAGATGGCTTACTGAAGGATACAGAGTTCACGAGATGAGGATCTGAACTTGAGAAGTTGGGCTCCGGAGGCTGATTGTCTAACCACTACCCCCCCTGACCATCTAGGGTATGTGGGGTCTCCTCCTTCTGTTATGCAGATGTGGGGTTGGATGAACCAGTTTATGGCCAAGCACAAACTTTTCTTTCATGTTAGAATGGTTAAACATATCCTCTCTCAGACTTTTGAGGCTGGAAAGTGTGAGCAAATCAGTCTATCCTAGTGTAAAAGTTCAAACCCTGGGAATTAACCAAGATTTTCCTCCCCTTTATTTAAGTCACGAATAGTACCTGAACCTCACAGACTCTCAGTTCCTTCAACTAAAAAGTCTAAAAGCTAGCTCACGTGAGGATTGGGAAGATGACATGGGAAGGCCTCTGTAAAAGCCCTCTCTGGGCAGGGCCTCGCACACAGTAAGTGCGCAATCAAGCTTCTTTTCTTCCATCTCTTGTAGGGCTCCTAAGAGTAGCTTGTCTCCATTGTTGAGTTCTTGACTGTGGTCATCTCTGGTATCTGCACACTCCTCCTAAGGGCAGAGGGCAGAAGGCAGAGCTGACCCTCCTTTTTTGAGGGCTTCCACACAGGCCCCATCAGGACCCATGGTGGTTTGGATCTGGGCCTGGTTCTCTGGTGAGTAATGGTGCCTGAAGGTGCGCATTTAGTTCTATGCAGTTTTATCACACAGCAAATATTTTTGCATAGTAATCCAGCCAACTGCACTAGGTAAAGGGCTAGGACAGTTTAACTGGAGAAGTAAGGCTGAAAACCACACTTCTCAATAGGATTCTTGTGTTTGAAACATTAGTTTATGGAGAATGGTGGGACTAAAGCAGAGAAAATGAGAGTTTTTAAATCTATCCTGAGGAGCCTCTAAATGAAGTGGACATTTGTAGGTCTGGCCTACCAGCATCCAGGCCCCCTTCTGGTGACAGAACTTGTATTTTGCTTTGGGAAACCATCCCTCCCCCGCTCTCGGGCCACATGAGCAGGGGAGTTGGCCACATTCTGAGCTTTGAGGGTGAGTACCTGGCTCAGGCCTGGCCTTGCCACCTGCACGATCTGCCTGGCTGCAGGCATTGGTTCAGAGATGGACACATGAGCCAATCTGGTTCCAGGACTTTTTACTAATTCTATTGATAAAAAGGTCCTCTTTTCACCTGTGTGGCTAAGCTGGTAAGTTACATATAAGCTTGGATCTTCTGGGGGCCACCAGAAAAGGAAGTCTGGCTGAGAAAAAAATCAGCACTAAAAGATGGAGCTAAGAGACCAAACCTTGACATTGAATGATCTCCTGGATTGATCCATGCCCAAAGTGTCACTACTTTTGCACTCTCCAGCTAAATGAGCTAAGAATTCTAATTTCTTATTGTTGCATTAACTGGTTTGAATTGGGTTTCCGGCACTTGTTCCTAAAAGTGTTTGAGTCATGATTTACTTTAATACCCAATGCTAGACAGGGTACTTAAAGGAAGGTGGTGATGGTTCCCCTCTTCCCAAAATTTAAATGAAAATAAGTACATAGAGAGGGACATACACACATAGACAAACATGTATGTGTGTGAGTGTGTGTGTATTTTTTTTCCCCATCTACCTAAGTCCTGTTCAGAAACTGTCTACCTAAAAAAGTCAGCAAATAAAAGCCCAAGAACATGGAATAAATTCTCTTCTTGCCCTTTACTTTGGTGAGTTTTCCCAAACTTGTGAGAGAACTGTCAAATCTGAAAAAAATCTCCTTTGCTGACAGCTTATGATTGTAAGACTGATTTCCTGGGTAAGTTCTGAGTCCAGTGACTGCGAAGGCTGCAGAGAAAGCTATAAAACGAACGCAGCTCTCAGGCTTTCGCAGTGTTGTTTTGCTCCCAGGGGTTTCAAGCCAGCCTGAGAGTTCACCTGGTTCTGCTGGTACCTGCCAACAGATTGATGCGTTTTCCTTCTCGAGAGAAAACCACGTGTGCGGGATCAATAAAAATATGCAAATGAAGTCTCAAACTTTGGAGCATGTGAATGTGGGTATTTTAATTTCCCTTGATATGGACAGATACAGCCACGAGAAGTTCCTTGGGTCTTTGTCATCTGCCATTTACAGAGAGTGGGAAGTGAGGCAGCAATTAGCCGAGGACAGGAAAGCACAGTTGGGGAGGCCGTTAAGTGCCAGAACATGTTAGCACCAGCCACCCCCAAAATGCATAGATCTGCCCAGGAAGCGCCTTAAAAAAATGTCAGAAGAGAGGTCTAAATTGCAGTTCGTTCTGCTTGATCTAAAGGGCAGCCATTTGGCTGCTATTGTGTTTTTGAAATTTAAGGAACGTTGTGTAAGGAACGTGTATGCCACTGGAAACTTAATTGTGGCCTGTTCTGAAGACGTATCCTTTTGTGGGAAATTACAGTTGAGCTTTCAGAGCCTTGTTTTCAACAGCTGGTCAGTTCAGCAGGGTCTTTCTCCTCAATTGTTGCTTCTTAGAAGCAGTGTGGGGCCCAAGGTCAGAGGACAACTGTGCCCAGCTCAGCACTGCCCTGATAGATGTGGAATCATGACGCATTCATTGCTTATCCTTTTTGAGCTTTGGTTTTCTTACATGTAAAATATCATACTAATACCTACTTCAGAGCTTTGTGGTAAAGGTTAAAAATAGATAAGAGATTTATGTTCCCTTTGTAAACAAAAAAACACTAGAAACACTTAAGATGTTATTTTGCAAACTCCTAAGGCCATGTTCTAGCCACACAGTACGTACACTCACACACACACACACGCACTCTCTCTCTATAAGATCAACCATATGTGGGGAGAATGTGATTTTCTACTATGGAATAAGTTTAGTAAAAAATGGGTACTTTTATACTTTGGGGTTTAGCCATTGAAAATAATCAGACGGGATCCTATTTTGAAGGACAGTAAGGATGCTTGGTTTTGTGTCACTCAAAATGCTAAGCAAACCAGGAGGAAGTTTCTGGAACTGGTTCCCTGGGATTGGACAACTGTAGAAAAGTAGTGAGCACACAATTTTTGCAGCCAGAACAAGCAGAGTTTGGGTCCTTGCCTGTGGCCTTACCGTCGTTTCCTTCCTTAATGCCTCTGAGCAGTAGCGTGAGACTGAGGGTGCATACCAGAGCGCGTTAGTGTGAGGATTAAATGAGATAATGCAGGGAAGGCTTTTAGCCCCATGCCTGGAAAGAAGCGAATGCCAAGAATGCTATTATTTGAGGGAACTTGGGATTCCGGGAGAGCTAAAGAAAAGTATTTTTTTATGAGGCAAGAGAGAAAATAGAGACATATAAAAACCACCCAGGGTTTGTCAGCAGATTAAGCTGTATCCTTTCTGCTTTCATGTTATTATTTCCTCTCCCCTTCATTGTCGCCTCAACTGCACGTTGTTCGGATTGTCTGTAAGTCCTGTATCCCAAGAGGGCAACCCTGTGGAAATGAAACACTTAATGATATTTCCAACGTACAGGAAGTTTTCAGTAGGGGCAGCCTTGTTCCTGGTGATGTTTGCATTGATTCTGTGGATGAAGGGCCCATTCCCAGCACCGAGAGTGTGAGCGGAGAGGCTTGAACAGAGGGGCAGGCGAGGGAGACTGAATGGATCCCCAGATCCAACCCAGTTAGGTCTTTCCAGTTCTGCTTCATCATGTAATTGCAAATAAATTCCCAGAACATAAGAGTCTGCCATTTTCAAAAAAAATAAAATAAAATTCCAAAGCCCTGTAAAATTTTTTTTTGCTGATCAGCCTCTTGAAGATGGCCAAAGCTGTTTTCCTCACCTTCAGTACAAAGAGCCACAGGTTGATGCTGGCGAAATGCGGAATCTTTTAGAAACACCATAAACAGTAATTATAGTGTTTGGTCATAGCTCATCATAGGATGGCCAACTATTACCTCGCTGCTTTCTTTCTCACTCCAGCCATGGGCCACAATCATATTTATATAGTGAAATGATGGATCCCCCACTGGTTTGAAGAAGAAATAAGGACTGTATCTTATTCAACTTTATATGCACAGTGCCCAGCACAGTTGCTGGAATGAATAATAATCTGTATAAGTAGATAAATGTAAGATTTCTCAAAAGAAAAGCTTGTCTTCAACAAAAATCCTAATTGGTTAGCAAGAGTTGCACATAGGTAACATAGATAACTAACTCACTACTCCATATCTTCCATAAACAGTTACTGAGAGCCTACTATGTGCTACACACTGTCAAAGGGCTAGAGATATAAGCGTGGATGGTTTCTGCCTTCCTGAGATTCAGCCTGACGGGAAAAAGGCAGGTATGGGTCAAGGTTCTTGGTTGCAGACAATATGACCCACTCTAGATCATTTAAACTGAGAGGGATTACTTAAGGCTTATAAATATCTCACAAAATCATTGGGAAGAAAGAGGCTCTAGGTTGAACTTCCAGGACTCCACCAAAATAGGTGGCCAATGGACGAGCTGTCATTGCCACGGACAGGAACCTGAGTTAGTCACCATCACCACAAGCTCTGGCTCCTTAACCACACCATGCCCGCCGTTATCAAACGAGCAGGATGAATGGTCCATGTTCTGAAACTTAGATCTGAATCCAAGTCTTGCACAAGAGTCCTGCCTGACTGGCAGAATATAAATCACTATCTGCTCCATAGCACACAAGGCTGGGAAACGTGGGCATTCTTTGGTGGGAATTAGAGATTTATACCCGGGAACCTATCAGAACACGGAGAAGCTATTTGAAAGAGTTTGGGCCATTGTGAATGACAGTGGTTCGTACAAAAATTAGATAAATAACTGCAGGATGAAGGGAGAGGATGCGGCTGATATATACCCCGAGAAGGTTGAAATAACCCTGCATGAGGGAGGCATCCTAGAAGTTAATTTACTTATTTCGACCTTGACTGAGTAGGGTTTAGCCAGGCAAGGAAAACATTCCAGTGACAGTCAACATTCCAAAAAATATTCAAGTAAATGTGAACCGACTGGCTTTGTGCTAGGCACTGAGCAGACAGTTGTGAACAAAAAGACCCCGAGCCCTGCCGGGATGGAGCTCACAGTCCAGGGCAGCCGGGAGGAGCTGCAGAATTTTGCTGGAAGGCTGAGTGTCCTGATGTGTGCCCAGCATCCCGGCGCTGTGCTCGGGGGGATGCCAAACACGGCTTATTGTCTCTGTCCTCCATCAGCTGTCCTCCACCAGCCTGAGGACGGCTAATCCGTGCCAGCCTAGTGACCTCTAAGTTGGCGAGGAGCAACACGCCTCCCAAACAGAGACAATGGTGATCGGCTGCTGAAATTTGATTCTCTAAGGACTGAACTGGGGGGAAAGTGAGAAAGTCCATCAGTTGATTAATGGAACCAGAAGCAGAAAAGACTCATCAGATAGCAGGAGCTAAGGGGGCCAAGGGAGACCTTGAGTTACGTGTAAACAGAGGACACAAAATCTATGTGATTTCCAATGAACTGCTCTCCAATGTGTCCTCGGCCAGGGTGATGCCGGGGTGATGCCAGAGGACACATCGGAGAGGAGGTCATTGGAGAAGCAGCAGCAGCAGAAGCTGAGGCAGTGTGGGCAGAAGCTCAGTGACGGAAGAAGATCTAGAACCACCTGCGAAGGAGGCAGTGAGAGAACCCAGCCCCAGGAGCTTCCTGGGCTCTGCTCCAGACTCTGCGAGGCCTGGTTCTGTGGCGGGGCCTGTGCTTCTGGCCCTGTCTCTTCAGTTCCCACCTGCAGCCTTCCCTGGCCAGCCTGCGAGGCGCTGCCTGGCATCTCTGCTCCATGCATTAGCGAACACGCTGGAGCTTGAAAGGCCTGGAATTAGGCCCAACCAATGTGGAAGAGTGAACATATTTTTCTTAAAATGAAAAGGGAAAGCAGAGTTAAACGCTAATTGATAACTTTAAATTTTAGATTGAATTATATTTAATTTATATCTATATGTAGCAAATTTATATCTATTCTTACCAAAATGCTACATCTTGTTTATTGATTTGCTATGAAAATGTTACTAACAATGAGTAAAATAACATGTGCCATGATCATGCCCTCCCACCCCAATGCCCTTTGACCCTCTGGCTTCCTTCCCAGAGATGGGGTTTGGTGCTTAAGGGAGCTGGGGTCACCAGGAGAGCAGAGAGCAAGAATGCATGTTTTATTTGATAATTGCAAAGGAAACCTACTTGACATTCAGAACAATACAGTCCTTTCTTAGCCTCTGCGTGCGGTAAAATGCTAAACACATATCTGATGTTCTTAAATGCACATTGATTGATAATGTTTATAATCAAAAGACGTTCAAAAAAGTTTTTGCTTCTGTGTGAAGTTAGATTGGAGAGAGAAAGGCTCTGGGTTACTGTCTGAAATGCTGAAACCTTATCCCATTGCTGGAACTTTTTCCTTAGCAGAGGGAGTTTATTGATCTTCTGCCATCACTGGGCCTCAGCCCCCTCTATCTCAGCTTCCATTGGTCCTGGGGAGGAAGGGCATGCAGGTCTAGGTGCAAGACTAAGAGGTGCAGATGGGCAACCAGAAAGCAAGAGCAGAGGAACCAGAGCCCCAGGGACAGGTGAGGGCCAGACCAAGTGGTGACCCAGCAGAACTTAGAGCAAATGTTGAGATATGAGTGGTGTTAGGTTGGGTCATTTTTACATTCATTCATTAATTCAGCAAAGATTTATAGAGAGTGAAGACAGAACTAGAAGACTTAGTCTCTGTTCTCAGGTTGTTACAAGCTAGGGAGTCCAGCCATCAGGGTGATCTCTATGAGGTGACATATACAGGTGATAGAGAGGAAAGGCCAGCCTTGTGAAATGGACTGGGACAAGCATGATGGGATGAAACCCAGGGGGCCAGCTGTGCTCATGTATAGGCTTCGGTGTCATCTGTCAGGAGCAGGGTAGAGAGAGGCGACTGACAAACAACAATAACAAAAAAATCAGTACCCTGGATCCCAGGCAGAGTGTCAGTTAGGATGTCTGCTGTTATCTAAGAGCTACCTTTTATTGAGCACTTACTGCTATGTGCCAAGCACTCTCTCTGTCTTTCTCCTTAAATCCTCACAATCACCCTATGAGATAGGGATTTCTCAGGGGAGGGACACTGAGCCAAGGGAGGTGAAGCTACAAGTCACTGTCACCCAGCTGGCAAATGCTAGGGCAGGGATCCAACCCAGGCTAGCTCCGCGGCTGCTCCTGCGGACCCTCAGGGCTCTGTTCACATCTAGGCACACAGGTATCTAGAAACACAGCCGGTCCTGACCCCACTTGCTCTGGTGGAAGCAATCACTGGAAATTGAATGTGCTGTTTTCATAGTCCTAGGATCAAGGGCACCTTGGGCTCAGACAGGAAGATCGGATGGTTCCCACATTGGTAGGGTGAGGGGTGAGCTGGTTCTCAGGGGCCTCCCCTCCCTCCGACAGTCTCTGCAAGACTCTATGGATGTGGAGCTAAGTTCAGTGGATTGACACCACAAAAAGGGTGAGGCAGAGGTTAGAATAATAACGGTTGTTCTAGATTTGAGAAATTCAGGTTACATTCCTGAAATAAGGTGAAATTGTCAGAGAAGGCTGGGGAAATAAGGATGAACCTTGCTGAATGGAGCACGGTCAAGTGGGAGAAAATTGAAGGGCTCACTGTTAATCACACAAAGGGGCAACTGTACAGGCCGCAAAAAGAAAAACAGGGATGAATGTCTCTGAGGCTCGGGAAAGAAGTCTTCAAGAGACGTTTCTTATGGATGTCACTGGTTTTACCTTTAGGATTCCTGTCTTCTTTGAGCTCTGTTCTTTTGTCCTAGTATTCTGTTCCATAGGCATATTTTATCGAATGTCCACTGTGAAGAAACTGGCTCATTTAAATAAAATATAACATTAATGTGATAATCAATCTTTAAACTGGAAATTAGGGGGGCAATTCGTCTTGATCACGTCACTATTTAAATGCTGATTTATTTCTGTGGCCTTTCATTCTTCCCTCACAGCCCTCCCCAGCCCCCTTCACTGTCATTTTTTTACTCACTGCCCCTGCATTCAATCCGTCCTCGGCAGGCACGACTGTGGGGGTGGCAAGGGTGAGGCCAGCCCAGATCTTGCTTTCCTTGTGCTCCAAGAGTTTTGAAAGAGTTCAGAGAGAATGCCGCGGGAGTTCAGCAGAGAGAGCGCTCCTTCCCGCTGGGGAGAATCAGGGTCAGCCTCGCGGAGGTTAGCCGGTCTCTGTCAGGCGGCGTTCTTCAGTCAAGGGGAGGATGCCCAGGGGCAAAAGAAGCAAATGTTAAGGCCGGAGGAGCGGGGAAAGAAGTGAGTGGGGGTCTGGGAGAGAGGGAGACAGGAGCCAGGGCAGGATGAGTTAGTTTTACTAAGATGAGCCCATTAAAGCTGCCACTGGCTCTGGCCATTGCACAGTAGTCCCTCAGCCATGGGGGGCACGTTCCAAGACCCCCAGTGATGCCTGACCCGTGGGCAGCACTGAACCCTATGTACACTGTGTTTGCTCCTATACAGTTATGTGCATAGCTATGGTAAAGTTTAATTTGTAAACAAGCACGGGAAGAGCTTAATGAAAATAACTAATAATCAAATAGCACAATTATAACAATATACTGTAGTAAAAGTTACATGAATGCCTTTGAAGCCATAGTAAGTAAAATAAGGGTGACTTGAACACAAGCACTGCGATGCCGTGACAGCCGATCTGATAACCAAGACGGCTACTGAGCGGCTCATAGGCCGGAGCGTCCGGAGCGTCCGGAGCTCAGAGACGTTGGACAGGGGATGGTTCGCGTCCCTGGCAGGATGGAGCGGGATGGCACGAGGTTTCATCACGATGCTCAGAACAGCAGGCAATTGAAAATTTATGAATTGTTTATTTCTGGAATTTTCCGTTTAATGTTTCCATACATCGGTTGGCCGAGGGTAACCGAAACCTCAGCAAACAAAACCGAGGAGAAGGGGGGACCACTGTATTCTGATTGTGCACCTGGGGAAGGAGGTGATAGCAAGGCCTTTCTCCCAAGTCCTCCCAAAACAAAGCTCCATGAGGACGCATTTCACTTTGAGCATTGCTCCTTGTCGCATCTCAGGCTTTTGGGCCCACACAGCATGTTCTGATTTTCGGACTCAGCCATACTTTGCATTTCTGACAAGCAGATGGTGCCAGCTGGGACCACACTTTGAGAAACGCTGCTCTCAAGTATTTTTGCAGAGGTTCTAAAACCAGTTAAGCACCGGAGTAAAAACTACCCTTGCTTTTGTCAGGATAACAACTTTATTATCCTTTGTAAGGAAATCTCATCAAGTGAGATGAGCCAAATATAGCTTCATGATTCCCCCACCCCCAAATCCTGGGGTTTCAAATGACCATGTTAGATGCAGATCACGTGCTACTAGGTAGGAAATGCCTGTTGGCAGGACTCTTTGAGCCACACGGGGCCGGGATGTGGGGAGCCCTGGTCCACGGCAGCTCTGCAGAAGATCCTAACCCGGGAACTCCCTCACCTGTCCTGAGGGCATCACCAGTAACCATGCACTTAAACACCTCTGGCACCCAGGTGGCCAAGGCAGGAAGCACCAAAGAAGTTACCAGAACAAGTTGCTGCATCTGGGATCCAAGGCTGTGCTGGGTCCTCAAGACAGGCCTCCTGAGCCCAGGTGGAAACCTCCCCACTTGCTCCCTGCAGAGGGGAGACTCCGCATCTCCATCTCCTTGCTCCCTTTGGCATCTCATCCTCCCAGCAATTGCTCAGCCTCTGGAACTACCCGGCTCAGATCTTATTTTCCAATTATGATTGTTAAAGAAATAATAACCTCCTGGAAGCTTAAGAAGAGGGAGCCATCTGACAGGTCATATCTGTACAGAGAGAAAATCTTTGAAATGAATGTTAAGGTAGTAATTTCCTTCACGTTTATCACAGAGAATTTCTAAAGCATGAATGTTTCTCTCTTTCTCCAATAAGCTCATAAGTCTGCAGCATGCATTTCTCTTGGAACAAGTGGGTAAAGGGTGGGAGGGGAGGATTTGGGAAGAAGAGTCCTTTAAAATCATATTTTGAGCACCAGCTGGTTGCTCAGTGGTTAGAGCGTCAGCCTGCGGACTGAAGGGTCTGGGTTGGCTCTGGCCAAGGGCATGTACCTCGGTTGCAGGCATGTGCAGGAGGCAACCAATCAATGTGTTTCTCTCACATCGATGTGTTTTTTTTTTTTCTCTCTCTCTCTCTCCCTTCCACTCTCTCTGAAAAGCAATGGAAAAAATAACCTCGGGTGAGGATTTTAAAAATATCATATTTTGAAAGATTACTTCTCTGTCTATTCCAAGAAAAAGCTACCAGATATGTAGAATATCATGTTAATAGTTGTTATCTTTGGTGGTAGAATTATGTGTGGTTTTTATTTATTCTTTGCTCCTGTGGTATTTTGCAGTCAGAGAAAAAAAACACCATGTATTTTTAAAATCAGTCTTAGGTCCCATTGCCTTTGGGGTGTGGGGGGTGTGCAGGAGCCCAAACGCACAGGCAAATGGTGACCAGAGAGAAGCGTTCAAGTAGGAGACGCAGGTCTGCAGGCCAGGGCAGAGAAGCCCAGGAGAAACGGGGTCAGCAGGTCCCTGAGGGGTCTGCTCCTCACGCAGGAAAGGGAAATGTATGTAATTGTATTTCTGACATGAAGACTGGCATTTAATTTCAAGAGAGAGAAGAGGAAGACGCTGAGTGTGCCATTTAGGGAAGGCAGGGGTGCGATGCCTGCGGTGCCTGCTGTCCCACGGCTGCCCTGGTGTCCTCCATCCCCACAGGCCCCTCATCCATGGGCCACGGGGCCCTCACCTTCCTCGGGGAGCGCCTCCGAAATGGCGTGAAGAGCCTCGGCCCTGGGCTTCGCGACTGTGCCGCTCGAGCCCGGCCCTGGAAGGACCTGAGCCCCTGCCCGCTCTCTCCCTTCCCTTCCTCCTTTCCTCTCCGAGTCCCTTTGTAGGGAGGAGTCATACCTGATGCGGACGGGTCCTGTAAAGTCTGCCCTTCCTTTGTGTCCTGCCCGTTTCTCGTCACCTGCGTGACTCAGCTCTTTCCCTTCATGCCCCAAGACCTCTGGGAAACGACGCTTACCCGAGTCACCTTCTCAGCTCACAGGGTGCGTCTCGCTGCCCTGCGGACCTCACGGCTGGGGATCGTCCGTCCTCCCCCATCCGTTTGTTGTCAGCGTTCTCTGGATCTTTCTTAGATTCTTGGACTAGAAGTAACCTAACAAGTCAACGACGGCCAATGAACAATAAAATGAAGGCACGTTAGAATGGTGGGATCTCATTTCCTACCTATCAGCTGGCAAAGATTTTTAGACGGTCACACGTGGAGTCGCAGGATACACGCCCTCTTCTGCCATCGCTGGGAGTAGACGTTGAGGCACCCTTCCTGGAGGGCAATTTGGCAATGAATGTACAAGCCTTTAAGGCCATGCCGTACCACTTGGCCTAGCAATTCCACTCCTTGTAATTAATCATAAAGAAATAATAAGGGATGGCCATGAACAGTTAGGCACAAGATACTCATCAAAGCATTATTTACATTATTTTTAGAAGACAAAAAAAGGGGTTAAGTAAATGGGTAATAGCTGCATTCAACAGAGTGCTTGGCAGCGATGAGAAACCATGTTGCAGAGGTATATTTGATTCCATAAGAAACTGTGCTAAATTGCCAAATAAAATACTGAATAGTCCAGCCAGCCTGCCATTGCCACAGTCCTTTCCTGAGCAGGTATTCATCGAGAGACACTAGCATTTGTGACAAGTGACACACCTCCTCCTGCCCCTACTACTCTGGTCAAGAGGTCTGTGATCTGGAAGATTAAGATCAAATCAACTTTTCTTTTCTAAAATTTGTAAGTGAAAGAACCCAAAGCAAACAGGCTTAGGAACAAAGGCATTTAATTGACTAATAACCTGAAGTCAGGGCTGGATTTGGCTGAGAAACCATCAGTTCAACATTGTCACCAAGGGCCCAGTTTCTTCCTGGGGAGGTTGTTTATCTCTCCCCCTATTTTTTCCTTATGAATGGCCTCTGACTTGGTCATTGATGGGATAATTGCCAGTTTTTGATCTCTGCACGGAAGCTGCCTGCCAAGTCCTTCATTTTATTACCCACCCCCCCCCCACCCCCCCCCCCACCCCCCCCGAGATGGAGCAGAGTGCAGGGCTTTCTTCTCTGCCCTCCAGCGAGCTGGTGGCAGATTTAGGCTTATTTTCACTTATGGCTGCAGTAATTTCATCTTCACCTCAGATCTTTCAGAGGAGGAAAGAGAAAATGTCGGGTAGCTTTTGTGCAAGTGCTGGGATCAGTGCTCTCAGTTGCCCAAATTCTTTCATATGACCCCTGACCCATCAACGAATTTGAGGGGATGGGATGGGGTAGGGTGGGGTGGGATGCCCAAATTGGCTGCAGCTTGGTCACGAGCGGTGAAAGAAGGAATCCATGCTGGAAAGGAACCAACCAAACACATATTACATAAAGAAACGGCAGTCCAATAAATATGGAAAATGTTAAATTAAATAAGTTACTCAGATTTTGTCTCAGCCTTTACTATGCTAATGTGCACTATAAACCACCCGAAAAGGGGTGGGAAGAGGGAGAATAGAATATAATTTCACATGGGAAAACGCTAGAGTAAACATAAGGAAGGTCAGTGCCTATATGTTATTTCAGGTATGAATTATGGTATGATTACGATCAGATCTCACACTCACTCTCAAAAGGATCCCAATTTTAATGACAAATTATATGGTCACCTCCAGTGACCTGTGCTGAGGACTTCCTGTTGCTCTGTTGAATTGAGTCATTGACCCAATCGGATCTTCCCTTGAGGGTTGTGAATCTGAGACTTAGAAAAAGAGACACTAGGAAAAAACCAAAACAGTGAAGCAGGAGCAGCAGTGGTGGAGACGGAGGGAGGCTGGGTCCTGAGGCTGGTGGGCCACCGAGTAGGAGCAGTGGGGGGCAGGGGTCTGCTTCTCCAACGAGGGCAGCAGTGGGGGGGGGATTGTGAGGATAATCCCAGCCCTCGCCGCACAGCGCGTCTGAGCTCGTCTGCACAGGCCAGACGGCCCCTCTCGGCGCGGGTCTCACCCTGGCTGCAGGCACGTCGGGATCAGCCAGGCAGCTCTAGGATATACAGACCAGCCGCACATCTCCGCCCCTAGCCACAGGCTTTTGATCTACAAGAAAAAATATTTCAAAAATACTGTGAAACCAGGTTTCCAAAACCTTGTTTGCTCTGGATAATGAGATTACAGCAGGTTTTAATATATCGTCTTTTGTTCCTTGTTATATTTTCTAAAACTTCTGCAATGAACAAATATCTCTTTTGTAACAAGAATATAAGTGATTAAAAAGCAAGGTAGTAGAAATAAGCCCTTACATTTACATCAGCAAGGGTGGTGAGATAATTCAATAGGGGAAGGAACAGTCCTTTCACAATGATGCTGGGAACTAGATTTCCACATGCCAAAGAAGGGAGCTGGACACTTACCTCACACCATACATAGCAATTAAGATGGCTTATACACCTAAATGTAAGAACTAAAACTATAAAACTCTTAGTAGAACACATAAGCTTAAATCTTCATCACCTTGGGTTAAGCAACGGTTTCTTAGAAACAACACAAATAGCACAAGAAACAAAAAATAATAGTAATAAGATATATTGTACCTCAACAAAATTTCAAACGTTTGTGCTTCAAAGCACATTCAAAAAGTGAAAATGCAACCCATGGGATTGGAGAGAATTCCAGAGACTTGTATCCAGAATACATAAGGAATTCTTATGATAACAATAAAAAGACAAATAATACAACTTTAAAATGGCAAGTGGTTTCTAAAAAGAAGATAGACAAATGGCCAATGGGTACATGAAAAGGTGCTCAACATCTGGCATGATGGGTGTTCATTAGCTTGATTGTGGTGATTACTTTTCAATGAATACATATATGAAACCTCAAGTTGAACACCTTAAATGTATACAGTTTTTATTTGTCAGTCATATTGCAATAAAATTGTAAGAAAGAAAACAGGAAAGGCACTCAACATTAATAGTCATTAAGGAAATAAAAATCACAATGGGACGCCTGCCTTCACATCCAAAAGACAAACCATGACAAGTGTTAGTGAGAAGGAATTTGAACCTTGATACATTCTTGGTGGGATTATAAATGTTTCAGCCACTCTGGAAAACACTTTGGCAGTTCCTCCAAAAGTTAAACACAGAGTTACCATATGACCCAACGATTTCATTCTTAGATATATACCCAAAAGAAACAGAAACATATGCCCACACAAAGCTTGTACATGAACAGTCATAGTAATAATTCATAGAGGCCCAAAAGCCCATCAGCTGACGAATGGCTACACGAAATGTGGTGTATCCGGACAACGGGATATTACTTAGCTATAAACAAGGAATGGAGTACTGATATAAACTATAGCATGAATGGAGCTTGAAAACTATTCTTAGTGAAAGAAGCCCATCACAAAAAATCACATATTATATGAATCCATGCAGGTGAAATGTTCAGAAAGTCAAATCTACAGAGACAGAAAATAGATTAGTAGTTGGCAGGCTGTGGGGAGTGGAGGGATCATGACTGGGAAGGGGGATGGGATTTCTTTCCAGGGTGATGAAAATGTTTTAAAATTAGATAGTGGTGATGGTTGTGCAATCCTGTGTAATTCTGTAAACACACTAAAAACAACTGAATTGTACATTTTTAAAAGGGTGAACTTTTTGGTATGGAATTATATCACAATTAAGCTGTTATTAAAAAACAACACAAATCAATAAGCAAGGAAGTCAGTGGTAAAAGAATGTGAGAGTGAACTGGGGGTGTTTTCAGAGATGCTGAGATTGGAACTATGGGAAGTGCTGGGAAAGAATACAAAAATGAGCAGAGATGAGAGATTGGGGGGCCCCCCTGAGTTCAGCCCATCTCACTGGTCTGAATTCTTTCAGCTGTCATAGGGTTCTGGAACATTTTTAAAATCAAAAGCTCATTGAGGAACCAGTTATATCTTGCTCATTCATCTGCTCCTATTTTTAAAGATAAACTTTATATTCTAGAACAATTTTAGATTTACAGAAAAATTGTGAAGATAGTACAGAGAGTTCCTGCACTCCCCGCACCCAGTTTCCTCTACTGGTAACATCTTACATTAGTACGATACATTTGTCACAATCAACGAACCAATATTGATACATGACTGTTCACTGAAGTCCACACTCTATTCAGCTGTCCTTACCCGGTGTCCTTTCTCTGTTCTGGGGTCCCCCCAGGAAGCCGCATTTCATTTAGAAGTCCAGTCTCCTAAGGCCCCTCTTGGCTGTGACAGTTTCTCAGACTTTCTTGTTTTTGATGACCTTGACAGTTTTGAAGAGTATTGGTCAGGCATTTTGTAGATTGTCCTTCTGTTGGGATTTAGCTGATGTTTTCCTCATAATTAGACTGTGGTTATAGGATCTTTGAGGAAGATCTCAGAGGTAAAGTGCCATTTTTATCATATATCAAGGGTACATATCATCAACGTGACTTACCCTTGTTGACGTTGACCTTGATCACCACCAGGCTGAGGTTAATATGTGTCAGGTTTCTCCACTTGTAAAGTTACTCCTTTCCCCTCCGTTTCCATTCTCGACTCCTGGGCAGGAAGTCACCACCCACAGCCCACACTGGGGGTGGGGAGTTCGCTCCACCTCCTTGAGGGCAGAGTACACAGAAACCCATAGATTAGTTGGAATTCTTCTGCAGCGAAGAGTTGTCTTTTCTCTTCCATTTATTTATCTATTCAATCATTTTAATATTAGTGTGAATGATTATTTTATATTTTCGGTTATAAAGTTCTTTTTTGTTTTCTCAACTTGCTCCAACTTTGGCCACTGGGAGCCCGTTCAATTGGCCTGCTCCCATAATTGTGGGTGTTTTGTTTTGTGCTTTTTTTTTTTTTTGAACCTTCTTTACTTTCTGGCAGAACAAGATGAGATCCTATTTTTTTTATTGCATAAAAATGCCAATCGAACAAAAGTAGAGAGAATAGCATAAAGAAACCTCACATACTCATTGCTTAGAGTTCACTACTGTTAACATTTTTGACATAGCTACCTCAGACCTGGTTTTGTTTTTATGTCTAATAGGTAAAGAATTTAAAAACATAACCAGAGTATCACTATCACACCCAACAAAATGAATATTGATGTCTGAATATCATCTATTACAAGTCAGTGCTTAATTTCCCGTGTTTTTTGTTTGTTTGTTTGTTTGTTTTTGTTTTGTTTTAAGTATTTTGACAGTTGGTTTGTTAACATCAGGTTACAATGGGTTTTGCTAATTGTATGGCCATGGTGCTATTTAAGATGTTCATCTATCGTAATATTTCTGATAAACTAAGTTAGACCTGGGAGCTTGACTGTATTTCCCCCCAAAGTTAAAAACACTCATAAGGAAGCCCACACCCTGAATCAGACCCTTCCTTTTGATAGAACTTATCTCTAGGACCCACATTTAGAAGGAAAAAGTGAGGCCCCAGGGGAAGGGGAGGTGAGGTAGCTTTAAGGTTTCAAAAAGCTCACAGCAGCTGATGCCAGTGCAGATGCCAAGACAGACATAACCAGGCTCGGGTTTTATTGGGGTTGTGACTGTTCTTGCTCGTGCTCTGGTTACCAAGTTCCACGGGTTTTATGGACTGCACAATTCTATTTTCCCCATAAGCCCTATTATTTTTTAGCACGCCGTTTTGCAGGACTCAGGGTTTTAGCAATGTACGTAAGACGCTAGAGCAGAAACGCCGGTACATCCTTATGGAGAAGAATCGGGCCATCCCCGGAAATCTCAGGGCATTTGGTGTCTCTAGGTCCCAGCCCTGCCCCCGATCCTGTTGCCACTCTGCAGCTGCTGACAGGCTCTCGAGGGACTCCTGGGTCAGTGGCTTCCCCGGGGGTCCCTTAGAAGGAACCCTGTGCCCCTCCCGGCAGGGCCTGGCCTGTGTTTCTAGCCTCTCCTCAGTCTCCTGGTTCTGCTTTGTTTACTCCCGCAGGCACCCTCCCTCAACCTCAAGCAGGACCAGAGCCAGGTTCTTCTACAAAATATTATGGATCAGCTGCCGGACTGGTGCCCAGGACCGGGCTTTGCGCACCTTCCCCTGAACAGCCCTGCTTGCGGGTGCTGCTGATCTCGGCAGAACGGCGGAGAGACGCCTCTTGGGGAGGTCTGTCGTGATTCATTCACAGCGCTGGGGGAAAGGGCTTTTCCTTTCCTCGATGTCTCTGTTTCATTCCCTCCACCCCTTCCCCATCAATGTTTCAATAAGAAATTCCGAAGTCTTGGTGCAAGTATCTTAAGAGCCACTGAGCAAATTAAATTTAAAATGTACACTTTATAAAACAAACACACCACACAAAAAAACACTTTATGGTACTTTTAGGAAGGGGCCTGGATGGAAGACGGGTGTGAAATCACCAGGCCAGCGGCCACCCCACGGCCCCATATTCGATGATGGAGCAATTTCGGGACTGGTGTGTGCCATGTCCCTCCAGGTCCCACCTTGGCCACGGCCCCCATGCTCAAGGTGCTAGGAATTTCTGAGATTCTTGACTCCAACAGGGTGAGAAGAGGAGAGCCTCCCGCACTCCTCACTGCCCAGAACTTGGGGTGACCATGAACTTCCACTCCTAACACCCTCTTTCTTTCTTGGGATCCTCCTCTCCTGTGATTCCTTTCCTGCTTTCCCAAAATGCCACTGCCTGCATCCCTCCCACATTCTGCTCCCTCCCTCAGAAATCTTGTCCCAAGTCTCTTCTTCCAGAACCTCCCAAAACTGGGCAGAGGGGAGGCCAGCTTTGGTTTCCTAAGTGGAGGCCAATCTCCAGCCTCCATCACGTGTTTGGCAGACACGCACTTAGCTTGTTTGTTCATTGATCAAATGCACCCATTTCTCCAACTCACTGTAAAATGCCCTCTCTGAGAGGTGGCCATGATCACCGTCATTATTTTAGCTCCCAGAGCCGTGTTCCCAGCCCGTTCAACTGCAGCAGCCTCTTTCCTACAAGTCAGACCTCAGGGCTGCAGGGTGCCCTGGATGGGATGTGCCTGCAGAGCCCCAGCTTCTCAGCCTGCTTTCAGGTTCCTCTCTGGGCCCCTTCAGGATGCCGCTCCTCTTTCAAAGATCTATTAGGCCACGTGTGCCATCCACAGCTTTTCCTTTCAGTGCAGACCTAGGAGGCCCTCACCTGCTCTGCAGACCCGGGGAACCAGGGGGCCCGTCCATAGCCCGCCCACCTGCCCTTGCTGGTCTACCACTGCCTTCCAGCTATGAGAAGGGTCTTTCCCGAGCTCCTTCCTAGTTCAGCTCATGATGCCTGGGGAGGGATGGTTGGAGGGCTATGGGGCAGGGCTTGCAATAGTTTTACAGACTCAACAGGGCTCCCTCGGGATTTCTAGTTCAACTGCTGGAAAGTAAAGTTTTACAGGGCCGGGGAGGGGGCACCGGGATTTCCTCCCTTACAGATCCCCCGGTGGAGCTGCAGGGTCAGCACCACCGCAGCTCATCTTACGCAATTTATCTTTCTCTGGGCGTTCAGTTGCTTGGTCTCCTGACAGCTGTGCCTGGAACGCTGGCCCCGCATGGCAGGCCCCAGGCTGTAGCGTCAGAAGTCACTGGGAACCACGTTATGTCAGGGTAGCTGGATGGGGGACAGGGAGCATTGTTTTTCCCAGATCGGTTCAGCTGAAGGGCCTGTGCCCTCCCGCCCTCTGAGTTCCCAGGAAGCTCGTGGCGTGTGCCACAGCAACTCAGCGTCCCCCGGTGAGGGATAGCTTTCTTATTGACCGCCTGGCAAAATCTCTACTTATCAGGGTCCTCTAAAGATACAGTGGAGGGAAAACCCAAAAGGAAAATTAAAGCTTGAATGTGGTCTTGCAGACTTCCGCCTCATTTCCTTGTAAATTGAGTGCGACAGAGCCCAGGCCGGGCAGCCCGCACAGCCGCTGCGTAGTCTGTCTGCCTTTGCGGAGGAACCGATCCTGACGTGTAAGACCTGCCGATGTCACGAGTGGGCCGTGGCGGCTGTGCACTGGGCGAGTCTTCCTTTACACCTTTAGCTTGAACTCTCGTTTGCTTACAGCTGAGTGAACACCAGGGCTCGCTGCGAAGCATGGAAGGAGCTGCGAGGTTGAATACTCAGCCAGCCGAAGGCTCTCGCTCCCGACTCTCATCCTCAACCCTGTGCGTTCCAGACAGGCTCCTGCAGGAGAGGGCCCTTCAGAGGCCCCGAATCCCCCGAGCGGTGCCTGCACACTTCACTGAAATGCCACAATCTGGCAGCCGGCGTGCGATGTGCTAGTAACAATAATAATAATTTTTTAAAGGTTTTCCTAGTGTAGGTACCAGGCATGACTGGCCAGCTCCCATCACTGCCTGTTGCAAACACTGCACATTTTATGGGTTTGTTCCCCCAACTTTGGTTTCCCCAGACAGCCTTTTTTCCTTTCTCCAGATGCCCTTCCTTCCTCTCTGAGAACTTAAAAAACGAGGGACAGTGGAGACAGGGTTGGAGAATCCAACCTGGGCCTGGCCTTCAGTTCCAGGTTCTCTCCCCTGGTAACACGTTCCTCCTGGAAGGGTGATGCTGAGTGTTAACCTAAAAATTCAAGGCCTTTCAAAGTGAGAGGCAACAAGCAATTATTTGAGGTCAATAAGAAGAGCTATTCAGGACGCACTGATTCAGGCAAAAGCCCAGACAGTGTTCCGATAGGAAATAAAGGCAGTGGGAATTTGTGCAAAAGGGGAAGGGAACAGTTCTATCAAAAGAAGGAAAGCATTTCTATTGGTACAGATAAGCTAACATGGTGGTGCTAATTCTAAACGATGTTGTTAATTTTCAGTCCAGTAGTGATCATTTATATCTGCTTTCTCGTTGTCTCTGCAAACAGATCTTTGGGGCACAACGTGGTGCTGGTCCCCGTCCAGATCGAGGCAGGGTAGTCCCTCTGGGATGGCAGCTCTGGCTCCATTTTTAAGTGGCTCTGCTTATATTATTTTGACAGGAGGTTAGTTACTTTGATGGCGGGTGATCTCAGAGCCAGTGGTGATAATGCGTTTCACTTAACCGTGACTTCTTAACGTGCAGCATTTGAGAGGAAGGATGATTCAGGTGAATGGCCTGGAGCACTGACTGCCGACTCCGATTCGGCAGGTCTGGGCGGGACCTGAGATTCTGCATCTCCCAGGAGCTCTCTGATGAGGCTGCCAGTTCGAGGCCCACACTTAGCGCCCCTTTACCTGGATTATCCAGTTTCATCTTCATTACAATGTACAAGGTAGATACTCTTCTACAGATGAGGCCACTGAGGTGCAAGGATCTGAGACACAGGCCTGAGGTGGCCTGGCTGTAAGCAGCAGATCGGGGACTTGATTTAGCCCAGTCTCCGCATCCGGAACACACAGCTGCTGTACACGCTGCTTCCCATTCTCTGAATTTCATACACTGATCTTAATTCAGAGAATTCTGTGATGAGTCCTTGTTATAGCCAAGAACCCATCTCTTCATTTATCCATGTTGTCAGGCAAGATGGGCATCCATCCAGGCATGGCTGTGTTGCCATAAGGAGGACCCGGCCTCAATGAGCACTCACTGGTGCCTGACCTGCCCTAGCCCGGGGCTCCCAGAGGGGCAAGGATTGCACTCAGCCTGACGGAGATCTCTGGTCACATCTCTGGAACACTTTCAGCAACCCCCGAAGAAACCAACACATACTCTTTTAATTTTTCAAAGATGTTTAATTGATTTTTTTTTTTTTTTAGAGTGAGAGGAAGGGAGAGGGAGAGAGACGAGACAGGTAAACATCAACATGAGAGTGAAACATCAATCAGCTACCTCCTGCAGGGGATTGAGTCTGAAACCCGGGCATGTGCCCTGACCTGGAATCAAAGCGGCAGCCTTTCGGTGCCTGGGACGACACCCAACCAACTGAGCCACACGGGACAGGGCACCGATACAAATTCTTTTTCATTGCTTACAGTCAGGTAACTCAGAAGTAATTGTGGGCAGAAGAGGTAGCTTTTGCACTGCATTAAAGATTACAAATGGCACAGTATACCTCTAGGTGCTTCTCCAATGCGTTCAAGTAAATCACTACCTAACACCGTGCACCCAAGTCGGGCCCGAAGGGAGAACCAACAACACCCAGGGGTAAGGGAGTAGCCTTTGGAGCCAGACAGCTGGGTTCAAATCCCACTCTGACTGGTGTTATGAGCTGGGGCAATTTGCATAATCTCATAATCTCCCTATGCCTCAGTTTCCTCACCTGTAAAGAAGAGTCAACGATAATGATAGTATCTGCCTCTATGGTGAAAATTTTATGAACTAATTCATGTGAGGTGACTGCCATGAGAAAACCCGTCAAAAAATGTAAGCTGCCACTATTAGCAGGGAGCTGGAAAAACCTTTCCGAGAATGTTCTCTGACAATGCAGGTGACATTTTTTTTTCTTTACATATGCGTAGCCCAGTAGCTAATTTTACGGATTCTTCCCAATAGGAAATCACCAGGAGAGACCTGCTTCTCACGCTCTCCAGGCCACAACACCTGGAAAGAATCAACGGTAGGTCCAAAGCAGAGAGAGATACAAACATATAGGTGAGTGTTAGCACTTGTTCGAACTATGCTTTTGTTTACACATCTAGTCTTGAAGCCCTTTCAGTTAAGCCCTCTCCTTACCTGTCCTTTGATGGTGAGCGTGTGTACGGTGGTATTTGCTGAGCCCCGCACCTGCTATGAATGCAGGACCGAAATGCAAACATATTTGTGACGTGGAAACGCACTTTTATTTCCTGAGGGCCCTGTAATCAAGGCGAAAGCTATCACTTGATCGCATAATTAACCTTAGGAATAGGAGTGTAAACAGCACAATTCACGAATTTGTTAATTGGTCTTCCCCGCTGCTGACATGAGCCCCAAGTCGACCTGTAGTTCTCCTCTGTTGATTTATCTTCAGTTTTCTAATTTGACTTTCTTCAGGGTGAGAAGGGGAAAGAGTGAAGAAAGAGCTTTTTAACAACTTGAGGGTATTCTGTGGGTAAGTGATTTTTTCCCCTTAGAGGTGGACGCAGCTTGAGGGAAGGGGCTGTCTGGCCTAGCAGACTCAGGCCTCTGGAGATCAACGCCTGCCCCGTGCAGCGATTCGCCAGATTGCCCCTTACTGGGGGGGAGGCACCCTTCCCCCACCCCCCGGGCCGTGGAGACATAAAACCACCAGAAAGGCTCATTGGCGGTCATGCTTCCAGGACTGTGAGTCTCAGTCTAATTTAGTTCTGATTTATTTTCCCCATCGCTGCAACTCTTTAGCTGAGTAGGAGTGAACAGAAACCCTAGGGTGTGTGTGGGCTCAGGCTCTGGGGTTGGAGGGGGTGTGCAGTCAGGGCTGAGAGGGTTGGTGAGCACAGGACCAGAATCCCTCTCCCAGGACATGGAGAGAATGACACTCACTAGAGCAGGGGACTTGGACGCTGAGAGAAGAGGCAATTCGCAGCCTTTCTCTCGTTGGTGTCTCTGCTCCAACGCGGCACACCTGTGTGGGACCTCCGCCCGTCTCCAGAGGCGGGAAATCACCGCATAAGAGATCCTTTCGGTGGAGCCCTGGTTACCTGGCCAGGAAGCAGTTGCTTAATTAGAACTGGGCCTCTGCTGGCTGCTTAAGATAATAATAATAATGATAATAATAATAATAGTACACTGAGGGTAGTGATACTGCCTGGTGTGTCACACATACTAAAATTCAAGGATCCATCTTATGAACAGTCACCAATGACTTCAGGATTGTAAGAAGCTGCCCAATTCAATAAACAACTGACTTCAGTTGACAAGTGATGGTTAAATAGTTTTCAAAAGAGAAAAACTTGTGTATGATCCCTCTTGTTGCTTTGAAACCTTCAGGAGTCTCACTGGGTAAGAGTCTAGACCACCAAGCGGAAAGCCAAGTGAAACACACAGAAATGAATAAATAGCCTTGGCGACCAGACCCAACACCGCACACCACCAAATGCAGACGCGGGAACTGTGCTTTGGGGCTCTGGGGCAACCTAGGATCAGCCTGTCTGTCATTTAGAGCTTAGGACTCAGCCTGCAGAGCTGCGCTGACAGCAGCAGCCCTCCCCTGCCGCCTCGCCCCCGCCCCCAGCCTGTGGGCCCCTGGGGCTTACACTGGTGCTGGACCCTGTAGAGAGAGCAGCCAGGGCACATGAAAACCCCCCAGGCCACCCCGGTGACTATGGTGGCAGGTTTGGAGGGTCAGGAGTGGCTCCCAGGGACATGCACCCTGCCACAGCTGGGCTGGGTACCAATACGCACCAGGCTAAATCCCGCCCACGCCTCCCAGGTATGAAGCGGCCTCTGGCATCAAGAGAACCACGCGCTCGCCCTCAGGGCTGCATTTCGCAGCCCGAATACAGGCCCAAAGGGAGTTCCTGCCAACCCATTGCTTCTGCTCCTATGGCCCCACTCTGGCCTTTTTGGAATTCTGATCTGGAATTTCAAGGGAAAAATAGTTTCCAAAAGGAAACTATTTGTTCATTTTACAAACAGTTCAGTCAGTTTCATCCTGCTGAGAAGTCTATCCAACTAGACACAACGGGGTAGATGCCCGGTGGGAGATGACAGAAAAACAGGCTTGGGGATGGGGTGGAGAAGGAACGATATCCTTGGGCCTCAGAAGCGGCTCATCCTCTTGACCGAAGCTTCACAGGGCTACAACTCCGTTTATTCATCGCCCATGCTCAAATCAGAGCCTGAAGTCCAGAGTTCTGGGTCCTGCTAGTTCCAGGCCTTAATGCAAGTTAGTTTTCACCCTGAGACTGAAGGAGGGTGGAAATAATAAAGAGCCCTTTAGTAAGAGCTCCTGAGCCAGAGGCTGTGCTGAACACCATCTAGCCAGTCTTCCAGCAGCCCAATGAGAGGGGATTTTTATTGGGCCCCTTTTACAGAAAAAAACAAAGACAAAGAGGACCTAGGTAACCTGCCCCACACAGCTCCCACCCTAGCGTCCCCTTTGCTCTGGTCGTCTAGGATGGAGAAGTCCTGTAATGCCGTAGACATGGTGACTAGCTAAGGCAATGCCTTGTGATGGATACTGACTAGAATGAGTCAAGAAATGTCATTATTTCTGAAAAACTGATTATTTTTGGCTTTGCTTTAAAATACATATTTTTAGCAAAGTAATGCAAAAAAATGTAAAGCATATTGAAATGCAGCTCCCATCTCCTTCCCCAACCACAAAGGCAAACGCATAACTTTTCAGCTGATTTTTCTGATGTGTATACTCTATGCTTTTATAATATGCGTATCCTCTTTTACAGTTTTTTTTCATTTTATATATTAATAATTTCTAATCATGGTAGATGAAGATTTAACTCTCTGTACCTCCACACCTCTTCCCTCCCCTCCCCTGTATATCTTTTAGCAACAGTGTTAATCAGCATTTACATTTTTATGGCTACATAAATACGGTTTACTGCAGGGCTAAATAGTACACTATGCTTGTTTTTCTTTCACACACTATTTTGAATTAATAATCGCCTCATTTTTATCGGTTGCATAGCTTTTAATGTACTGAAACTTAGAATTTTTTCTAAATGCATCATTAGACGTCCTGAGTGCTGAGGAGTTTTTTCTCTAAGTGGTCTGTCACGACGGTGAGATGATTTATCACTTCCTTTTGTCCTCTTGGGGCCTTTCTCCTAAGGCTCTTCTGCTCACTCCTCAACTGGTAGCTCCTGAGTCCAAAGGCCCATCTATCACCTTAGAATTCCCTTCACGCCTCTCCCGGGCTGACATCCCTGTTTTCTGTATACCATGTTTTCCTCTTTTGATTTATTTCATTGGACCACATTTTCCACAAGCTTTTTAAACAAAGTTTTTTTATTGGTGTGACAATGGTTAATAAAATCATATAGGGTCCAGGCGTACAATTCTATAACACATCATCTGTAGATTGTATTGTGTATTCACCATAGAAGGTCAAGTCTCTTTCTGTCACCACTGAGCCCCCCTTTACCCTTTTCTACCTCCCCGTTCCCTTTCCCTCTGGTAATCACCATACTGTTGCCTGCGTCTAGGTGTATTTTTTTTTCCTTAATCCCTTTACCTTTTTCACCAGTCCCCCAACTCTCCTCCCTTCTGACAGCTGTCAGTCTGTTCTCTGTCTCTATAAGTCTGTTTCTTTTTTATTTGTTTTGTTCATTAGATTCCACATATGAGTGGTATCTTATGGTATTTGTCTTTCTCTGACTGGCTTATTTCACTTAGCATAATACTCTCCATGTCCATCCATGTTGTTGAAAAGGTAAGATTTCCTTCTTTTTTACGGCCCAGTAGTGTTCCACTGTGTAAATGTACCACAGCTTTTTTAGCCACTCACCTATCGACAAACTCTGTCTAAAGAAGCTTGTGGACTGGAAGATTTGGAAGCAGTCCACAAGCTCCTTAAGAAAGTTTGTGAGAGATAATGTTTAGAGTCCTTATATGTCTGGAAATGTCTTTATTCTCTCTGATTTGATCAGTAATTTGGCCAGGTGTACAATCCTAAATTGAAAATAATTTGCCTGCTGAGTTTTGAAGACCTTTGTGTTCTAGCATCTGATGTTAAGACTGAGAAGTCTGAAGTTCTGATTCTCAATTGTTAACCTGATTTTTCTCTCCACAAGATTTTAGGGCTTCTTTTTAGCCCATGTGCTCCGAAATTTCACAATTATGAATCGTGGTATGGACTTTTTCTCCATTCATTTATTCAAAGGACATTCAGTGGGCCCTTTCAATCTAGGGAATTCTGTCCTTCAATTCTGTTTTCTTGTATCAATTTTTGAATAACTTATTCTGTGCTATTTTCCTTTTTGAAACTCCTATTATTTAGATGTTAGATGTCTCAGGCTGATCCTCTAAGTCTTTTATAGTTTTACTAATTTCTATCTCTTCTTTTTACTTTTGATTTCCTTTTTATTCTCTATTTGAAGGTTTTCTTTTTCTCTTTAAATTTCTATCACATTTTACTATCCATGAAGCCTTATAAAAATTGCATTCTTGTCCCTGCATTGTAAGATGTGGCATCTGGTCTTGTTGAGGGTATTAATTATAGTTCTTTGTCAAAGTTTACTTCATGGATCTTTTAGCTTACTTAGTGGATGTCTTTCTCAGATGTTTGATGGTTCTTGAGTATTTTTTCATACTTAAGAGACACTCAAAATCGGGTCGGAAGCTCCCTCTACATGGCGGGGACTCACTGAATGAGGAGTTTCTC
Organism: Miniopterus natalensis; assembly: GCF_054644295.1. Classification (NCBI taxonomy): domain Eukaryota; kingdom Metazoa; phylum Chordata; class Mammalia; order Chiroptera; family Miniopteridae; genus Miniopterus; species Miniopterus natalensis. Next base: position 44,104,297 of record NC_142084.1, read on the forward strand.
CTTTGATGGAGTGGGGAGCCGACAGTTTATTTGGAAGAACTCTCACCTCTCTGCCCAAGGCCAGTATATGGAGACTTTCTCCTGTGTTGATTATTTCTCTGGGGAGGAATCCCCCGGTATTCCAGCCTGTTGGCATTCTGGCAGAAGGAGAGGGAGAGCTGCAGACTGTATCTTAATCTCCATTTTCATTTCTGAGCCTTATCCTGTGGTCCTCAGTTGGGATCACATCCTCTTCAGAGTTCTTGTAAATGATGGCGGGGGGGGTGTTGTGGAGGGAGGGAGAATTGTGTAGGTGGTGCCCTAGCTGCAAGAAGAGAAGGAAGGGAAATGGGCACCACCCACTCCTTGTGTTGTTACTTTCAATCAGCCCCCCAGTTCTCAGCCTCATGTCTTGCCCTTGCCTTGCACAAAAAAGAAATTAGCCCACTTCTCACTTGTATCCCCTCCTTTCTGGGCACTTGGGTTGTAGTTTTTCTCATCTACTATCTGCTTTCCTTCATCCAAAGTTGTTGATACCTGTTACAGTTTTTTTTTTTTTTTTTCTCTCCTGTTCCTCTTTTGGGGTTATTCTGCCTATTAAATTTCTCTACTATTACTTAAGTAGGTCTTTGGAGAGGAAGAGATCATTTGTCATTTTAAATGGATTGCATGTTACTTTCTAACACAGGAGACTGCTCTCCTGGGTTCCTGGCACACTTGGAAGGCAGTTTGGACATTGTGATCTGGAGGTCCTATGGATCTCTGCTTCCAGATTAAGCTTGAAACGACGGCCTGAAAGGTCACCACCAGCTTCTTTATTGTTAGTGGCACTCATAACAGTCAAGCCAGGGCCCACTCATTGAGCACAGTTAGCCAAGCCCTGTACCAGGTGCTGTATGTCTTCACATCTAACAACCACAACAATTACCTTCTCCTTACAGATGAGGAAGGAGGTTCAGAAAGATTTAAAAATGTCCCAGAGTCACACAAGTGGCTGAGGTGGAATTGGAACACAGCTGCATTTCTCATTATTATTAATAATAATGGTTGCTAACATTTATCGAGTATGTACTATGTACCAATATAACTTCTGCATGGCCCTTCCTCTCCTGATAACGGTAAGAATGCAAAAACCTGCTCATTTGCCTATATGACCTCAGGAAAAAAGGGATCCGCACCCAAGGCTTCAGTAATTGCTAAAATCTTTATCATTGTTAATTGTTCGGGTTTGGGCCTAGCCTTTTTAAATAGGGTCCTTTATAAGCTGCAGGTCCCCCAAACCCTTACCCAGAGTTGCAGGCGGTTTTATGTTTCATCTCTATACCTTCTTATATCCTTGCTGGGTTTGTGGGAGCTGCTCGCACTCGCCCTGCAGGGCTGGACAGCAGCGTCCTCACCGGAAGGCTCCCGGGCCGGGGCTGCATGGCCTTGCTGGTTGCAGTGAGGCGTCGGGCGTGGCAAACAGTCTTCCCGGGCTTCATCAACATACGTTTAAAGGCCTCACAAACAACCTTCCTTTTGCTGAGAGTAGTGGTTTGATGTCTCTTTTATCATCTACGAACCTCCTTATAAAAGGGTATACTAGCAATATATTTTTGTGGCCTATTACATTTGAACCTCTGATTTGCAAGAGTGATTTCAACATAATTTGTCTTTTGCAGAGCGTGACGGCCGGAGCGACACAAAACCCAAAGATAAACAGCCTTCGCAGGTGTTGCCGCGACAGATTTTCAGAAGGAAAGAATGAAACATCAAAACGTCCACTCGGGGGTTCCTTGTCCTTAAAAATCTCGAGGAGAATCGGATCATCCGAAATAGAAGCTCTGCTATTTTTATACCCAATTGCAAATTGGGAAGCCGCCAGCCTTTCGTCTCAGCAACGAGTTTTCTTAGGGACTGGATCTGGACTTTATTTATACTCTACGCTTTGGGGAAAGGTGCATCCTGAGTCCTTTCAGCTTTCGGTGCTTTTCATTTCCTTGAAGGACCTTTGACATTACCTTTTGATATTTTTGGTCTCCTCCACCTACAAAGAGAAGGTGGCAGAGGGACGAAGTTGGCAAGAACCTCCCTCATTTGGGCATCACTAGTATTAGTACGAATAGAGCGGCAAAGGGGACACATAGGCTAATGAACAACGCCATGCTCAGTTTGTCTGTAATTCAAATCGGTGACTCAGCTCTCTCACTAAAAGGGACCTGGGCACAGCCACTGTGGATCTAACTTAAAATCTCTCTCCTGGACAGTAGAAAATGCCAGAATCACTTTCAGATTACCACATGCAGGACTCCAAGAGCATTGTGTGAACATGCATGCGCGCGCACACACACACACACAATCATCATCATCATCTTCAGACACACAGGCCACTGATCTACCCATGGAGAAGACTTAGGATGTCTCCTTGGCCAGCAACACCTTCCCTTTCTATGATCCATTCCTTTTTTCATGGATGAAAAAGAGAAAAGTTTAAGGGAAATGATGTTACGGTTCACTGAGAACAAGAGGTTTATTCCCAGGTTCCAATACATTCTTGTATCTGCGTGTGCACACGCGCGCACACACACACACACACACTCTACCTTCAAAATGCAGTAGGCATGGCACATGACTGGCTGAAGAATCCGATGGAGTATAGGTTACATCCTGACTTGGGGGGTGGGGATGACTAACACGGAAAAGGAATGGAGACGTGTCTGAGGGGAGGAATTAGAAAAACGTATCGTGAATCTGCTCCTGCGGTGCCTAGCTGCCTGTTTCTGGTTCCAGCGCAGACTGGAAGGAGGTGCGGGATGGAGGCCCAGGAGCAGAGCAGGCTCCTTGGAGTATCTTTTCTCCCCCCCCCACCCCCCGTCCCTTTGTTCCACCACGTGCAGCGAGTGCGCCAGGGAGAAGCGTGCGAAAGCAAGGCACCGCTGGGTGGCGGGGAGGCTGCCCTTGATCTCGGTTCTCCTCAGGGCAAAGCACAGAGGTCTTTTTTTGTTGTTTGCAGACTCTTATCAATTCTGAGAAATAGAAAGACGACTTTATAACAGACTAGCTCAAAAGGCATAAAGAAAACTGCTTAAAAACAATTAATACAAATAACTGTCAATTACTTTTTGAAATTAAACCAATAGGTAGGTTGAAACATTAACCATTTGGTATGCAGTTGCTGTTGCAAATTAATGAAATAGCTGCAGTTATTGAATCTCGGTAAGAGAGTTTCAAAGTGTCATAAACACTTCCAATGAGAGAGACAGAGAGATATAGAGAGACATCATCCTTTGCTCTATTCAACAAGTATTCACTAAGCACTTGCTATGGGCTTTTATGGGTTACCTTTGTGACCCAGTTTTAGCTTTAGTTTCAGGCAATGTCTGATCTTGGGAACTGGTGACATCTAAATGTGGGGACAGCTTGTATTCCAATATGAAGATTTAAAAATTCAGGTATAGAAGGTGGTGAATATCTTCATTAGGAGGCCATAAAGCAGGGTTCCCTTAATGACCTCTCTTACTATAATGACAATAATTTCTTTAGAATAAGGTTAACATTTTCCCTTTTGGAAACAATAATAAAGGCTACTCACTTATGAATAAAAATGAACACTTCAGTATATACAAAATCGCCGTTAGGTGCTGCATACCAGTCTATCTCACAAGGTTTCTGTAAGAGTCAAATGAGACATGTGACTCCACTCTAAAAAAATGTAAATTGCTACATATAGAAAAGCTATTTTTAATACATTCCTGAATACAGAAGTTACCATTATCTGGGTCAATTTCCCTGAAGTTCTAAGAGCAGTTACCATTTTTTGAACTCTAAGTACCATCCGTGTGCTATATGCTTTGTAACACTTCATTTCATCCCTATGTAACCTTAGAACGGGGTCCTCTACATTCTAGATGAAGCGACGTGAGATCGAAAAATCTGATGGAGGTCCCATAATTAGAAAGTTGTATTAGAAGAACTGGGATTTGAATATTTGTCTGCAAAGCCTGTGAGCTCATTGTATTTTATAATGGAGATGATGCTTCTCTTCAATTACATCACAGCTAACCACATTTGTATTATGAAACATCAAGTCGTTTCAAGACTACCGAACAGAATTACAATTTTTTCTTGACCATTCAGGAGTAGTCAGTGCTTTCCCTAAAGTGGGCAGGGCTGCTTGCTCTTGCACTTCACGCCTGATAGGATTTTTGCCTTGTGATCATGTGGTTTTCGGGTCTTTTCCTGTAACTTGTCACTCCTGCCTGGCATTCTAGCGCTTGTAGTGCGCTGTGGACTAGTAAACCAAATAACCACAGGTACTGGGATGGTATCTAAGGCAGTGGTTCTCGAAGCTGTGCCCGTAACTCACCCGGTGAGCTAGTCTAAATGCAGAGACTTGGGTCGCACTCCTAGATGTTCTGATTTAGTAGTTTTGGGAAAATGAGGCCCTATGAGTAACGAACTCATACTCTGTGAGAAATGAATTCATTAAGTAGTGTGCATTTTTTAGATTTTCATCTATGACTTAGATAGCTGAGATTACTGGAGATTTTACATTTATATACACACACATAAATTCATATATATGCATGTATGGGGAAGAGAGAACCTGCTATTTGAGAGTCTGCATAATTTGATTAACTGACTTCATTTTTTTCATTTATATTAGATGTACTACATAAAATCATGGGGGAAGAGCCTGAAAGTACCACAAAAATGACTCATTTTTTCCAAAACCCTGCTTTGGTTGGTCAAAATTCTAGATTTCTTTCTTCCTGAAGCTCCGGCGCTCTGCTAGTTACCTGACTTCCAACAAATCACTGAAGCAGCCTGAGCCGCAGTTGTGCCCTCACCTGTAGGATGAAGACAAAGTCCAGCGGGTCCTTGAATAGCACTGCTTTGTTCAATGCTGGTTCGTTTTAACACTGATGAGATGCCATAGGAACTTAACTCTTGTTTATACCAATTAACCTGCGGTAAAAGTGGTTTCGTTGCATGCCATTTCGTTTCAAGTTGCAGAATGATTGACGTTAAGTGGGACTTACTGTACCTGCTTCATGGGGGTGGGGGGAGCCCCACGGATCACGCACAGAAAGTTCCTGGTAAGTATGCAAGAGGTGGTCAAACTTTTTAAATGAACTTTTTATAGGAATTCCAGTTATAACAGTGACAAAAGTTAACTTTTGTCCCTCTTTGGGGGACTCGGGTCTCATATTTACACACCCCAATATAACAGAGACACGCCCAGTGGAGTATCCCTCAGAGGGTAAGGAGAGAAAGAAAACCTGCACTCACAGCACATTATTCTGACTTGAGCTGTATAACATAGGCCGGGAAGTACTGATTTCCAAGTCCTACTAAGAAGGCACAGAAACCAAGACTTTGCTCTTTTAAGTATTACAGACAGCCCTAAATATTTATAAGGAAGTATTATGACCTCAGTGGAAGAAACAGGCATACTAACATGAAAAAACACATTTTATTGCACTTAAGTTATAAGAAAATAAAATTTCTAAGTGAATCAAACCATAGACACAATCCCTTTAAAGGTTGTTTTCCTCCATCATGTCAGGTTGTTACATAACTAAAATTAACCAACTTGAATCTGATTGTTTTAAATCAGACTATAAATAAAACAAAAAAAAAAAAATAAACAGGAGGAAAAAAAAAGATCGCCTAGGATACAGTGTTAAACCACTTTCACAGTTCAGCTTGAGTTGTGGCTCTTGGAGAATGAGGCAAACCATCTGACTTTTTCATTCATTTCATTTGTTTGCAAGTGACGCCTTTACTACAAAAACTGAATCGTTTCTGCTTTGTCAGTTACTCAGAGCAATAAAACTGTAACAGTTGTTTTCCCAAATACTGTAAAACACTAAGACTGACCAGCAACTTTATTTTACTTTTGTGTTTTATATATTTTTAAAATATTTTGTCAGTTTTACTATGTACGTTCATCCATTCACCACAGCCCTCAAAAAGAAAAGTTTCTCCACAGAACAGGCAGCAACAGCTCTGTTCCAAGGAATGTGTTTTAATTTTTGCCCAGATAAAAGAAAATAAGCTTTGCACACACTCTCAATTCTTTACTTGCAGGCAAACTTCACTCTTTATTATCTGAAACTCTCCCATTCTCAGCCTCTTAGAGGCACAGATGGTTCAAGTTTCAGTGGCAAAAAGTCTTTTTTTCTGTAACCAAACTAGAGCAAATTTGGAATTCAGTCTGGGACTAAAACGTCACAGCAGAAAAAAAATAAAAAAAAATATTTTGCTTTTTCTTTCTTTCATTTAGCAGCATAAATAAGTTTGGCCACTGGGAGTACAGTACAGGGGTGGGACAACAATCCCATATTTGAAGACCTACTTCTAGCACCAGCATCAAGAATTAAATCCATCTCTCGGGACTCACAGAACCCAGGACAACTTGCCACCTTTGAGCAACATATGCACTGAAGAGTGTATGTGGAAGCGACAGTAAATAGATTAACAGAGGCTAATACTGTGATTGATTGACATTGGCAATGGTTGGCAAAAAAAAAAAAAAAAAAAAAGAAAAAGAAAAAAGAAAAAAAAAAGCTTTTCATGATAACTGTACAAAAACAATTCACAGTAATATATCTTTTTAGCTTTTCCACTCCAGAAAAATGACTTTTGTTGCAGATGCTCTCTGATTAGAAAGTCAACCATACTGATTCCGATGCTACTGCAGCTCCGTCCTAGGTCTCAGTGCTGAGAGAACGGACTCGCAGAATCTGAGACGATGGTTCGGCATTGACACTGCCCGATGACCGCTGGAGAAGAAAATAAAGTAAATAATTGCACCTGGTTTGATTTAGAAAGTCTCGCTTTGCAAAGCTGCCCTCAGTCAGAAGTGAAGCCTTTACGTGATGAGACCGCGGACGCCTCTTGTCAGTTACGGTTTGTCATCTCTTCCTCTTTCCCTCTTAGTCTGTAGGTCTTGTCATTCTGTTGCCCCAAGCCAACATCCTGCACCACTGAGAACAAGGGGTTTTTTTTCTTTTTCTTTTTTTTTCTTTTTTTTCTCTTTTTGCAGGGGGAAGGGCAGGGAGTATATCGTCTACACATTTGGACAAATTCATCTTTTCTGCTCTTCACTTCATGTCCACATCAAAGTCCAGCACCAGCAGCTTGGTTTCCTCAGTCCCATTCCGACTCCCGACCGCACACACCAGCTTTGTGTTCGAGGCTCTGATCCGCCACACAACTCCCCCACTCCCCCCACTCTCCAATGTGACTAGGTTTCGAATAAATTCACCCGTTTTCAAGTCCCATAGTTTGACAGTTCCGTCATCTGAGCTGGTAATTACAAAGTTCTTGTTGAACTGTAAACAGGTCACAGCACTCTGATGCTTGTTGGGACCTAGGCAAAACCAAAGGGATTTAATTACTGGTTAGAAATCACGGCTATGAGTTAGTTACCTTGTAATTTGTAGACTTCTACATTAGAACATACAATACACAAAATATTTAAAATGCTGCGTATTTAGAAACTGTGTTCTGAGTATTTTAGGATCAGCAGGGATGTAAGAAAATCTGGTAGGTGTTTGTAACTGAAACGTTAACTTTCCGTTTCCAAGAAGTTTGGTTAGCTACCAGCACACATGTTTGCTGGCTATAGAAATGAGAGCTTTTCTCAGTGCTGATGTAGATGGCCCAGCTTCAGGGGTTCTGCTGATGGACAAATGGGCATAAGAGATCTGCCCTACTGCTCTGAATTGACCAGTCAAGGGCAAAGGCTGAATGGACACTATTCTAAAACTCCAAGAAAGATACAAAATCAATGAGTAAAAAGCTGTAATATGGCCCACCAGACGGCCTCACTAAAAAAAACAAAACACACACACACACAAAACACTTTCTAAGGGCTGTGACCAATAAAAAGAAGTTAATCATGACTTAAGATAACACTGTTGTGCCTCATTTAATAATGGTGGCTGTCACAGTTTTCTTTCTGCAGTGGGAGTGGGCACTATCATTCCCTCCTATCCTGGTTAAGCAGATGGTCAAGGGTCTAAGTTGAGCCAAAGCAATTTTCTATCAGATTAGAGAACCTTTTTCCCCCCAGCAAGACAGCTCTTTAATTTAAAATTGGACTACAAATTCTAAATGAAATGATCACTCAATTAATAAAATTAGCATGTTGCTTCTGTGATATAGCCAAGATCTTTCTTCACAATGCTCTTTAAGGTCAGATAGAGTTGACTGTCCATGCAAACAGTGATTAAATAGTTTTATATCAAAAACACAATTTACATTTTATATTAAAAACACAATTTAGCATACTTTCTCAAAAACAGCCTAATTTTGTTAAGTCAAAGTGGAAATTCTCATTAACTTATCCAAAATAAACATTTTCATTTTGTATGATGTTAATTCTTTTCATAACACAAAAGCTCCATATTTCTCTTTTGACTAACAACCTAATTTTTAACAAACACAAGTAAAGGGGGGGGTAACCAACTCTTACCTTGCAATGTTTGTAAACACTGTCCCGTTTTGATATCCCAGATTTTAACTGTAGAGTCTGCATTCCCAGAGACGAGAATGTTGTCTTTGAGTTCCATTCCACTTGTTAACGACTGGTGTCCTGTTAACGTGTGAATGCAATTCCCTGTCTCCACATCCCAAACTCGGATGGATGTATCAAGAGATCCACTCACCACATGGATGCCATCAAACTACAAAAGACAAAGTTTATTAGACTAGACATGTGGATATTCTTGATATTATTTATTGACCTTAATCTTAATGGGGGAGGGGAGTAGGGCATGGAGAACAGGAACTCCAGGAACAAAATGAGGTACTAGGATAAACTGCATGTAATAAGCAACTCTACAGTGCATGTTCTCAGAAACTTCTATCTGAAAGATGCAGAAACAATTAAAAAGAAAACAAAACAATTAAAATGAACACATTATTTTCAGGTCATCTGGCCACACATAGTAGCTACATTCTATGGACAATGTAATAAGGACTGCCATTTGAGTTTTACCTCCCAAAAGGAAGTTGAAACTCCCAATACAGGTTGTAATAAAGGGTGTGCTCGTCAACACCTCACGCATGGAAAGGGCTAGAGATAACTTTCATGATGTTTAAAAGTTAGTTCCACTAAAAATTGTATGTAAAATAAAAATTGCATTTACAATAACCTAAATGCTAATTAGGAAATGTGCCAATAGATAGTTATATCCTGAATTAGAAAAGCTGGTGTTTTGATAACAAAGCAAGCCATACAGCACCTCTGTTCCTGCTTCCCAGTTATACCAAAAGTCAGTATCTATTAATTCCCAGATAGCAAGAGATCTTGCTATCTCTTTTCTAAATCTAATGGTTAAATAAGAATATTATATTCATTAAGGTTCTGAGCATATCACAAAACATAAAAACAGTTACAGCCAATCCCCTCTCCTCCAAATTCATAACCTTTTCTAAGTTAACAAACATCTTTATTAGGTGTCAATATTTTTGTGGCATAGTTAGTATTCCATCAATTAAGAAACAAATACCCCAAGAACAGATCTGTCAGCACTGAGACTATGTTCTAATTTGCTGATCACTAATGGGCAATAACTGGTAAATGAACCTATATAAGTAATTGGAAATATTTTTGAATGGAAATGCTGTCTTTCAGCAAATAAAATGAGACCCATTTTCTAAACTTGCTATTAATTTATTTATCTCAAAATATGGCACTCTACCCAAGTACATCAGATTCAAATGTAAACAAAAAATTAGGTTAGTCAAATTTCTTTCTTTATGATTAGGGATCAGCCCTGAGAGAGTCGAGCAGCTTTATGCAGAAGGGCTCCGTTTTCTTGCTGAATGGGGATGGAATCACAATTACATGGTCCATCAACTTCCAGCTATCAAGGCAAAGGGGCAGCTTTTGGCCAAATTAATCCTCTGCTAAGGAGTTTATTAAAACCCGGGTTATTCTCCTATGAGACTATCTACCTGTTAATTAATATTGCAAAACTTAGGGTTCCAAGATAAATATTTGTATTTTGGAGGGAAAATGGATCACAGAAAAACCAAAACAAATCATATAAATAATTTCAAAATTTATGCTTCCTTCATGCTAATTTTAAAGTATATGTAAACAACAGGTAATCTGATTCATCTTTTTTTAGACTGCATTGGATCAACAATTTGACAGTCGTTATCTGAGTAAAACTATCTTGTGATTCACCAGTAGAGCATCTAAAGGGTAGGAAAGATAGGATCTCTTACCTGTAATGAATAGACTCTATTAGTATGCCCCTGCAACGTGTGTAGACAGGTCTCAGTCTCTGGATCCCACACCTTCACCATAAAATCATATGCTCCACTAACAACCCTCCTGCCATCATATTGAACACAGCGAACTGCTGCTACGTGACCCATCAATACATGTAAACACTGGCCTGTCTCAATATCCCAAACCCTAAGAGTGGCATCTCGAGAACCGCTAACAACTCTGTAGGGAGGAAAACAGAAAAAAAAAAGTATTACAATTTTTAATAACATAAGAAAGCATGATATATAAAGTCAGTGATAATTAAACCTTTTTTTTCTTAAGTAGGAAGGAACACCTGTTTTAAAGAACGCTTATGTAAAACCCTGATATTTAATCATACAAAAGGTGAGTTACTCTCATTGGGATGGGACGCTGAGAAGCCTAGAATTGGCCTATTTAGTTCCCCACCTGTGAGAGGTCGAGTAGCTGCTTGGGGTTGTGTGGAACGGTCTGAAAACTACTGTACTATATTTACAAATGGGCAGCAAAAGCAGCCCATTCTAAATATATACAGTAAGATCTTAAATTTAGAAATAAAATGCTAATGTGCACATATAAAATGTTACTGGGAAATCTGTGGGTGGCAGTATTTTGAAAAAAATAAAATTTTCTTCTTTATTCTTTCTGCCATTTCCCCAAATTCTGATGATGAAAACATACATATTCCCTTTGTGGTTAGGGAAGAATTCAATAAAGGTTACTCAACAAAACAAATAAGAATTTGGAATTTAAACAGCTAGAGATACATGCTTTACCCCATATATTCTGGTAAAATTAACCAGTTTTAGACATGTCTCAAATATTTATAAATATAAACATTCAACAGGCTATAGGGCATTATGATACACAGATTTCAGAAGACACATACATTGAGGCAAGAGAAATTCCTTCAAAATCTGGCCCAACATTATTGAAGTTACACTCTTCTGAAGACCAGAATGATACAAATACTGCATTCATCTCTGGATTACAAAGGAGAGCTGAACATGCAGGTATCTTTATGTCATTCCTCAGAGATAAAGAAAAGCCATAGTTTCCACATTTGGAAGAGTAGAAAATGGAAGCACTGAGAGATTTAAGTCAGAACTAATAGAAACTGAAATGCAAGGTCTCTTGATACCAATCCCCCAACTTTTAATAGTAGAGCACACTGTTCAAAGGAGATTCAAATTAAAATTGAAAAGGTACTTTTTCTTGACATATTACCAATCTAGTGTGAAATCCGCTTAATGTACTGGTTCTTAATAAAGAAGATGCTATGGGCAGAGTTAAAGGTAAAGATTGGAGTGGAGTCACTATGAGGACCCTTCACAAAGACCATTTCAGAAAGATGAAGTAGAAACCACATTTGTTTAATGGGTGTACCATGAAGACATGCCAATGGGAGATATAAAGGACTTTAAATAGGAGGGCTTTGTAGGATGAGATAAAACCAACAGTAAAGGCACTGAGGGAAAAAACCAAGCAGTCTGGTTTGTCTGAAACCATTCTAAAAACTGGGACTGAGAATTTTGTCCTTAAATTGGTAGACAAGAGAAGGCTCCCAAAGGCAGTGATACTGTCATTATTAGAGGAGAGCTGTGTAAAAGGTGAGAAGACCAGGTATGAAAGCTGTGTCAATAGTTCAGGTGACAGGCAATGAGAGAATAAATTAAGAAACACAGGCCTCAGCTTTCACCTAGATATAGGGAATATGACAGAGTGGGGTAGGATGAGTACATAATTTAAAAGAGTTGGAGACTTGAAGCCTGAATAACTGAATGTGTCCACTAGCAGAAATATGAATAGCAAAAAAAAAAATTATTGGAAGATGATGAGTCATCAAAGATGTAGAGATATAAAGTAAGATGTTGTTTGAATTTAGGGAGTAGAGAGTTTCAAGGAGAAAGCCAACAACACTAATAAACGAGAAAGAAAATTTAAAGATAACCCCCCCCAACTGTAAGCTAATACACTACTGCTTTCCCAGTACAGAAACATCCAAAATCTAATAATTAAAGACTAATTTAAGAGCACATTATCGCTATCTCTTTATTAGACACTGTTTAAGTATTACACAAATTGAACTCTACACAGAAGACCCCAACTTGTCTCACAAGTGACAGACAAGAATTCCCAACCAGGCTGGGCTCTGCCCTCACCTTTTTTCATGGAGGTGCATACAGCGGACCGTGGAAGTATGCCCATATAAGGTGTGTATACATTCTCCAGTCTCTGCATTCCACACTTTGAGCGTCCGATCTGTAGATCCACTGATAATGATGTTGTCTCTCATCTGCGATGACCACACTCCACCTGTGTGTCCCACTAATGTCCTCAGACACTGGAAAAACACTCAAGATGATTACTTTTGGGCAGAAAAAATGATTTAAATAACATTTCAGTAGCTCATTAAAATTTGGAGTAAAGTCATAGTTACTCAATTTGATTATCTGGCATATCAGAAAGTAATTTCTCACATCACTGTAATGTGACCCCATAGCTATTCATTGTTTAGCTTATTCAATAGCATCACATGTTATATACATGCACACAGCTGAAGAACTAAAATTTATCATTAAAGTATGAAAGCTCCAGTCTGGCCTCTCTGATGAAATACTACTAAAATTGCAACTTGGTTTCGCCCATGGGAGTGGATTCAATGAAAGAAGGCCGACAGCGCTGGGTGTGGCTACATACCACATTTCATCTCAATCTGCCACAAGGCAGTAGTTAGGAGCCAGGTAAGGTACTTCTAGACAAGTAAAGACAGACATTACAGCCCTGAAGTCAATCCAAAACTAACATTAAACTATGGAAAGATAAAGCTGCTTTTAAAAATTCTAACATCTAACTTGGAATATTTAGAAGATTCTTGCCCAAGAATCAACATTTTATAAGACAGATTTTTGCCCTCATGCTTTCTTCCATTTTTTTTTAGGTGGTTAATTGATGAAAATATCCTCCATTGGACCATTAAGGTATAATACTATATGCAGTGAAACCGATTGCTTGGCCGCTTTTTGCTTCAAACTCCTATTTAAATACCTAGTCTCTCTAACTTCCACCTCACAGAGTTTGAGATAAGTCTAAATTGACATGATTTATTTAACTTCTAAACTGTAAGTAGGTTATCAACAAAGCACTTTACAAGGAAAAACAAATATCCTTCACTCATATTTTTGAAAAAGATTAAAAAGGAATAAAATATAATTTAGATGGTTAAAAAAGTGGGGAAAATTAAGACAAGAAAAAGATAAAGCACATCTGTAAAATCTTAATAGGTACATCACATAGACAGACAAACTATTTAAATAAGGAAGAAACTACCGATATTCCTATCATGAGAAACATCATCTTCATGCCAAGGAAGAAGCTAAATTAGAAGCTCTGCTATTTGCTATCAAAATAAGCTAGAGTCAAAAATGAATCCTTGTTTTCCTTTCACTGGCCGATCCTTGCAAAGACATACACAAAATGATGACCTCATGAAGTGCACAAAGAAATAAACTTACTTTGCCTGTGACTGCTGACCAGACTTTTAAAGTGTTGTCATCAGAACCACTAACTATTCGGTTACCACAAAACTGTAAGCATGTAATCACATGATCATCGTGTCCTTTCAGCACCTACGAGGTAGATATAAGGATTAGAAATGTGACTGAATTATGTTTTTTAAAATACTGGTGAAAAGAAAAATGAAACCATAAATAGGAACAGCAACCTGTAGTCTATTTCTAGAATTAAAATTTATATGAAATATGAAGCATCATCATTCCTGGCTGATGAATCAAGTATTAAACATTTTACTGTTTCCATATTCTATTATTTATACTTGAGAAATTAACTGTTATAATTTTACCGAGTCAAGACCTCATAAAGACGGTTCAAGCACAGATGCATTTTAAAGTCATCTATTTTATCTGTTCAAACCAAGGAATATGCATCTAAGTTTTACAATTTGACACACGAAAACAAAAGCACCTATTAACTAGAAAGACAAGAGCAACATAATTATCAGCTTTTTAACTTAAAACAAAAAAAATCTGCCATAATATATACACAGGAATAGAACTGTGTCTCCCCAAATTGCCTTTTTCCAATTATAAACATATATTTAAAAATTTCAAGCATTTTTGATATTTTTTATATACTTGAAATGTTATAAGACAAAAAGTCACAATAGTTAAATTTATAAAATAAAACACACAAAGGCCACCAAAACAAAACACAGGCACTCCTCAAAAATCATATTTGGACTATGTGGTCAGAGAGGGAGCAAATTCTTAGGCAGAATATATATGACACAAAATTCAACAGGATATTCAGAAAAAATTTCATTTACGTAAGATAGAGATACATGCCAACCAACTTGTCTTTGATTTAAGACAATGAGTTGTCAGACTAGAGAAATTCACAATAGAAGGATAATGTCAGTTATTTAAAAATATATTGTTTTCTTTCTACTGGAGATAGGTGTCAAGTTATACTGGTTGCCAAGAAGTGGAAAAACACACCAGATACTAACACTAGTTAATAGATTCTGCTACACTGCACGAGTTCAGTTACCTTAGGAGACTTGAGTTCTCCTCGCCTCCAGTTAGTATCAATTCTATGCTGTCTGATGTACGCACTTTTCCATGGACTGTGTATAAAACCTGGTTTTATTACTTTTCTTCTCTTGATGTGCAATGGTTCATCAATACCTAGTTTCAAAGAATTAAAAGAGTATAACTGTCTTCACCAATAATAAATATTACACATTTTATAATGTATCTCATTTTCTCCTATGCTGAAAACTACCAAAATGCAGAACACTGATTTCTAACAATTACTACAAAACAAAATAATGTAAAGTTTAAATTTTATATGAAGTTATTTTATATTAACCATTTCATTTTCTTTCTCAAAATGATTCTATGAAATATTGGGGAGGATGTGCAGAAACTGGAACCTTTATGCAATGCTTGTAGGAATATAAAATGCAGCTGTTATGGAAAACAGTATGGTGGTTCCTCAAAAACACTAAACACAGAATGACCATATGATCCAGCAATTCCCCTTCTCGATATAGACCCTAAAGGAGGGAAAACAGGGCCTTAAACAGATATTTGTACACCCATGTTCATAACAGCATTATTCAAAACAGGCAAAAAGGAGAAGCAACCCTAGTGTCCACTGATGGATAAATGGTAAAGAAAATGTGTATGTGCATAAGATGGAATATCATTCAGCCTTAAAAAAACCTAACATGCTACCGCGTGGATGGACTTGAAGACATTATGCTAAGTGAAAGAAGCCAGTCACAAAAAGACAAATACCACATGGTTCCACTTATACAAGGTACGTAGAGCGGTCAGATTCAGAGACAGAAAGTAGAATGGTGGCTGCCAGGGGCTGCAGGGAGACGGAGTTAGCGCTACGTGGGAATGGCGTTTCAGCTGGGAGGCCAAGCACTGGAGACGGGTGGTGGGGGTGGCTGCACAATAACGTGAATGTACTTAATGTCATGAACTGTGCACCTGAACATGGTGACAGTTTTATGTAAATGTTACCATTATTTTTTAAAAGTCATTAAAGTAATGATACTGAGAAGGTAAGGCAGGGATGGTTAACCCCACTTTATGTATATAGACACCTGAGAAGAGAAGGTATCACTGCTGAGTCCAAGCCACAGACAGGGCAGAGGCAGGACTGGAAACCAGGAGCCCTGGGTCTCACGGCCAAGCTTTCCTAACCTCAGTGCTCCCCACCCCACTATAACCTCCACCGAGGGGAGGGTAACCTATGGAGGATCTGTCTCATGTTCTAAGATCCTTTCTCAAAAATGTTGCTTGTCAGAAGCAAATAATATTTTTACATATTTTTTCAAAAATATTCTTTTTCTAGATGACTGCTGGAAAATAAAGTTCTTTCTTTAATTAATATGGAGGATACCTACTCTTCTACTAAGAAAGGGAATTCTTTTTTTTTTTACAGGTTTCAAGAACATAAGCTCTGTGACAGGAGGAAAATGGGAGTTTATTACTATGTCCCCAGCATTTAAGAATCCCCAGTTCTTAAGAGATGTCCAAAAAATATTTGTGGAGGAATGAATAAAATACGGAATATTTGAATATTTAATTGCTAATGTAACTTTGGATTTCCTTTAAGTCATCCTCATCTTGACTTTTTCATTGTTTACTAATTCTACTGGGAAGAAAATCAGATATCCTTGCTATTAGTTACAGTGTTCATTAAAGGCATCAGCTGCAAGATTTGGCTCATTTGAACGTGTGGAATAACCTGTAGACTTTGTGTGAAGTAGGTGAATGCTAATGAACACTCGTTCTTGATTCTCTGATAGGCTGCCTAAAGTTCTCTTTTCCTTTTATCCACCACTTTATTCTACTTGCACATAAAACTTATTTTTATTTTTTTCTATTTGTTTTCAGAATCACTTTGCTTTTTCAAAGTATGAACATTTTCTCTACGTAAGCCTTACCTTCTTCTTTGCATTTCTCTCTCCAGAGAAGGTTGTCTTCAGCCAAAATTCTCCAGTAGCGACATGTCTGAGCCGCTTGTAGCAGGTCTTTGGGTTCCAGGAATGAAAGCACATAAAGTGCCAGCTATGAAAAGAAAAAGCACAGTATACCCATATTTTAACATATATAAAAATAATAAGTTAATTATTCTCTATGGGACAAAGCACTTATAAATAAATGTAATATAATTCTACATTCTAATTCCTAAAATTATGAAAGGCAGTACTTTCTAATATTCAAGCTTAAAAGATATATACCAGATTTAAAAAACCCACTCAGTTTGCTTTTATGAACTTCACTCCACTCACCTCTTCAAGGAATACTTATTAAACCGCCCAGCCTCTGCTCCTACCTCTGCTGAGTCTCAACTCAAGAATTCTACCTACTTACCTACCTACCTACCTACCTATTTTACTTTATCAGTTGTTTAAATTTTGTCTTTTTTCTCTTCTTAGTACAAAGTAAATTTATCCAAGACAGGACTTAAGGTAAATAAGACTTATTTATATTCTGTGTAGTATGGTTTGAGATAAATTCTGATAGATATGGTTAATAGTTCTTTACCAAATCAAAGTGTTTATTACCACAATGATGAACTTTTCAAACATTTATACCCTTTACAGTAAATGACAAAAGGGGACAATTACTAAACCTCTCCATAGACATATAAGAGTAATTGGATGCTAATTACATTGCTTAAGGGGATTTTCTTGATGGGCCAGGTAGTTATATATTGGAGCCAGCTCTTTGGTATAGCATTGATTTAAAAATTTTGTTTCCAATACTTGCAAACCATCAATTTCTTTTCCATTATGTAAAGGCAATTCAAAATAATTTAAATTATGATAGGACAAAAATTATCTAAACAGATCAAATAAAAAAAATAAACAGAGCAAGAAAATTTAGTTTTCATATAAATTAAATTACAAAGATTAAAACAAACTATCATTTAAAAGGCCAAGGGCCATATAAGGGAGTAAAAGTACAATTTGAATTAATTTTTAATGCTAAGATAAAAATTACATGATATAAGTTAAACTTTCCCAATGACTTTGTATATATGGAGTTCATCATTAATCACAAATTTATTGAGTACATTCTATATAGAGAGTACTTTAACTAGTCAGTACTCACTTTAATACTACTGTTGACAAATGGCAGTAGAAAACTCTGTGGAATAATTACTTTTGGTCTGTCGGGAAAGATTTTCAGTACCATATATAGAAACTGACTCATCTAAAATAATAAGGCATAACTATATACAACAATGTATGTATTTGTAGTTTTTAAACAGATATTTCATAAGCCACTTAATTTTGAAATTATCAATCAATCAAAGCCTAGGCAACCTTGCTTAGAGTCAATATAACAGTAATATGATACCACTATATTATTAATCTTCCATGTGAAATTGATATTTAACACAGAAATTATTAGGAACAAAATTGTATTTGTGTAAGAGATGCTATTTTATGCCCAAGATTTTTAGAATGGCCATATGAAAAAGTCTAGTCTTTGCTTTAGTTGAAGTAGAAATCAGGTAATTTATAGAAATATTCAATTTTAAAGGCTAGGAAACAAATCCAGAGCAGCTCAGATTTCAAAGGTATAGTCCAGCGATTTTCAATGGATGTGCCATGGCAGGCACCTGGTGTGCTGCAAAAATTTTTAAATCATGCAATACCTGACTATTTAGTCAGAGGCACTGACTTCTTTTCCCTTAGACTGTCAAATTTAAAAAAATGACAACACCTAACACAATAACAGCCTTCCAGTGTGAATGAATCAAAATTATGATCTTTTTTTTTGTCAGATCAGCAAAAAACATATTTTTTTGATGTGCTGCAGAATTTTAGTAATTAGTTTATGTGTGCCATGACATGAAAAAGGTTGAAAATCGCTGGTATATCCCAAAGTCAACAGGTAGAAGTTCATTTGTTACTAGTGAGATTAAGAGATCATCTAGTCCCATGTCTGAATATAGTACAGAGAAATATAAAGAAACACTCAGATACTAAGGAAAGTTGCAGTGCTAACTCCGTAGATAATGGGCACACTTTCCTTGAAAATAGCAAAGAACTTAACCATGAACTTCAATGTATTAAACGTTTGTCTATTTATACCTAGCCAGTTCCATGAAAACATCTAGGCATTATAGAAAATGCACACAGCAAAATGGGAAAATACACATTAAAAAATCAGAACCAGGAAAATATAAGTCAGAAAAGAAGGTTTAAATCAGGGAAAGAGTAGAACACAAATATGCTGGCAACAATATTTTACATGGTTTTTAAGTTAAATTGCCAAGCAAAAAGAGAACAGCAATTCCTTACACAATTCTTAGGTATTATGGGGAAGTGAACCAGTTCCTCAAAGTAAGCAAGGGCTTGTTATGTGGGGTTCCTTACAGGGGACAGAGAAAGGGCACTGTACCAAACTATACCCCTGTAACACCACAGTAGGGAGTTACACGGTTATTGTAGCCAAGTCAAATGGTCTAACTAATACAGCTTTCTCTTCATGTCTTAAAAGTAAAATCTAGATTAGTAATTCTTCCTAAGTAACACTTCCACCAGACAGATGTTCTTAAATTGAAAATCTATTTCAGATAATTACCTTTTTGCCCCAACTTTTAATTTCAGTGAGTTGCTATTTTTTTGTTTTTCTCTATAACCTATATAAAAGATCACCATATTATACTTAAAAGTAGCTAATATTTTTCCAGAATTGCTATACTTCAGTGGGTTCAATTACTGAAAGAATAAAGAATATAAGATCCTATGTTAAGAATATAGGTTTTGTTCTAAATCATCTGCTCTACACTATGCTTTTCTTGGTATTTACTTACACAATAAGGGCAATGCTGTTCATCACAAGCCTCCCAAGCGAGACTAGTGAGATTTTAGGCAAGGTTTTTGAGATTAATAAATAAATGTTGGTAAAGAGCTTTGAGATCTATTGAAAGGAATTATAAGAAAATTATTATATGTCCATTTCCTGACATGAAGAAAATATTTTAAATAATTATAGTACTTAGTCTCTGATAAAATAATATTCATTTCCTTAAGGACTAAGATCTGTGCCATTGTTTCTCCATGTATAAAATAAAGCATTTTTCAAAACAGGAAAATTTTTTTCTAGTAGTTGGAAAAAAAGGAGGTGTGGGGGGGGTAACAGAGATGATATTCTAAGCCAGGGCTCACTCATTCTCCAACCTAGCCTCACTTCTTTTTCCTCAGGCAATCTTGAAAAGAACACTTAATCCAAAAAATTTTTCATTTGGGCTTAATTCTCAGTCTCTTAAAAATACTTCTATATTCTTCTTACTTAAAATCACATTTTTGTGTGTTAAAAAGTAAAATACAAAAAAAGGTAAAACAAAACAAAAAACTCACCATTCTCAGAGATAAGGGGCAAACAGGACTAAGAGAAAGTCTCTTTTAACAAAAATACTACCTTCTAAAATAAGAAGGCTATCAAGGAAAACTATGACACATATCAGAGGTGAATAAATTTACTTTCAGTCAAATACTTTAAAAAAAAGTATTTCCTATTATTAATATCCTTCTAGAGGCAAAAAGAGCTTATATCACTTTCATAAGCCAAATCTATTCAAAGGATTCAGTTTTAGAATGAGCCAGCAAGAATAGAAGTTTTTTTCTGGGACAGTATCATTTTTAAAAAAATCACTCCAAAGAAGAAACATTTCAGGAATGAGGTAGTTTTTCTACTTTGCTTTTTCCTTAAATTATGATTAGTTTCATACACTAAATACAATGAAATTATCTTGTTCATATCTAATGTGAAATTATTATTGGGACTATCTTAAATGCCTTGAGGATATTTAGACTGGTTATCTGAAAAAAACTGATTCCTTTTCTCTTCAAATTTGAAGTTTCAGGATCATTTGCAAAGGTATATTGGTCTTCTTAGCTGACACATACATACTTTTTGAAAATATGGTGACATTGATTATTTAATGTTATACTATTTCTGTTTGCTGACAAAAATGAAACTATGTAGCCTATAACAATAAAAAACTGTAACTAAATTATGCCTCATTTATACAGTCAAGAATGCCCATATGATCATAATCAATCTACGATTAAAAAATAGTGTCAGCTGACGTAAAGATACAAAAACAAATGGGCACAAAAACTTCCAACAGAAATGCTGTAAGAATGCAACTGGTATAGGAAATCTGTAATTGTGTGTGTGTGTGTGTGTGTGTGAGAGAGTGATGGGGGTGAAAAGTAGGATGATTAGTAGAAAAAGACACGTGAAATTCCATATATTTCAAAATTACACAATGTAAGTAACAGAGAACTATAATTCAATAGAATCATAAAATTATCACTTTCAAAGGAATTTAGGATTAACAAACAACAAAAGAAAAAAACTGTTGTTTTAATAAAATCAAGATATTTTTTAAAATCTGCTACTATAATGAACATATCAGTGCAACTAAAGATTAGGTTTCAAATAACCTGGGGAAAGAAATCTTAGTAAAGAAACAATCTAACAAAACTCAACAGCTTACTCCCATATACGACTTATTCCAGTGGTAGAAAGAAGTCACTCAGTCCATAAGCACACTTTAATATGAAAATTACATTATTAATTCATGGCAGGTTATCATTTATAGCCCTCTTTAGCACTAATTAAAAGTGTTAAACTGGCAATACTGAATACCACAGGATGACAATGTTTAGAAGTGGTAGCTGTTGAGTTGTGTTCTCAAATAGCACAAAATGAAGAATATAATTGATCATCCTTACCTCTTTAGGGAGCAACGAAATGAAGTCTCGTTGAAACTGGGGTTCTATCACTTGCATCATATGTTTTACTTGGGTTGGTTCACAACTATCAATAAGTTCATCTAAAGCAAGCAATTTCTCTGGTCCACTCCAGCTCTATTAAACAGGAATTCAAAAATTTTATTATTTTCATAGATGTCTCAAATTAAAGAAAAATCCTTATCTACATACAACATCAAAAGGAACTGCTTATAGTGACATTTTCTCCAGAAGGCAAAGAAGTAATAATCATTTAGTCTCATCAAATTTACTAGACACCTTAATTTTATAAAAAGCTTTAAAAAAATATCATGGTTTTGATGGGAAAATATTTTTGCATTACATTATTATAATTGTTATATATTCATCTACCACAAAGATACTGGTTTAGAAACCAAAATTTTGTTCAGAAACATCAATTTGGGTTACTGAGTAAACAGGGAGTTTTGATAGATGATTTTTCTTTCTCTGCATCTTTCAAGTGGGTGCCATAAAACTTGATGGTTTGAATGAAGCACTCATCTGAGGACACTGGCAGCATCATATAGAGAAAAATTAATAACTGCAAATACTGCACATCTGACAAGCGCCTTCCACAAACAAAAGGACATTGCTGAGTGAGAATAATTTCAGATAAAAAACAGCAAACAGTAGAAAATAGTAGCTAACTTAGTAGTAAAATCAGAATATGAACAAAGACTAAAGGAGGGTAAGAAGTAAAAGTACTGCATTCTGGAAAAACAAAAACACATAATTATACTTCAAAAATATGAACTCCTTTAAGCTATACTAGGGAATTCTTTAAAAAAAATTTTTTTTTCTAGTAAGGAACTTGCACAGAAAAGCCATGATTCATAAAAGGAAAAACTAAAAAGCATGTGAATAATTTAAAATGTTAAGAATTTCCCCTCACAACAATCATGTAAAACGCCTGAACAACCCTGGAATTCTTAAGTGAAGAACACCCTTGATGGGGAGGCTCTAAGTGCTTTCATGAGTTATTACATCCATTTGGGAATGGGTGAAGGGGAATGAGATGAGGTTTGGAGCCAGAAATATCTGGACTTTGACTCCATTTCTTGCTTAAAATAGGAATCTGCATTTTGTAATATGTGAAATAGAAAATAATTGAAAACTGAGATGTACTGAAGACACAGGAAGTCTTATTTAGAACACATTTTATTTTTAAAAGTATTTAAAACTTCAATAAACTACAATAAACTTCATCTCTTTTTCCTATCATAAGGTGCAGATTATGGTAATACTATCAAACATTTCAGCAGTGCTTCCAGAGTACCTGTTACAAACATCTCATTTAACCATTATAAAAACCTGGGAACTGCCCCCATTTTATCACGGAATATGAGAAAACACAGGCTCTATCGAATAAGGTGTGTCCTTTCCTTTTAATTCTATACACATACCCCCAAACCACTATCCTAGAGCACTCACCTTGTAGCATTTTTGGTTAAGGTAAGAATTCATACATAAAATTAAAAATACTCACATGCATATATGTGCACACACATGACCAATTAAAAGTAGTTAATTTGAAGTTTGATTATTTTGTTCAGTTTCCCTCACACAGATTCAAATCCTGATTCAAAACTAACTCCTTTGATCAAACTTACACTGACCAATCTCCACTCATCTCTGATCAACTGGTATTAATACTATAAACTCTGATTTATTGGTTTACATTCCTCACTAGATTTGAGGTGGCTTTTTATAATATATTGTTCCTCTCTGTCTACATTATAAAGATTCATGGACACTAGTATAAGGAAATACCCATTTTGGGTAAAGGATAACTATGTTGACTTCATTAAAATGCAGCTTTAATTAAATCATTTGAAAATAGAATAATTTTAATATAAAATTCTTAATCTTTACATATATTAACACCTGCTTTAAAAATATGTTTGGTAGTGTTTATGGTTAATTTTTGATATAAAAATAAAGATATCCTATGTAATCCTCTACAGTAAAGAGACAGTGATATTATTTCACTGTATTACTGCTTTATATACTATTTAACTACATTTATAGCTATATGAATATTTCTAATTTAAAGTAGTATACTATATATGCTTAATGTTTTCTTTTTTCAGTTAATGTATTACTACTCATTTTTAAAAAGAAAGGAATAGAAAAGCACTATCAACCACAGTACACAACTGCTAAAAGACAGAAAAATACATTTTATCAAGGATTTTAGGAGATGGAGTATAGAATGAAAAAAGCCAAAATAGAGCATAAATAATTCATATCTCAGGTAAATGTTAGGAACTGTGTCAGAAATTTCTATGTATTTAAGGCAGAGTCCATGACAAAAATTAGGCGTGTATAGCAAAATGTTTCTAAGACTTTAAATGATGTTTTTATTTTGTGTTAAATAATATTTAACAAGTCAAATAAAATCTAAATTATATCTCATTTAAAAATTATACATACATTTATCAGGTGTTACTTTGTGACATTTTACTGAAAAATATACCAGATAAGGATTAGTAATGTAAGCTATAAACTACATAGTAAAGAGACTGTTTCCACGGACCATACATATTCAACAGTCTAATTGCTTAAATTCACATATCTTAGATGGTTCCAGTAAAGGTCTGGATCACAGAGGCAGATCTCCTCTATCCAGCCTAGATTTTCTTCCCTGAACTCCAGACCTGTACATAAAATTGTTTACTCAACATGTATTCTCGGATATGTAATAGAAACCTAACATGTCCATGGTCTTTCTCTTAAATGTGCACATCCACAATCTTCCCTATTTCAGAACTCTGTTAGTTGCTCTGGTGCCATCTCTTCCCTTGCTCCCTCACTCTCACTGGCGCATGTTTCTGATCCATCAATGAAATCTATGGCTTGAATTTCCAATTATACCACAATCTGACTATTACTGCACTGGTCTAAGCTATTACTTGTCATCTGGATTATTCCTACAACCTCTTACCCGCCTCCCAGCTTCCCACCTCCACCTTTGCCCTCCTTGTTCTATTGTCTACAAAGCAGACAGAGCGATACTGCTAAAACTCACTCTTCTGCTTAAAACCCTCCAGACCCACTTCACTCGAAGTAAAAACCGGAGTCTTTAGGTTATCCTACCAGGTTGCAATTTCCTATTCCTCTGCCTCATTCACTCATTACCTTTAGTCACAGACACTCCTTCTGTGCCTCAAATGTACCAAGCATGCTCTGCTTCAGAGCTTTTCCCCATGTTGTTCCCTAGAACATTATTTCCCTAGATACCCACATGGCTTGCTTCCATAGGTTCTTCTCTGGGCAACCTCTTTGAAACTGCAAACCAGTTCCAAGCCTCCAACCCCATGGCCCTCCTGACTAGAATGTAAATTCTGCAAAAGTGTTTTCTTTTTTTGGGTGGGGGGTGGAGTCGAGGGGGTCTTTTTCGTTAACTATTTTAGCCCAGATCCAAAGTAGGGCCTAGCACCAACAGGTGCTCAATAAGTATTTGTTGAATCAATGAATGAATTCCCAGAGTCAGGAAATACTGTGCCAATACTCTCTCAACACTCTCTGGAGTATTTCTATCCTTTATATTTGATGGTATCACTAGAACTTGCTTGCTTACTCTAGTTCCAAGACTGGATGCAAATCTTGTACATATACATGGTTAAGGCAAGGGAGTATGTATTAACTTAAAAACTTTCCAGTTAATAACTATACTAAAACAAAATAACAACCCACACCAACCTTTAATGAGGAATAGTGGAAAGAGCAATGAACTGGGCATCAGGAAACCCAACTTTTGGAGGAGATACTGCCCCTAATTAGGTTACAATTTAACCTCTGCAGCCTTAGTTTCTTTATCTGCAAAAGTGTTGGATAAGTCTGATAATAATTATTTTATTTTTGTTCTGAAAAGTAGTTATCCTGAAAAAGAAAAAAATATCTTCCTTTGGTCTTTCATGATAAAGTCATATGGGAACATATTAGAGGGGACAGGAAAAACATTCCCAAATTGAGAAAGAATCATGAGAAACAAAATTTAATTTATGAACTAAACTGCAAATGCCAACTTGAAAATTCCCCATGAAAGTGATATTTTATTGCAGGGAATTAGAGAATACAGGTACTAGAGAATCCAGGTAGTGCAGAAGCAGCACTGAACTGTAATCAGGGGCCTGGGTTTCACCAGTAAACTCACCGTGGAACTACTTGTAAGTCCCATAATTAGTCTGAGTAGCAGAGACCCCGCCTATATAATGAGGGGCTTGGTCCAGACCAGTGGTTCCCAAATGCTGGTTGAAAAATGCAAGAATCATAGAGTCCTACAACCCACCATCAAAGAGTCTGATTCAGTGGTCAAGGTGAGGCTGAGGACATTTTGTTTTAAATAAACAACTCATCCAGGATTGATACAGATGATTCACACACCAGCAGTGAAACGGACTAATAACACCTGGGTGATCCTTAGTATCCCAGTCAGATATGTATTTTATGACTTTGGACAGTCCTAGGGAACTCACTTCTCTAGTACCTCCAGCAAATGGTACCCAGTCTAACAGTTCCAGGGGTGGAGTACTTACTATCACCCATTCTACTGTGGGTCAGTTCTAATTGTTAACTCCAATCTACATTACATCAAAGTCTGACTCAAAGAATATGATCCTGGTTTTGTTTTCTGAAAAAAAACAAAAAAACAAAAAACGAGAATCGGCCTGATCATATTTTTATAGTAAAGTCTTCAAAATGTTAGACACAGTGTTTTTCCTTAGTCTCCTCTGGCTTTCTTCAGCTCCTCTTCACACAATAAGGTTTCTTGACCAAACTATTTCAAATACAATTGCAAAGTAGTACTGAATTCATTTCCTATTTAAGATTTTGTTGACTGTCAAAAAAGATCTAAACAAAGAAGTTAGAAAACTTATGTACAAGTTTTAAGTGTTTCCATGAAACTTGATTAAACCCTTCAAAAAAGTAGTTTTTACTCCACTTTTAATTTCAAAACACAGAAGTGTTTTCTACTTTATCATTTTAAACAGCATTTTGAGTATAACAGGTATTTTCAAAGTACATTCGCAGTTTTAATGCAATGCAAATATGCTTTGATTAAAATAATGCTAGTAATGTTAAGCTAGTATTAATAGCCCTTTTTTAGACCTGAGAAAACTGAGGCTCACAAAGAGAGAAAACTAGTATTTTTACTGAGTCTCCACTGCATTTCCAAGTATAGCTTAAGCACATTTATGTGTTTTCTCCCTTTCAACAACTTTTTAGTGTTGTATCTATTTTACAGAAGATGAAAATAAAGGCAAGAGTGGTTATATAATATCAACAAAGTGACTCAGTTATTAAGAGGCAAAGCAAAAATTTGTACTAAGAGCTTTTCTTCTAAATCATATGGGTTTCTCATTATATCACGATGCCTCTGAATATAAATTTGAACATAAGAAAATGTTAATGTTATTGGTGTCTTTACCTAGTCTAAAATTTTAAAGTGAAAAATCATTTACTAAAACCCAAATGACATAAACAACAACAAAAATTTTTCTCTCTTCCCCAAAATTAACATTCTAAAGCATCAATCTGGCTGCCAAAACAAGCAGAATCAATGGCTACTGAAAATTCAAACAGTACAAAATTTCTGGGGGGTTTTGTTTTGTTTTTAATTTGTACTTCCATTTTGCAGTGGCATTTCTGTTTCAATTTCCCTTTATCCAAAATGGTGTGTCATTTGTTCTCATTCAATTTATAAATTGAGAGCAGGGCACTTTGTCAGAATAGATGGAACTGGACCAAAACAATGCTGTATCACTGCCGTAGGAGCAATAGCAGAACAGTAAGGGGACAAACTCTCCCACTTTGCTTGTTACGCAACAGAAAAGACATCATTAAATGCCCCTACAGCATATCTGTAGAAATCATGCCAGTTTAATTATCCCTCAACTATCCAACATAGGTCAACCCATGACTCCCCACCTTACTATGAAATTGTATCTCTCTGCAAGTTAGGCATTAAAGCATTGTAAGCCCTTAGGCAAGTGATTCAGTTCTAGTTACTTTGGCATCAGCCTTGAAAATAAAGGGCAGTGAACAACAAGGCCCTGGGTGTGTCAGAGACAGACAGGGTACTCAAAGGATTAAGGTACTGATCTATCTGTCTAGTTGACCTTTTGTTGCTAGTCGATTTCTTTGCTACAGAATATTTACCTGAAAGAAAGAAAAAATAGTACTATACTTCCAGGGACAATTCTACATGTTATTCCTATTAACTAAAAACAAGTTTTCTTCACTGCATCTACTTCTCATGTGGAAAGCGATCAAATGGGCCTTTAAAAGCCTAATATTCTTTAGTTTACTGAATCTCATTAAGCCTAAGAAACAAGCTTTTTAAAAAATACATTAACATTTTTGAAGTTGCGATGCATCTAACAGTCTATTGTATCTCAGATTTGATCACACAGTATGTGCTAACATGGACATTTCATTAAGAAAAGCCTGAGCTACCTAAACAAGCCAACATTGTACAAAGGACTCCCTAAAACACCCTCAGTGCAAAATAATGCACAAATGTTCCCTAGTATATAGATCAGTATTTGAGAAATTTCCACTAAAAATTGGGGGAGAAACCTAAATGGCTAACAAGGACTATTTTGGGATATTGGAAAAAATGGTCCCATGCTCATTTTAAATCTCATTCTGGACTACCTTCTGGTAAAAAATAAAGCTTTTCGTATAAAATAAGTATTTTAGAGGCTGATGCAATGATGATAAAACTATTACTAATAGTGTGATTTTCAATCATGGTGGTACTTTCCTACAGAAATGAGGTAAAATCAGTTTCTGCACTACCCTCACGTGCTGTGTTGCTCACACTGGATGTGTGTGCAGGTATAACAACACACACCATATTCCCATTTCCTTGGTTTAATCAGAGACGGTAAAAATCTTTACAGTATTTCTTTAATATTGTATTAATGTTTGAGTTCTATTTTCACCTCTTATTGATGGATAACCTTCTTTCGAAAAGGATGCAACAAAAAATTAGACACTGAGGGCATGGATATGAAAAAATTTAATTAAAAATATATTTTTAAATCATGAACCTGGGAGGAGGGGAGAGGACAAATTTAATTAATGACTATGAAAAAAAATCACCCACAATTCTTTGTAACTATAGTGATTCACAGCATTGTAAAAAACAGTAAAATACATTTTTCACTCCTCTAACCACAGATTCTCAACCTCAGCACCACAGACATTTTGGGCTGGATAACTGTTGTGGGAGGCTGTCCCTTACATTGCCTCTACCCACTAGATGCCAGCAATGTCGTGCCCACCCTCCCCCATGCCTAAAGCTGTAACAACTGAAAATGTTTCAGCCAAGGAAAACCTGCCCCCTGTCAAGAATCACTGCTCTAACCTTTCAGTTACCAACTGGAAAGAAAAAAGAAGAAAAAAAAGGATATCCTAGTTTTTCTGAAATAACCTGAAGGGTAGAAACAATTTTTAAAATCCATTTAAAAGCAATATTGATTCAAGTGAGTTTTCTAGTTATTGAAGGAAAAAACTGGGACATTTATTTAGTTTTTTCCCACGTATTTAAAATATTAGGATTTACATAAATGGACAACTTAAAAATCTAAAATGTCAAATTAAATATCCTCTTTTCAACCATTATTCCCTTATGCATTCATAAAATATCACCAATCAAGCATTGGGAGGTAAGAAATATATTCATTTTACATTAGAATGGTGGCTAATATCACAGATAGCTTCACTTTACATAATTTATATTACTATCTACAAAGAATAATTAAGCAAGTGTTTAATCCATGCCAACTATTTTGCTAAATACATGGTTTATATGCATAGTCTCACTGGAAGAAGAGAGAAATCAATTTAATACCACTGTTGTGAGTTATAAAATTCATAATTTTCAAGGGTTGGTGGTAGCTAATCATCCCAGTCAACTTTTGAAGAATTTAAACGCCACTAAAATAGAGTAATCAGAATGTGAGCACAATAAGCCATACACAAGCATGGTGTAATGAAAAGAAGCTGCATCAACTCTAGGAGGCTACTAGGAGGAGTAATAGTGGTGGGTAAGTTACCACCAGTGACTAATTTAAAGAAGTTCTTAACATTACTCATAAATGCTTTACTTCCAAGCAATGCAGTTTAGAACACAAATACATTTAGCGACCCCAGAAACTCAAACATAAAGGGAGAAGGAAGAAAGGTCTTATTATCTAAAAAGCAATCAAAGAAATGCAAACGCACACTTTGATAAAATAAGCATTGGACTCTCCTGATTAATTCACTTAAAAATTAAAATGAGCTCCCCTATTTTAATAGCATTTTCAAATTGAGATACACTTCACATAACATAAAATCCACTATTTTAAATGCACACTTTGGTGGTTCCCAGCACAGCCATCTTGCTGTTCAACCATCACTACTATTCAATTCCAGAACACTTCCATCCCCCCAAAAGAAATCCCGTACCAATTAGCAGTCAGTCTCAACCTCCCCTACCACCATAGCCTAGCAATCACTTAATCTACTTCCTGTCTCTATGAATTTGCCTGTTCTGGGGTATAATCGTACAATATGTGGCCTTCTGTGTCTGACTTCTTTTACTAAAAGCATAATGTTTTCAAGGTTCCTCTAGGGTGTAGCCTGTAACAATTCCTTTTCATGGCTGAATAATCTCTTATTTTTTTGCAGCAATTAAGTGAAGCATTTCAAGTACTGTGTTTAGACATGTCACCTGAAACATTTTCAGCCATTCCTGGAGGCCTGTAGGTGGTTGGACAGATGTAATTCGGCGACGTTGTTGCCCTTGGCCATTGGCTGCTCTCAGATCTCCAAAAGTTGTTGGTGTTGCTGAACATGGTACAAGCCCAGTGGTACTACAAAAAATACAAACGAAAGCAAAGATATTTATTAAGAATAACAGGCTCAAATTTAATAAGAATGTATATTTCAAACATCAATCAAATTATTTTTATTTGCTTATTCCCAGAGAACAAGGATTCATAAAACCTATTCAGCTATTCTTAGAGCAAGTTTCCTCCCTCCTACATAACCACCTGTTATTACCCCAGCAATGCTAATTGCAACCAAATGACAGAATCTCTATGATAAAACTACAAGTTGTTGATACACACAAATAATGTTAAAATATTTCCTTATAAGATGTAAGTTTCACTTCTTTTTTGACTGGTCTTCAGTGGCATAATTCAATAAAAGTTAAATTTTTCTTTATAAAAAGAGATGTGAGACTTATAAATGCTTTAAAAAATTCAAATGTAGAAATAGTATGTTCAAATGTTTTGGACATTTCACTAGTCACATTGTTCCTTGAGTGTGCCCCAGATGCCTTCTAAATTGTTTATAATATTTCGCTCAATTTTTGTTATCGATAAAGCTTAGTCTAGATATTTGACAGGAGCAAACCCTGATTAAAAATGTATTTACGTGAAACAGATAAGCATTGAAAATATACTATGTGCAAAATTAAACGAGATCATCCAAACAGTTTTGTGCAATAATTTAAACTCTGAGACAGTTTTTCAAAAACCTGAAATTCAATTCTGCCACTAGTATAATAAGAGGATTAAAACTAGATTATCTCCAAAATTGTCCAACTCTCCTAAAAATGACTAATCAGAAAAAGTATAGTTATAATATATTAAATGTTACTTTCTAACTTGAATAACTAAATTATTTAAACTCAAGTTAAACACTAAACATCTCTTATTTCAGAGACAGTTAAAGAAAGGATCAGAAAGATTTAGTTAACTATTTACATTTGTACAATAATCTTCAATTTATTGAGTCATGATAATAAAGTATTTTAAATCCAAAGAACATACAAATTGTACCCTATTAGTTGAATATCAAGCTCTGATAAATTACTACTGAAACAACTTCCAATTCTTTTCTAGCAGCGTATGTCATTATTTTGTTAAAATATGTATTTCATTTTTTTTACAGAAAAATCTTCATATCTACCACCTTTAAATCTTTTAACATTATACATCTATGACAATTTCTAACATTTAACAATTAAATCTATTTTTCCTTCTATCAAATTTCAAAGGTATGCTCTATTTTTTTCTCTGAAATAGAACAATTTTTAAACAGTGATTATAACTTAAATTTTCTAATAAAAACGATGGAAGTTATAATTCCATCTTATTACTAGAAAATCTGTCAAAAAATTTAAAAACATCAAATATATACTGACATCTCCAAAAAGACAGAGTATGCTGTTTGGTTTGCTTTAATAATATTATAAGTTAAAAGGCTAAAAATAAAACTTTCACCTTTTCAGGTGCTTTCTCAATATAAAAATAAGCAACTAAAGACAAATTTTACTAAAATGTGTTCTATAGTAAAAATTCAGCATTCATTTATAAGCTGCCTTAAAAATAACTGAACAACTTAATATCTTTGTCATGGTTATCAGCAATATTAATAAAAGAACAAAAATTGTATAATTAACTGGAATCTACATAATTTTTTTTCAAATAGCACATTTTTAACATTATATTCAACTTTCTCATCCAAGAAATATTTTATCAAGACTAGGAGGAAAAAGCAAAAATGAAGTGAGTAGCTTCACTTGTCTCTACATCACGCCGCACCCTCTGGTAGAACTATCAAAACACAGTGAAACTGTCAAAAGGCAAAGGGTTAAGTAAAAGGGAGAGGGACAGTTAATGTGAGAAAATGACACAAAAAGTATTTCCTGAATAACTGAGAGAGAGCTTTACTTTTCAGTATCATCCCTGCATTTTTTGTACATAAAACTATTCTAATTATTATAGTTTCTAAATTTCATAAAGGAGTATTTAAAAAATATTTTCCACAACTGAATGAAATAAAAATATAAACTGTATTCTCTGGGGGGAAAAAAAAAGATACAATCTGTACAATGTTCAGTCACAAAAATTTATGTCTGAGCAATGTTAATTTTACTGCATCTTATAGAATAAAAATAACTGTAAATCAAAATATTTTGGGAAAAAGAAATGTCACCGTCACGAGTTTTTACAGTTTCTACAGCTAACTTTCAATCAGTTACGTGAAGAAGTGACAATTACGCAAAAAAAGTTTTTAAGCTACTTTTGTCATTTAAATTTTAAAATACCACATTCCAAGTGACATCCAAAGGCATTTTTAATTGGCTGGGTAATAGATATTGTCCTTAATTTAGCCTAATTAGCGTGAGTGGGAAGTTTTATACTGATGCAAAATCCAAAAATGATGGAATAGTGCAGGAAACAAGACTACAATTGTATTTAGTTGTTATGGAAACTATTCTACTGGTGTAGAAATGTATGTATTAAAAACACAAGACCTACCAAGCAAATAAAAGGGGATTTCTAACACAGTAATTTCATGAAATATGATTTAGTTAGTAATTGTGAGGCTTATTTCACTGCTAATAAACGTATCTTTAATTTTGCATATGTAAATATACTCCTTAGAACAGCTGTTGCTATAGTAACAAGATACATTTGCTCATATTTTATTTTTGGATTTACTTTTTAGAATTCCTGAAAAGTTGTAATTTAAAAATTTGGTTGACATGAAACTTCTGCTTGTGTCTTACTTCAATGTATCTGTAAAAAAATATAAAGCTATAGTGGTAAACATTCTTCTCATTTAAAATGAGGTTATTTCCCAATTTTCAGTCATCTCAAAATGTGTTAAACAGTCAACAGTACTAGTGACATTATAATTCTATGTGAATAAAAAGAAATGCTTTTACAATCAACTCTTTAAAGAAACATAAGAATCATGAGAGAATCAATTATTATACTTAATATTACCTTGTATATTCTGAGACTTTGCATGGTTTCTTTCCCAAAGAAAAAGAGCGGACCTCAGAACCATGGTCCAACTTTCTTTTCATCTATAAGGTAAAACAAATAAGATATGGTTGTTTTTTTAAATCACCTGTCCAACTATCAAATTTTAACATTATCATTGGTAATATTGAAAAAAATCTTAAATGTTCATATGTCTACAATGGTAATTAGGAATAGTTAAATAATATAGAAAATACATGTTTCATTATATGGTTCTACTCTTTACAAGACTAGAAAAGTGAATTTCCCCCCTAATATTTTGTCCAGAGAACAGTGTATGGGCATTTAAAAATTGATATCCATCACACATATTCCTTGAGAGTAATATACCTTTCACGTTTTCCAGCTTAAGAACCAACATAGGGGAAAATGTCATGTTAAGCCACACAGAAAAGAACCATATTTAACATGCCCCTCTTACTGATATAAGATAAAATAAATAAAATTCAAAATTTTAGAATGAAAGTAACAGTACCTGAATTTAAAACACATATTATTATAAAAGGTAAAGAGAGCAATGCAAATAAAATGATCTTGAAAAGTAATTCTAATAAGACATAAAGCAATGAATATGGGCAATGACGACAGCAAAAAAGTCCATAGTAAGAGAGAAATCTGGAGATGTTAGAAGGTAGGAAAAACCATCAACTGATATTCACATAGAATATAGTTCTACTGACAGATACTTAGGATGTACATTCTAACTTGAAAAGCAACAACAAAAAGACTACGAAAGAGTGAGTTATCCATCCTTGTAAGCTATATCCAACATTCACAGCTTTAAAGTATTTCATTATGCAATATTTGTGTAGTACTGTAAACATATTCAGAATTGCATTTTGTCAACATCAATACTGAAATATTTATTTTTTATATTTCACTATCGATTAACTTGGGTCATCAAATTATACATATATCATAAAACCGGAAAATAAGATATGATAGGATTCAACTTTTTCTATTTCAACAACCCCTCTCAGATGTGTGTCTGCTAATTAATTACTATATTACTGAAAATCAGAGGGGGGAAAAAACCCCAGAGTGATAGATAGCTATCTTCATTTTTATAACAAGCTGAAAACACTTGCTTTGCAGCAGCCTTATTTTCTTACCTATTGCCTCACGTGGGGACATCATAACATATTATGCTATACTATAAATACTAAAGAGGGCCAACAAGATTCTAAAAATGTTTTTGAACCACACTCTGAATAATAAAGACTACGTTTTTATCATCATGAAGGAAGTCTTCCAAAATACAGGGACAATCTTACAATATTAAGGGCTAGAGATGAGGATATATGCTCACCTACAATGTATATCTTAGTTCATGAAATACCTACTGGAAATAAATGGAGGTGGTCTTATTTCACCCCTTTAGAACTTTCTGTACTCATTACATTGTTTTAATGTGATTCCTCTCAAAAACCATTATTTTCTTTCTCCAAATAATTTTAATAAAAAATAAAAGATTTTAATACATAGGTAGCCACGTGCTTGCATGTATATAAATTATAGACACGTACATATACACACAAATGTACCCACCAGGAAGGTCAGTAAGTACAGACTACCTTAAAATTCTAGCTTTTTAAATAATTTCCACAGATTCTTATTTTCAAAATCATGATGAAAAACTTTGATATTCATCCTAATTAAGTCTGGAATGCTGGCTTTCAGAAACTTCCCTGGGTATCTTGTAAATACCTCGGTGCAAATGCCATCTGCCACTAAAAGCAAACTTTATTTCCATCTTAGAAAACCTTCAATGAATAAAAATGCTCTATACACGTATCAAGGGAACCCCTGAGAGAGGATTTTTACCTTTAAAATATTTTATAAAATAAAGCATTTTCTGTAGCACTCTAGAAGTCTTTTAAATATTATACTGTTTACTGAAAATACTGAGTTTAGAACCAAAAATTAATTCTGCAATTTTTAAGGGGTGCAGAAAGTAAATATGATCCCTTTAAATATAAATCCCAATATCCTAGCAATTTTACAGTTTAAAAGAGTCAGCTAAAGAAAAAAATAGAAAAATATATAGATATAAGGTATAGAAAAATTAAAGGCAAAAGGTTCACTAAAAGCCAACTAAGGGTAGAGTATTTCCAGGTCAGCATTTAACGGAGCCACATTTCCAAAGTCTGAATATATTTTTAGTGAAAAATTCTCCGATTCCAATATCCATTTTCTTTTCAATTTAAAGCTTTTTTACAGCTCACGTCTTTGCCTTATTTGCTTACATTCACAATATAAAACAGAATACCAGACATCCAGCCACCCACCAAAATTAGAGGATACTGCAGCCATCTCTGATGATACAGATTTTCCTTCTCAGGCAGACACACACACACACAGACACACACACAATCATACAACACAGGAAGAAAACAGATTACTTACTTTGTAAAAAATCATTTTTAGTGTGCCGTAGAAACCCATATTTTCTGTATTTTTCCCCTTCAGTGATTCTGTGCCCCCGTGTGTCCGGCCGCTTGGCAGCCTCTGACAATATAGACCTTTTTCAGGTAGGTATGTCACAGATTCTAATGTGGACATGCTCAGGCACGTCAGAAAAGGAAGATTAGGGAGCAGAACCGGCAACAAAACTCCA
Source organism: Miniopterus natalensis (assembly GCF_054644295.1). Lineage (NCBI taxonomy): Eukaryota > Metazoa > Chordata > Mammalia > Chiroptera > Miniopteridae > Miniopterus > Miniopterus natalensis. Next base: position 44,140,323 of record NC_142084.1, read on the forward strand.
CAGTAAAGGCAAATGCAGCTCAGTATCCAAACCGCTCCTCGGGACACACATACATACATGCAGCTTGACTGAGGAGAACTCGAGGGAATAATGAGAGAGAAGCGAGCCGATTATTGGAGGAGACTCTGCCCTGTCAAAGCCTTGACTGAGCAGATTCCTCCCTCAGCAGCAGAGGGATCAGATTACATCTTCCCTGGAACACAGAATGGTGCAGTCCAGGATTCAGCAATGCAGACTGCACATCAATTACACGGCGATCCGCTCCAGGGAACCCGTGAGCGCCGCGCCGCGCGGGGGGAGGGGGGGCCGGACCGCCCCCGCACGGCAGCCCCCCGGCCTCGCAAACTTTCAGGTTATATTTGCATTTTGTAAAACCTGCCTTTTTGAAGAGTTTGAAATGGCAAGCATTATTTCCACAAATAAGTCCTTTCAGAAACATTCTGAAAATGGAATATAGTTGCATTGGGTCCTCCCAACAGAAGCCAAGCAGGCTATTTTCACTAACTTATCCTATTGCAGTCCTGGCACAGACTGACCAGATTTTTCAAGTAGCTGGATGGTACAAAATGGGCAATCCCTAAGGGAATAAATATTCTTTGGGGGCATTTACAATAAAGTAAACCAGTTTGGGACGTGTAGCATTTGCAGAAAATATGTGCTAAGTTATTTTTCAACCTGTATATTTCTTATATTAAGACTTAATGAAAATATCCCCTATACTTTTCCACTTCATTCCTTTTAAACAGTTTTCAAGAAAATTACCACACACTTTAACAACCCTTATTAATTATAGGAGTATCTTTTTAAGATTAACAAAATACTACTAAATGTATAAAGTTTGCCTAAAGGTTCTATTTCTCCAAAGGGAGCAAAAATTGTGCTCATTGGAGAATCTTATCCTTATTAATTTAATCTTGAGTAAACAGGAGGCACTGGACTTCTATCTCCAAAATTATTTTGACAATATGTATTGCTTATCATTACAAAAGCATTTTACATAATAATAAAGGTACCCAAGTTTGCCTGAAGGCAACGTTTTTCTTAAAATGGCTACTACACAAATCTGGATATTTCATCTTGCAACTTGCTACACAACTAGCTTTGGAGGCAATTATAAGATTCCTTGGACTAGAAAGGCCCATTATTAAGGGTCTAGTTAATTAACTCCTACCCTCCCCATTAACATTCTTTATTACAAGTAAACTGTGTGCCTGTAGTTATTTAAGTACTTAGAAATTCTTCAGAAAAATGAAATACTATTTAGACTTATCACATTTTAATATTCTCTGCTATGGTAATAAACGGCTTTTGCTAGGAAATGATTCTAAATACTGCATAAAGTAGCACTATAACTTAAAAAATAAATGACTAAGACATTCAGTATAATAACTACTCACATTCATAACTAAAACATTCAGTATAATGTCGATAATCTAAAATTCTATAAAGATGCACATCTTGGGTCTTCTCCTGCAAATTATATTCTATAGTATATTATCTTTTTAAACAATCTCCTACCTGCCTCTTAAATTAATTCTTGTCTTCAGAAACAATACACACATGTACCCAGAAGTTAGTTTTTGAAATAAAAAATTAGCTTACTTCAAAGGAAAGTTTCTTTTAAAAAGAAATCTCCTGCTCTAAGAAAAATAATATCCAACTGCTAAAAATGGACCCATAAACCCTTTTATTAGAAGCCTCAGAGAACTCAGAACCTAAAAAAGAAAGGAGATCTCCCCACTCCTCTCACCCTTTCTGGACTATCTGAAGAAACTAACTGTAAAATGAATACCTGAAATTTCCTCTAAAATCAGTGGTACCCAGCTTGTCAGAGAATAAATAGACTACTTACCAGTCACATAATAGTATATACCTTGACTTCAATTGAAATAATTTCCTCTCTCTAGTTGCACTATCCTTTTCTAATTAAGTCTAGTTGGTTGAAGACATGGACCAACTTTAGTAAACCAGGGACACTGTCTCAAAACCAAGGATATTTAAATATATATATCTTAATTTTGTATATTCAAAGAATGCTCTTGGGGTTACATGGCTTCTATAAATGGCTATGAAATTACAGGAAAACCTGATCCCCACAAATGTATGTTTATATGAAGGTATGTATATTCATGTTTTATTTTTGAATAGGCAAAATATTTACAAAGTTCAAAAATCAAGAAGATACATAAAAAAGTATACACTGAAAAGACTTTCCACCACCCCACAATTCCCATCTACCATGATTCTCACTTGGTAATGACTTTTTATTAGCTTTATCCTTTAAGTGAAATGTATATAAGTACTCATGACAACTTTATTTTCCCAAGTATTTAAATAATTTTCCCTAATATCTTGTTTACAATGTTAATTTGAACTGTGAAGAAACAATTTGCCAAGCAAAGCTAGTCAACCAAGTCTCTAACAAGATTTCAAATGAACAGAATAAAAATGAATGATTTTCAATATTCTCTGAAGTACTATTAACAAAAATTGTGATCTATCATATTATTTTCATCCTAATCTTTATATGAACATAGCAAATGAAATCATTCTCATATTCCTATTTCTGGAAGTCTTGGCTACAATACAGATGCTTAAAACTTAATGCAGAGATTTAAATTTTTTAGTAGAATGATTGAAAAATCCTTTAAAACTGAGACCAGCCTATATCTATGTTAAGTAAGTTTACCCAAAAAGGAAAAAAGTATTTATGCTTTATGTTAGACTGTTAACTAGTAAGTTCACTAAAAAGGTTGGCTAGTCAACCATGATAGCTAAGAAAATACTTGTTTATCACCCAAATTTTTAGAATTAATATCTCAATGTATTAAATATATTTTCACTACAATACACTAAATCTTCATGTAATTTCAGGTAAGCAACACGTTTCCCATTCTATAAAAATTATTTCTTGTGGTGACTAACAACTTATAAGCCTTCCTGAAAATCTATTAGCAAGGAGAATGACTAACAATGAGGTCCTGGAATATAGCCTACAGGTAACTTAGACCCGGTGCTCCTCACATCACAACTCCACTGAGCCAGGTGTACAAGAAGAATAGATGAGAGCGGTAACTTAAAAGAAAAAAAAAGGCACAAAGATATGAAGATGTACTGCCCAGAGTCTAAGCCGCTGGGAAATAACAGCTGCAGAATTACTAACCTTTGAGCTAATACCAGAGAAATGGCTTTCTGAGCAATGGGTTAGGCAGTAAGTTTTTACAAGAGTGAGCTGTGGTTATGGGCAGAAATGAAACTAATCTACATACAAATAGTGAGAAAAATATAAACAGTAAAAGTCTTGTATCTTCAGAAAAGTATGCAGTTTTGTACATGGTAATAATAGAGAAAGGAGTAATTAATAAGAGTTCTCCTCCTCACTTGGACCCTCAGAATTCATTATTTTCATTAAAAATATACTTTTCTATTATTGCACTTATCATATGTTATTGTCCTTTTTATACATCGGAAGTAGAGAAGTATTCTCCCCTACTGTCCACTCCTTGGAGGGTCACAGCTTACTCTAAGACACACTAGAAAATGATTCATAAATAAAATTATTATTTTTGAATCATCAGCCATTAAGAAAACACTAGCAACCACGGCATCATTTTTCTAAAGCATAAATATAGTATGTTATACTTAAAGTTTATCTATTGTAATTAATTGATGATACTATGAATACTACTGGTTCTCTTTTTATTACCTTGCTAACATTTTTAAGAATAGGAGAATGTGTTTATAGTCTTATGTCAGTGATTTTCTTTACTATTATCATGGAAACATTCTTTACTCTGATATTACACCAGGAAAATCACCTACTACAGTTAGATTTCTTGCCCTGAGCATAGAATTTAGATTTATTAGAGAGAGTTCAATATTTCAACATCAAAGAAAGGAATGCCACGCATGTTGAGGCTGAGAAACTTTTTAAAATCTCACTAGCGCACTGGCATTAACTTTCTGAGATGCAAGTTCTCATTGAAAGGTTCATGACTGAAACTGGCCAGTTAAGAAACTTGTCTTATCACAGGGATTATCAATTAAAATAGTACACATGCCCAGCATCTATATTTCCTCTAATGCAAGTAGGTGGTGCACTGATCAATAAGCTATAGTCATTCATGAAGCACTTACTTAACAGCTATTATGTGTCAGGCATAGGAACATATATAATTTAAAAATTTTTTTCTTCCTCTACTGAATTTATGGTCAATTTAAGACAGAATAGGGTAATACACACACACACACACACAAACACATACATTTGACTCTTAGGATTCACAATGAAATAAGTTCTAAATACTTTTTGAGAATAGGTAAGATGAACAAGGTGAGCCAGATTTTGTTTGAAGTTACCATCCAAGTAAACAAATATTGAAATATTACTGGATTAGAAAAAAATGCCAAACACTAAATATTGTAAATATCTAATTTAACTTTGTTTAACATAAACTTGTTTGGGAGAGGGGGAATGTTTATAATATTACAAGCAAATAATATAACAAAATCCTAATCTCTGAAAAGCAAAACGCAAGTCAGAATTTCATAGTTCAGAGTGGTTTTAAATTTTTTTTTACAATAACTATAATTGTAGAAATGGTACAAATTTGAATTTTTTCTTAAAGTTTAAGGTATTTTATAACTCTTTTTACAAAAATGCAGCACCTGAGGATTTGACACAAATAAATTGCAACATTAATTCAAGCAGTAGAAGTATTTTTCCATCCCTTCCGATTGGGCCAAATTTGTGATCTGATAAACACAGCACCAATGTATACATCTACCAATATATAAATATTCACACATATTAAGTTTGGCACAAGAACGCAAGTTAAGAGTTCTATTTATCACAGTTACAGAAGAAAACAATGACTATGGTAGTTTTTCTTGCTTGTTTTCTAAAATTTATATTGTTATAGAGCTGCCAGAGAGACTTAATACATGTATCAGAACATTCCTCACTATACTTTAAACAGGCAACACCTGCAATCCTGCAATAATTTAACCAAGTTAGTAAGTCAGTCTGAAGTTTAGAAAGCAATTAATCTTTACATCTCATGCTTCAAATCCAAAATAAACTACCAGTAAGCATACTGAATTCATATCAAAAAATTTTCTCTCAAAGTTTTATTATAAAATTTAATATAATAGTAATCCCTTTAGTAAAATAAGAAAAATATCATGGGAAACTATAAAAAATAAGGTGGATTTAAGAAAAATAAAACAACAAACATAACCCAGGAAAGAACTTAATACTAACTCTTCTACTTTCTTTATCCAGTTCCTTATTTACTGTTGCTTTTTGTCATGTTCAAATATATTTACCTAACTTGAGAAAAATATTCTATAGGTGTGGTATATCAATCTTATATTTTAGTATTAAAATAACCTTTCATTTCAAGGACTGTTTAAGATTCTGTAATTCATTTCTTAAATCAGTTATTAGTCATGACCAAAAAGGTTTGAGAAAAGAGCTAAAGATTATGAAGTAAAAAAAACTGCATACCCTCAATCAACAGAAAAACATCAACAGCAGAAAGCTATAGGGTTCAGAACTAGAAGGGATCTTGGAAATCACCTTATCTAATTTCCCTTGGTGTGTGAAATGAACATGAGCTTTGGAATCAGAGAAACCTGAGTTTAAAACCAGCTTTGCCATTTTTAGTGTGCCCTAGTAGGGGTTATTTGACTTTGAGTTACCAACCTAACCCAGAGTCCCTGTAAGGACATAGCAGATACCCAGCACATAAAAGATATCTTATAAATACCATATAAAACAATAACTGTTATTAATAGATGAGAAAGGTGAGGTAGAGAATTAAGTGTCTGGCTCAGGGTTATGCAGCTATATTAGAACCTTAGACTACGGTCCCAAGTTCACTACTTTTAATAGATTTCCATTAGATATGTGATTGTAAAAGTTGAGCTAAACAAGATTAGACATTGCTAAAGAAGTAAAATGTTTTAAATTTTGCAAAAAGCAATTACATACAACTAAACAACAACTAAATCTTGATAATTCCGTTCATGGAATGATTATCTAGGTCCATATAACTATGCTTCTGCTACATGTGGGAAATCTGAGGCAAAGACATGATTGGGGCAAAGGTGACAGAAACAGATTTAGGTTAAAATAAGTCAATCAAATAAGAAATAATCACCTACTATATCCTAATATCTCTAAGATGGTACTGGGGGCAAATAAAAACATTACAATAACCCTCCTCCCCCAAGATTCTTAAAATCCAACTAGCAAGACAAGGAACTAATTGAGAACAATATCTGACTAGATATCAAGGGCCAAACTGGGTACTGTAGGAGGTCAGAAAATGGGGAAATAATTTAAATAGTCTGAGATTTCATAGAAGATATGGTCTTGCTTCTAAGTTTAAAAGACAGAAATTTGGTAGATGTTGAAGAGAAAGGACATTATCATCACAGACCTAAGCAAGATGTATGTGGAAATGCCACTACCATTACCTTGCTGGATTAACGACGTCTGTAAGATTTCTGGTAGTCACTGGTCTTACAAGGTTCATTAGGGTATAACCTATCTAGCTCTGTCTCCAAATTCAAACACTTAATATTACAGTCAGAATAACTTACAAGTAATAGTTTCTCCAGAAGTACTTCGTGCCATTACTCATTCTTCCATTTTGAGGCTCATATGGGTCTCTTTGTACCAGAACTTTACTATGTGGGTGTGAACACTGTTGACTTTTTATTTTAACTACAAACACTACTAATAAGGGGTCCTTATGTTTCAAGAGGCACTAATGCTAGAAATCATACATACAAGCAGGTTGTATTCTTGAATATGGGGGGAAATAGTGCAAATCATGTAGGATCCTGGAAGCCATGGTCCAGAGCCTGGACTTAATTCTAAGTACACTGTGAAGTCATGAGAGGATTTCCAGGGGTGTTATTTAACACAACTTCTATATATATCTTTGTTTATATTATTTTTTATATTTTCCTAAATTATAAAAAATTGAAGACTGCTCACAAAGAAATTCTCACTTGCTAAAATTAGAGATACAAAGAATACATAACTGTATTTGAACTCTTTTCAACTCTTTCATGTAGCAATTACTCTTCCATTTCCTTCATCACTTATCACATCATACTAACTCTCAAACTCAGCACAAATCCCGAAAGATTCCTAAACTTGGAAAAGGAAGAGAATTGGAATAGCAGATAATAATTAACCTATAACATATGCCAAGCACTATTCTAAACTGTTTTTATCTAGTCATTCAATTCTGTAAGGAAGGCGTATCTACCAGAACATATCTCTAATTCTTAGCTCTTAAACTTTCTATGTTCCAATTTTATCTTTCTGTTTGATAATTTACTCTTTTTGAAAAAGATTGGGCTCAGATCTCTATAGACTGTCAATGCATCTGTCAGGCTTACTTTAGCAAATATCTGTGATAGTGAAAGACATGGTTACCCTCAGTTATTGGAGGTGAAAGGATTTTACTTATGGTACACTTTTTCAACTGCTTCTCTGTGACCGTAAAGGTACCCAGAACATAATCACCGAATCTTAAGGTTGGAAAAAGTCTTCAACTAAAATTTAGTACAGCCTCAGGTACAACTCTCAGGTTCACTCTCACGAGCATATCATCATCCAGGATCTGCCTAATCTAAAATACATGTTATTGTCAACTCTTTGAACCTCTGCTATTTGGCTTACTGATTTTGATAATTATGTCCAATTATAAATATCTGACTAGCAGATACATAAAGCCCAGATTTAAACTTACTGTACTTTTAAAAATACAACATCTCTTCTCATCTCAAACATCTTACATATGTACCAGAAGATTCAAAATAAGAAAGAATAACTTTAACCAATCTTTTAAAATTATAGGTGTGAATCAAAGTCTATGGACTTGAGCTTATTTCACATATTCAAAAACATTTATCAAGCAGCTATTCCATATTGGTGTGGGGCCAGTAAGAAGTATGAATCACACCAGTCTTGCTTTAGAAAGTGTACATCAGAGTGATTTTCAATCAATTCTTTACTTATTTTAGAGTAGCTTGTCTGCTCTTTAAGTATTCAAGAGTTTGATGTAGCTGTCAAGTGAGTAGGAAAGAACCTAGCAGTCATGCCCCCACTACATTACAAAAGGATTCTAAATATTCATTTCAGAAGTATCAATTTACATTTTAAAGTAATTACAGCATATATAGTTTAAGAAACTGCATTCCTTGTTTCAAAAGAATGAAGAACTATAAGAGTAGTATAACGCTAACATGAACCCCCCACCTTTTCAGGGCATTCCAAAAGACTGTGAAGACTTAGTAAATAAAATCTGAATACAAGGAAATATTGCTGGAAATATGTGGGTCAAGGTAGGGTTTCATAATCTGCCTGTCATGGAAATATTTTCAAAATAACTATTAATTTGAAAAGGTATCTGATCTGCACTAGTCTTTTATTTCCAGTGAACTATGAGACTAATGGTTAGAAGCACCTTCGTATCTTGGAGAAATTACTGTAATAAAAATATTTTATTTATAAGTTCATTTTCTCTACTAAAATGTTCTTTAATATTTTAGTATATAATTTAAAAATATTTATATATAAATATTCAAGGACTCCAAATGTTTAAAAAAATAACTTGGAAAGTTTGTCACACTTTACACATGACCCTAGCAAGTTCTTTGCACAGGATGACTCCCACGGGCTTCCGCCAGCTGACTGAGAGCATGGCCTGCAGGGGCAACACGGTGGCTGCTAGACACACGCGCAGTGCAGCTCAGTGAAGGACAGCTCTGTGCGCACACCGGGCCTGCCAAGAGGCACAACACGGTGACTGGAGAACACTTTTAAAAATTAAATCTTAAAATACTTTTACTGAGTCAATGAATATTTAAACTTCTATAACTACAAAAAAACCCTATGAGGAACAGTTTACTTAACTCTACCAAAGGATATAAAGTCAAAGCTAGCATCAAGGCGTTGAACTTTAGAATATTCTTAAATTTGTAATATTTTGTTAGCCTTTGGGATAAACATACACACACACAAACTTCTTCATTTTAAGCCTTTCCTTTAAAGTTATTCTATCAAGAGACAAAATAACATATTAAAAACATAAAATATTTTTTAAGAGATGTTAAATGAAGACATGTTAGTCATTAGGATCATAATGCAAACAGCAAAGGTTAAAATTAAATGAAATTTATAAGATATTTTTATTCAACTAGCTTTTATTAAACAATTGCAATAAAAGATTTTGTTAGACCAAGATGTAATTTACTCCCCACCAATTCATTTATTTCTAAGAATTTAACTTTATTTAAATTCTATGGTTTTTCTGTGTTTTAGTTGTAATCCAGATTGGTCCAGGGAGAGTGTCAATGTAGCTTCCACTCAGTCTGCCGCCAACTTGGATCTCTAAGAGTTTAACTTTACAAATTCACTGTATTTGTTTATAGATAGGTAGCTTAGAAAGAAGAGATTATTATGAGAAAAAATTATAGTGAGCCTCTAACCCCAGCTTCCACCGTAACATTATCAGTCTCATCCAAATGAATCCTATGAGTAATATAATGGTTCTCTATTTTCTAAGCAATAAAAAGGGGGGGGGGGTACTAAACAGTGGCTCAAACATTTGATTTTTATAGATCTAGATCCATCACATTCAAGAAATATTTAGCCAGGGTTACTGAAAACCAAACACTAAGCCAAAAAAAGGATAAGAAGAAAAAAAACGATGTAAAATTGAGCAAGACGTAGTCTCCATCCCGGAAGGACTCCAAATTCAGGGGAAAGAACAGGCAAGTCAACAAAAAATGAAAAATCAGTACAATTGATATAGGAAACTGCTCAATTTTTATGACAATGCATAAAGCTAGTAAGAGGAAGAGAGAACTATTTTCAGGAAATACACATGGCAATATTTTAAGCCAAAAGAATAAAGGAGAAGTAAATACTAGATTTTAATCTGACTTGAGTGCTCCTTCAGTACCTACTATAAACTATTTAAGTCTGTTAAGCAACTCAAGAAAACTTAGGATGTGCCAGGGACTCTTTTATGTGCTTCACTTATATTAACTCATTAAAACTGTATTATATTAACTCATTGAAACTCACTGAAACCCTGTGAAGTGGGTACTATTGTAACCCCACTTTACAGATGAGGAAACAGTCACAGACAATTTAAGTCTCCAAGGCCACATAACTATTAAGTAAGGGAACTAGAATTTGAACACAGGCAGATCTTTGTCTCTAGTTGACAGAAAATGAAATGGGGTTTTTCCACATACATAGCAAGAAGTATTGGTAGTTAAGAAATCTCTAGGATGTTTCCTGAGCTATTTCAATGTGCAAATGTGTGATGTATGGACGAAATATGTATTAGAGTCACAGCTGACACAAGGAAGAGATAAACTAGGCAGCTAACGGTGTACTCTGATACACTTCTGGGAATTTATCAATAATAGCCTGACAAAGAATACACTGCTGCCAATACTGCCTTGGTGAAGAACTGAGCCCATCATCTTTGACATATCACAAGGTTAGGCAGTGATCAGCAGGCACAGTGAAAGAGAGTTGATGAAAGGTGCTCACAACAATATATGGATTTTGCTTCCTTTTCCTAAACTCCCTAAGAATTTCTTTATCCCACCATTACTCCTTCATGCACTATGCTTTATTTCCCTAAGACATAAAATGATGAAAAAAGCTGAGAAGAGAATACACCAAAATAGCTCCTTTTGAAGGAACTACTAGCTCTTTCACCACTACTGAAATGATCTGAACGCTATAGAAAACTGCCAAAAGTTTTATATATATATATATAAAAAATAACATTTACTCAAGAAACTATCTCAAATGTTCTTTATCGGTTACTCCAACCCAAATACACTTAATAGGGAATTATGACTTCTATTTGATTTTAAATTTTTTAGTTTAGTAGACAGCCTAAAAATACTTGACTTATTAACCAAGTAGTGTGTGTATATGTATATGTGTATATGTTTGTGTATATATATTCACATATATATATACCTAGGTATATATGTACCTAGGTATATATATATACACACACACACATAGGTACATACAGAACATGCTCTTCAATGTGTAGTTATCACTTGGCGCTGTTCCTTAATTTCACCACATATGACCTTTTCTAAGAGCCAATCCATCTTTAATACATGTCAATTTGATCCATGTGTGATTGTCACTTCCTAGCAGTAAACATCAGTGTTGATACATGCTTATCTAAGTGATTCTGTCTTACACTTTATTGTTTCAACTATCTTTAATTATTTTTATTCTACCTAGGATACATAATTACAACAAATATAGATTTATATGGTTATTTTAATCTCCCACAGACACTCATTCAGTCAACAACATTTATTTGGGTGCCTATAATACATAAGCTAAATTAAGTATGGTCTCAGCTTCTTGGCTGGAGTTTACAGTGTAGTAGGGGAGAAAGATAATGAAACAAGACAAAGCAAAACTGAAACTATGGTAAATGCTATAGTGTTAGAAAAGTGCACAGTTAAAGTGTTGACTTACTCTGCAAGTACAGAAGCCTTCTCTTCTTTAAAGGAATGGCTGGCTAAGCTGTGTTGTGGTGGGAGAGGGGGCTTCTCTATGGCTGCAGTGCTCAGAACACAGGTACTTTGACAGGTAAGTGTAAGATGAGGCTAGAGAAGTAGACAAGAGCCAGATTTTGCAAAACCTCATAAGGGATTTTTGGTCTTTACCATTGAGAGCAATGAAAAGCTAATGCAGGCGAAGGGAAGGACACGATCGGATAAACCTCTTGAAAAATCATTATGAGTGTAGTATTAAAAACAGAATGGAAGTGACAGTGGGTGTGGAGCAACTGTGTGAAGAAGTTATTTCACTAGACCAGGCAAGAGATAATGCTGGCTTGGACTAGTGAGGTGCAACAGAGATGGATAGAAGTGAACAGTTAAGAGATATTTAAAACATAAAACTGATGAGACTTGCTGATAGATTAGTCATGGGAAGTAAAGGAGAGGGAGTTTATCAAAGATGACAATGATTTTCCTATGTAACTGTATGGACGATGACAGAAGATACTGGACAAGAGCGGCGCCTGTGATTGTTTTCTGGGGATGGGAGGATCACAAGTTCCTTTTTTTGGCCATATTTGGTTAGAGATATCCAGGCGAGGATATTACACTCCAACTAGCTCTGGAGCTCAGAAGAAGGGTCTAAATTGGAGATGAAAACACAGGAATCATCTGTGCATAGGCAGTCTCCAATTTCCTTCACAGAATCACCTCCTCCCTATTCTTTTTTTTTTTTTAATTTTATTATTGTTTAAAATAATACAGATGTCCCTTTTTCTCCCCAATGACCCATTCCACCCCGCTCCTTCCCCCTCCCCAGTCCCTCTCCCCACCATTGTCCATGTCCTTGGGTTGTGCATATATGCACATAAATTCTTTAGTTACTCTCTCCCCCTCCACCCCCCGCCCTCCTCCATCCCTCTGACATTCGTCAGTCTCCTCCATGCTTCCATGTCATTGAATCTATTCTGTTCATCAGCTTATTAAGTTCTTTAGATTCCACATATAAGCGAGATCATGTGATATTTGTCTTTTGCTGCCTGGCTTATTTCACTTAGCAGTCCTCCCCATTCTTAAGGTGTTAATCACATGCAAGCCCACCTTGTCACAGTGTGGGCACATTAGTTATAAGCCTATCTTCCCCATTAGACTAGAAGCTCCATAAACACAGCGACCACTTCCATTTTGATCCTTGTCATGCCTCAGCTCCTCACAGTTTCTGCACATATTAGGATATCAAAAATAACACTTATAATTAGCAATGTAAGACATACTCTAATCAACAATGACAGAACTACAGAAATAATAACTGAAATATTATTTTCAGCATAATTTGACTCATTATTTTCAGAATAAGGTAAGGCAATGTAGGTAGAAATTGTAGAAAAATACATTTTATATTTTTATCATTTAGTATTAATGTCTTATATATAGTATTTATAATATTTTATATATTTATATATTTCCCACCCCCTTGGGAAAAGTAGTAAAATTTTCTAGATATTTATCAGTTATGCAATTTAAGCATAAATTAAACTGGAAGAAAACACAGTTTGATATGCGATGAAAATGTAATTTTGTTATTAAAAGACAACCTCATTTAGCTCTTCCTGTATCTTTAAAAACGCCCAACAGAATATAAACTTTTCTATTAAAAGAAATATACAGTTTTAACAACACTTAATGCACACCACTTCCCACAGATCTTAAAGTATTATTTATTTGCAGGTATTAATCTAAAAAATAGCATTTTTTTGCACCTCCATTTTACTGACAAGAAAGTTTCTGAAAATTACCAAAAGTATTATAACTAATTTTAGCTAAACAGAAACACCTTTGGCAATATACATTTTAATCTCTATGAACAGAGTAACAGGCTGAGTTCCATTTCCATTAAAATGAACACTACATAAGCTTACATGTACTTGCCTGGCTTTATTTTACTTCAGCTGCTTTTTATCACCATGTTTCACTGAGACCGAGCATATCAAGAAACACTACACTTAATGAAAAGGGCCAAAGGGTTAATATCCCACTGAACTACCTTTTTAAAAAAAAAAAAATGTTATTTCAATTTTGTTTATAACCATTTTGTTTTGGGGAATATGAAAAATATGCAAGTAATAATTTTAACAATAGATATACTTTGGACATACCATTCACTTCCAGCTCTGAATGTAGACAGAACATGCCTCATCTTAACCTTCAAAGTAGTCAACACTATACATATGGGTTTCAAAATCCTCTTTGGCTTTCAACTTCTAATAAACATTCTAATGTTATATATCCAAACTGAAGAATGTTACATTGCTAAAAGCATATACATTTTTGTATATAAACATAGTTGGAAATTTTAGGTAAATATATTGAAGACTACAAAATGCAGTGCAAGATTATGAAAGATGCAAGCTAACTGTATCAATGCTTTCGAAATTAAAGAGAAACAAAATACACTAAAAGAAAAACTGATAAAAAATTTTGGAAGAGGCTGTGGTTGGCCATTTATTACTTTTTCTGTATTACAGTTAATTAATATTCTAAAAAGGTCTACAAAAGGCTGAACAACCTCTCAAGCTCTGAATTCATGGCACTGACCTTAGACTTTCTCAGAATGATTTTTAATGTACTCTGTTATTAGTAAAACCTGTTCAAACACATGCCCCATCTGCCAGCACCCCATCTGCAAGAGAGCTTCTTATTCTTGTAGACAGTACAACTTCTGCCTGTTTCCTTCTCTTCTCTACATACCAGCTGTATGGTAATGAGTATGAGCAGCTGAAAATACTGCCTGATAACAAAGCTAATATGAAAACAGCAGAACAACACTTCCCCTCAATGAAGCACTTGCAGCATGAACATAGCAGATAAGCTAATAAAAAGAGGTGGGGGGTGAGAATTTTATTTGTGTGTACTGGGGGTAGGGTATTTGTTCATGTGTGTATGTTAAATATGGGGTTTCCACATAATTAAAAATAAAAAAAAGCAAGAGTAGCACAGGGTACAAAAAAAAATCTAAATTTCTAAATACTTTTGTTAAGACTTGTGAATCAATTCTTTAAATGTTTTTCAAGTCTCAATTGTTTTATAGTGATGATATATCAGGTACCATTTTGACAAGCTAGTTTTCAAAGATGTTAACAAGTATGTTCCATTTCCTAATTAACTTATTTGGGGCCTTTAGGGAAAGAAATGGAGTCAGAACTTAAAATCATAATGGCAACTACTTGCTAGACGTCTTAGCAGCTAACATAATGTGTGAATCAATAAATTCTATGTTTTTAATTCTTATACAGCCATTTAAATGTCTTAATTTAATGGTATTTGAAGCCAGCACATTTATTCTGAACATATGAGAAACTCTAAACAAAATACTAAAGTGGCACCTGTTACCTTCTTAATTGAGGAAGACAAAATGGGGTTAATTTTACATATATGATATTCACAATGAATGAATCTACATAATGTAAGTAGAACAAAAATCACATTAATTTTTTATGTTCAGTATCTTTCCATTTAGAGATTAACAATCATTAAGGAAACAGTCTGAGAAAAATGACTATTCAAAATTGATGCTGTGCATTTCTTCACAATTTGAAGAAACTAAAAATGAAAAAATATTGAAAATACGAATCGTAGGTAGGTAAAAGAAATAAGTACAAATATATCAGGACAATTAATTATAATTTTTACCAACACAGAAAAGAAGTATTACGTGGACTTCATAACAGTTATTAATAAGTCCTTATTACATAACCATACTATCTATAGGCTATTTCATTTTATCCTTACAACAACCCTATGAAGCAGATACTATTATCTCCACTTGACAGATGGAACTAAAGTGGTGGGGCTAAGAACCTAAGCCCAGGTCTAACTGGTTCTAGCGCCTATGCTCTTAAGCACTCTGCTTCTGAGATAAACTCCAGCAGGACACGGATTTGGGTCTGTTTCTTCAGGTTGTGCTCCACATGCCTAAAGCCATTCTTGATTCACAGGAGTTGAAGAGACTGAATGAATAGATGGAAGAGATCTACTCAGTTGTTTTCTTTTAAGTGTAAATCACTTTAAGTGAAAAAATTCTGCTATAAATTTTGTAGTAACTCTCATTGTTTTGATATTGAAAACAGCACTTACTGACTAAAGAGTCTTAAAATTGGCTGTTTAGTAACCTAAATTTTGTTCACTTGTCAGTTTGAAAAATTAAGACTTTATTTTAAAAAATTATCATAATTAAACATTCATTTTGAAAGGTTAGTACAGATTGAATAAGAACAAAATTGCACTAATTTTAGTATTTTGCATATTTTCATGAATTCACTTGTCCTCATTTTTACTATTAAAATATAAAAATGCAGTTTTCCTGTAAATTAGTTTAATGTAGTCCTTGACTTCAAATACAAATCAAGGCCATGAGTTTCCATAATATGAAATCTTTTATATAATATATATATGAGAATAATAGTTCCAACTTAATGGAATAGTGTCAGTTATCCTTTAAAAAGATGTACAGTCGCATTTTCTCAGAGAACAGCAAACTTTTAACACTTACAGGTTAAAAAAAACACACCAACAAATTCAGAAGAGATTTACAAAAACAGTACTATACTGCCCCTACATGTTCAAACTCGTAGTAACAATGGCATTTTAAAATCTGAAGTGATAATGCAGAGATTTCTGTGGATTACTGAAAAACTGTTTAAGCTTAAATTGTTCCCAAGTGAACTATATGAAATCATCCACACATAAAAATATAATTAAATATAGGAATAACCTATAAGTTTCAATTTTCATTTTCAATACTCTCATGAAGAAGAAATTTAAGAGGACTTCACCCAACATTATTATATATTTTTTTCTCTCAAAAACAGATTTCCTCATCATTACATGAAGATAACATAAAATAACCATAAATAAATGGCTAACTAGCCATGTCTTTTGGGGTTAATATTAATGTATTAATGTTTGAGAAATACTTACTGTTGATCGTTTCCCCTCTAGACCTAAATAAATGTCAATCAAGTTTATAAATATATACATAAACACTTACATATATAGACACTATGAAAGTCACAAACCTTTATTAAAGTAATACCAGATTTACTTTAAAAATTTTAATTATTTTATCTTTCACATTTATGAATAAAATACTGTATATGCAAATAAAGAGATGTGCTGCATGAGTAGGTACTGGTAAAAGGAAATAACTGAATTGTAATTTCTAACATTAGGAGTGTCACTGGCTTTACCACAAATGGTAGTCCTACTAGTATTACTCCTACAGTAAAATTTACATATTAAAAAAATCTTAAATTAGATCTATCATTATTTATATCTACCATAAGTTATATCTATCACTACAGAATTGGTTTATATGTGAGACACAGATTTAGTTATACAACTTTCTACAAGCCAGGGAAGACCAAGAACTACAAGTGTGGTCCAGGAACAACCCAGAAAGAAATGACAATTGTGAGCCTGAAGTTTCTTTGCAAGAACATGAAAAATGGAATAAGATGGAATAATACTTAATCTTTCAGAGCCTCAAAATAATATTCTATACTAGATACTATCTAACAGTATTTGAAGGCCAGTGGATTCTACATACCATACCAACATAATCCTATCAAGTCAGGGTAAGAGTGTGCCTGTGTATTTATGCACGTGTACTTAGTATCCGTATATACATGTGGAGAAACTATAACACAAATGATCATCCACTGGTTTAGAAATGAAATGTGAATAATTTAATAAAGGAGCCTGGTGACACACTATACTGGAGCAGACCAAACATGCTGCCCATGCCTCAGCAGAATTCTGAATCACTAAAATGTTGAATTATAAAAAGTAGGATTTTTTTCTGCTTTGTTCACTAATGCAACTCAAGCACCTAGACCTGTGCCTGGCAATTAGTAGATACTTATTTGTTGAATTAATTAAGTAATCAATGTTCCTCTGATTTTGATATGTGACTACAGAATGGGGGCAATGAGATAAGTCTCTCAGAGACAGAAAAGCATCCGTGGCCTTCTTAAGGGAAGGTCTCTGCCTTACTCACCTTTGTTACACTAGCAACACACACAGGGAGTATGCCTAATATATATTAGCAGAATTATAATTAATTTAGTGCTGTTAATTTTCCATCGAAATACTGGGAGAAGTAAAATGTGGTCAGGGTTCCCATCCCTCATTTTAAGTGTAAATATGCTAGCAGGAGTTGCAGTTAATCACTGAAAAAAATAATATATGAGCTCCAAACTATCATTATATTACATGGAGCTGTCTATAACTAGGTCAATCAAATTTAGGAATTCATTTATATAATGTATGTTTTAAAGCATTTAAATATGCATGCTCAGAGACTTAAGATAAGGCTTAGACTACTCTGACATTTCAAAGTGTATTCCATTTTTCATGTGGGTGATAGCTGTAACACTCAAAGGTCTGTGGAGTTATTTCCACAACTTTAGAGAAAACTGCGTTTCTGACTTCAGAACTTTTTGGAGTTTAGAAAAGTAATATGGTGCATATAGAGCGTATTATAGAACATTCTCAGTACATTACACATCAATATTTTTATAGCAAAATATAAGAATGTTAAGGTAAATAATAAAAGGGACTTTCTTGTTCTACGGTCAGATTTGGCTAACTTTAAACGTTTTTTTGTTTTTGGTGTGAGGGTTTTTTTTTTTAGTTTTCAGGGCTTTTGAATTTGTGGTCTGCAGACAAGTAACTGAATTTATTATTTCATACTTGTCTACCTTGCCAGGAGCTTAGTAGTCTATTTAACATATTTTTCACCTGTCTCCCATACTACAAATCTTAATATTAAGTTAGTTTCTGTTAAGCATAATCTACAAATTTAAATAGCCTTGCCCTGTGATGTTAAAATTACTAAGCCATTTGTACAGATTGTTATCTATCAACAAAAGGGATAACAATTCATGGCAGTTATTTCTATGATGTAGTTGTAGATTTATAAATCATGTTATAATTTGTTTTACATTCATATCTGACAACTGAGGCACAACCTAATTATCTGATGACAAAAACAACTAGAAAGCAGTGTTTTCAGTAATTAGATACTGAGGCCATCATAAAGTGTGGGAACAAAGTGAGAATTCCATATTTAAAAACACAGGATTACATGGCAAAAGTTAACCCTTAAAACATCTGGAAACTAAGGATCCATTTACTCAACAAATGCTTACCCAGGTCAGTATAGCAGTGTTCATGATGCTGGAGCCAGATGCCCGACTTAGAATCTCAACTCCATCACTTACTAGCTTTGGACAAGTTATTTAACCTTCCTATGCCTCATATTCCTCATCTGTAAAATAGGTTATTTTAAGGATTAAATGAGTTCATATGTATAAAGTACTTAGAATAGTGCCTCCCTTACATCCCAAGTTAGACTATGCTATTACCCTATTTTATTGTCAACAAAACATTAACAGTTACTTTTCTGTTCCCCTAAATTAGAATCCAAGCTCACCATGATATAAGTTCACAGGTTCTAGAAAAATTCCTAACTGTTCTAAGTGCTCGATACATATTTTGGGACTGGTATTAAAATTAATACATTTCATGTGAAGAAATAAGTGAATAATTTGCAGCAGTACAATTAACATGAAAAAAAAGATATGAGCCCAAGTTCCTTTTGTCCATCATTTCTCTGATCATCTGCTTAGCAAACTTCCTTCATGTTAAGAGTGAAGGCTTTCCTGAACCATTTGCATTGAGACTTGGATGACCTGCTCATGCTCCCGCCAGTACTTTGTACATGGGCCCATTTAAGCAAGTATCCTTTTGTACTATAAGGTTTTTTTATGGTTTTACCACTAGGCTATAAAATGCATTGTGATTTTTTGATTTTTTGCAAATCCACAGATAGATGAGATGAAGGATTATCACCTTTTATTTATAAGCATTAACTTCCACAGTGCAGAGAATAAGACGGTAAGAAACGTACAGTTTATATTCTGTTTACTCATATTCCTGCTTGAGGCGTGAAACATTCTTTATTCTTTTTTTAAAATATATCTTTATTGATTTTAGAGAGAGGAAAGGAGAGGGAGAGAGAGATAGAAACATCAGTGATGAGAGAGTCATTGATTGAGCCCACAAACCGGGCATGTGCCCTGACCAGGGATTGAACCCTGATCGCCTGGATCCTAGGTCGACGCTCAATCCCTGAGCCACACCCGGCAGGGCGAGGCATGAAACATTCTTAAGAAGAAAAAGATTGATAGTATCTAATTAATTAATTCCTTTATTGATAAATAAGTAGTGACAATAAAGGATATTAAATGGTCTGAAAATGCCAATTTTCCCTCAAGTTCTGATGGAATATATGTGTAGGGGGGAAAACTTAGGAAGTCGCATTTAAAAAACAAATCTGGTACCCCACTGCAGTTTCTCTGCAAACTTGCTCACATCACCACACTGTTCTTCTTACTTGCCGTAGTACTATCATAATTCTGCTTTACTTCAGCATTTTCTGACATTTGGGGCTATTGTCGACGCTCAAAAGTATCACCTAAATGACTATATCCTATGTTTGTTTCTCCGTTTTCAAAATTGGTTAGTAATTACTTTTAAAATTAAATGTCAAACTGTATCTGAGTTTAGTTAAATTTAGAAAGTGAAATATTCAAAATCACAGCTGCACAGTCATTTAAAAACATTTAGTAAACAAAAACACACCATAAGTTTTATAGTACCAAAAACTCCTTAAAAAATTTTCCAAGTTTAACACATGCTTCAATGAACTGATCACATAAATATTTAACTCACGTTTCCCTTCATATCACTGTGAGCATTAAAAGATATTAAACTCTCTGAGTTTACAGCCTAATTGAGACAGGTTTGAGGCTGTCAAATAATACCACCTAGCAGTACATATATGTCTAAGGGCCAAAGATGACAGAATGTTCCATTAAAGGATGACAACAATGATGGATGCAATCAGTGTCAGGAGAAAGGTTCCAACCAGAGAAGGAAGCTAGACTGTGAAGTCATGGAAAAAGTCTGGAGAGACAGAGGCACAAATGTAACGTGGATATTGAACAGACTAGTGTGAGGAAGGAGAGCATGATGCTGGCTTTTTAAAGGTTTCATATTTCTGTACGTTAAAAAAAATATCCATCTAATATTTCTACTTGGCTAAGAGTTCCATGAAATGGATAGTGAGTTTCATGAAATGTCTTTCAGGCATTAAGACATTTTAGAAGAGCAGACTTGCTACAACCACTTTAAATGAGAATTAATCATGGCTAGACCAGAATTTTTTTTTTTAAAAAAAAAGGCAAACCTGGATTGGGGCTAAAGGCAAAGCTATGTCAGAAATGTAAGACTAAGTAGTAGTGCTATAAGAAAAGGCAAGTATTTCTGGCAGCTGCTCTTGCTAGCATGAAAAGTACTCTTGTAGTAGAGATTATTAATAGCAATATACTTTGAGAGAGGCTGTCATTTGTACTTACAAATATGACACTAAAACCTAGAAATGTAAAAGGATAAACTAAGGTGACAAATAAAATTTGAGATAATCATAAGACTTGCAGTAAAAATAATGTTAAATAAATGATAAATCGTGGATCATCTTTTTAGATGAAAACAAAGAAATAGTTTTAAAACTATAGGAAGAGAAGAAAATTATAGTTAAAACTAATACAGGTGACAAGTCTATGATAAATATTATTTTCTATAAAGAATAAAAAATAAAATCACCATGAGCAACAAATAATTTCTTATCTGTTTACATATTTTCCTCATGAAACTTTAAGTATAAACACATATTATTCTCTTACAATGAAAAACATTCCTCTGATAGAAAACCTAGAATAATAAAGGAAATACAACAATAAAGTATCCACTAAGCAAAATCCACAGAACTTTGCCATGGTAGGAATAAACTGGCCTAGAATATGATCTCTTTCTCTTTAAGCAACATTAGAAGTCCCTCATACTGGTTTTTAATTGGTACAATCTTTCTGGAAAACAATTTATCAGCCTTTAGCTAGAATAAAAAAGTTCATACTTCTTGACCCAATAATTCTACTTATAGGAATCTGTGTACAGAGATGTTAAAGATTTATGTATAGAAGAGTTCAAAGCAGGTCACTGTCCAAATCAACCACAGTAGGAAAATTATGATACATTTACATGGCAGATTATGCACATATGAGTAACTGCCATGGGGAACTATCAGTAATATATTAAAAATGGATTAAAGTACCAATTTTGTTTTTAAACAAATTATTTACTTAAAATTATTATGGTGGTTATTTCTGAGCAGTGGAATTACTGACAATTTAGAAAATTGTAAAGAAAATATTTTCTTCTAAATTTACATAGTGAGCATTTATTTTATCAAGAAGGAAAAGATATTAACTACTGGAAGAAAATAAAAATTCCCTATATCACCATGCAACTCAGAGAAGTTGGGGAATTAAAATTTATTAAATTCAGGAGGGTAATAACTCACAAATTTGCTTTACCAACTGAGTTTATAATCTATTTTTGGGCCACATACAAAATCTTCATACAAATACACACTTTAAATAGAGATGCTGTTTTCTGAAACAAAGACAATACAACTTTGATAAAACTGGCACCTTTGTTGAAAGATACTAATGGGCTCAACAACAATCTATTAAAGGAGCATAACAGATTAAAATTATATATAGCTCAAACTAACTGAAGATTATACATACAAAAACAAATTAGATTATACATATAGTGAGATTAAAATTTTGACTACAGGTTTGTCTACTGTCACCATCACTAAATAAACAATGAAGAAAAATCTTGAACCCAAAAGAGTACTGAAGCTAAGAGAGGTATAATACTGTTTTTACCTTTCGTCACCATTATCAAAAGTACTAACTGATAACTGATGAAAATGAGACCTCACTGCACGCTTAATGATTAATCTGTCAGACACCCTGTTCTCAGCTGTTGCCTGCCAAGCACAGACCCTGAAGTATGACAGATTCATTCCTTGACCAAACTCCAGTGAGGCTCCTCTGATTTCTTTTTCAATGAGGCCCTGTCCTTGGGCATGTTCTCAAGAGCCAAATTTTAGCAAGAATCCTGTAAGTCAGTTTAACCAGAATCCCCAACCTTGGTATCTGACCACCCTCCATACGGGGTCGCCCTCCGCATCCACAGGGCTCCTCCTCCGCCATCCTTCTCCAGGTGATTTTTTATCCACTAACTCTCACCCTGTTCCTTGGCTATAAATTCTCACTTTTGCTCATTGTATTTGGAGTTGAGTCCAATCTCTCTTCCCCACCACCCCACCACCAAAACTCCTTGTAATAATCACTATACCTATGGCAATAGTCCCCCAAATAAAGTCTGTCTTACTGTTTTAACAAGTGTCATGAATCATTTTTTGTTTAACTGGTATCATTCCTCAGCTTAAAAAAAGACAATAAACATGCATACTGTTAAATATTTCCAATTTTTTATGACTATAATTATTGCATAATCCATGGAGTAACTTTTTAAGTGAAATATCTTAAAAGAGATTATACACACACAGACACAAAAACCCTAAATTTATAATGGACTATGCTACTAAAAGTTATTTGTCAGTCAACTGTTCGAATTTTTGAATGTATTTTCTCATAGAAGCAATGTCAACAGTGATAGGCTCCCAGGATTACCCTCCCAAATACTAATGTAACAGTGGTTAAAAAGTATTAAGTTTACAAGAAAAAAATGTATAAAGGTTATACAGTAGAAAGAGAATGACTATTACCTGCAGTATTAGAAAATCCTGGGGTTAAATAAAGGCTTTATTATCTACCAAGAACACTGGGGAAAGTTAATTTGTTTGAGCCTCAGTTTTTTGGTCTAATAAAGAGAGATATTACCTAACTTACACTACTTAACAAACATTTAAATTATTTAAGGATTAAGTGAGTTAAAATATACAAAATAGCTGGGACAGTGGGTAGGATACATAGTAGGTTCTTTTTAAATGACAGCAATATTAATAGCATTATTATACTAATACTGTACATTAAGAAGAGAAATAATAAGCAAATGTTCAAATCCTAGTGATAAGACAAAGATTTTTCTCTACTTAACTACAAAAGAATAAGAAGAGCAGATGAGGGTTTTAAAGGAAATGAAAGGCTTAAGACCCTATCAATCTCATTCTAAAAAATTTACCATAAGCTGAAACTTACATACAAGCAAAAGGACATATGCACAAGAGTTACTGCAGTATTACTGTATTTGTAAAAACCTGTGTCCCTGTTCTGTAAATAAAGTTTTATTAAAACAGTCACGTCCATTCACCAATTTGTCTACAGCTGCTTTCATGCTACAATGGCAGAGCTGAGTAGTAGTTTTAATAGTAACTTATGAGGTTCATAAAGCCTAAAAATATTTAATGGCCCTTTGCAGAAAAAGTTTGTGGACTCGATTTAAGTTAATCCCCAATGATGACAACACACAGGAATGAGATTAACATTTCTTGAAATGACACAAATATCTGATTTTAATTTTATTCCTATTTTCATTTAAAGAAAAAATTTAAATAGGTATTTGTTATGGAATACAATTATTACAAAATGATTTCCAACTAATAGAAATTCCAGTCATATATTTCATTACTGCCTGAGCTCTTGGGTTTCAGGTGAACAAGTCCTTGTCCCACATTGTCCCCACCTCACCTCCCTGCTACTCCAGCAGCAGCTCTACCCTGTTCTCTTAGTCAGCTGTGTTGCGGATGCTTATGGGACACACAATCAGTACGTGGTTCAAACCCAAGACTGTGTAAGGCACTCTAAAAACAGTATTTGTCTATAAAACAGCATAGTCAACCAGGTATCTTAAAAAGTCTTGTATAAACCAACAAGTGCATGTCACTTAGAAATTTCCACCAAAATAGTGACATTGAAGAATAACCTTACGAGAATATCCTAAATGCTTTAAAGTCTCCAAACAAAAACAAAATGAGTTAAGAAATGAGATTTAAGCATTGGAGTGCATTTGCATTCAACATACTATTTTTAATTATAAGACAGCATTATTTCTCTTATTACTTAAAAAAACTGCTGCCCGATAAGCTATTAAATTCCATCAAGCTGTATCCTTATATATGTTTAAAATGTAGAAAAATAATGTGTCTTAAGATTTAAGAAATACACTATTACCACAATTAGGCATTCCAATTTCAAAAGTAATAATTTTTCAGAGATTTTATAGACTAAATAAGTTTTTCCTGTAAAATTTCTCTTCCTTAAAGGACAATCAATTCTTTTTAGAATAAAAAGTTATGTACTGAACCAGTATTCTCCAATTTTCCTGAATCTGAGACTTACCTATAGGACTTCAAAAAATATACAGAACCCTGAGCCTTAATCCAGATCTTTTAAATAAGACTATCCAAAAGAGGGAACCCTAGATTCAGTGTTTTTAACAAGTATTCTAGGTGATACTTATAATCAAAAACTTCTGAGCAAATATAAATGAGGATCTTAATACTAAAAACATTTTGATTTTAGGTTAACTGATTAACAGCTAGACTGCTATTTCTTTATTACTGTTAGTATTAAGTCCAAAGTGCCTCTCATAAGAAACTAGAATAATTCAAACAATAATAATTAGACTACCAGTACTAATATTATACTTAATAATGAGACTAATAAATTTCCTGAAAACAAGAGATATAAACTGAAGTTGTACTTATAAAAACTACTTTAAAGATTTTTCACAATTTTCAAAGTTATATTATTGTGCAAACATTAAGAGGACCAATGTCTATGATGGAAGGAAAATATCATGTTTTTCAAATTTTCATAGGTCAAGGCTGCATACAGTCTTATACGAGGTCACCGTACTTTCCATTAGTTCACTACTTAGAAGGGAAATAATGGCTTACAAGATGCAGTAATCTATCTGCTTTGTGTATTTTATGTATAACTATTTGCTTGAAAGAAGCTACTCCTTATTTTGTAAAAGATAAACTGGATGCTAGACACAAAATATGATTAATTACATATCATGCCAAAAGTCTTTTTTAAATCTGATAAAGAAAAATACAGTTTAAAAATATTTATCATTACCTTTACCAACAGAGAGTTAGTAAATTAAGTAACAAAGAGCATGAGAATCAATTTAAAGCTACCTAAATAAACCCACTGCAAAAAGGAGGGAGGATATGATTACACTACCCTCTAATATTTCTAATAGTCAGAGTCAATGAGTTATGCAATAGTAAGTTATTGGCAGGCAGGCAGTCTAAAACTGAATGTGTTAATTCTGTTTTTTAACTATTTCTGAAAAATGTTCTAGTATAAACTTTATTTTTCAAAGTTAGTCCCCTTCTATTATTAAAAAGCAAAGACTATAATTTAACATAACATAGTAACCTAGAAAAGTCAAACTGAATAGTGACCCTAGGAAGCCCTCAGGGAAAGCCTTGAAGTTCTCTATTAATTTTTAGAACAATATATCTTGATTGTTAATACCTTAATCCTTTAAAGAAAACCCACACTTCTTTTCCTCAATTAAAAAACTTACTTGTGTTGTTATTTTCTTTTACAGAGTATTAAAGTAAGAAGCTAATTTATTAATGACTTTAAAGCTATTAGAGGACTCTGTGGAAATGCTTAAATCAAAGCAGTGACCTCATTCAAAAGTTACAAATGTGACAAAGTGAAAGAAGAGAAAATAAAAGAAACACTTTCTGCAAACAGTAGAGAAGATAAAAGAGTGATGGAGATATTTGTATTCCATTTTCAATGTTTAAAAGTATATTACATTTAAACGCCACTTGAAATGTTTTTCAACATGGCTACTACTTGTTTGGAGTAGAAGTGGAAACTAATCAAAAGGAACTAAGACAATAAAAAACATATTTTACAAAGGTTATTTAAGTCCCAGCAGATAGAAGATCCTCCTTACTAAGGAGAAAAAATATTTTTCAGGTGTTATGAGTTAATCTACTTGTTTAATAGAATATTTTCCCTTTAATTTTAAAAAAAGGTTAAAAAGGGTATTAAAACACTAATAGCACTGATATATGCAAACACTCATTTAATCTCAGACAGGTTTTTTGGGGTTGTTTCTTCTTTGGCTTAATGTGTTCAGAATCATAAACATATTTTAGATCTAAAAATACATCACTCTAGTTAATAATTCAACATGGCAATACCAAGTAACTCAGAAAATACAACAAAACTGCTAATATTAACAGGATCAAAATTTGGGGGAGGAGAGTGGGCAAAACATCCTGAAAAACATCCAAAAGTTGATTATATATTAGCATAAGTTCTACAAGATCATTGTTAGTTCAGGATCGTCTATATATAAACTGTTATCGTAACTGCCACACAATGGCATGTTATTTTTATTTTACATAACAGCAAAAAGTACTATCTCTGTTATGTTAAGTTTGAGTTTAAAAAATAGCAATTTAAAAATAATGCAGTTTAACGTGTCAGATAAATCTTGGGAACTTGGAATACTCTTTACAAGAGCTAAATATGGTAATTTCCACCTATAAGGAGAACACCACCAGCTTTTTGCTTTCCCCACAAAATAAAAACTGCAAATTTTGGATTTTAATATTTACCAACATATTTCAAAAATGTACTTTTTATATTAAACAATTTAAAATAAGGATTTTAATATCATAAAATATAAACAAAAGAGAGAAAAAGGTGGATTGGGCAACCTGGCCCTCAAAGCTCTCTATCATAATTAAAACTAACACTTATATAGGTTTTTGCTGGCTACATAATGCACTGAGAGTTTTAGTTATAAAAATAAATTGAAAATTGAGGCATTTCTTTACTAAAGGAGACAGAAATACTTCATTTAAATAAATATTCCTATGTTTCAAATGTGTAAGACTTACCCGTCTTCGACAAAAGGGGAGGCCTTGGGCAATGATGCTAATGCTAAATATCTTCATCACAGTTTGGTGTGGTAGAGGCTCCTTTGCACTTTTAAAATCAACAGGAACCAAGCCATGGTTTACAGTAGCTTTCCCCAGTTTAGACATTTTAAAGCTCTTCTTTGTTGATGAATACTCTCTACATGTAATACAGGCACATTACTAAAAACTCTTACTACCAAATTCAAATATTAATTTTTTATTTAAAAAAAGAAAGGCTGAGAACCCAAGGCCTGCTGCTTTTGTCTTTCAACCTTCTCCTAGCAAATGTCCTGACCTGTCTGAGGCTTGGTGAAGTGCAAACTATCCTAGAATAGCCAGGAATTATAAACTACTGAAGTGAAAGCTCCTGCTCCTGCCAGTCAAACAGCTGGTGAACCTCCCATACAAAGTCAGTAATGTGAATACCACCGAAGCAGGGCTATGCTGTAAAGGCCCTTTTAAAAGTTCTCCAACTACTAATGTAGGTATTCATTCCCTAGAAAGTGAAAGTAAAGTTTTCTTTACAAAAATTAAAAAATAAACATTGTCTTTTCTCATGAATATCTAAGTCTTCCTTACCGAAATATCAATATTAATATTTTAGGAATGTTTTGGATTATGCTTCAAATGAAAGGACAGTGCTTATGCATGCTCAAAATATATATATACACATTTGTTCTATCCTAGATATATTCAGAATGAGCCCTATATTTTCAAGTGTTTGTCTTAAGCATGCTCTTTTCCTTTCTCATACATACCATTCTCTCTCATACTCACTAAGACATGAAATCGACACAAGCTCTCTATAATTATTAATATGCATTTCAGGTTAATCTTAACAGCAGATATCTTAGTTGTTTGCAAATTTCAGTTCAAACTCTATAATTCTGAAAAACTCAGTGATTCAACTTGAAAGTATAACAGGCATGTGTTGTGATTCATTAAGAATATTTAAAAAACAAATATTTATAAATGTAACCTGTGATGAGAAGTAAATGTAGTAAAATGAATAATAACTAACCAGTTAATTGCCAATCCTTAGTGCCTAGTTTCTCCATGTAAACCTTGCTAAAACATAGAGAGGGAATCTGCTCCTCAAGAACTTTCAGCGGTTCCCAATGCCTAATATAGAATCTGGATATGAAGACTCTCCTCTAAATGGCCCCAAATGAATCTTTCCAGCATTATTTCAAATATTTACCTAAATTAATCACTTATGTCAGTGTTAATTAACCTTTATACTACATTTCATATTCAAACCCATGAACTAAACAGCTACAAAGATGATAAGAATAAAAGCTCCGTGTGAGAATACATAGTTTTAATAGATGGCAGATAACAGATGTAAACCATCTTTCAGAATGCTGTTAACAGTTTGTTTTCTCCTTCTATTCTATGTTCTTCTTTCAATAGCCACTCATCTCATTTATCTCTCCTTCTAAGAGCTTTTATGGATCTTTATAGTGGGCATTTAGAAAGTGATATGAAGAGAATTAAAAAGGAGAA
The DNA here is from genome assembly GCF_054644295.1 of Miniopterus natalensis. Lineage (NCBI taxonomy): Eukaryota > Metazoa > Chordata > Mammalia > Chiroptera > Miniopteridae > Miniopterus > Miniopterus natalensis. The sequence goes on from NC_142084.1 coordinate 44,169,307, forward strand.
TGTCAGAGTGGGTGATTTCCTTTCTAACTTTGGAGAGATCTGTCTTACTAAATATAAAGTGTGCTGCTAGGAGGTCAATACATAAACAAGAATTACTCCCAATCCTACCATGATACTACTTTCTCTTATACCACAATTTAAAATGTAGTTAAAAATGCAAAACCATTAGCAGAGATGACATTTTTTTAGCTACACAAAAATAAACAATTGAATTTCTCCAAAGATATACAAATGACCAATAAGCACATGTAAAAGATTTTTAGTGTCACTAATCATTAGGAAAATTTAAAATCAAAACCAGAATAAACCACCAATGCCCACCCATTAATGAACCCCAATAAACCACCAAAGAACACCCATTAGGATGGCTAGTATTAAAAAGCAAACAAATGGGGAGGGAGGGGAGGAGAGAAAATAAAAAGTGTTGGCAAGGGTGTGGACTGGGAAAATTGAAACTAAAATCAAGTGTTCGTTTTTCTGCTTATAAGAAGGCAGATATTATTAAAAAGTAAAATAAGTTTTTCATTGTCAAGAAATTGTTTACAATGATAACAGTAGTGAAAACTAAGGCTGTCTGTATATCAAATGCTGTGTTTTACTCTAGATGCCAAATTCTGGCAAACACAAAGCGGTGACACTCTAATTCAACATCATTTTTTAAAAATCAGTAAATAGCTGCCCTCAACTGGAGAGTACAGAGCATTGCAACTCTAGCAAACCAAACACTAAATCAAACTATGCCTACAACAATATATTTTTGTAAAAAGGAGACATTATGAGTGATTGTACAAAGTGCATGCTAATTTCCAAATGTCTGTACTATCATGTCTCATCTTTTTTGGAACGTTCAGTACTTCTAAAGAAGTGTTCTCAATCAGCATGGAAACATTCAAAATACCAAATCTTCAAACACAGAAGAAAACCTTAGTCAGTGAGGGAAATCACAGAGAACCCCAATTGTTAGTACTTTAAAATGCAGCTAGTTCCATGTATTCAAGAAAAAACAAAGTTGTGGTTTTAATTATACTTTTAAAAACATTTAAAATAGTCTTAATTATTAAACCGTCATCCCAAACTAAGACTCTTCAAAACAGACAAGCTCTTTTTGAGATGATGCCAACAAATACTGAGGAAGTATAATATAGTAGGTAGGAGCAGCGACAGCTGGGCCCAACTGCCTTAGTCCAAAGCCTGGTTCTACCACTTACCAATGGTATGACCTTAAATTGATGCCTCTGTCCCTCAATTTCATCTACACAGAACCCACCTCACAGGATTTTGGGATTAAATCAGTTAATATAAGTGAAGTGCCTAGAATAACGCTTCACATGTAGTTAAGTGCTTTATAGATTACATTTCAACTTAAAAGTCACAAGAAAACAAGCAGAGATTTTTAAATCTACCTGTAATAACTGACAGCAGAATATTTTAACACATAATCATTAGCAACTTTTAGAAAGATTTCCACAATTCTGTCAAAATTTTTACCTAAAAGAAGCTGTAGTATCTTAGCTGCAGTGTCTTGAAATTTTAAGATGCCAAACATCACTGACTATCCATCCAAGAACTCAACACTGGAGGCCTTATGGTGAAGAGGTATTTTGCTCACTTACTGCTTTCTGATTTTTCTTCTAAAAATTTGCATTGGTCAAAGGCGATTATATATAAATGCTACATGCAATAAAACATCATCAGAATGGTATTTCTAAAATATATTACAGTCCCATACATTCCAATTCTCTTACAACAACAACAACAACAACAAGATTTACAGCAGTTTATTCCAGATCTTGACCTTCACTTTCATTCATTATTATACAGAAAGCTAAGATTTAACTGCTCCTGTCCAAAGGCCACAGCATATGAATGACATAAAGATTTTCTATTTTTCATAAACTATTTTTGAATCAGCTAAAACAAATCACTTGGAAGGCACAAGTTTACCAACAAGTATGAATGACTTTAAGTCAAGAGATTTCAAAGGCTCACATCAAAAACTTATGTCAGGGAGAATACCAGCATATGCCAGTTAAACTCGGTATTATTCATTATGACTGAATTTAAGCAGTGCTCAATTTACTCTTTTATAGAAAAAGAAAAAAAGAAAAATCCAGATGCTAAAATTACACTACTACTAAAAGAAATTAATTAGAGTCAATATCTTTTTGAGATGAGAATATGGTATTATAAAGCATACTACTCATTTATTCAGGAATACAGAGTGAAACAGATTATTCTCTACACCTAAGTCATTGTTTCAGTCTTTGCTAACACCTAAGATACCAGAGTGTTAAAGTATCTCCCTAAGTCTAAGCAATTCATGTACAAAGACAGAGCAATTAAACACAGGAAAACAATATAAATCAAGAAGTTAAGTTCTTTGCTTAATGATAAATGAACTGTCAAGTTTGCATTAGTAACAAGTTGCAAACACTACATCATTACTTGAATTGTAGAAACAAAAGAAAAATTAGACTTAGTATCAAAAGAAAAGTGAAAATATGACATTCCATTTAAAGTTTTATTATTCATAAAAGGCTTAAGGCAAAAAAATAGAAATCTTTGATAAAAATTAAAATCATATTCAAAATGATTCCTTAAAAAGTTCTAAAAGACATTTAAACACTCAGAGTGTTCACTAAGAAGGATTACAACCTTCAATTATAGTGTATTTGAAATATTTATTACATCCATGTAAGTATTTAATGGGTGGAACATAGTATTGTATTTCCCTGGTAATTTTCTTTTTCCAGGCAAAAAGGTTGCCCCTAACTACATAAGAGAAATAAGCTTGGGTGCTGAAACAGCACAAACAGTTTATGTAAGTGCTATAAAAATGCGAGCTGGTAATTAGATATTTGCAAATAAAAGTATTACACATATACATGTATATATAGCATTTTCAAAATAAAACTGCCACAATGCCAGGTTAATCAAGTATTATCATTGCTGTGATATATAATCCAGGTCTGGCTGCTGGACATTTAGATTGTTTCTGAATTCTCCTGATAATTTCCAGCTATTTCTAAGTAATTGGCTAAGAATAAGGTTGAGTCAAAAAGTAAAATATAGAAAAATCAACCAAAAAAGTCCTTAAAAATAACAAAAACACCATATGGTGCACTAGAAATTCCATGATTCAAAAAAAACACCAAAACCAACTATTTGCATACTTACAAGTTTATTTACAACAAAACTAGTCTTGATTGAACTGTTGCCTCAATCCGTTTTCAACCAAATTACCTGGAGTTCACACTCCAGATAAACTTATCAGTATTCAAAAAATACTAGGTGAATTTTAAGTTCTAGTTTCAGCTCCTCCACTAACCAGTGACCTTAGATAAGTCTCTTAACTTGCGTCAGGTTTCAGATTTCTAGAATAAGGAGTCTGGGCCAGATGGTTGTAGAGGGTGGAGGGGATCAATGGGGAAAAAAAAGGAGACATCTGTAATACTTTTAACAATAAAGATAAATTTTTAAAAAGTATATTACAGTTCTAATAGTTCCAATTATAGAGCCTTGTTTTAACGTGTTGGATTGTCAATTGGGTGAGCCTTCCTTTATTATAGTTGTTAATAGTATAGTTTTACAAAGTGTAAAGAAAATTCACTGCTTCAATTCATTTGTGTATAACTTCTAAAAATAGGCCTCTATTCCTCTGTTGTGAATATTATTGTTATTTAATAAGAAAACATTTTTATTTGGAAAAAAGTTATAGACATAAATGATTTTTTTAATAATTTTAAAAGATGAAAATTGTAAAAACTCACAATTTTTTATTCCATACTATATCATTACATGTATTTCCTTTCCTACCTACCACAGTCACCCAAACAGTGACATACAGAGTACATTTAAGTTCTTTTTTAGTAAACTTTGGATTCTATTCCCATATTTGTGCCTAAGAACTTGTTAACATTAAAAGACATTTTTCCTCATTCTTTCATTAAGCATTTAAAGAAATATTTGAGATAAAACAAAAATCTAACTATTGGACTGAATTTTTTTTTAAGTATTTCAGAAATGCCCAGTATAGAGTCTCAATAACTGTAACATAAGTTTAACTCTTACAGTCTGTGCTGGGTTACCCCAGCTGTTAATTGGTCTTACACAGCTGCTCACCAAGAATTTAGTTGATGATTATTATAGTTACACCTTTAAGTCAACTATGACAAAAATGACATAGTAATTATAAGTATTTCAGTCATGCAAAAGCCTTATGTGATGACGGAGTAAGTGATTTAAAGCAATTTAATTTTCCACAATTCTCAAAATATAATTTAAGTGTAAAAAAGAACACAAAAACTTCTTTAATATCAGCTTTTTAAGTTTCTTCATCTAAGTTACTTTTATGTGCAAGTTTAAGCATAAAAGGGTCATTAACTTCACTTAAACTAAATGTTACTTATCAATTATTTATTTCTCCTGTAAAAATTCTAAAGAGTGTTTACAGGCCAGTGAATCATAAATAAGGGTATAATACTAATACTTCTTTTAAAGTACAGCAGGTGGTTTTCCTATATAGCTTAAAAAAAAAATTAAGTTATAATGCAGGAAGTTCACCAAAGTGATGGTTTAACACCTTATAGGAATTTATCCTATGAAAAATACAAAGCTAAACTTCACTATGAAAATATACAATATTTAAGTGTTGACAATGTTAAAAAGTAAAATACCCACTGGAAATGACGTGTTTAGCAAGTCTCTGGCTATTTTAATAATCAACTTGACAAACACATATTACATTGACTTGGATTTATATTCAAACTAGTTTGATATGTGATAAACAAAAGAAAAATCAACTTTTGGATTTCCTACAATTTTGTTTTTATTCCAAGCTAACTCAAATGACTAGAGGAGCAGGCAAGTAAAATAAAAGAGAGAAACATATCAAGTTTAACACCTGGAAAAGTCCATTTAAAAGATGCAATTGATTATTGTCATGGAAGCACATGAGCCCAATAAGGCCAGATATTCCACATTTGCAAAAGAAGGTGAAAAAAAATCCATATTTTTATGTGAACTTTCCAAATTTTTAATGTGTTTTTAAAAACAAATTTAAATGTGTTTTTAAAAATACTATATAAGACATCAGTCTGTAAGCTCTGCTTTGTTTCTTTCTGGAGTAAAGAAGCATAAAAATAAGGTCTAAATAAAATATACGATTATTGACACCTAAATGATACAGAATAACGATTCTAAAAGTTTTAATCTTATATACCAATTAACAGAGTGAAACAGTAATAAGAAATAAACCCAAAAAACTAAAACTGTCATAAACATTACAGAAGTACCTCAGCATATTTACAATTTTCACTCATTAGACCCTAAGACAGATGGCAGCATATTGGTAAAGTACAAGTAATTCCTTCTAGAAAATTAAATGTATAATGTAGACATAAAACCAACATCTGTAGCTAAGGAAATGAATAACTCTCTACATTTACTTCCCAAATTCACCAGTACTTTCTTCATACTTTAATTCCTCATTGCATCTAATTTCAATAACCAGAAATTGCCACTTAAGACCAACCAGAAACATAAAAAATTGAAGCATTTTCACTTTGAAAATAAAGCATCTCTTAAAAGCAGCCATTATTTCGAAAACAGAGACGCTATCCTTAATAACATCATCAGCAAAGACCAACTGAAAAGGACATGATACATTTGAACAAAGTAAATCATTTTCTAGACACAAAAAAATCTTATATATTATTTTTAGCCCCAGAGATCTATGAAAACAATCATCATTATTTACATTTCATATAATTAGAGGTTTAAGTTTGCAAGCAAGATGCTACCCTGACAATTCTCTACTAGTAGGAATCAGGCTAATATTCTAGATCAGATACACAGCTAGTAGCTATATCAACATTCTTCAAAACATGTTCTCTAAAATACATCCTAAATAGACATAATTTCAACCCGACTGAAACGTATTCTTTTCATTTGTAATGACTGTTTTTATTTGTTTATAACCATCTCTTAACTGTGAAAAATTTAAGTATTTTCTATAGTATCAAGCAGCAATTCTAGAATTTCTACAGGAGTACCAAAGAGAATCTTCCCTTGCATGTATCCTAGTTCCAGCTATTTAGGTCAAGAACACTCAAGTATCATTATAGAACAGAACTAGCATTTTCACCTCTTCTGAACACATTCATGTGAGAACTCAAAGCCCCAAGACTACCAAAATTTACTTTTAGGTTCTCTTTGAAATTCCTAGGTTCAGCATTAATAACCAATTAGGGAGGAAATGCCTGTCAGAAAGCAAAAGTGCTTCAAGGTTAGCACTAACAAAATTTACAATATCAAATAACTGAACTTGATGCTGAAAATCACAATAATTTAGGACAAAAGAATCAATGGAATTGTTTCAACCCATCTAAGAAAGTAGGTATCTTTGGAACTAAAAATATTTTGCACAGCATATTGTCTAGCCTGGAATAGTTAGTTAAGCTAATTTCAGTACAGTCTTGTAACATTATAATAATAAATCTTATGAACTGTAATAGCTAACACTTATTAAGGATTTACTATCTGCCATTCACTTTTCTAAGTACTTTACATATATTATCTCAGTGAATCCTCTCAATAGTACTATTGTTGATACTACTACCATCCTTAAGATAACTCTACAAGAAAGGTTAATAGTTTGCCCAAGGTCAAGGGATAGAGCTGCTAGTATCTGAAAACCTCAGCGACTTCAGAGATCATACCCTCTACTTACCACTGTTTATAAGCATTGGTGCATTCATTATAGCTGTTATGCTACTGGGAGCACAGCCTATTGGATCACTTATGAAGCCCCATGTGAGAAATTCCTTTTATATAAATTAGAAAAGGGGGTTGTGTGTGTGTATGTGGATCTGTGTGACTGATGTGTTTTCTCTTTCTGAGAGGAGTTGGCACATCTTCACAAGGAAGCAGAGACAAAATAATAGGCCAATATTTTGCAAACTTTATATCAGAAGCATGTGGGAGCTTAATAAAAATGTACATCCCAACCCTAGAGATTTGGTTAGGCACAACCCTGAAACTTGCATTTTTAATAAGCACGCCAGATGTTTCTGATGCATCTGGTCTAGGGTCACACTTTGAAGAATACTGGTGTAGGCCCTTAGGAGTGGCCAACCTGTATCCTACTAACACCTTACTCCAACTCATCATAACTCAACTCTTTACTGTTCTCATGGCCTTGTCTTCATAGTCTACTCCAGTATTTTCCCTGGTTCTGATTTTCAGATACACTTGATCATTTTACTAAATTTGTTTCTCCTACATATATGCCACCTCAAATTCCTTGTGGGAGTTATGAGACACATTTCTTTCAAATGAGGCCAATTCATGTGGCAGTTCAGCACCTAAAATCAATATATTAAATTCATAAAGAAAAAAGTCCTTAGGTCATGGAAGTCTTTAAGACACTTTGTATGCCATGTATATGCTGCACTTACACTCCAAACAACTCAGTGCCCTTCTTGGATCTGTACTGGATACAAACTATTTTCATTTTGCAATGAGTAATGAATTGGACACTTTTCTTCTATAGATGATGTCTAGTGAAAATGGGTGGTCCATAGGTCAAACCAGCCCACAGAAATGCTTTTGAAAAATTTGGAGAGAAACATATAAAAAACTGAGAAATTATTATCTAAAAATCAGGAATCCCAGTTACTTTTGAGAAATTAGAAAATATGGCAATATCAGGATCACAATGTTCAGTCACCTCCTTTAGCGAGGCTTTGGCTCCCTGGGTCTTATGTTTAGTCCACTTCATTCATGCATTGCCTACTGAGTTTGTTTCTCCTATAATCTGTGATACGAAGAAGTGAGGTTAAGAAGTTTTTCTGGTTGAAAATCATTTCAGTGTACAAAAGGAATCACTGATAGAAATTAGTTACAATACAAGTAGTATTTTAGAAATATCTCTAGTACTCATACTAACCTGATTTCCCCAAATCCTCTGACTTTTGAGGGAAGCTAAGTGATCTTTCTACCTCTGTAAAATACCACATGCCCTCAATTCTGCTCTCGCACCTCCCCCCGTTAACCTTTCTGAAATGAAATGCCCTTAGAGTAGATGTATGCATTTAGCAGAGTAATGTGCTCCACACCCTTCTTCCTCCTGCTCCCAAAGAAGCTAGTATTAAATTGTGGCGCATCTTAAAAGAGAATGGCCATTCTTTCAGCACTCAATGATATTGCTAAACTGAACCAAATTTTAACTAGTAAGTTAATGTTTTCTCCAGATACATGTTAAAAAGACAACACTTTTAATGTCTTCAATCCATCAAAAGCATCTAATATCTCTCCTTGAGAAAAGAGCACTTACAGTATTTTTCACCATATCCAATACTGATCTCTTTTAGTTGTTTTACACTTGACCATTTAACATTCACTCACCAAATAGACTGTGCCATTAATAGCTAATCTCACTACCTGCACAAAAAGATCAGAATTCAAGCTCAGTGTTTAATCACTTAAACTCATGTTAATCTGTCAAAATACAGCAAATGGTAGTGACACGAAAACACACACACACAAAATGTAACTATCAGTTAGAGAATACCACTTATTATAGCAATGACTTTAAATTAAGAAGTTCATCAATATTCAAGAACGTTATAGTATAGTATGAAGCTAGGAAAATTCCAGGACAAGTGGAATAGGGAACCTGAGACAGATGTTAAACTGTAGTTTTCAGACACCTAGTTAATCCTATCTTCCCTAACTCAAGGACACTTAAGAGTGAATGGTTTGCATTTCTCCTCCCCAGCCAGAGGGTAGACAGCTTAAATCACCCTACTCAGGGAGACACATAACAGAAAATCCAGTTAGTGCCATTTGCCAACCCCACCTGAGGACAAATTAGGAATGAACCTCATTTTGGTATATCAGCATAAAGCTGATGAATATTCTATTAGACACTCCCCTGAGACCTCCCCTAAGATTTCCCACCTGCTAGAAAGAGATAAATGCACTCACTACAGAGGACCCAGGGTGTACCCCTCCCCCCAGGGGAGCACATCAGCGCTATCTCCTTCACCTTCCTCCCCTCTGAGGGGAACCCACGAGACTTGCAACCAGGGGAGCAATAGGCAGCAGCAGCTTGTCCCAGGCTTACCTCCTGAACCTGTCTCCAAGGCCCCTTCTCTCTCTGACTTCTCAGGGAGCCAAAGCAGCCCAGTCTGGGCTCTCCTGTTGTTTCTTTTATTCCCTTCTCCTTGTTTCATTGTCCCAAGTATATTTTTGCTGCAGCCAATAAATCCTTGCTTTCTTTTCTACACTTTGTCTCTTGATTGAAATCTTTCCCTCAAGAAGACAAGAACTGAGGTCTCCTCATCATCTCCCCAGTAACAAGAGGGCTAAGTCCACAGTAAAATTTAGAACTAAAGATCAAAGTTTTGTCACTTCATTATAGGAATTAATTTGAAGAAATAACTTAAGATACTAAAATAAACAAATCTAAGGAAGAAAAACTCAAAAGATAAGGTTCTTTTAAGTCTTCATATGTATTATTGCTCTTTCTGTTACAAGATCCTTTCATGCTCTCCTCCAGGTGTAAACAATGTGTTTCCCTACATTCATCCCAATCTTCTTTCA